>NW_028133318.1:0-724455 GCF_964374135.1 Grampus griseus
GTTATATCCTAGTCGAGGATCTTTTAAACAGAGAGGGGGTAAACATTGGGGTGCCTGTGTCCTCTCGATTTTTGTTTTTCCCAAGATATACGCCCATGAGTGCAAGTGCCCTATGCTCTGTAGCTCATTTTTTAGATGCTTTAGTAAACACAATACACTTTTCCAGAATGGCCGTTGGCAATATACATTTCCACTATAAGTCTCACAGGGCTCCCTCTTCTCGTTGCCCTGTCCTGCATTTCTGTTGTTTACGCTTTATGAGGATGGCTCTTCTGACTGATGCGAAGTGATATCTTTTGTAGTATTGACTTCCAGTGCCCACCTGTTTGGTTGGCTAAAAAAGTGTATGCCCTTTTCTTGAATATATACAGAAAAAAACGCATGCACCCTTTTTGGCCAACTGCAATGTTGGCAATGTTCAGCTCCTTTTCTTGTGCTTAATGGCGAGTCCTTTCTACCTCCTCAAATCCCTTTCCTGCCATTCTCCCTTGCTTACAAGTCCTTTTCTCTGACTTTCCTCAAGACATTTTTCAGTGATGGATATTTTCAACTCTGCAGTTTTGTGAATTTTACTGCCCCTGAGTTCCATTGTTCAACTTGTGTTTATGGGAACTGGCCACAAAGCAGCGGGATTTCCTCAAGCCCTATACTGTTTCCATGGGCAACCCTAGCCTTTGGTCAATTCGTCTTCCTGATTGGAAATTAGAGTGACATGTGCCTGTCTGAACACCTAGGACTTGTCTCTCATTGTTCCTCATCCTTCCGCTTCATCCTCTGGACAAATTCCAAACTGTACGCAACAGGATGTTGACAGTGCTGACATCTCCAAGTGGGGAGACTGTTAGTAAAGACGCTGGAGGGGTGAACCCGAGCACCAGGAGATGAGGAGATGAGATGCCTTTTCCAAACTCTTCCCGATCAGACGGTACACCATCCTCTGGGTGTGACAGACATGTTTTAGCAGTAGGAAGAGTCCCATTCATGTAAGGAGAACACCAGGGCTTTTTCAAAATCAGTGTCTCCCCGAAACCCAAACTGGGGAAGTTTTTAAGCTACGGCTACACATATGTTCATTAAGGGCCTTGGGAAGTAGGCAGAGTCCAAACTTTAGATGATTGAAGTCTTCAGGGTCAGAAGCACTCACCACCAGCTTCCCTTAGGCTACACTTTAACTATCATTGATAGATGATGTCAATAAAAATATCTATTCTTTTTCAGATTATTTCCCCTTATAGGTTATTGCAAAATGTTGAGTGTAGTTCCCTGTGCTATACAGTAGTTCCTTGTTGATGATCTATTTTATACATAGCAGTGTGTATGTGTTAATTCCAAACTGTTAATTTATCCCTCCTCCCACCTTTCCCCTTTGGTAATAATAAATTATAAGATTTTATACTTCTCAGAAATGGGGGAGCTGAAAGAGAGGTATCATTTTCAATGGAAAAGCATTTAAAACAAGATTGAAGGTTTAACCAAGATTATTAGATGTACATCCTTGGAAAGAAATCACTTCGTTTCTCTAATATTGACCTGACAAATAAGACAAACCTTTTCACTGAACTTGCTTATAAAAAGTGATGGAAATATCAAATGGAAGTGTTAGAAACATCTTATTTTACCCGAGCCTTATACACTGTTCTATGTTAACTACAGTTTGGCTCACACATCTGTTCATTGAGGTTACAATAGTCTCAATTTCTGTTACTGATCCTCCAGAGTGGACCCCAACAAGTGTCCCCCTGCCCAGTGTCATTGGGGCCAACAGATCGAGACTGAGTTTGGTTCACAAGCAAAGGAAACTTTATATTTTGATCAGAGAATGGAGAGGTGAGAGCATGCACTACCCCGTGGGCTGTGGGCTGGGCTGCTGTGTAGAGATCCTGTCAGAGTCAGTGGGAGGGAGGGAGGCGGCGGAGCTCTCGAGGGCCGGGTTGGCTGTAGCTCAGGCTCTATATCGTGGAGTCTGCACTGGGCCCCAGGAGCTGAGGTGTCGACCCAGCCATTCTGCACTAGGAAATCTGGTCTGAAGTGCCGGGTGTGGAACCTCTGCATGCGGGACCCTAGGAGCACGTGAAATTAGACAAAGCACAAAGGATAAAAAAGGCTAGACTTGACTTTATTGCCCAGATTCTATGTTTATCTCCCAGGGATTTTTAATGGGCTTTGCTGGGGACAAACCCCTCCTCTGCCTTTTGTCCCGTTCCTCATTCTTGGAGTGCTGAGGGTGCAGACCTTTCTTCTGTAACTGCTGAGTGCTGAGTTGGGAGCCCTCATACCCTGGGGCGAGGGTCAGAGCTTCTCCCCAGCAGCCTCCCGGTGACGTTGATTGTCCCCAGGACCCCTGCCTCCCTGCTCGTCCACCTGAGCACCAGCATTGGAAGTGTTATAGATTCTAATGACCTTTAAGGGTCCAGGAAAGAGATGTGCAGAGACGCTGTGGGGGCCGGTTTCACCCCGCCCCACATTTGTTCGGCCACCTTAGGCTGACCGTTTCTGCCAGCCTAGATGCTCTGACCAGTAGTCTGCGCTTTCTTCAATTAGGCCCCTGAATTAACGTACAAACAGCACCAGGTGTCAGAGCCCTGCCCGCTCAACTCCCAGACAGTCCAGGGTCAGTGGTGATAAGGACCATGATGGCTACTGAGTCAACAGCCTTTTGAAGTAAACAGGAGTTCAGCCGGTCTTATTGGCCACCATCATCACGGTGTCTGTAGGCTTTTCTATGGTGACAGTGTGGTATACTGTTCCCCCGCCAAGATTATTAGCTCCCCGCTGGGTGCAGTAAGTCCTGCAAGCAGTAGTCTACTCTTTTGGGACACACTCTTGTTGTTTTATGAGAGAAACTCCAGGTCAAGTGATGTTCACACGAGTCGTCATGGTGCCCTGTTGCCCCCGGTTATCTCTCTGGATGTTGGAGTTGGAGGGCCTCCTCACTCGAGGTCGGTGTGCCCACGGAGCGAACCCTGCAACTTCAGGGCATGGTTGGTGGTTAGGATCACCACGTGGGGTCCTTTTCCCTTAGGAGGGAGGTGGACTTTTGGGCTGCTGATTTCCAGGTTTTTAGATACCGCCAGTATCTTGGCCAGATGTGGCAGTGGGCCAAGCCCCTTAGTGACCGTAGTTTATCCTACCTGGATGGCATTCTTGCATTGTTCCATTTCAAGTGGTCCCAGTTTTTGCACTAATTCTCCAATGGCGATTCACCTTTCACCGGGAATGTAAAGGTCAAAGGGTTTAGCTAAATTAGGGAGTTCCAGGGCAAGGGTCTGAATTGACTGCTCTTTCCATTCTTGAAAGGCCACTTCTGGATTCTATTCAAAAGGATCATCATCTTTTCCTTTCAGTGTTTCATATAGAGGCCCAGCTAGTAGACTGTAGTTAGGGATCCAGAAGCAGCAAACCCTGGCCTCCCCAGGAACCCCTAAGCTGTCTTCTAGTTTTAGAAAGGGGTAAGGCTGAAAATGGTTTCTTCCCTTTCCTGGGATGGGCTTCTCTGACCTTCTGTGAGAATGAAGCCCAGGCAGGTCACCGCAGTCTGTGATATTTGAGCTTTTTCTTGGACAACTTCTATCCTTTATTGGCTTGGTAGTTCAGATGCCTCCTTAGTAGGGCTGGCTATCAGAATGTCATCTGCATATTGAAGGAGGGTTTCCTTTTCCAGAGGTAGAACTTTTAGGTCTTTAGCTAAGCTTTCCCCAAAGATGGTGTGGGAATTTTTGCACCCTTGGGTCCAGACGGCCCGGAAGTATTGTTTTAGTTGTATGTTGAGTCCTGCCACTCACAAGCCAAAATTTCTTGTGACTCTGGGACTAATGGAATACAAAAGAAGGCATCATTGAAGACTAATACAGAATACCATGTCCTGGTGGTTGGTAGAATGACCAGCAGGGTGTAGGAATTAGGAGCAACTGGAGGTATATCCTCGGTGGCTTCACTGACTGTCCTGACATCCTTTACCAGGTCCCCAGCAGCCCATGGGGCTCTCGTGGTCAGACCAATCCCAGAATATGGAGCTCACCTGGGCAGGTACCCCACCCCCACCCCAGCCCACGGGGCTCTCGTGGTCAGGCCCCTCCCAGGATACAGAGCTACCCTTGCAGGTACCGTGGCAGGGCTGGGCACACAGGAACCGTGCACATAGCCCTCATTGCAGAGCACCCCCAGCTCACCTGTCGCTCAGAGCTGACACAGAGCACCTCAGAGCAGGACTTGAACTAACAAACAGCAGCTGCGACAGGTCTGTGACCCTGGGCATCACTCCGTGAGGCCTCCCTCCACCTGGTCTTCCAGAGACTTCCACTGCACCCGGGGCACCAGGCCTCTGTCTCCAACCACCACCCACCCCTCCTCTCCCTGACTCCTGGGTTCCTCTCATTAGGAGAGGGTTTTCTTGAAGTTGTCTCCCACTCATGGGCCAGATAAAATGATTAGAAAACAAGCCAAAGCTGCAGCCCCTTGTCTATCCTGACTCTCAGGAGCCCACACCTGTTCCTTGGACCTGGCCGGTTCAGCAAGTTCCATTTTCTGCAACTGTGAGCCCCTGAGGGGTGATGATTGGCTGACCTGGGCAGCCTTACCGTGCCGGCCAGCCCTCCCCAGGTGTGCCTGGGTTGAGATCAATATAAATACCACTCCAGGCAGCAAGAGCCCCTGCAGCCGTGCCTGACACCATTTTCTCTGCCCTGTCAGCAGTCTCGGGGCTGGGCTGGTGAGAGGGAGTGAGAGGCCACGGCTTTGTGGGTGGCCCAGTGTGAGTGGGGCTCTGCTGGACTTTCTGCAGCAGTTGCCAGGCTGCCACCTGCTAAAGAAGAGGATGTGTCACCCATACCTGCTGCTGGAATTTCTCCCTGGGCAGAGGTGAGGAAGGAAAAAAGCAGTGGGGGCAGGGACAGGACGGGTATCTCAGGCAGGGAAATGGAAATCTTCCAGAAGAGCACCCAGGGCCAGGACCATCCTGGCTGGCCTGCAGGCACCAAGTCGGCCGGCATGCTGTCACTCATGTGGCTCTATGGCCCTTCCTCTAGGCTTTCAAGTCCTTGTATATATTCAGGTGTTTTACCTGGGACGGGTGGGAATAGTTCAGCAGCAACTGGCCTGGGGCTCAGCTCACGTTTACTCACAGATGCCTCGGCACGGTGCCCCAGCTTTGCAATGAGGACGCTTGTTGCGTGGGGGCTGCTGGCTGAATGGGAGACGATTCCCCACCACTGACCAACTTCAGAATTGTTTACAACTGGAGCAAGTGCCCTGATACGGTTTTCCTCTGTGTAACTGGTGGGTTCTGTGTTTTTTTCTCTTTTTCGTTTTTGGTTCAAGGTAGATTTTATTCCTCTTTTTTGTATTTACAGATATAAGCATGGAAATAATTTATTCATATAAATACATGTATGTGCAGGGAATTATTGTTTTTTCTGTTTTATTTTTTAAATTTTATTTCTTTATAATTTTGAATTTTATTTTATATTTTTATACAGCAGGTTCTTATTGGTTATCTATTTTATACATATAAATGTATACATGCCAATCCCAGTCTCTCAACTCCTCCCACCACCACCCCCCCAACAGCTTTCCCCCCTTGTTGTCCATACGTTTGCTCTATTTATGCCTTGCAAAATGGTTAATCTGTACAGTTTTTCTAGGTTCCACATATATGCATGAATATACAAGATTTGTTTTTCTCTTTCTGACTTACTTCACTCTGTATGACAGTCTCTAGATCCATCGACATCTCTACAAATGACCCAATTTCATTCCTTTTCATGGCTTAGTAATATTCCATTTTATATATGTACCACAGCTTTATGCATTCGTCTGTCTGTGGGCATTTAGGTTGCTTCCATTACCTCGATATTGTAAATAGTGATGCAATGAACATTGCGGTGAATGACTCTTTTTGATTTATGGTTTTGTCTGGGTATATGTCCAGTACTGGGATTGCTGTATCATATGGTAATTCTATTGTTAGTTTCTTAAGAAATTCCATATTGTTCTCCATAATGACTGTATCAATTTATATTCCCAACAATAGTGGAAGAGGGTTCCTTTTCTCCACACCCTTTCCAGCATTTTTTGTTTGTAGATTTTCTATGATGCCTATTCTACCAGGTGTGAGGTGATACCTCATTGTTGAATCCATTTCGTTGAGCAAGGGGTAGGTCTTGTCTATTACATATTTGGCTTATGGAACGGTATCTGTGCTAATTTCAAACTCTGCTTTTATGCAGCACCCCAACTCACCTTCCCCCTTAAGCAAGCATAAGTTGGTTTTCTAAATTTGAGACCCTGTTCTGTTTTGTAATTCAGTTCATGTGTAGCCAAGTTCACATTCCGTGTATTAGTGATACCTTATGATGTTTCTTTTTCTGTGTGACTTCTTTCACTTAGAATCATCGTGCCTCAATCCACTCATTATGCTGGTACGGGCCTGGTGACATAGATTTCATTGCTGATGGTATTCTGTTGTACATAAGTACCGCAACTTCTTTATCCATTATTTGCTCTCTGGGATATTTAACTTGTGCCGCAGAAGAGATTCCTGTAAAAAGAGCCATCCCAAATTTTGGGGTGGCTGTGTCTTTTTGATTTTAATTTCCCTAAACTATAGGACCATAAGTGGAAGTGCCCTAGGCTCTGTTGCTTTGTTTTTTAGATGTTTCAGGAAACACCATACACTTCTACAGAGTGGCTGTTGGTAATTTACATCCCGCCCATCAGCATAACAAGGCTCCCAGTTCTCCATGGCCTGTTCTGCCTTTCTGGATTTTACACTTTTTTCAGATGGCCCTTTAGACCGGGGGGAAGTGAGACTTCATTGTAGTGCAGATTTCCTTTGCAAGCTTGCTTGGTTGGCCAAAAAGGGCGTATGAGTTTTTTCCTGAATATATTCAGGAAAAAACACATACGCCCTTTTTGGTCAAGTGCATCATTGTCGACGTTCTTCCTCTTTTCCTGTGTTTTAAATGCAATCCAATTCCGATTCCTCCTGAAATCGGTTTCCTGCAATTCTGCCCCGCATTCAAGTCCTCTTGGCAGCCCTACTTCAGTATATTTTCGGACAATAGCTGTCATTTATAAATCTGCAGGTTTGTGAATTACAGTGCCCCTGAGCTCCTTTCTTCAACTCGCTTTCTTTTGAGCTGGCCACAACACCGCAGGATTGCTTCAGGCCCTAATCTGGTTCCGGCACGGCATGCTGAGCCTTTGGTTTATTCCTCTTCCCTGTGGGAAATGAGAGTTAAATTTGCCCGTCCAGACACCTCCAGCTAGTCTCTCATTGGTTCTCCCTATTCCTGTTCATCTTCCGCAGAAATTGCAAACTGGGCCAAACAGGAGGTTAAAGGGACTGACTCTCCAAGTCGGGAGAGTGTTAGTAAAGCGTCTGGAATGTTGCACCCGAGTACCAGGGAACGAAAAGTGAGACACATTTGAACACGTTTCTCGATCACATGGTGGATCATACTCTGGGTTCCACATGCATGTTTTAGCTGAAGGAAGAATCCCTTAAACCTGGAGAGTTGAGACCCATGGAATGGGTACCATGAAATATGACTTCAAAGGGTCTGCATTTGCTCACCGAACCTCACCAATCTTATGAGCCCCAAGTGTCCAGCCTTATGTGTCACCCAGCTCTGGGTGTAGATATGGTAAATGCAGGTTGCATCAGAAGCCTTGAATGAATTACTTAAGTATTGCTCTCTATTTCACTGTCATTGTGTTTTGTTTAAGAAATTTATTTTTAATACGGGATTTAGCTGATTTTCACTGCTTTAATGCCGCTGTACACACTCTTGATTCTCTTACAGAGATATATAAATCCATTGCTTTTATAATTCTTACTAGGCAGGTATATTCCTAGGCGTTGAATATGGGGTGTTGAGTCCATTTCGTTGAGCAAGGAGTAGCTCTTGTCTATTCCATATTTGGCTTAAGGAACTTTATCTGTGCTCATTTCAATCTCTGGTTTTATGCAGCACCCCAACTCACCTTTCCCCTTAAGCAAGCATAAGATGGTTTTCTAAATTTGAGACCCTGTTCTGTTCTGTAATTCAGTTCCTGTGTAGCCAAGTTTACATTCCGTGTATTACTGATATCTTATGATGTTTCTTTTTCTGTGTGACTTATTTCAGTTAGAATCATCGTACCTGAATCCACTCATTATGCTGCTACGGGCCTGATGACATAGATTTCATTGCTGAGTGATACTGCATTGTAAATAAGTACCACAAGTTCTTTATCCATTTTTCACTTTCTGTGATATTGAACTTGTATGGTAAACGAGGTTCTTGTAAACAGAGGCGTCCCAAACTTTGGGGTAGCTGTGTCTTTTTGATTTTAATTTCCCTAAGCTATAGGACCATAAGTGGAAGTGCGCTAGGCTCTGTTGCTTTGTTTTTTAGATGTTTCAGGAAACACCATACACTTCTCCCGAGTGTCTGTTGGCAATTTACATCCCGCCCATCAGCATAACGAGGCTCCCAGTTCTCCATGGCCTGTCCTGCCTTTCTGGATTTTACACTTTTTTCAGATGGCCCTTTTGACCGGGGGGAAGTGAGACTTCATTGTAGTGCAGATTTCCTTTGCAAGCTTGCTTGGTTGGCAAAAAAGGGCGTATGCGTTTTTTCCTGAATATATTCAGGAAAAAACGCATACGCCCTTTTTGGCCAAGTGCATCATTGTGGACGTTCTGCCTCTTTTCCTATGCTTTCAATGCAATTCCAGTCTACCTCCTGAAATCGGTTTCCTGCAATTCTGCCCCGCTTTCAAGTCCTCTTGGCAGCCTTACTTCAGTATATTTTTGGATGATAGCTGTCATTTATAACTCTGCAGATTTGTGAATTACAGTGCCCCTGAGCTCCTTTCTTCAACTCGCTTTCTTGTGAGATGGCCGCAACACCGCAGGATGGCTTCAGGCCCTAATCTGGTTCCGGCACGGCACGCTGAGCCTTTGGTTAATTCCTCTTCCTGCTGGGAAATGAGAGTTAAATTTGCCCGTCCAGACACCTCCAGCTAGTCTCTCATTGGTTCTCCCTATTCCTGTTCATCTTCCGCAGAAATTGCAAACTGGGCCAAACAGGAGGTTAAACGGACTGACTCTCCAATTCGGGAGACTGTTAGTAAAGCATCTGGAATGTTGCACCCGAGTACCAGGGGACGAAAACTGAGACATATTTGAACACGTCTCCCGATCACATGGTTGATCATACTCTAGGTTCCACATGCATGTTTTAGCTGAATGAAGAATAACTTAAACCTGGGTAGTTGAAACCCGTGGAATGGGTACCATGCAATATGACTTCAAAGGGTCTTCATTTGCTCATCGAACCTCACCAATCCTATCACTGCTGCGTTTATGCCCCTGTACACATGCTTGATTCTCTTTCGGAGACATAGCAATCCATAGGTTTTAAGATACTTACTAGTCAGGTACATTCTTAGGCGTTTAATATGCGGTGTTGAGTCCATTTCTTTGAGCAAGGAGTAGCTCTTGTCTATTCCGTATTTGGCTTCAGGAACTTTATCTGTGCTCATTTCAATCTCTGGTTTTATGCAGCACCCCAACTCACCTTTCCCCTTAAGCAAGCAGAAGTTGGTTTTCTAAATTTGAGACCCTGTTCTGTTCTGTAATTCAGTTCCTGTGTAGCCAAGTTTACATTCCGTGTATTACTGATATCTTATGATGTTTCTTTTTATGTGTGACTTATTTCAGTTAGAATCATCATACCTGAATCCACTCATTGTGCTGCTAAGGGCCTGATGACATAGATTTCATTGCTGAGTGATATTGCTTTGTAAGTAAATACAACTTCTTTATCAATTTTTCACTTTCTGCGATGTTGAACATGTACTGTAAACAAGGATCTTGTAAACAGATGCGTCCCAAACTTTGGGGTGGCTGTGTCTTTTTGATTTTAATTTCCCTAAGCTATAGGACCATAAGTGGAAGTGCCCTAGGCTCTGTTGCTTTGTTTTTTAGATGTTTCAGGAAACACCATACACTTCTTCCGAGTGGCTGTTGGTAATTTACATCCCTCCCATCAGCATAACAAGGCTCCCAGTTCTCCATGGCCTGTCCTGCCTTTCTAGATTTTACACTTTTTTCAGATGGCCCTTTTGACCGGGGGGAAGTGAGACTTCATTGTAGTGCAGATTTCCTTTGCAAGCTTGCTTGGTTGGCCAAAAAGGGCGTATGCGTTTTTTCCTGAATATATTCAGGAAAAAACGCATACGCCCTTTTTGGCCAAGTGCATCATTGTGGACGTTCTGCCTCTTTTCCTATGCTTTCAATGCAATTCCAGTCTACCTCCTGAAATCGGTTTCCTGCAATTCTGCCCCGCTTTCAAGTCCTCTTGGCAGCCTTACTTCAGTATATTTTTGGACGATAGCTGTCATTTATAACTCTGCAGATTTGTGAATTACAGTGCCCCTGAGCTCCTTTCTTCAACTCGCTTTCTTGTGAGATGGCCGCAACACCGCAGGATGGCTTCAGGCCCTAATCTGGTTCCGGCACGGCACGCTGAGCCTTTGGTTAATTCCTCTTCCTGCTGGGAAATGAGAGTTAAATTTGCCCGTCCAGACACCTCCAGCTAGTCTCTCATTGGTTCTCCCTATTCCTGTTCATCTTCCGCAGAAATTGGAAACTGGGCCAAACAGGAGGTTAAACGGACTGACTCTCCAATTCGGGAGACTGTTAGTAAAGCATCTGGAATGTTGCACCCGAGTACCAGGGTAGGAAAACTGAGACATATTTGAACACGTCTCCTGTTCACACGGTTGATCATACTCTGGGTTCCACATGCATGTTTTAGCTGAAGGAAGAATACCTTAAACCTGGAGAGTTGAAACCCGTGAAATGTGTACCATGCAATATGACTTCAAAGGGTCTTCATTTGCTCACCGAACCTCTCCAATCCTATCACTGCTGCGTTTATGCCCCTGTACACATGCTTGATTCTCTTTTGGAGACATAGCAATCCATAGGTTTTAAGATACTTACTAGTCAAGTACATTCTTAGGCGTTTAATATGCGGTGTTGAGTCCATTTCGTTGAGCAAGGAGTAGCTCTTGTCTATTCCATATTTGCCTTAAGGAACTTTATCTGTGCTCCTTTCAATCTCTGGTTTTATGCAGCACCCCTACTCACCTTTACCCTTAAGCAAGCATAAGTTGGTTTTCTAAATTTGAGACCCTGTTCTGTTCTGTAATTCAGTTCCTGTGTAGCCAAGTTTACATTCCGTGTATTACTGATATCTTATGATGTTTCTTTTTCTGTGTGACTTATTTCAGTTAGAATCATCATACCTGAATCCACTCATTGTCCTGCTAAAGGCCTGATGACATAGATTTCATTGCTGAGTGATATTGCTTTGTAAGTAAATACCAAAACTTCTTTATCAATTTTTCACTTTCTGCGATGTTGAACTTGTACTGTAAACGAGGTTCTTGTAAACACAGGCGTCCCAAACTTTGGGGTGGCTGTGTCTTTTTGATTTTAATTTCCCTAAGCTATAGGACCATAAGTGGAAGTGCCCTAGGCTCTGTTGCTTTGTTTTTTAGATGTTTCAGGAAACACCATACACTTCTCCCGAGTGTCTGTTGGCAATTTACATCCCGCCCATCATCATAACAAGGCTCCCAGTTCTCCATGGCCTGTCCTGCCTTTCTGGATTTTACACTTTTTTCAGATGGCCCTTTTGACCGGGGGGAAGTGAGACTTCATTGTAGTGCAGATTTCCTTTGCAAGCTTGCTTGGTTGGCCAAAAAGGGCGTATGCGTTTTTTCCTGAATATATTCAGGAAAAAATGCATACGCCCTTTTTGGCCAAGTGCATCATTGTGGACGTTCTGCCTCTTTTCCTATGCTTTCAATGCAATTCCAGTCTACCTCCTGAAATCGGTTTCCTGCAATTCTGCCCCGCTTTCAAGTCCTCTTGGCAGCCTTACTTCAGTATATTTTTGGATGATAGCTGTCATTTATAACTCTGCAGGTTTGTGAATTACAGTGCCCCTGAGCTCCTTTCTTCAACTCGCTTTCTTTTGAGCTGGCCGCAATACCGCAGGATGGCTTCAGGCCCTAATCTGGTTCTGCACGGCACACTGAGCCTTTGGTTATTTCCTCTTCCTGGTGGGAAATGAGAGTTAAATTTGCCCGTCCAGACACCTCCAGCTAGTCTCTCATTGGTTCTCCCTATTCCTGTTCATCTTCCGCAAAAATTGCAAACTGGGCCAAACAGGAGGTTAAAAGCGCTGACTCTCCAAGTGGGGAGAGTGTTGGTAAAGCGTCTGGAATGTTGCACCCAAGTACCAGGGGAGGAAAACTGAGACATATTTGAACACGTCTCCCGTTCACACGGTTGATCATACTCTGGGTTCCACATGCATGTTTTAGCTGAAGGAATAATACCTTAAACCTGGAGAGTTGAGACCCGTGTAATGGGTACCATGCAATATGACTTCAAAGGGTCTTCATCTGCTCACCAAACCTCTCCAATCCTATCACTGCTGTGTTTATGCCCCTGTACACACGCTTGATTCTCTTTTGGAGACATAGCAATCCATAGGTTTTAAGATACTTACTAGTCAGGTACATTCTTAGGCGTTTAATATGCGGTGTGGAGTCCATTTCGTTGAGCAAGGAGTAGCTCTTGTCTATTCCATATTTGGCTTAAGGAACTTTATCTGTGCTCATTTCAATCTCTGGTTTTATGCAGCACCCCAACTCACCTTTCCCCTTAAGCAAGCATAAGTTGGTTTTCTAAATTTGAGACCCTGTTCTGTTCTGTAATTCAGTTCCTGTGTAGCCAAGTTTACATTCCGTGTATTAGTGATATCTTATGATGTTTCTTTTTCTGTGTGACTTATTTCAGTTAGAATCATTATACCTGAATCCACTCATTATGCTGCTACGGGCTTGATGACATAGATTTCATTGCTGAGTGATACTGCATTGTACGTAAGTACCACAAGTTCTTTATCCATTTTTCTCTTTCTGTGATATTGAACTTGTACTGTAAACGAGGTTCTTGTAAACAGAGGCGTCCCAAACTTTGGGGTGGCTGTGTCTTTTTGATTTTAATTTCCCTAAGCTATAGGACCATAAGTGGAAGTGCCCTAGGCTCTGTTGCTTTGTTTTTTAGATGTTTCAGGAAACACCATACACTTCTCCCGAGTGTCTGTTGGCAATTTACATCCCGCCCATCAGCATAACAAGGCTCCCAGTTCTCCATGGCCTGTCCTGCCTTTCTGGATTTTACACTTTTTTCAGATGGCCCTTTTGACCGGGGGGAAGTGAGACTTCATTGTAGTGCAGATTTCCTTTGCAAGCTTGCTTGGTTGGCCAAAAAGGGCGTATGCGTTTTTTCCTGAATATATTCAGGAAAAAACGCATACGCCCTTTTTGGCCAAGTGCATCATTGTGGACGTTCTGCCTCTTTTCCTATGCTTTCAATGCAATTCCAGTCTACCTCCTGAAATCGGTTTCCTGCAATTCTGCCCCGCTTTCAAGTCCTCTTGGCAGCCTTACTTCAGTATATTTTTGGACGATAGCTGTCATTTATAACTCTGCAGGTTTGTGAATTACAGTGCCCCTGAGCTCCTTTCTTCAACTTGCTTTCTTTTGAGCTGGCCGCAACCCCGCAGGATGGCTTCATGCCCTAATCTGGTTCCGGCACGGCACGCTGAGCCTTTGGTTAATTCCTCTTCCTGGTGGGAAATGAGAGTTAAATTTGCCCGTCCAGACACCTCCAGCTAGTCTCTCATTGGTTCTCCCTATTCCTGTTCATCTTCCGCAGAAATTGCAAACTGGGCCAAACAGGAGGTTAAAGGCGCTGACTCTCCAAGTGTGGAGAGTGTTAGTAAAGCATCGGGAATGTTGCACCCGAGTACCAGGGGACGAAAACTGAGACATATTTGAACACGTCTCCCGATCACATGGTTGATCATACTCTAGGTTCCACATGCATGTTTTAGCTGAAGGAAGAATACCTTAAACCTGGAGAGTTGAGGCCCTTGGAATGGGTACCATGAAATATGACTTCAAAGGGTCTTCATTTGCTCACCGAACCTCTGCAATCCTATCACTGCTGCGTTTATGCCCCTGTACACACGCTTGATTCTCTTTTGGAGACATAGCAATCCATAGGTTTTAAGATACTTACTAGTCAGGTACATTCTTAGGCGTTTAATATGGGGTGTTGAGTCGATTTCGTTGAGCAAGGAGTAGCTCTTGTCTATTCCATATTTGGCTTAAGGAACTTTATCTGTGCTCATTTCAATCTCTGGTTTTATGCAGCACCCCAACTCACCTTTCCCCTTAAGCAAGCATAAGTTGGTTTTCTCAATTTGAGACCCTGTTCTGTTTTGTAATTCAGTTCCTCTGTAGCCAAGTTTACATTCCATGTATTAGTGATATTTATTGATGTTTCTTTTTCTGTGTGACTTATTTCAGTTAGAATCACCATACCCGAATCCACTCATTGTGCTGCTAAGGGCCTGGTGACATAGATTTCATTGCTGAGTGATATTGCATTGTACTTGAGTACCCAAACTTCTTTATCCATTTTTCACTTTCTGTGATATTGAACTTGTACTGTAAACGAGGTTGTTGTAAACAGAGCCGTCCCAAACTTTGGGGTGGCTGTGTCTTTTTGATTTTAATTTCCCTAAGCTATAGGACCATAAGTGGAAGTGCGCTAGGCTCTGTTGCTTTGTTTTTTAGATGTTTCCGGAAACACCATACACTTCTCCCGAGTGTCTGTTGGCAATTTACATCCCGCCCATCAGCATAACAAGGCTCCCAGTTCTCCATGGCCTGTCCTGCCTTTCTGGATTTTACACTTTTTTCAGATGGCCCTTTTGACCTGGGGGAAGTGAGACTTCATTGTAGTGCCGATTTCCTTTGCAGGTTTGCTTGGTTGGCCAAAAAGGGCGTATGCGTTTTTTCCTGAATATATTCAGGAAAAAACGCGTACGCCCTTTTTGTCCAAGTGCATCATTGTCGAGGTTCTGACTCTCTTCATATGTTTTCAATGCAATTCCTGTCTACCTCCTGAAATTGGTTTCCTGCAATTCTGCCTTGCTTTCATTGCCTCTTCATAGCCTTACCTCAATATATTTTTTGAATATAGTTGGCCTTTATAACTCTGCAGGTTTTTGAATTGCAGTGGCCCTAAGCTCCATTTTTCAGCTCTTATTTTTGTGGTCTTGCCCCATAACCACAGGATTCCTTGAAGCCCTATTTTTCTTCTGGGGCACCTTGCTGTGCCTTTGGTTAATTCTTCTTACTGATGTGACATTAGAGTGACATGTGCCCATTGAAACCGCTACAGCTAGTTTCTCACTGGTTCCCCCTATTCCCATTCATCCTCTGCACTAACTGCAGACTGTGCGATACCAGAACTTAAAGGCATTGACTCCATGTGGGGATGTTGTTAGTAAAGCGGCTGGAATGTCGATCCGGAGCCCCAGGAGAGGAAAAATGAGGTGCGTTTTAGAAACCTTTCCCGATCATATGGTATACCAGTCGCTGGGTTTCCCAAGCATGGTTTAGCTGTAGGAAGATTCCCTTCAACCTGGAGTGTTGGGACCCTTGGACTGAGTAGCATGAAGTATTGCATTAAACTTTCGGCAGTTGCTCACCAAAGCTCACCAATCCTCTCAGCCCCAAGTGTCCAGCCTTATGTCTTATCCAGCTGTGGGTTTATATGTGGTCAATCCAGGTTACATCACAGCCCCTGAGCGAATTTTGTAAGAATTTTTCTCTTTCATTGTTTCAGCGTTTTCTTTTTAAAATTTATTTCTATAATGGGGTTTAGCTCATTTTCACTGCTGTGTTTGTGCCGCTCTGCACACACTTGATTCCCTTATGGAGATATATCAATACATGGGTTTTAAGATTCTTATTACTCAGATATATTTCTCTGCGGTGTATAGGGTGTGTTGAGGCCAGTTCATTGAGCAAGGTGTAGATCTTGTCTAATACCTATTTGGTTTATTGAACGGTATCTGTGCTAATTTCAAACTCTGGTTTTATGCATCACCCCACCTCTCCTTTCCCCTTAAGCTGACATAAGTGTGTTTTCTAAATGTGAGACACTGTTCTGTTCTGTAATTCATTTCTTGTGCAGCCATATTTACCCTCCCTCTATAAGTGATATCTTATGATATGTTTCTTTTTCTGTTTGACTTATTTCAAGTAGTATTATCGGACCTAAATCCACTCTTTATCCTTCTACTAGCCTTATTACATTGATTTCATGGTGAAGAGATATTCCATTGTACATAAGTACCACATCTTCTTTATCCATTGTTCTCTTTCCTGGGATATTTAAGGTGTACTGAAGTTGAGGTTCTTGTAAACAGAGTAGCCCTAAACTGTGGTGTGCTTGTGTCTTGTTGATTTTTAGACTTCCCTAGATATACTCCCATGATTGGAAGTGTCCTATGCTCTGTAGCTCTGTTTTTTAGATGATTTAGGAACCACCATACACTTCTCCAGAGTGGCTCTCGGCAGTTCACACACTGCCCATCAGCGTATAAAGGCTCCCTGTTCTCCATGGCCTGTCCTGCATTTCTGGTTTTTACAGTTTTTTAGGATGGCCCTTTTGACCGGTGGGAAGTGAGACTTCTTTGTTGTGCACATTTGCATTGCTTGCTTGCTTCGTTGCCCATAAAGTGCGTATGCGTTTTTTCCTGGATATAATCAGGAAAAAACGCATACGCCCTTTTGGGCCAACTGCATCATTGTCGAAAGTCTGCCGCTTTTCATGTGCATTAAAGATGAGTCCAATCTATCTCTTGAAATCTGTTTCTTGCAATTCTGTCTTGCATTCAGATCCTCTTCTTTGCCTTACCTCAACATATTTTTGGACATTAGTTTTCATTTATAACTCTGCAGGTTTGTGAATTGCAGTGACCCTGAGCTCCATTTTTTAAGTTGCTCTTTTGTGAGCTGGCCACAAACCCACAGGATTGCTTCAGGCCCTATTTTGGCTCCGGCGAGGCAGGCTGAGCCTTTCTTTAATTCTTATTCTTAATGGGAAATTAGAGTGATATGTGCCCGTCCAAACCCCTACAACTATTCTCTCATTGGTTCCCCCTCTTCCCGTTCATCCTCCTCACAATTTGCAAAATGTGTGAAACAAAAGTTTAACTGTGCTGATTCTCCAAGTGGGGAGATTCTAAGTAACGTGGCTGGAATGGTGAACAGGAGCACCAGGAGAGGATAAATGAGGTGCATTTTAGACACATCTCCCGATCACATGGTGTACAGTCCTCTGGGTTTTCCATGCATGTTTTAGCTGTAGGAAGATCCCTTGAACCTGCAGATTTGGGACCCATTGAATGGGTACCAGGTAGTATTACTTTAAAGGGTGTGCATTTCCTCACCCAACCTCACATTTCTCTTAGCGCAAACAGTTTCCAGCCTTATGTCTCATCCTGCTGTGGGTCTAGATGTGTTCAATCCATGTTGCATCACCGTCCCTGAGGAAAAGTTGTAAGAGGTTTTCTCTGTCTCTCTGTCGTTTATTTTTTTCAATTTATTACTATATTGGTTACAGCTGATTTTCAAAGCTCTGTTTCTTGCTGCTGTACATCCACTTGATTCACGTACAGAGAGTCATCAATAAATTCTTTTTCAGATTCTTACCAGTCGTATATATTCTTTTCCGGTGACTTGAGTGTGCTGAGTGCAGTTCTTTTAGCTACCGTGTAGGCCTTGTTGATTATCAGTTTGGTATTTGGAATGGTATCTTTGCTAATTTCAACCTCCTGGATGATGCCTCACCCCTCCCCACCTTTCCCGTTTAGCAGCCTTATGCGTGTTTTCTACATATTTGACTATGTTTTTGTTTTGTAATTTATTTCATGTGTAGCCATTTTGGATTCCACCTTTAAGTGATATCTTATGATATGTGTCTTTTTCTTTTTGAATTCTGTCACTTAGAATGATCATACGTAACTCCTCCGGAGTTGTTACAACTGGCCATATTTCATTGATTTCCAGGCTGAATAATATTCCACTCTACCTAAGTACCACATCTCTATCCATTTTTTCCCTCCAGAGACATTTAAGTTATATCCTAGTCGAGGATCTTTTAAACAGAGAGGGGGTAAACATTGGGGTGACTGTGTCCTCTCGATTTTTGTTTTTCCCAAGATATACGCCCATGAGTGCAAGTGCCCTATGCTCTGTAGCTCATTTTTTAGATGCTTTAGTAAACACAATACACTTTTCCAGAATGGCCGTTGGCAATATACATTTCCACTATAAGTCTCACAGGGCTCCCTCTTCTCGTTGCCCTGTCCTGCATTTCTGTTATTTACGCTTTATGAGGATGGCTCTTCTGACTGATGCGAAGTGATATCTTTTGTAGTATTGACTTCCAGTGCCCACCTGTTTGGTTGGCTAAAAAAGTGTATGCCCTTTTCTTGAATATATACAGAAAAAAACGCATGCACCCTTTTTGGCCAACTGCAATGTTGGCAATGTTCAGCTCCTTTTCTTGTGCTTAATGGCGAGTCCTTTCTACCTCCTCAAATCCCTTTCCTGCCATTCTCCCTTGCTTACAAGTCCTTTTCTCTGACTTTCCTCAAGACATTTTTCAGTGATGGATATTTTCAACTCTGCAGTTTTGTGAATTTTACTGCCCCTGAGTTCCATTGTTCAACTTGTGTTTATGGGAACTGGCCACAAAGCAGCGGGATTTCCTCAAGCCCTATACTGTTTCCATGGGCAACCCTAGCCTTTGGTCAATTCGTCTTCCTGATTGGAAATTAGAGTGACATGTGCCTGTCTGAACACCTAGGACTTGTCTCTCATTGTTCCTCATCCTTCCGCTTCATCCTCTGGACAAATTCCAAACTGTACGCAACAGGATGTTGACAGTGCTGACATCTCCAAGTGGGGAGACTGTTAGTAAAGACGCTGGAGGGGTGAACCCGAGCACCAGGAGATGAGGAGATGAGATGCCTTTTCCAAACTCTTCCTGATCAGACGGTATACCATCCTCTGGGTGTGACAGACATGTTTTAGCAGTAGGAAGAGTCCCATTCATGTAAGGAGAACACCAGGGCTTTTTCAAAATCAGTGTCTCCCCGAAACCCAAACTGGGGAAGTTTTTAAGCTACGGCTACACATATGTTCATTAAGGGCCTTGGGAAGTAGGCAGAGTCCAAACTTTAGATGATTGAAGTCTTCAGGGTCAGAAGCACTCACTACCAGCTTCCCTTAGGCTACACTTTAACTATCATTGATAGATGATGTCAATAAAAATATCTATTCTTTTTCAGATTATTTCCCCTTATAGGTTATTGCAAAATGTTGAGTGTAGTTCCCTGTGCTATACAGTAGTTCCTTGTTGATGATCTATTTTATACATAGCAGTGTGTATGTGTTAATTCCAAACTGTTAATTTATCCCTCCTCCCACCTTTCCCCTTTGGTAATAATAAATTATAAGATTTTATACTTCTCAGAAATGGGGGAGCTGAAAGAGAGGTATCATTTTCAATGGAAAAGCATTTAAAACAAGATTGAAGGTTTAACCAAGATTATTAGATGTACATCCTTGGAAAGAAATCACTTCGTTTCTCTAATATTGACCTGACAAATAAGACAAACCTTTTCACTGAACTTGCTTATAAAAAGTGATGGAAATATCAAATGGAAGTGTTAGAAACATCTTATTTTACCCGAGCCTTATACACTGTTCTATGTTAACTACAGTTTGGCTCACACATCTGTTCATTGAGGTTACAATAGTCTCAATTTCTGTTACTGATCCTCCAGAGTGGACCCCAACAAGTGTCCCCCTGCCCAGTGTCATTGGGGCCAACAGATCGAGACTGAGTTTGGTTCACAAGCAAAGGAAACTTTATATTTTGATCAGAGAATGGAGAGGTGAGAGCATGCACTACCCCGTGGGCTGTGGGCTGGGCTGCTGTGTAGAGATCCTGTCAGAGTCAGTGGGAGGGAGGGAGGCGGCGGAGCTCTCGAGGGCCGGGTTGGCTGTAGCTCAGGCTCTATATCGTGGAGTCTGCACTGGGCCCCAGGAGCTGAGGTGTCGACCCAGCCATTCTGCACTAGGAAATCTGGTCTGAAGTGCCGGGTGTGGAACCTCTGCATGCGGGACCCTAGGAGCACGTGAAATTAGACAAAGCACAAAGGATAAAAAAGGCTAGACTTGACTTTATTGCCCAGATTCTATGTTTATCTCCCAGGGATTTTTAATGGGCTTTGCTGGGGACAAACCCCTCCTCTGCCTTTTGTCCCGTTCCTCATTCTTGGAGTGCTGAGGGTGCAGACCTTTCTTCTGTAACTGCTGAGTGCTGAGTTGGGAGCCCTCATACCCTGGGGCGAGGGTCAGAGCTTCTCCCCAGCAGCCTCCCGGTGACGTTGATTGTCCCCAGGACCCCTGCCTCCCTGCTCGTTCACCTGAGCACCAGCATTGGAAGTGTTATAGATTCTAATGACCTTTAAGGGTCCAGGAAAGAGATGTGCAGAGACGCTGTGGGGGCCGGTTTCACCCCGCCCCACATTTGTTCGGCCACCTTAGGCTGACCGTTTCTGCCAGCCTAGATGCTCTGACCAGTAGTCTGCGCTTTCTTCAATTAGGCCCCTGAATTAACGTACAAACAGCACCAGGTGTCAGAGCCCTGCCCGCTCAACTCCCAGACAGTCCAGGGTCAGTGGTGATAAGGACCATGATGGCTACTGAGTCAACAGCCTTTTGAAGTAAACAGGAGTTCAGCCGGTCTTATTGGCCACCATCATCACGGTGTCTGTAGGCTTTTCTATGGTGACAGTGTGGTATACTGTTCCCCCGCCAAGATTATTAGCTCCCCGCTGGGTGCAGTAAGTCCTGCAAGCAGTAGTCTACTCTTTTGGGACACACTCTTGTTGTTTTATGAGAGAAACTCCAGGTCAAGTGATGTTCACACGAGTCGTCATGGTGCCCTGTTGCCCCCGGTTATCTCTCTGGATGTTGGAGTTGGAGGGCCTCCTCACTCGAGGTCGGTGTGCCCACGGAGCGAACCCTGCAACTTCAGGGCATGGTTGGTGGTTAGGATCACCACGTGGGGTCCTTTTCCCTTAGGAGGGAGGTGGACTTTTGGGCTGCTGATTTCCAGGTTTTTAGATACCGCCAGTATCTTGGCCAGATGTGGCAGTGGGCCAAGCCCCTTAGTGACCGTAGTTTATCCTACCTGGATGGCATTCTTGCATTGTTCCATTTCAAGTGGTCCCAGTTTTTGCACTAATTCTCCAATGGCGATTCACCTTTCACCGGGAATGTAAAGGTCAAAGGGTTTAGCTAAATTAGGGAGTTCCAGGGCAAGGGTCTGAATTGACTGCTCTTTCCATTCTTGAAAGGCCACTTCTGGATTCTATTCAAAAGGATCATCATCTTTTCCTTTCAGTGTTTCATATAGAGGCCCAGCTAGTAGACTGTAGTTAGGGATCCAGAAGCAGCAAACCCTGGCCTCCCCAGGAACCCCTAAGCTGTCTTCTAGTTTTAGAAAGGGGTAAGGCTGAAAATGGTTTCTTCCCTTTCCTGGGATGGGCTTCTCTGACCTTCTGTGAGAATGAAGCCCAGGCAGGTCACCGCAGTCTGTGATATTTGAGCTTTTTCTTGGACAACTTCTATCCTTTATTGGCTTGGTAGTTCAGATGCCTCCTTAGTAGGGCTGGCTATCAGAATGTCATCTGCATATTGAAGGAGGGTTTCCTTTTCCAGAGGTAGAACTTTTAGGTCTTTAGCTAAGCTTTCCCCAAAGATGGTGTGGGAATTTTTGCACCCTTGGGTCCAGACGGCCCGGAAGTATTGTTTTAGTTGTATGTTGAGTCCTGCCACTCACAAGCCAAAATTTCTTGTGACTCTGGGACTAATGGAATACAAAAGAAGGCATCATTGAAGACTAATACAGAATACCATGTCCTGGTGGTTGGTAGAATGACCAGCAGGGTGTAGGAATTAGGAGCAACTGGAGGTATATCCTCGGTGGCTTCACTGACTGTCCTGACATCCTTTACCAGGTCCCCAGCAGCCCATGGGGCTCTCGTGGTCAGACCAATCCCAGAATATGGAGCTCACCTGGGCAGGTACCCCACCCCCACCCCAGCCCACGGGGCTCTCGTGGTCAGGCCCCTCCCAGGATACAGAGCTACCCTTGCAGGTACCGTGGCAGGGCTGGGCACACAGGAACCGTGCACATAGCCCTCATTGCAGAGCACCCCCAGCTCACCTGTCGCTCAGAGCTGACACAGAGCACCTCAGAGCAGGACTTGAACTAACAAACAGCAGCTGCGACAGGTCTGTGACCCTGGGCATCACTCCGTGAGGCCTCCCTCCACCTGGTCTTCCAGAGACTTCCACTGCACCCGGGGCACCAGGCCTCTGTCTCCAACCACCACCCACCCCTCCTCTCCCTGACTCCTGGGTTCCTCTCATTAGGAGAGGGTTTTCTTGAAGTTGTCTCCCACTCATGGGCCAGATAAAATGATTAGAAAACAAGCCAAAGCTGCAGCCCCTTGTCTATCCTGACTCTCAGGAGCCCACACCTGTTCCTTGGACCTGGCCGGTTCAGCAAGTTCCATTTTCTGCAACTGTGAGCCCCTGAGGGGTGATGATTGGCTGACCTGGGCAGCCTTACCGTGCCGGCCAGCCCTCCCCAGGTGTGCCTGGGTTGAGATCAATATAAATACCACTCCAGGCAGCAAGAGCCCCTGCAGCCGTGCCTGACACCATTTTCTCTGCCCTGTCAGCAGTCTCGGGGCTGGGCTGGTGAGAGGGAGTGAGAGGCCACGGCTTTGTGGGTGGCCCAGTGTGAGTGGGGCTCTGCTGGACTTTCTGCAGCAGTTGCCAGGCTGCCACCTGCTAAAGAAGAGGATGTGTCACCCATACCTGCTGCTGGAATTTCTCCCTGGGCAGAGGTGAGGAAGGAAAAAAGCAGTGGGGGCAGGGACAGGACGGGTATCTCAGGCAGGGAAATGGAAATCTTCCAGAAGAGCACCCAGGGCCAGGACCATCCTGGCTGGCCTGCAGGCACCAAGTCGGCCGGCATGCTGTCACTCATGTGGCTCTATGGCCCTTCCTCTAGGCTTTCAAGTCCTTGTATATATTCAGGTGTTTTACCTGGGACGGGTGGGAATAGTTCAACAGCAACTGGCCTGGGGCTCAGCTCACGTTTACTCACAGATGCCTCGGCACGGTGCCCCAGCTTTGCAATGAGGACGCTTGTTGCGTGGGGGCTGCTGGCTGAATGGGAGACGATTCCCCACCACTGACCAACTTCAGAATTGTTTACAACTGGAGCAAGTGCCCTGATACGGTTTTCCTCTGTGTAACTGGTGGGTTCTGTGTTTTTTTCTCTTTTTCGTTTTTGGTTCAAGGTAGATTTTATTCCTCTTTTTTGTATTTACAGATATAAGCATGGAAATAATTTATTCATATAAATACATGTATGTGCAGGGAATAATTGTTTTTTCTGTTTTATTTTTTAAATTTTATTTCTTTTTAATTTTGAATTTTATTTTATATTTTTATACAGCAGGTTCTTATTGGTTATCTATTTTATACATATAAATGTATACATGCCAATCCCAGTCTCTCAACTCCTCCCACCACCACCCCCCCAACAGCTTTCCCCCCTTGTTGTCCATACGTTTGCTCTATTTATGCCTTGCAAAATGGTTAATCTGTACAGTTTTTCTAGGTTCCACATATATGCATGAATATACAAGATTTGTTTTTCTCTTTCTGACTTACTTCACTCTGTATGACAGTCTCTAGATCCATCGACATCTCTACAAATGACCCAATTTCATTCCTTTTCATGGCTTAGTAATATTCCATTTTATATATGTACCACAGCTTTATGCATTCGTCTGTCTGTGGGCATTTAGGTTGCTTCCATTACCTCGATATTGTAAATAGTGATGCAATGAACATTGCGGTGAATGACTCTTTTTGATTTATGGTTTTGTCTGGGTATATGTCCAGTACTGGGATTGCTGTATCATATGGTAATTCTATTGTTAGTTTCTTAAGAAATTCCATATTGTTCTCCATAATGACTGTATCAATTTATATTCCCAACAATAGTGGAAGAGGGTTCCTTTTCTCCACACCCTTTCCAGCATTTTTTGTTTGTAGATTTTCTATGATGCCTATTCTACCAGGTGTGAGGTGATACCTCATTGTTGAATCCATTTCGTTGAGCAAGGGGTAGGTCTTGTCTATTACATATTTGGCTTATGGAACGGTATCTGTGCTAATTTCAAACTCTGCTTTTATGCAGCACCCCAACTCACCTTCCCCCTTAAGCAAGCATAAGTTGGTTTTCTAAATTTGAGACCCTGTTCTGTTTTGTAATTCAGTTCATGTGTAGCCAAGTTCACATTCCGTGTATTAGTGATACCTTATGATGTTTCTTTTTCTGTGTGACTTCTTTCACTTAGAATCATCGTGCCTCAATCCACTCATTATGCTGGTACGGGCCTGGTGACATAGATTTCATTGCTGATGGTATTCTGTTGTACATAAGTACCGCAACTTCTTTATCCATTATTTGCTCTCTGGGATATTTAACTTGTGCCGCAGAAGAGATTCCTGTAAAAAGAGCCATCCCAAATTTTGGGGTGGCTGTGTCTTTTTGATTTTAATTTCCCTAAACTATAGGACCATAAGTGGAAGTGCCCTAGGCTCTGTTGCTTTGTTTTTTAGATGTTTCAGGAAACACCATACACTTCTACAGAGCGGCTGTTGGTAATTTACATCCCGCCCATCAGCATAACAAGGCTCCCAGTTCTCCATGGCCTGTTCTGCCTTTCTGGATTTTACACTTTTTTCAGATGGCCCTTTAGACCAGGGGGAAGTGAGACTTCATTGTATTGCAGATTTCCTTTGCAAGCTTGCTTGGTTGGCCAAAAAGGGCGTATGAGTTTTTTCCTGAATATATTCAGGAAAAAACACATACGCCCTTTTTGGTCAAGTGCATCATTGTCGATGTTCTTCCTCTTTTCCTGTGTTTTAAATGCAATCCAATTCCGATTCCTCCTGAAATCGGTTTCCTGCAATTCTGCCCCGCATTCAAGTCCTCTTGGCAGCCCTACTTCAGTATATTTTCGGACAATAGCTGTCATTTATAAATCTGCAGGTTTGTGAATTACAGTGCCCCTGAGCTCCTTTCTTCAACTCGCTTTCTTTTGAGCTGGCCACAACACCGCAGGATTGCTTCAGGCCCTAATCTGGTTCCGGCACGGCATGCTGAGCCTTTGGTTTATTCCTCTTCCCTGTGGGAAATGAGAGTTAAATTTGCCCGTCCAGACACCTCCAGCTAGTCTCTCATTGGTTCTCCCTATTCCTGTTCATCTTCCGCAGAAATTGCAAACTGGGCCAAACAGGAGGTTAAAGGGACTGACTCTCCAAGTCGGGAGAGTGTTAGTAAAGCGTCTGGAATGTTGCACCCGAGTACCAGGGAAAGAAATGTGAGACACATTTGAACACGTTTCTCGATCACATGGTGGATCATACTCTGGGTTCCACATGCATGTTTTAGCTGAAGGAAGAATCCCTTAAACCTGGAGAGTTGAGACCCATGGAATGGGTACCATGAAATATGACTTCAAAGGGTCTGCATTTGCTCACCGAACCTCACCAATCTTATGAGCCCCAAGTGTCCAGCCTTATGTGTCACCCAGCTCTGGGTGTAGATATGGTAAATGCAGGTTGCATCAGAAGCCTTGAATGAATTACTTAAGTATTGCTCTCTATTTCACTGTCATTGTGTTTTGTTTAAGAAATTTATTTTTAATATGGGATTTAGCTGATTTTCACTGCTTTAATGCCGCTGTACACACTCTTGATTCTCTTCCAGAGATATATAAATCCATTGCTTTTATAATTCTTACTAGGAAGGTATATTCCTAGGCGTTGAATATGGGGTGTTGAGTCCATTTCGTTGAGCAAGGAGTAGCTCTTGTCTATTCCATATTTGGCTTAAGGAACTTTATCTGTGCTCATTTCAATCTCTGGTTTTATGCAGCACCCCAACTCACCTTTCCCCTTAAGCAAGCATAAGTTGGTTTTCTAAATTTGAGACCCTGTTCTGTTTTGGAATTCAGTTCCTGTGTAGCCAAGTTTACATTCCGTGTATTAGTGATATCTTATGATGTTTCTTTTTCTGTGTGACTTATTTCAGTTAGAATCATCGTACCTGAATCCACTCATTATGCTGCTACGGGCCTGATGACATAGATTTCATTGCTGAGTGATACTGCATTGTACGTAAGTACCACAAGTTCTTTATCCATTTTTCACTTTCTGTGATATTGAAGTTGTACGGTAAACGAGGTTCTTGTAAACAGAGGCGTCCCAAACTTTGGGGTGGCTGTGTCTTTTTGATTTTAATTTCCCTAAGCTATAGGACCATAAGTGGAAGTGTCCTAGGCTCTGTTGCTTTGGTTTTTAGATGTTTCAGGAAACACCATACACTTCTCCCGAGTGTCTGTTGGCAATTTACATCCCGCCCATCAGCATAACGAGGCTCCCAGTTCTCCATGGCCTGTCCTGCCTTTCTGGATTTTACACTTTTTTCAGATGGCCCTTTTGACCAGGGGGAAGTGAGACTTCATTGTAGTGCAGATTTCCTTTGCAAGCTTGCTTGGTTGGCCAAAAAGGGCGTATGCGTTTTTTCCTGAATATATTCAGGAAAAAACGCATACGCCCTTTTTGGCCAAGTGCATCATTGTGGACGTTCTGCCTCTTTTCCTATGCTTTCAATGCAATTCCAGTCTACCTCCTGAAATCGGTTTCCTGCAATTCTGCCCCGCTTTCAAGTCCTCTTGGCAGCCTTACTTCAGTATATTTTTGGACGATAGCTGTCATTTATAACTCTGCAGGTTTGTGAATTACAGTGCCCCTGAGCTCCTTTCTTCAACTCGCTTTCTTGTGACCTGGCCGCAACACCACAGGATGGCTTCAGGCCCTAATCTGGTTCTGGCACGGCACGCTGAGCCTTTGGTTAGTTCCTCTTCCTGGTGGGAAATGAGAGTTAAATTTGCCCGTCCAGACACCTCCAGCTAGTCTCTCATTGGTTCTCCCTATTCCTGTTCATCTTCCGCAGAAATTGCCAACTGGGCCAAACAGGAGGTTAAAGGCGCTGACTCTCCAAGTGGGGAGAGTGTTAGTAAAGCGTCTGGAATGTTGCACCCGAGTACCAGGGGAGGAAAACTGAGACATATTTGAACACGTCTCCCGTTCACAGGGTTGATCATACTCTGGGTTCCACATGCATGTTTTAGCTGAAGGAAGAATACCTTAAACCTGGAGAGTTGAGACCCGTAGAATGGGTACCATGCAATATGACTTCAAAGGGTCTTCATTTGCTCACCGAACTTCTCCAATCCTATCACTGCTGCGTTTATGCCCCTGTACACACGCTTGATTCTCTTTTGGAGACATAGCAATCCATAGGTTTTAAGATACTTACTAGTCAGGTACATTCTTAGGCGTTTCATATGGGGTGTTGAGTCCATTTCGTTGAGCAAGGAGTAGCTCTTGTCTATTCCATATTTGGCTTAAGGAACTTTATCTGTGCTCATTTCAATCTCTGGTTTTATGCAGCACCCCAACTCACCTTTACCCTTAAGCAAGCATAAGTTGGTTTTCTAAATTTGAGACCCTGTTCTGTTCTGTAATTCAGTTCCTGTGTAGTCCAGTTTACATTCCGTGTATTAGTGATATCTTATGATGTTTCTTTTTCTGTGTGACTTGTTTCAGTTAGAATCATCGTACCTGAATCCGCTCATTATGCTGCTACGGGCCTGATGACATAGATTTCATTGCTGAGTGATACTGCATTGTACGTAAGTACCACAAGTTCTTTATCCATTTTCCGCTTTCTGTGATACTGAACTTGTACGGTAAACGAGGTTCTTGTAAACAGAGGCGTCCCAAACTTTGGGGTGGCTGTGTCTTTTTGATTTTAATTTCCCTAAGCTATAGGATCATAAGTGGAAGTGCCCTAGGCTCTGTTGCTTTGTTTTTTAGATGTTTCAGGAAACACCATACACTTCTCACAAGTGGCTGTTGGCAATTTACATCCCGCCCATCAGCATAACAAGGCTCCCAGTTCTCCATGGCCTGTCCTGCCTTTCTGGATTTTACACTTTTTTCAGATGGCCCTTTTGACCAGGGGGAAGTGAGACTTCATTGTAGTGCAGATTTCCTTTGCAAGCTTGCTTCGTTGGCCAAAAAGGGCGTATGCGTTTTTTCCTGAATATATTCAGGAAAAAACGCATACGCCCTTTTTGGCCAAGTGCATCATTGTGGACGTTCTGCCTCTTTTCCTATGCTTTCAATGCAAATCCAGTCTACCTCCTGAAATCGGTTTCCTGCAATTCTGCCCCGCTTTCAAGTCCTCTTGGCAGCCTTACTTCAGTATATTTTTGGACGATAGCTGTCATTTATAACTCTGCAGGTTTGTGAATTACAGTGCCCCTGAGCTCCTTTCTTCAACTCGCTTTCTTGTGACCTGGCCGCAACACCGCAGGATGGCTTCAGGCCCTAATCTGGTTCCGGCACGGCACGCTGAGCCTTTGGTTAATTCCTCTTCCTGGTGGGAAATGAGAGTTAAATTTGCCCGTCCAGACACCTCCAGCTAGTCTCTCATTGGTTCTCGCTATTCCTGTTCATCTTCCGCAGAAATTGCAAACTGGGCCAAACAGGAGGTTAAAGGGACTGACTCTCCAAGTCGGGAGAGTGTTAGTAAAGCGTCTGGAATGTTGCACCCGAGTACCAGGGTACGAAAACTGAGACATATTTGAACACGTCTCCCGATCACACGGTTGATCATACTCTAGGTTCCACATGCATGTTTTAGCTGAAGGAAGAATACCTTAAACCTGGGTGGTTGAAACCCGTGGAATGGGTACCATGCAATATGACTTCAAAGGGTCTTCATTTGCTCACCGAACCTCTCCAATCCTATCACTGCTGCGTTTATGCCCCTGTACACACGCTTGATTCTCTTTTGGAGACATAGCAATCCATAGGTTTTAAGATACTTACTAGTCAGGTACATTCTTAGGCATTTAATATGGGGTGTTGAGTCCATTTCGTTGAGCAAGAAGTAGCTCTTGTCTATTCCATATTTGGCTTAAGGAACTTTATGTGTGCTCATTTCAATCTCTGGTTTTATGCAGCACCCCAACTCACCTTTCCCCTTAAGCAAGCATAAGATGGTTTTCTAAATTTGAGACCCTGTTCTGTTCTGTAATTCAGTTCCTGTGTAGCCAAGTTTACATTCCGTGTATTACTGATATCTTATGATGTTTCTTTTTCTGTGTGACTTATTTCAGTTAGAATCATCGTACCTCAATCCACTCATTATGCTGCTACGGGCCTGATGACATAGATTTCATTGCTGAGTGATACTGCATTGTACATAAGTACCACAAGTTCTTTATACATTTTTCACTTTCTGTGATATTGAACTTGTATGGTAAACGAGGTTCTTGTAAACAGAGGCGTCCCAAACTTTGGGGTGGCTGTGTCTTTTTGATTTTAATTTCCCTAAGCTATAGGACCATAAGTGGAAGTGCCCTAGGCTCTGTTGCTTTGTTTTGTAGATGTTTCAGGAAACACCATACACTTCTCCCGAGTGTCTGTTGGCAATTTACATCCCGCCCATCAGCATAACAAGGCTCCCAGTTCTCCATGGCCTGTCCTGCCTTTCTGGATTTTACACTTTTTTCAGATGGCCCTTTTGACCGGGGGGAAGTGAGACTTCATTGTAGTGCAGATTTCCTTTGCAAGCTTGCTTGGTTGGCCAAAAAGGGCGTATGCGTTTTTTCCTGAATATATTCAGGAAAAAACGCATACGCCCTTTTTGGCCAAGTGCATCATTGTGGACGTTCTGCCTCTTTTCCTATGCTTTCAATGCAATTCCAGTCTACCTCCTGAAATTGGTTTCCTGCAATTCTGCCCCGCTTTCAAGTCCTCTTGGCAGCCTTACTTCAGTATATTTTTGGACGATAGCTGTCATTTATATCTCTGCAGGTTTGTGAATTACAGTGCCCCTGAGCTCCTTTCTTCAACTCGCTTTCTTGTGACCTGGCCGCAACACCGCAGGATGGCTTCAGGCCCTAATCTGGTTCCGGCACGGCACGCTGAGCCTTTGGTTAATTCCTCTTCCTGGTGGGAAATGAGAGTTAAATTTGCCCGTCCAGACACCTCCAGCTAGTCTCTCATTTGTTCTCGCTATTCCTGTTCATCTTCCGCAGAAATTGCAAACTGGGCCAAACAGGAGGTTAAGGGACTGACTCTCCAAGTCGGGAGAGTGTTAGTAAAGCGTCTGGAATGTTGCACCCGAGTACCAGGGTACGAAAACTGAGACATATTTGAACACGTCTCCCGATCACATGGTTGATCATACTCTAGGTTCCACATGCATGTTTTAGCTGAAGGAAGAATACCTTAAAACTGGGTAGTTGAAACCCGTGGAATGGGTACCATGCAATATGACTTCAAAGGGTCTTCATTTGCTCACTGAACCTCTCCAATCCTATCACTGCTGCGTTTATGCCCCTGTACACACGCTTGATTCTCTTTTGGAGACATAGCAATCCATAGGTTTTAAGATACTTACTAGTCAGGTACATTCTTAGGCGTTTAATATGGGGTGTTGAGTCCATTTCGTTGAGCAAGGAGTAGCTCTTGTCTATTCCATATTTGGCTTAAGGAACTTTATCTGTGCTCATTTCAATCTCTGGTTTTATGCAGCACCCCAACTCACCTTTCCCCTTAAGCAAGCATAAGTTGATTTTCTAAATTTGAGACCCTGTTCTGTTCTGTAATTCAGTTCCTGTGTAGTCCAGTTTACATTCCGTGTATTAGTGATATCTTATGATGTTTCTTTTTCTGTGTGACTTATTTCAGTTAGAATCATCGTACCTGAATCCACTCATTATTCTGCTACGGGCCTGATGACATAGATTTCATTGCTGAGTGATACTGCATTGTACATAAGTACCACAAGTTCTTTATCCATTTTTCACTTTCTGTGATATTGAAGTTGTACGGTAAACGAGGTTCTTGTAAACAGAGGCGTCCCAAACTTTGGGGTGGCTGTGTCTTTTTGATTTTAATTTCCCTAAGCTATAGGACCATAAGTGGAAGTGCCCTAGGCTCTGTTGCTTTGTTTTCTGGATGTTTCAGGAAACACCATACACTTCTCCCGAGTGTCTGTTGGCAATTTACATCCCGCCCATCAGCATAACAAGGCTCCCAGTTCTCCATGGCCTGTCCTGCCTTTCTGGATTTTACACTTTTTTCAGATGGCCCTTTTGACCGGGGGGAAGTGAGACTTCATTGTAGTGCAGATTTCCTTTGCAAGCTTCCTTGGTTGGCCAAAAAGGGCGTATGCGTTTTTTCCTGAATATATTCAGGAAAAAACGCATACGCCCTTTTTGGCCAAGTGCATCATTGTGGACGTTCTGCCTCTTTTCCTATGCTTTCAATGCAATTCCAGTCTACCTCCTGAAATCGGTTTCCTGCAATTCTGCCCTGCTTTCAAGTCCTCTTGGCAGCCTTACTTCAGTATATTTTTGGACGATAGCTGTCATTTATAACTCTGCAGGTTTGTGAATTACAGTGCCCCTGAGCTCCTTTCTTCAACTCGCTTTCTTGTGACCTGGCCGCAACACCGCAGGATGGCTTCAGGCCCTAATCTGGTTCCGGCACGGCACGTTGAGCCTTTGGTTAATTCCTCTTCCTGGTGGGAAATGAGAGTTAAATTTGCCCGTCCAGACACCTCCAGCTAGTCTCTCATTTGTTCTCGCTATTCCTGTTCATCTTCCGCAGAAATTGCAAACTGGGCCAAACAGGAGGTTAAGGGACTGACTATCCAAGTCGGGAGAGTGTTAGTAAAGCCTCTGGAATGTTGCACCCGAGTACCAGGGTACGAAAACTGAGACATATTTGAACACGTCTCCCGATCACATGGTTGATCATACTCTAGGTTCCACATGCATGTTTTAGCTGAAGGAAGAATACCTTAAAACTGGGTAGTTGTACCCGTGGAATGGGTACCATGCAATATGACTTCAAAGGGTCTTCATTTGCTCACCGAACCTCTCCAATCCTATCACTGCTGCGTTTATGCCCCTGTACACACGCTTGATTCTCTTTTGGAGACATAGCAATCCATAGGTTTTAAGATACTTACTAGTCAGGTACATTCTTAGGCGTTTAATATGGGGTGTTGAGTCCATTTCGTTGAGCAAGGAGTAGCTCTTGTCTATTCCATATTTGGCTTAAGGAACTTTATCTGTGCTCATTTCAATCTCTGGTTTTATGCAGCACCCCAACTCACCTTTCCCCTTAAGCAAGCATAAGTTGATTTTCTAAATTTGAGACCCTGTTCTGTTCTGTAATTCAGTTCCTGTGTAGTCCAGTTTACATTCCGTGTATTAGTGATATCTTATGATGTTTCTTTTTCTGTGTGACTTATTTCAGTTAGAATCATCGTACCTGAATCCACTCATTATTCTGCTACGGGCCTGATGACATAGATTTCATTGCTGAGTGATACTGCATTGTACGTAAGTACCACAAGTTCTTTATCCATTTTTCACTTTCTGTGATATTGAAGTTGTACGGTAAACGAGGTTCTTGTAAACAGAGGCGTCCCAAACTTTGGGGTGGCTGTGTCTTTTTGATTTTAATTTCCCTAAGCTATAGGACCATAAGTGGAAGTGCCCTAGGCTCTGTTGCTTTGTTTTCTGGATGTTTCAGGAAACACCATACACTTCTCCCGATTGGCTGTTGGCAATTTACATCCCGCCCATCAGCATAACAAGGCTCCCAGTTCTCCATGGCCTGTCCTGCCTTTCTGGATTTTACACTTTTTTCAGATGGCCCTTTTGACCGGGGGGAAGTGAGACTTCATTGTAGTGCAGATTTCCTTTGCAAGCTTGCTTGGTTGGCCAAAAAGGTCGTATGCGTTTTTTCCTGAATATATTCAGGAAAAAACGCATACGGCCTTTTTGGCCAAGTGCATCATTGTGGACGTTCTGCCTCTTTTCCTATGCTTTCAATGCAATTCCAGTCTACCTCCTGAAATCGGTTTCCTGCAATTCTGCCCCGCTTTCAAGTCCTCTTGGCAGCCTTACTTCAGTATATTTTTGGACGATAGCTGTCATTTATAACTCTGCAGGTTTGTGAATTACAGTGCCGCTGAGCTCCTTTCTTCAACTCGCTTTCTTGTGACCTGGCCGCAACACTGCAGGATGGCTTCAGGCCCTAATCTGGTTCCGGCACGGCACGTTGAGCCTTTGGTTAATTCCTCTTCCTGGTGGGAAATGAGAGTTAAATTTGCCCGTCCAGACACCTCCAGCTAGTCTCTCATTTGTTCTCGCTATTCCTGTTCATCTTCCGCAGAAATTGCAAACTGGGCCAAACAGGAGGTTAAGGGACTGACTATCCAAGTCGGGAGAGTGTTAGTAAAGCCTCTGGAATGTTGCACCCGAGTACCAGGGTACGAAAACTGAGACATATTTGAACACGTCTCCCGATCACATGGTTGATCATACTCTAGGTTCCACATGCATGTTTTAGCTGAAGGAAGAATACCTTAAAACTGGGTAGTTGAAACCCGTGGAATGGGTACCATGCAATATGACTTCAAAGGGTCTTCATTTGCTCACCGAACTTCTCCAATCCTATCACTGCTGCGTTTATGCCCCTGTACACACGCTTGATTCTCTTTTGGAGACATAGCAATCCATAGGTTTTAAGATACTTACTAGTCAGGTACATTCTTAGGCGTTTAATATGGGGTGTTGAGTCCATTTCGTTGAGCAAGGAGTAGCTCTTGTCTATTCCATATTTGGCTTAAGGAACTTTATCTGTGCTCATTTCAATCTCTGGTTTTATGCAGCACCCCAACTCACCTTTCCCCTTAAGCAAGCATAAGTTGACTTTCTAAATTTGAGACCCTGTTCTGTTCTGTAATTCAGTTCCTGTGTAGTCCAGTTTACATTCTGTGTATTAGTGATATCTTATGATGTTTCTTTTTCTGTGTGACTTGTTTCAGTTAGAATCATCGTACCTGAATCCGCTCATTATGCTGCTACGGGCCTGATGACATAGATTTCATTGCTGAGTGATACTGCATTGTACGTAAGTACCACAAGTTCTTTATCCATTTTCCGCTTTCTGTGATACTGAACTTGTACGGTAAACGAGGTTCTTGTAAACAGAGGCGTCCCAAACTTTGGGGTGGCTGTGTCTTTTTGATTTTAATTTCCCTAAGCTATAGGATCATAAGTGGAAGTGCCCTAGGCTCTGTTGCTTTGTTTTTTAGATGTTTCAGGAAACACCATACACTTCTCACAAGTGGCTGTTGGCAATTTACATCCCGCCCATCAGCATAACAAGGCTCCCAGTTCTCCATGGCCTGTCCTGCCTTTCTGGATTTTACACTTTTTTCAGATGGCCCTTTTGACCAGGGGGAAGTGAGACTTCATTGTAGTGCAGATTTCCTTTGCAAGCTTGCTTCGTTGGCCAAAAAGGGCGTATGCGTTTTTTCCTGAATATATTCAGGAAAAAACGCATACGCCCTTTTTGGCCAAGTGCATCATTGTGGACGTTCTGCCTCTTTTCCTATGCTTTCAATGCAATTCCAGTCTACCTCCTGAAATCGGTTTCCTGCAATTCTGCCCCGCTTTCAAGTCCTCTTGGCAGCCTTACTTCAGTATATTTTTGGACGATAGCTGTCATTTATAACTCTGCAGGTTTGTGAATTACAGTGCCCCTGAGCTCCTTTCTTCAACTTGCTTTCTTGTGACCTGGCCGCAACACCGCAGGATGGCTTCAGGCCCTAATCTGGTTCCGGCACGGCACGCTGAGCCTTTGGTTAATTCCTCTTCCTGGTGGGAAATGAGAGTTAAATTTGCCCGTCCAGACACCTCCAGCTAGTCTCTCATTGGTTCTCGCTATTCCTGTTCATCTTCCGCAGAAATTGCAAACTGGGCCAAACAGGAGGTTAAAGGGACTGACTCTCCAAGTCGGGAGAGTGTTAGTAAAGCGTCTGGAATGTTGCACCCGAGTACCAGGGTACGAAAACTGAGACATATTTGAACACGTCTCCCGATCACACGGTTGATCATACTCTAGGTTCCACATGCATGTTTTAGCTGAAGGAAGAATACCTTAAACCTGGGTGGTTGAAACCCGTGGAATGGGTACCATGCAATATGACTTCAAAGGGTCTTCATTTGCTCACCGAACCTCTCCAATCCTATCACTGCTGCGTTTATGCCCCTGTACACACGCTTGATTCTCTTTTGGAGACATAGCAATCCATAGGTTTTAAGATACTTACTAGTCAGGTACATTCTTAGGCATTTAATATGGGGTGTTGAGTCCATTTCGTTGAGCAAGAAGTAGCTCTTGTCTATTCCATATTTGGCTTAAGGAACTTTATGTGTGCTCATTTCAATCTCTGGTTTTATGCAGCACCCCAACTCACCTTTCCCCTTAAGCAAGCATAAGATGGTTTTCTAAATTTGAGACCCTGTTCTGTTCTGTAATTCAGTTCCTGTGTAGCCAAGTTTACATTCCGTGTATTACTGATATCTTATGATGTTTCTTTTTCTGTGTGACTTATTTCAGTTAGAATCATCGTACCTGAATCCACTCATTATGCTGCTACGGGCCTGATGACATAGATTTCATTGCTGAGTGATACTGCATTGTACATAAGTACCACAAGTTCTTTATACATTTTTCACTTTCTGTGATATTGAACTTGTATGGTAAACGAGGTTCTTGTAAACAGAGGCGTCCCAAACTTTGGGGTGGCTGTGTCTTTTTGATTTTAATTTCCCTAAGCTATAGGACCATAAGTGGAAGTGCCCTAGGCTCTGTTGCTTTGTTTTGTAGATGTTTCAGGAAACACCATACACTTCTCCCGAGTGTCTGTTGGCAATTTACATCCCGCCCATCAGCATAACAAGGCTCCCAGTTCTCCATGGCCTGTCCTGCCTTTCTGGATTTTACACTTTTTTCAGATGGCCCTTTTGACCGGGGGGAAGTGAGACTTCATTGTAGTGCAGATTTCCTTTGCAAGCTTGCTTGGTTGGCCAAAAAGGGCGTATGCGTTTTTTCCTGAATATATTCAGGAAAAAACGCATACGCCCTTTTTGGCCAAGTGCATCATTGTGGACGTTCTGCCTCTTTTCCTATGCTTTCAATGCAATTCCAGTCTACCTCCTGAAATCGGTTTCCTGCAATTCTGCCCTGCTTTCAAGTCCTCTTGGCAGCCTTACTTCAGTATATTTTTGGACGATAGCTGTCATTTATAACTCTGCAGGTTTGTGAATTACAGTGCCCCTGAGCTCCTTTCTTCAACTCGCTTTCTTGTGACCTGGCCGCAACACCGCAGGATGGCTTCAGGCCCTAATCTGGTTCCGGCACGGCACGTTGAGCCTTTGGTTAATTCCTCTTCCTGGTGGGAAATGAGAGTTAAATTTGCCCGTCCAGACACCTCCAGCTAGTCTCTCATTTGTTCTCGCTATTCCTGTTCATCTTCCGCAGAAATTGCAAACTGGGCCAAACAGGAGGTTAAGGGACTGACTCTCCAAGTCGGGAGAGTGTTAGTAAAGCGTCTGGAATGTTGCACCCGAGTACAAGGGTACGAAAACTGAGACATATTTGAACACGTCTCCCGATCACATGGTTGATCATACTCTAGGTTCCACATGCATGTTTTAGCTGAAGGAAGAATACCTTAAAACTGGGTAGTTGAAACCCGTGGAATGGGTACCATGCAATATGACTTCAAAGGGTCTTCATTTGCTCACCGAACCTCTCCAATCCTATCACTGCTGCGTTTATGCCCCTGTACACACGCTTGATTCTCTTTTGGAGACATAGCAATCCATAGGTTTTAAGATACTTACTAGTCAGGTACATTCTTAGGCGTTTAATATGGGGTGTTGAGTCCATTTCGTTGAGCAAGGAGTAGCTCTTGTCTATTCCATATTTGGCTTAAGGAACTTTATCTGTGCTCATTTCAATCTCTGGTTTTATGCAGCACCCCAACTCACCTTTCCCCTTAAGCAAGCATAAGTTGATTTTCTAAATTTGAGACCCTGTTCTGTTCTGTAATTCAGTTCCTGTGTAGTCCAGTTTACATTCCGTGTATTAGGGATATCTTATGATGTTTCTTTTTCTGTGTGACTTATTTCAGTTAGAATCATCGTACCTGAATCCACTCATTATTCTGCTACGGGCCTGATGACATAGATTTCATTGCTGAGTGATACTGCATTGTACATAAGTACCACAAGTTCTTTATCCATTTTTCACTTTCTGTGATATTGAAGTTGTACGGTAAACGAGGTTCTTGTAAACAGAGGCGTCCCAAACTTTGGGGTGGCTGTGTCTTTTTGATTTTAATTTCCCTAAGCTATAGGACCATAAGTGGAAGTGCCCTAGGCTCTGTTGCTTTGTTTTCTGGATGTTTCAGGAAACACCATACACTTCTCCCGAGTGGCTGTTGGCAATTTACATCCCGCCCATCAGCATAACAAGGCTCCCAGTTCTCCATGGCCTGTCCTGCCTTTCTGGATTTTACACTTTTTTCAGATGGCCCTTTTGACCGGGGGGAAGTGAGACTTCATTGTAGTGCAGATTTCCTTTGCAAGCTTCCTTGGTTGGCCAAAATGGGCGTATGCGTTTTTTCCTGAATATATTCAGGAAAAAACGCATACGCCCTTTTTGGCCAAGTGCATCATTGTGGACGTTCTGCCTCTTTTCCTATGCTTTCAATGCAATTCCAGTCTACCTCCTGAAATCGGTTTCCTGCAATTCTGCCCTGCTTTCAAGTCCTCTTGGCAGCCTTACTTCAGTATATTTTTGGACGATAGCTGTCATTTATAACTCTGCAGGTTTGTGAATTACAGTGCCCCTGAGCTCCTTTCTTCAACTCGCTTTCTTGTGACCTGGCCGCAACACCGCAGGATGGCTTCAGGCCCTAATCTGGTTCCGGCACGGCACGTTGAGCCTTTGGTTAATTCCTCTTCCTGGTGGGAAATGAGAGTTAAATTTGCCCGTCCAGACACCTCCAGCTAGTCTCTCATTTGTTCTCGCTATTCCTGTTCATCTTCCGCAGAAATTGCAAACTGGGCCAAACAGGAGGTTAAGGGACTGACTATCCAAGTCGGGAGAGTGTTAGTAAAGCCTCTGGAATGTTGCACCCGAGTACCAGGGTACGAAAACTGAGACATATTTGAACACGTCTCCCGATCACATGGTTGATCATACTCTAGGTTCCACATGCATGTTTTAGCTGAAGGAAGAATACCTTAAAACTGGGTAGTTGAAACCCGTGGAATGGGTACCATGCAATATGACTTCAAAGGGTCTTCATTTGCTCACCGAACCTCTCCAATCCTATCACTGCTGCGTTTATGCCCCTGTACACACGCTTGATTCTCTTTTGGAGACATAGCAATCCATAGGTTTTAAGATACTTACTAGTCAGGTACATACTTAGGCGTTTAATATGGGGTGTTGAGTCCATTTCATTGAGCAAGGAGTAGCTCTTGTCTATTCCATATTTGGCTTAAGGAACTTTATCTGTGCTCATTTCAATCTCTGGTTTTATGCAGCACCCCAACTCACCTTTCCCCTTAAGCAAGCATAAGTTGATTTTCTAAATTTGAGACCCTGTTCTGTTCTGTAATTCAGTTCCTGTGTAGTCCAGTTTACATTCCGTGTATTAGTGATATCTTATGATGTTTCTTTTTCTGTGTGACTTATTTCAGTTAGAATCATCGTACCTGAATCCACTCATTATTCTGCTACGGGCCTGATGACATAGATTTCATTGCTGAGTGATACTGCATTGTACGTAAGTACCACAAGTTCTTTATCCATTTTTCACTTTCTGTGATATTGAAGTTGTACGGTAAACGAGGTTCTTGTAAACAGAGGCGTCCCAAACTTTGGGGTGGCTGTGTCTTTTTGATTTTAATTTCCCTAAGCTATAGGACCATAAGTGGAAGTGCCCTAGGCTCTGTTGCTTTGTTTTCTGGATGTTTCAGGAAACACCATACACTTCTCCCGATTGGCTGTTGGCAATTTACATCCCGCCCATCAGCATAACAAGGCTCCCAGTTCTCCATGGCCTGTCCTGCCTTTCTGGATTTTACACTTTTTTCAGATGGCCCTTTTGACCGGGGGGAAGTGAGACTTCATTGTAGTGCAGATTTCCTTTGCAAGCTTGCTTGGTTGGCCAAAAAGGGCGTATGCGTTTTTTCCTGAATATATTCAGGAAAAAACGCATACGGCCTTTTTGGCCAAGTGCATCATTGTGGACGTTCTGCCTCTTTTCCTATGCTTTCAATGCAATTCCAGTCTACCTCCTGAAATCGGTTTCCTGCAATTCTGCCCCGCTTTCAAGTCCTCTTGGCAGCCTTACTTCAGTATATTTTTGGACGATAGCTGTCATTTATAACTCTGCAGGTTTGTGAATTACAGTGCCGCTGAGCTCCTTTCTTCAACTCGCTTTCTTGTGACCTGGCCGCAACACCGCAGGATGGCTTCAGGCCCTAATCTGGTTCCGGCACGGCACGTTGAGCCTTTGGTTAATTCCTCTTCCTGGTGGGAAATGAGAGTTAAATTTGCCCGTCCAGACACCTCCAGCTAGTCTCTCATTTGTTCTCGCTATTCCTGTTCATCTTCCGCAGAAATTGCAAACTGGGCCAAACAGGAGGTTAAGGGACTGACTATCCAAGTCGGGAGAGTGTTAGTAAAGCCTCTGGAATGTTGCACCCGAGTACCAGGGTACGAAAACTGAGACATATTTGAACACGTCTCCCGATCACATGGTTGATCATACTCTAGGTTCCACATGCATGTTTTAGCTGAAGGAAGAATACCTTAAAACTGGGTAGTTGAAACCCGTGGAATGGGTACCATGCAATATGACTTCAAAGGGTCTTCATTTGCTCACCGAACCTCTCCAATCCTATCACTGCTGCGTTTATGCCCCTGTACACACGCTTGATTCTCTTTTGGAGACATAGCAATCCATAGGTTTTAAGATACTTACTAGTCAGGTACATTCTTAGGCGTTTAATATGGGGTGTTGAGTCCATTTCGTTGAGCAAGGAGTAGCTCTTGTCTATTCCATATTTGGCTTAAGGAACTTTATCTGTGCTCATTTCAATCTCTGGTTTTATGCAGCACCCCAACTCACCTTTCCCCTTAAGCAAGCATAAGTTGATTTTCTAAATTTGAGACCCTGTTCTGTTCTGTAATTCAGTTCCTGTGTAGTCCAGTTTACATTCCGTGTATTAGTGATATCTTATGATGTTTCTTTTTCTGTGTGACTTATTTCAGTTAGAATCATCGTACCTGAATCCACTCATTATTCTGCTACGGGCCTGATGACATAGATTTCATTGCTGAGTGATACTGCATTGTACGTAAGTACCACAAGTTCTTTATCCATTTTTCACTTTCTGTGATATTGAAGTTGTACGGTAAACGAGGTTCTTGTAAACAGAGGCGTCCCAAACTTTGGGGTGGCTGTGTCTTTTTGATTTTAATTTCCCTAAGCTATAGGACCATAAGTGGAAGTGCCCTAGGCTCTGTTGCTTTGTTTTCTGGATGTTTCAGGAAACACCATACACTTCTCCCGATTGGCTGTTGGCAATTTACATCCCGCCCATCAGCATAACAAGGCTCCCAGTTCTCCATGGCCTGTCCTGCCTTTCTGGATTTTACACTTTTTTCAGATGGCCCTTTTGACCAGGGGGAAGTGAGACTTCATTGTAGTGCAGATTTCCTTTGCAAGCTTGCTTGGTTGGCCAAAAAGGGCGTATGCGTTTTTTCCTGAATATATTCAGGAAAAAACGCATACGCCCTTTTTGGCCAAGTGCATCATTGTGGACGTTCTGCCTCCTTTCCTATGCTTTCAATGCAATTCCAGTCTACCTCCTGAAATCGGTTTCCTGCAATTCTGTCCCGCTTTCAAGTCCTCTTGGCAGCCTTACTTCAGTATATTTTTGGACGATAGCTGTCATTTATAACTCTGCAGGTTTGTGAATTACAGTGCCCCTGAGCTCCTTTCTTCAACTCGCTTTCTTGTGACCTGGCCGCAACACCGCAGGATGGCTTCAGGCCCTAATCTGGTTCCGGCACGGCACGTTGAGCCTTTGGTTAATTCCTCTTCCTGGTGGGAAATGAGAGTTAAATTTGCCCGTCCAGACACCTCCAGCTAGTCTCTCATTTGTTCTCGCTATTCCTGTTCATCTTCCGCAGAAATTGCAAACTGGGCCAAACAGGAGGTTAAGGGACTGACTATCCAAGTCGGGAGAGTGTTAGTAAAGCCTCTGGAATGTTGCACCCGAGTACCAGGGTACGAAAACTGAGACATATTTGAACACGTCTCCCGATCACATGGTTGATCATACTCTAGGTTCCACATGCATGTTTTAGCTGAAGGAAGAATACCTTAAAACTGGGTAGTTGAAACCCGTGGAATGGGTACCATGCAATATGACTTCAAAGGGTCTTCATTTGCTCACCGAACCTCTCCAATCCTATCACTGCTGCGTTTATGCCCCTGTACACACGCTTGATTCTCTTTTGGAGACATAGCAATCCATAGGTTTTAAGATACTTACTAGTCAGGTACATTCTTAGGCGTTTAATATGGGGTGTTGAGTCCATTTCATTGAGCAAGGAGTAGCTCTTGTCTATTCCATATTTGGCTTAAGGAACTTTATCTGTGCTCATTTCAATCTCTGGTTTTATGCAGCACCCCTACTCACCTTTACCCTTAAGCAAGCATAAGTTGGTTTTCTAAATTTGAGACCCTGTTCTGTTCTGTAATTCAGTTCCTGTGTAGCCAAGTTTACATTCCGTGTATTACTGATATCTTATGATGTTTCTTTTTCTGTGTGACTTATTTCAGTTAGAATCATCATAACTGAATCCACTCATTGTGCTGCTAAAGGCCTGATGACATAGATTTCATTGCTGAGTGATATTGCTTTGTAAGTAAATACCACAACTTCTTTATCCATTTTTCACTTTCTGTGATGTTGAACTTGTACTGTAAACGAGGTTCTTGTAAACAGAGCCGTTCCAAACTTCGGGGTGGCTGTGTCTTTTTGATTTTAATTTCCCTAAGCTATAGGACCATAAGTGGAAGTGCCCTAGGCTCTGTTGCTTTGTTTTCTGGATGTTTCAGGAAACACCATACACTTCTCCCGAGTGTCTGTTGGTAATTTACATCCCGCCCATCAGCATAACAAGGCTCCCAGTTCTCCATGGCCTGTCCTGCCTTTCTGGATTTTACACTTTTTTCAGATGGCCCTTTTGACCGGGGGGAAGTGAGACTTCATTGTAGTGCAGATTTCCTTTGCAAGCTTGCTTGGTTGGCCAAAAAGGGCGTATGCGTTTTTTCCTGAATATATTCAGGAAAAAACGCATACGCCCTTTTTGGCCAAGTGCATCATTGTGGACGTTCTGCCTCTTTTCCTATGCTTTCAATGCAATTCCAGTCTACCTCCTGAAATCGGTTTCCTGCAATTCTGCCCCGCTTTCAAGTCCTCTTGGCAGCCTTACTTCAGTATATTTTTGGACGATAGCTGTCATTTATAACTCTGCAGGTTTGTGAATTACAGTGCCCCTGAGCTCCTTTCTTCAACTTGCTTTCTTTTGAGCTGGCCGCAACCCCGCAGGATGGCTTCATGCCCTAATCTGGTTCCGGCACGGCACGCTGAGCCTTTGGTTAATTCCTCTTCCTGGTGGGAAATGAGAGTTAAATTTGCCCGTCCAGACACCTCCAGCTAGTCTCTCATTGGTTCTCCCTATTCCTGTTCATCTTCCGCAGAAATTGCAAACTGGGCCAAACAGGAGGTTAAAGGCGCTGACTCTCCAAGTGTGGAGAGTGTTAGTAAAGCATCGGGAATGTTGCACCCGAGTACCAGGGGACGAAAACTGAGACATATTTGAACACGTCTCCCGATCACATGGTTGATCATACTCTAGGTTCCACATGCATGTTTTAGCTGAAGGAAGAATACCTTAAACCTGGAGAGTTGAGGCCCTTGGAATGGGTACCATGAAATATGACTTCAAAGGGTCTTCATTTGCTCACCGAACCTCTGCAATCCTATCACTGCTGCGTTTATGCCCCTGTACACACGCTTGATTCTCTTTCGGAGACATAGCAATCCATAGGTTTTAAGATACTTACTAGTCAGGTACATTCTTAGGCGTTTAATATGGGGTGTTGAGTCGATTTCGTTGAGCAAGGAGTAGCTCTTGTCTATTCCATATTTGGCTTAAGGAACTTTATCTGTGCTCATTTCAATCTCTGGTTTTATGCAGCACCCCAACTCACCTTTCCCCTTAAGCAAGCATAAGTTGGTTTTCTCAATTTGAGACCCTGTTCTGTTTTGTAATTCAGTTCCTCTGTAGCCAAGTTTACATTCCATGTATTAGTGATATTTATTGATGTTTCTTTTTCTGTGTGACTTATTTCAGTTAGAATCACCATACCCGAATCCACTCATTGTGCTGCTAAGGGCCTGGTGACATAGATTTCATTGCTGAGTGATATTGCATTGTACTTGAGTACCCAAACTTCTTTATCCATTTTTCACTTTCTGTGATATTGAACTTGTACTGTAAACGAGGTTGTTGTAAACAGAGCCGTCCCAAACTTTGGGGTGGCTGTGTCTTTTTGATTTTAATTTCCCTAAGCTATAGGACCATAAGTGGAAGTGCGCTAGGCTCTGTTGCTTTGTTTTTTAGATGTTTCCGGAAACACCATACACTTCTCCCGAGTGTCTGTTGGCAATTTACATCCCGCCCATCAGCATAACAAGGCTCCCAGTTCTCCATGGCCTGTCCTGCCTTTCTGGATTTTACACTTTTTTCAGATGGCCCTTTTGACCTGGGGGAAGTGAGACTTCATTGTAGTGCCGATTTCCTTTGCAGGTTTGCTTGGTTGGCCAAAAAGGGCGTATGCGTTTTTTCCTGAATATATTCAGGAAAAAACGCGTACGCCCTTTTTGTCCAAGTGCATCATTGTCGAGGTTCTGACTCTCTTCATATGTTTTCAATGCAATTCCAGTCTACCTCCTGAAATTGGTTTCCTGCAATTCTGCCTTGCTTTCATTGCCTCTTCATAGCCTTACCTCAATATATTTTTTGAATATAGTTGGCCTTTATAACTCTGCAGGTTTTTGAATTGCAGTGGCCCTTAGCTCCATTTTTCAGCTCTTATTTTTGTGGTCTTGCCCCATAACCACAGGATTCCTTGAAGCCCTATTTTTCTTCTGGGGCACCTTGCTGTGCCTTTGGTTAATTCTTCTTACTGATGTGACATTAGAGTGACATGTGCCCATTGAAACCGCTACAGCTAGTTTCTCACTGGTTCCCCCTATTCCCATTCATCCTCTGCACTAACTGCAGACTGTGCGATACCAGAACTTAAAGGCATTGACTCCATGTGGGGATGTTGTTAGTAAAGCGGCTGGAATGTCGATCCGGAGCCCCAGGAGAGGAAAAATGAGGTGCGTTTTAGAAACCTTTCCCGATCATATGGTATACCAGTCGCTGGGTTTCCCAAGCATGGTTTAGCTGTAGGAAGATTCCCTTCAACCTGGAGTGTTGGGACCCTTGGACTGAGTAGCATGAAGTATTGCATTAAACTTTCGGCAGTTGCTCACCAAAACTCACCAATCCTCTCAGCCCCAAGTGTCCAGCCTTATGTCTTATCCAGCTGTGGGTTTATATGTGGTCAATCCAGGTTACATCACAGCCCCTGAGCGAATTTTGTAAGAATTTTTCTCTTTCATTGTTTCAGCGTTTTCTTTTTAAAATTTATTTCTATAATGGGGTTTAGCTCATTTTCACTGCTGTGTTTGTGCCGCTCTGCACACACTTGATTCCCTTATGGAGATATATCAATACATGGGTTTTAAGATTCTTATTACTCAGATATATTTCTCTGCGGTGTATAGGGTGTGTTGAGGCCAGTTCATTGAGCAAGGTGTAGATCTTGTCTAATACCTATTTGGTTTATTGAACGGTATCTGTGCTAATTTCAAACTCTGGTTTTATGCATCACCCCACCTCTCCTTTCCCCTTAAGCTGACATAAGTGTGTTTTCTAAATGTGAGACACTGTTCTGTTCTGTAATTCATTTCTTGTGCAGCCATATTTACCCTCCCTCTATAAGTGATATCTTATGATATGTTTCTTTTTCTGTTTGACTTATTTCAAGTAGTATTATCGGACCTAAATCCACTCTTTATCCTTCTACTAGCCTTATTACATTGATTTCATGGTGAAGAGATATTCCATTGTACATAAGTACCACATCTTCTTTATCCATTGTTCTCTTTCCTGGGATATTTAAGGTGTACTGAAGTTGAGGTTCTTGTAAACAGAGTAGCCCTAAACTGTGGTGTGCTTGTGTCTTGTTGATTTTTAGACTTCCCTAGATATACTCCCATGATTGGAAGTGTCCTATGCTCTGTAGCTCTGTTTTTTAGATGATTTAGGAACCACCATACACTTCTCCAGAGTGGCTCTTGGCAGTTCACACACTGCCCATCAGCGTATAAAGGCTCCCTGTTCTCCATGGCCTGTCCTGCATTTCTGGTTTTTACAGTTTTTTAGGATGGCCCTTTTGACCGGTGGGAAGTGAGACTTCTTTGTTGTGCACATTTGCATTGCTTGCTTGCTTCGTTGCCCATAAAGTGCGTATGCGTTTTTTCCTGGATATAATCAGGAAAAAACGCATACGCCCTTTTGGGCCAACTGCATCATTGTCGAAAGTCTGCCGCTTTTCATGTGCATTAAAGATGAGTCCAATCTATCTCTTGAAATCTGTTTCTTGCAATTCTGTCTTGCATTCAGATCCTCTTCTTTGCCTTACCTCAACATATTTTTGGACATTAGTTTTCATTTATAACTCTGCAGGTTTGTGAATTGCAGTGACCCTGAGCTCCATTTTTTAAGTTGCTCTTTTGTGAGCTGGCCACAAACCCACAGGATTGCTTCAGGCCCTATTTTGGCTCCGGCGAGGCAGGCTGAGCCTTTCTTTAATTCTTATTCTTAATGGGAAATTAGAGTGATATGTGCCCGTCCAAACCCCTACAACTATTCTCTCATTGGTTCCCCCTCTTCCCGTTCATCCTCCTCACAATTTGCAAAATGTGTGAAACAAAAGTTTAACTGTGCTGATTCTCCAAGTGGGGAGATTCTAAGTAACGTGGCTGGAATGGTGAACAGGAGCACCAGGAGAGGATAAATGAGGTGCATTTTAGACACATCTCCCGATCACATGGTGTACAGTCCTCTGGGTTTTCCATGCATGTTTTAGCTGTAGGAAGATCCCTTGAACCTGCAGATTTGGGACCCATTGAATGGGTACCAGGTAGTATTACTTTAAAGGGTGTGCATTTCCTCACCCAACCTCACATTTCTCTTAGCGCAAACAGTTTCCAGCCTTATGTCTCATCCTGCTGTGGGTCTAGATGTGTTCAATCCATGTTGCATCACCGTCCCTGAGGAAAAGTTGTAAGAGGTTTTCTCTGTCTCTCTGTCGTTTATTTTTTTCAATTTATTACTATATTGGTTACAGCTGATTTTCAAAGCTCTGTTTCTTGCTGCTGTACATCCACTTGATTCACGTACAGAGAGTCATCAATAAATTCTTTTTCAGATTCTTACCAGTCGTATATATTCTTTTCCGGTGACTTGAGTGTGCTGAGTGCAGTTCTTTTAGCTACCGTGTAGGCCTTGTTGATTATCAGTTTGGTATTTGGAATGGTATCTTTGCTAATTTCAACCTCCTGGATGATGCCTCACCCCTCCCCACCTTTCCCGTTTAGCAGCCTTATGCGTGTTTTCTACATATTTGACTATGTTTTTGTTTTGTAATTTATTTCATGTGTAGCCATTTTGGATTCCACCTTTAAGTGATATCTTATGATATGTGTCTTTTTCTTTTTGAATTCTGTCACTTAGAATGATCATACGTAACTCCTCCGGAGTTGTTACAACTGGCCATATTTCATTGATTTCCAGGCTGAATAATATTCCACTCTACCTAAGTACCACATCTCTATCCATTTTTTCCCTCCAGAGACATTTAAGTTATATCCTAGTCGAGGATCTTTTAAACAGAGAGGGGGTAAACATTGGGGTGACTGTGTCCTCTCGATTTTTGTTTTTCCCAAGATATACGCCCATGAGTGCAAGTGCCCTATGCTCTGTAGCTCATTTTTTAGATGCTTTAGTAAACACAATACACTTTTCCAGAATGGCCGTTGGCAATATACATTTCCACTATAAGTCTCACAGGGCTCCCTCTTCTCGTTGCCCTGTCCTGCATTTCTGTTATTTACGCTTTATGAGGATGGCTCTTCTGACTGATGCGAAGTGATATCTTTTGTAGTATTGACTTCCAGTGCCCACCTGTTTGGTTGGCTAAAAAAGTGTATGCCCTTTTCTTGAATATATACAGAAAAAAACGCATGCACCCTTTTTGGCCAACTGCAATGTTGGCAATGTTCAGCTCCTTTTCTTGTGCTTAATGGCGAGTCCTTTCTACCTCCTCAAATCCCTTTCCTGCCATTCTCCCTTGCTTACAAGTCCTTTTCTCTGACTTTCCTCAAGACATTTTTCAGTGATGGATATTTTCAACTCTGCAGTTTTGTGAATTTTACTGCCCCTGAGTTCCATTGTTCAACTTGTGTTTATGGGAACTGGCCACAAAGCAGCGGGATTTCCTCAAGCCCTATACTGTTTCCATGGGCAACCCTAGCCTTTGGTCAATTCGTCTTCCTGATTGGAAATTAGAGTGACATGTGCCTGTCTGAACACCTAGGACTTGTCTCTCATTGTTCCTCATCCTTCCGCTTCATCCTCTGGACAAATTCCAAACTGTACGCAACAGGATGTTGACAGTGCTGACATCTCCAAGTGGGGAGACTGTTAGTAAAGACGCTGGAGGGGTGAACCCGAGCACCAGGAGATGAGGAGATGAGATGCCTTTTCCAAACTCTTCCCGATCAGACGGTACACCATCCTCTGGGTGTGACAGACATGTTTTAGCAGTAGGAAGAGTCCCATTCATGTAAGGAGAACACCAGGGCTTTTTCAAAATCAGTGTCTCCCCGAAACCCAAACTGGGGAAGTTTTTAAGCTACGGCTACACATATGTTCATTAAGGGCCTTGGGAAGTAGGCAGAGTCCAAACTTTAGATGATTGAAGTCTTCAGGGTCAGAAGCACTCACCACCAGCTTCCCTTAGGCTACACTTTAACTATCATTGATAGATGATGTCAATAAAAATATCTATTCTTTTTCAGATTATTTCCCCTTATAGGTTATTGCAAAATGTTGAGTGTAGTTCCCTGTGCTATACAGTAGTTCCTTGTTGATGATCTATTTTATACATAGCAGTGTGTATGTGTTAATTCCAAACTGTTAATTTATCCCTCCTCCCACCTTTCCCCTTTGGTAATAATAAATTATAAGATTTTATACTTCTCAGAAATGGGGGAGCTGAAAGAGAGGTATCATTTTCAATGGAAAAGCATTTAAAACAAGATTGAAGGTTTAACCAAGATTATTAGATGTACATCCTTGGAAAGAAATCACTTCGTTTCTCTAATATTGACCTGACAAATAAGACAAACCTTTTCACTGAACTTGCTTATAAAAAGTGATGGAAATATCAAATGGAAGTGTTAGAAACATCTTATTTTACCCGAGCCTTATACACTGTTCTATGTTAACTACAGTTTGGCTCACACATCTGTTCATTGAGGTTACAATAGTCTCAATTTCTGTTACTGATCCTCCAGAGTGGACCCCAACAAGTGTCCCCCTGCCCAGTGTCATTGGGGCCAACAGATCGAGACTGAGTTTGGTTCACAAGCAAAGGAAACTTTATATTTTGATCAGAGAATGGAGAGGTGAGAGCATGCACTACCCCGTGGGCTGTGGGCTGGGCTGCTGTGTAGAGATCCTGTCAGAGTCAGTGGGAGGGAGGGAGGCGGCGGAGCTCTCGAGGGCCGGGTTGGCTGTAGCTCAGGCTCTATATCGTGGAGTCTGCACTGGGCCCCAGGAGCTGAGGTGTCGACCCAGCCATTCTGCACTAGGAAATCTGGTCTGAAGTGCCGGGTGTGGAACCTCTGCATGCGGGACCCTAGGAGCACGTGAAATTAGACAAAGCACAAAGGATAAAAAAGGCTAGACTTGACTTTATTGCCCAGATTCTATGTTTATCTCCCAGGGATTTTTAATGGGCTTTGCTGGGGACAAACCCCTCCTCTGCCTTTTGTCCCGTTCCTCATTCTTGGAGTGCTGAGGGTGCAGACCTTTCTTCTGTAACTGCTGAGTGCTGAGTTGGGAGCCCTCATACCCTGGGGCGAGGGTCAGAGCTTCTCCCCAGCAGCCTCCCGGTGACGTTGATTGTCCCCAGGACCCCTGCCTCCCTGCTCGTCCACCTGAGCACCAGCATTGGAAGTGTTATAGATTCTAATGACCTTTAAGGGTCCAGGAAAGAGATGTGCAGAGACGCTGTGGGGGCCGGTTTCACCCCGCCCCACATTTGTTCGGCCACCTTAGGCTGACCGTTTCTGCCAGCCTAGATGCTCTGACCAGTAGTCTGCGCTTTCTTCAATTAGGCCCCTGAATTAACGTACAAACAGCACCAGGTGTCAGAGCCCTGCCCGCTCAACTCCCAGACAGTCCAGGGTCAGTGGTGATAAGGACCATGATGGCTACTGAGTCAACAGCCTTTTGAAGTAAACAGGAGTTCAGCCGGTCTTATTGGCCACCATCATCACGGGGTCTGTAGGCTTTTCTATGGTGACAGTGTGGTATACTGTTCCCCCGCCAAGATTATTAGCTCCCCGCTGGGTGCAGTAAGTCCTGCAAGCAGTAGTCTACTCTTTTGGGACACACTCTTGTTGTTTTATGAGAGAAACTCCAGGTCAAGTGATGTTCACACGAGTCGTCATGGTGCCCTGTTGCCCCCGGTTATCTCTCTGGATGTTGGAGTTGGAGGGCCTCCTCACTCGAGGTCGGTGTGCCCACGGAGCGAACCCTGCAACTTCAGGGCATGGTTGGTGGTTAGGATCACCACGTGGGGTCCTTTTCCCTTAGGAGGGAGGTGGCCTTTTGGGCTGCTGATTTCCAGGTTTTTAGATACCGCCAGTATCTTGGCCAGATGTGGCAGTGGGCCAAGCCCCTTAGTGACCGTAGTTTATCCTACCTGGATGGCATTCTTGCATTGTTCCATTTCAAGTGGTCCCAGTTTTTGCACTAATTCTCCAATGGCGATTCACCTTTCACCGGGAATGTAAAGGTCAAAGGGTTTAGCTAAATTAGGGAGTTCCAGGGCAAGGGTCTGAATTGACTGCTCTTTCCATTCTTGAAAGGCCACTTCTGGATTCTATTCAAAAGGATCATCATCTTTTCCTTTCAGTGTTTCATATAGAGGCCCAGCTAGTAGACTGTAGTTAGGGATCCAGAAGCAGCAAACCCTGGCCTCCCCAGGAACCCCTAAGCTGTCTTCTAGTTTTAGAAAGGGGTAAGGCTGAAAATGGTTTCTTCCCTTTCCTGGGATGGGCTTCTCTGACCTTCTGTGAGAATGAAGCCCAGGCAGGTCACCGCAGTCTGTGATATTTGAGCTTTTTCTTGGACAACTTCTATCCTTTATTGGCTTGGTAGTTCAGAGGCCTCCTTAGTAGGGCTGGCTATCAGAATGTCATCTGCATATTGAAGGAGGGTTTCCTTTTCCAGAGGTAGAACTTTTAGGTCTTTAGCTAAGCTTTCCCCAAAGATGGTGTGGGAATTTTTGCACCCTTGGGTCCAGACGGCCCGGAAGTATTGTTTTAGTTGTATGTTGAGTCCTGCCACTCACAAGCCAAAATTTCTTGTGACTCTGGGACTAATGGAATACAAAAGAAGGCATCATTGAAGACTAATACAGAATACCATGTCCTGGTGGTTGGTAGAATGACCAGCAGGGTGTAGGAATTAGGAGCAACTGGAGGTATATCCTCGGTGGCTTCACTGACTGTCCTGACATCCTTTACCAGGTCCCCAGCAGCCCATGGGGCTCTCGTGGTCAGACCAATCCCAGAATATGGAGCTCACCTGGGCAGGTACCCCACCCCCACCCCAGCCCACGGGGCTCTCGTGGTCAGGCCCCTCCCAGGATACAGAGCTACCCTTGCAGGTACCGTGGCAGGGCTGGGCACACAGGAACCGTGCACATAGCCCTCATTGCAGAGCACCCCCAGCTCACCTGTCGCTCAGAGCTGACACAGAGCACCTCAGAGCAGGACTTGAACTAACAAACAGCAGCTGCGACAGGTCTGTGACCCTGGGCATCACTCCGTGAGGCCTCCCTCCACCTGGTCTTCCAGAGACTTCCACTGCACCCGGGGCACCAGGCCTCTGTCTCCAACCACCACCCACCCCTCCTCTCCCTGACTCCTGGGTTCCTCTCATTAGGAGAGGGTTTTCTTGAAGTTGTCTCCCACTCATGGGCCAGATAAAATGATTAGAAAACAAGCCAAAGCTGCAGCCCCTTGTCTATCCTGACTCTCAGGAGCCCACACCTGTTCCTTGGACCTGGCCGGTTCAGCAAGTTCCATTTTCTGCAACTGTGAGCCCCTGAGGGGTGATGATTGGCTGACCTGGGCAGCCTTACCGTGCCGGCCAGCCCTCCCCAGGTGTGCCTGGGTTGAGATCAATATAAATACCACTCCAGGCAGCAAGAGCCCCTGCAGCCGTGCCTGACACCATTTTCTCTGCCCTGTCAGCAGTCTCGGGGCTGGGCTGGTGAGAGGGAGTGAGAGGCCACGGCTTTGTGGGTGGCCCAGTGTGAGTGGGGCTCTGCTGGACTTTCTGCAGCAGTTGCCAGGCTGCCACCTGCTAAAGAAGAGGATGTGTCACCCATACCTGCTGCTGGAATTTCTCCCTGGGCAGAGGTGAGGAAGGAAAAAAGCAGTGGGGGCAGGGACAGGACGGGTATCTCAGGCAGGGAAATGGAAATCTTCCAGAAGAGCACCCAGGGCCAGGACCATCCTGGCTGGCCTGCAGGCACCAAGTCGGCCGGCATGCTGTCACTCATGTGGCTCTATGGCCCTTCCTCTAGGCTTTCAAGTCCTTGTATATATTCAGGTGTTTTACCTGGGACGGGTGGGAATAGTTCAGCAGCAACTGGCCTGGGGCTCAGCTCACGTTTACTCACAGATGCCTCGGCACGGTGCCCCAGCTTTGCAATGAGGACGCTTGTTGCGTGGGGGCTGCTGGCTGAATGGGAGACGATTCCCCACCACTGACCAACTTCAGAATTGTTTACAACTGGAGCAAGTGCCCTGATACGGTTTTCCTCTGTGTAACTGGTGGGTTCTGTGTTTTTTTCTCTTTTTCGTTTTTGGTTCAAGGTAGATTTTATTCCTCTTTTTTGTATTTACAGATATAAGCATGGAAATAATTTATTCATATAAATACATGTATGTGCAGGGAATTATTGTTTTTTCTGTTTTATTTTTTAAATTTTATTTCTTTATAATTTTGAATTTTATTTTATATTTTTATACAGCAGGTTCTTATTGGTTATCTATTTTATACATATAAATGTATACATGCCAATCCCAGTCTCTCAACTCCTCCCACCACCACCCCCCCAACAGCTTTCCCCCCTTGTTGTCCATACGTTTGCTCTATTTATGCCTTGCAAAATGGTTAATCTGTACAGTTTTTCTAGGTTCCACATATATGCATGAATATACAAGATTTGTTTTTCTCTTTCTGACTTACTTCACTCTGTATGACAGTCTCTAGATCCATCGACATCTCTACAAATGACCCAATTTCATTCCTTTTCATGGCTTAGTAATATTCCATTTTATATATGTACCACAGCTTTATGCATTCGTCTGTCTGTGGGCATTTAGGTTGCTTCCATTACCTCGATATTGTAAATAGTGATGCAATGAACATTGCGGTGAATGACTCTTTTTGATTTATGGTTTTGTCTGGGTATATGTCCAGTACTGGGATTGCTGTATCATATGGTAATTCTATTGTTAGTTTCTTAAGAAATTCCATATTGTTCTCCATAATGACTGTATCAATTTATATTCCCAACAATAGTGGAAGAGGGTTCCTTTTCTCCACACCCTTTCCAGCATTTTTTGTTTGTAGATTTTCTATGATGCCTATTCTACCAGGTGTGAGGTGATACCTCATTGTTGAATCCATTTCGTTGAGCAAGGGGTAGGTCTTGTCTATTACATATTTGGCTTATGGAACGGTATCTGTGCTAATTTCAAACTCTGCTTTTATGCAGCACCCCAACTCACCTTCCCCCTTAAGCAAGCATAAGTTGGTTTTCTAAATTTGAGACCCTGTTCTGTTTTGTAATTCAGTTCATGTGTAGCCAAGTTCACATTCCGTGTATTAGTGATACCTTATGATGTTTCTTTTTCTGTGTGACTTCTTTCACTTAGAATCATCGTGCCTCAATCCACTCATTATGCTGGTACGGGCCTGGTGACATAGATTTCATTGCTGATGGTATTCTGTTGTACATAAGTACCGCAACTTCTTTATCCATTATTTGCTCTCTGGGATATTTAACTTGTGCCGCAGAAGAGATTCCTGTAAAAAGAGCCATCCCAAATTTTGGGGTGGCTGTGTCTTTTTGATTTTAATTTCCCTAAACTATAGGACCATAAGTGGAAGTGCCCTAGGCTCTGTTGCTTTGTTTTTTAGATGTTTCAGGAAACACCATACACTTCTACAGAGTGGCTGTTGGTAATTTACATCCCGCCCATCAGCATAACAAGGCTCCCAGTTCTCCATGGCCTGTTCTGCCTTTCTGGATTTTACACTTTTTTCAGATGGCCCTTTAGACCGGGGGGAAGTGAGACTTCATTGTAGTGCAGATTTCCTTTGCAAGCTTGCTTGGTTGGCCAAAAAGGGCGTATGAGTTTTTTCCTGAATATATTCAGGAAAAAACACATACGCCCTTTTTGGTCAAGTGCATCATTGTCGACGTTCTTCCTCTTTTCCTGTGTTTTAAATGCAATCCAATTCCGATTCCTCCTGAAATCGGTTTCCTGCAATTCTGCCCCGCATTCAAGTCCTCTTGGCAGCCCTACTTCAGTATATTTTCGGACAATAGCTGTCATTTATAAATCTGCAGGTTTGTGAATTACAGTGCCCCTGAGCTCCTTTCTTCAACTCGCTTTCTTTTGAGCTGGCCACAACACCGCAGGATTGCTTCAGGCCCTAATCTGGTTCCGGCACGGCATGCTGAGCCTTTGGTTTATTCCTCTTCCCTGTGGGAAATGAGAGTTAAATTTGCCCGTCCAGACACCTCCAGCTAGTCTCTCATTGGTTCTCCCTATTCCTGTTCATCTTCCGCAGAAATTGCAAACTGGGCCAAACAGGAGGTTAAAGGGACTGACTCTCCAAGTCGGGAGAGTGTTAGTAAAGCGTCTGGAATGTTGCACCCGAGTACCAGGGAACGAAAAGTGAGACACATTTGAACACGTTTCTCGATCACATGGTGGATCATACTCTGGGTTCCACATGCATGTTTTAGCTGAAGGAAGAATCCCTTAAACCTGGAGAGTTGAGACCCATGGAATGGGTACCATGAAATATGACTTCAAAGGGTCTGCATTTGCTCACCGAACCTCACCAATCTTATGAGCCCCAAGTGTCCAGCCTTATGTGTCACCCAGCTCTGGGTGTAGATATGGTAAATGCAGGTTGCATCAGAAGCCTTGAATGAATTACTTAAGTATTGCTCTCTATTTCACTGTCATTGTGTTTTGTTTAAGAAATTTATTTTTAATACGGGATTTAGCTGATTTTCACTGCTTTAATGCCGCTGTACACACTCTTGATTCTCTTACAGAGATATATAAATCCATTGCTTTTATAATTCTTACTAGGCAGGTATATTCCTAGGCGTTGAATATGGGGTGTTGAGTCCATTTCGTTGAGCAAGGAGTAGCTCTTGTCTATTCCATATTTGGCTTAAGGAACTTTATCTGTGCTCATTTCAATCTCTGGTTTTATGCAGCACCCCAACTCACCTTTCCCCTTAAGCAAGCATAAGATGGTTTTCTAAATTTGAGACCCTGTTCTGTTCTGTAATTCAGTTCCTGTGTAGCCAAGTTTACATTCCGTGTATTACTGATATCTTATGATGTTTCTTTTTCTGTGTGACTTATTTCAGTTAGAATCATCGTACCTGAATCCACTCATTATGCTGCTACGGGCCTGATGACATAGATTTCATTGCTGAGTGATACTGCATTGTAAATAAGTACCACAAGTTCTTTATCCATTTTTCACTTTCTGTGATATTGAACTTGTATGGTAAACGAGGTTCTTGTAAACAGAGGCGTCCCAAACTTTGGGGTAGCTGTGTCTTTTTGATTTTAATTTCCCTAAGCTATAGGACCATAAGTGGAAGTGCGCTAGGCTCTGTTGCTTTGTTTTTTAGATGTTTCAGGAAACACCATACACTTCTCCCGAGTGTCTGTTGGCAATTTACATCCCGCCCATCAGCATAACGAGGCTCCCAGTTCTCCATGGCCTGTCCTGCCTTTCTGGATTTTACACTTTTTTCAGATGGCCCTTTTGACCGGGGGGAAGTGAGACTTCATTGTAGTGCAGATTTCCTTTGCAAGCTTGCTTGGTTGGCCAAAAAGGGCGTATGCGTTTTTTCCTGAATATATTCAGGAAAAAACGCATACGCCCTTTTTGGCCAAGTGCATCATTGTGGACGTTCTGCCTCTTTTCCTATGCTTTCAATGCAATTCCAGTCTACCTCCTGAAATCGGTTTCCTGCAATTCTGCCCCGCTTTCAAGTCCTCTTGGCAGCCTTACTTCAGTATATTTTTGGATGATAGCTGTCATTTATAACTCTGCAGATTTGTGAATTACAGTGCCCCTGAGCTCCTTTCTTCAACTCGCTTTCTTGTGAGATGGCCGCAACACCGCAGGATGGCTTCAGGCCCTAATCTGGTTCCGGCACGGCACGCTGAGCCTTTGGTTAATTCCTCTTCCTGCTGGGAAATGAGAGTTAAATTTGCCCGTCCAGACACCTCCAGCTAGTCTCTCATTGGTTCTCCCTATTCCTGTTCATCTTCCGCAGAAATTGCAAACTGGGCCAAACAGGAGGTTAAACGGACTGACTCTCCAATTCGGGAGACTGTTAGTAAAGCATCTGGAATGTTGCACCCGAGTACCAGGGGACGAAAACTGAGACATATTTGAACACGTCTCCCGATCACATGGTTGATCATACTCTAGGTTCCACATGCATGTTTTAGCTGAATGAAGAATAACTTAAACCTGGGTAGTTGAAACCCGTGGAATGGGTACCATGCAATATGACTTCAAAGGGTCTTCATTTGCTCATCGAACCTCACCAATCCTATCACTGCTGCGTTTATGCCCCTGTACACATGCTTGATTCTCTTTCGGAGACATAGCAATCCATAGGTTTTAAGATACTTACTAGTCAGGTACATTCTTAGGCGTTTAATATGCGGTGTTGAGTCCATTTCTTTGAGCAAGGAGTAGCTCTTGTCTATTCCGTATTTGGCTTCAGGAACTTTATCTGTGCTCATTTCAATCTCTGGTTTTATGCAGCACCCCAACTCACCTTTCCCCTTAAGCAAGCAGAAGTTGGTTTTCTAAATTTGAGACCCTGTTCTGTTCTGTAATTCAGTTCCTGTGTAGCCAAGTTTACATTCCGTGTATTACTGATATCTTATGATGTTTCTTTTTATGTGTGACTTATTTCAGTTAGAATCATCATACCTGAATCCACTCATTGTGCTGCTAAGGGCCTGATGACATAGATTTCATTGCTGAGTGATATTGCTTTGTAAGTAAATACAACTTCTTTATCAATTTTTCACTTTCTGCGATGTTGAACATGTACTGTAAACAAGGATCTTGTAAACAGATGCGTCCCAAACTTTGGGGTGGCTGTGTCTTTTTGATTTTAATTTCCCTAAGCTATAGGACCATAAGTGGAAGTGCCCTAGGCTCTGTTGCTTTGTTTTTTAGATGTTTCAGGAAACACCATACACTTCTTCCGAGTGGCTGTTGGTAATTTACATCCCTCCCATCAGCATAACAAGGCTCCCAGTTCTCCATGGCCTGTCCTGCCTTTCTAGATTTTACACTTTTTTCAGATGGCCCTTTTGACCGGGGGGAAGTGAGACTTCATTGTAGTGCAGATTTCCTTTGCAAGCTTGCTTGGTTGGCCAAAAAGGGCGTATGCGTTTTTTCCTGAATATATTCAGGAAAAAACGCATACGCCCTTTTTGGCCAAGTGCATCATTGTGGACGTTCTGCCTCTTTTCCTATGCTTTCAATGCAATTCCAGTCTACCTCCTGAAATCGGTTTCCTGCAATTCTGCCCCGCTTTCAAGTCCTCTTGGCAGCCTTACTTCAGTATATTTTTGGATGATAGCTGTCATTTATAACTCTGCAGATTTGTGAATTACAGTGCCCCTGAGCTCCTTTCTTCAACTCGCTTTCTTGTGAGATGGCCGCAACACCGCAGGATGGCTTCAGGCCCTAATCTGGTTCCGGCACGGCACGCTGAGCCTTTGGTTAATTCCTCTTCCTGCTGGGAAATGAGAGTTAAATTTGCCCGTCCAGACACCTCCAGCTAGTCTCTCATTGGTTCTCCCTATTCCTGTTCATCTTCCGCAGAAATTGCAAACTGGGCCAAACAGGAGGTTAAACGGACTGACTCTCCAATTCGGGAGACTGTTAGTAAAGCATCTGGAATGTTGCACCCGAGTACCAGGGGACGAAAACTGAGACATATTTGAACACGTCTCCCGATCACATGGTTGATCATACTCTAGGTTCCACATGCATGTTTTAGCTGAATGAAGAATAACTTAAACCTGGGTAGTTGAAACCCGTGGAATGGGTACCATGCAATATGACTTCAAAGGGTCTTCATTTGCTCATCGAACCTCACCAATCCTATCACTGCTGCGTTTATGCCCCTGTACACATGCTTGATTCTCTTTCGGAGACATAGCAATCCATAGGTTTTAAGATACTTACTAGTCAGGTACATTCTTAGGCGTTTAATATGCGGTGTTGAGTCCATTTCTTTGAGCAAGGAGTAGCTCTTGTCTATTCCGTATTTGGCTTCAGGAACTTTATCTGTGCTCATTTCAATCTCTGGTTTTATGCAGCACCCCAACTCACCTTTCCCCTTAAGCAAGCAGAAGTTGGTTTTCTAAATTTGAGACCCTGTTCTGTTCTGTAATTCAGTTCCTGTGTAGCCAAGTTTACATTCCGTGTATTACTGATATCTTATGATGTTTCTTTTTATGTGTGACTTATTTCAGTTAGAATCATCATACCTGAATCCACTCATTGTGCTGCTAAGGGCCTGATGACATAGATTTCATTGCTGAGTGATATTGCTTTGTAAGTAAATACAACTTCTTTATCAATTTTTCACTTTCTGCGATGTTGAACATGTACTGTAAACAAGGATCTTGTAAACAGATGCGTCCCAAACTTTGGGGTGGCTGTGTCTTTTTGATTTTAATTTCCCTAAGCTATAGGACCATAAGTGGAAGTGCCCTAGGCTCTGTTGCTTTGTTTTTTAGATGTTTCAGGAAACACCATACACTTCTTCCGAGTGGCTGTTGGTAATTTACATCCCTCCCATCAGCATAACAAGGCTCCCAGTTCTCCATGGCCTGTCCTGCCTTTCTAGATTTTACACTTTTTTCAGATGGCCCTTTTGACCGGGGGGAAGTGAGACTTCATTGTAGTGCAGATTTCCTTTGCAAGCTTGCTTGGTTGGCCAAAAAGGGCGTATGCGTTTTTTCCTGAATATATTCAGGAAAAAACGCATACGCCCTTTTTGGCCAAGTGCATCATTGTGGACGTTCTGCCTCTTTTCCTATGCTTTCAATGCAATTCCAGTCTACCTCCTGAAATCGGTTTCCTGCAATTCTGCCCCGCTTTCAAGTCCTCTTGGCAGCCTTACTTCAGTATATTTTTGGACGATAGCTGTCATTTATAACTCTGCAGATTTGTGAATTACAGTGCGCCTGAGCTCCTTTCTTCAACTCGCTTTCTTGTGAGATGGCCGCAACACCGCAGGATGGCTTCAGGCCCTAATCTGGTTCCGGCACGGCACGCTGAGCCTTTGGTTAATTCCTCTTCCTGCTGGGAAATGAGAGTTAAATTTGCCCGTCCAGACACCTCCAGCTAGTCTCTCATTGGTTCTCCCTATTCCTGTTCATCTTCCGCAGAAATTGGAAACTGGGCCAAACAGGAGGTTAAACGGACTGACTCTCCAATTCGGGAGACTGTTAGTAAAGCATCTGGAATGTTGCACCCGAGTACCAGGGGACGAAAACTGAGACATATTTGAACACGTCTCCTGTTCACACGGTTGATCATACTCTGGGTTCCACATGCATGTTTTAGCTGAAGGAAGAATACCTTAAACCTGGAGAGTTGAAACCCGTGAAATGTGTACCATGCAATATGACTTCAAAGGGTCTTCATTTGCTCACCGAACCTCTCCAATCCTATCACTGCTGCGTTTATGCCCCTGTACACATGCTTGATTCTCTTTTGGAGACATAGCAATCCATAGGTTTTAAGATACTTACTAGTCAAGTACATTCTTAGGCGTTTAATATGCGGTGTTGAGTCCATTTCGTTGAGCAAGGAGTAGCTCTTGTCTATTCCATATTTGCCTTAAGGAACTTTATCTGTGCTCATTTCAATCTCTGGTTTTATGCAGCACCCCTACTCACCTTTACCCTTAAGCAAGCATAAGTTGGTTTTCTAAATTTGAGACCCTGTTCTGTTCTGTAATTCAGTTCCTGTGTAGCCAAGTTTACATTCCGTGTATTACTGATATCTTATGATGTTTCTTTTTCTGTGTGACTTATTTCAGTTAGAATCATCATACCTGAATCCACTCATTGTCCTGCTAAAGGCCTGATGACATAGATTTCATTGCTGAGTGATATTGCTTTGTAAGTAAATACCAAAACTTCTTTATCAATTTTTCACTTTCTGCGATGTTGAACTTGTACTGTAAACGAGGTTCTTGTAAACACAGGCGTCCCAAACTTTGGGGTGGCTGTGTCTTTTTGATTTTAATTTCCCTAAGCTATAGGACCATAAGTGGAAGTGCCCTAGGCTCTGTTGCTTTGTTTTTTAGATGTTTCAGGAAACACCATACACTTCTCCCGAGTGTCTGTTGGCAATTTACATCCCGCCCATCATCATAACAAGGCTCCCAGTTCTCCATGGCCTGTCCTGCCTTTCTGGATTTTACACTTTTTTCAGATGGCCCTTTTGACCGGGGGGAAGTGAGACTTCATTGTAGTGCAGATTTCCTTTGCAAGCTTGCTTGGTTGGCCAAAAAGGGCGTATGCGTTTTTTCCTGAATATATTCAGGAAAAAATGCATACGCCCTTTTTGGCCAAGTGCATCATTGTGGACGTTCTGCCTCTTTTCCTATGCTTTCAATGCAATTCCAGTCTACCTCCTGAAATCGGTTTCCTGCAATTCTGCCCCGCTTTCAAGTCCTCTTGGCAGCCTTACTTCAGTATATTTTTGGATGATAGCTGTCATTTATAACTCTGCAGGTTTGTGAATTACAGTGCCCCTGAGCTCCTTTCTTCAACTCGCTTTCTTTTGAGCTGGCCGCAATACCGCAGGATGGCTTCAGGCCCTAATCTGGTTCTGCACGGCACACTGAGCCTTTGGTTATTTCCTCTTCCTGGTGGGAAATGAGAGTTAAATTTGCCCGTCCAGACACCTCCAGCTAGTCTCTCATTGGTTCTCCCTATTCCTGTTCATCTTCCGCAAAAATTGCAAACTGGGCCAAACAGGAGGTTAAAGGCGCTGACTCTCCAAGTGGGGAGAGTGTTGGTAAAGCGTCTGGAATGTTGCACCCAAGTACCAGGGGAGGAAAACTGAGACATATTTGAACACGTCTCCCGTTCACACGGTTGATCATACTCTGGGTTCCACATGCATGTTTTAGCTGAAGGAATAATACCTTAAACCTGGAGAGTTGAGACCCGTGTAATGGGTACCATGCAATATGACTTCAAAGGGTCTTCATCTGCTCACCAAACCTCTCCAATCCTATCACTGCTGTGTTTATGCCCCTGTACACACGCTTGATTCTCTTTTGGAGACATAGCAATCCATAGGTTTTAAGATACTTACTAGTCAGGTACATTCTTAGGCGTTTAATATGCGGTGTGGAGTCCATTTCGTTGAGCAAGGAGTAGCTCTTGTCTATTCCATATTTGGCTTAAGGAACTTTATCTGTGCTCATTTCAATCTCTGGTTTTATGCAGCACCCCAACTCACCTTTCCCCTTAAGCAAGCATAAGTTGGTTTTCTAAATTTGAGACCCTGTTCTGTTCTGTAATTCAGTTCCTGTGTAGCCAAGTTTACATTCCGTGTATTAGTGATATCTTATGATGTTTCTTTTTCTGTGTGACTTATTTCAGTTAGAATCATTATACCTGAATCCACTCATTATGCTGCTACGGGCTTGATGACATAGATTTCATTGCTGAGTGATACTGCATTGTACGTAAGTACCACAAGTTCTTTATCCATTTTTCTCTTTCTGTGATATTGAACTTGTACTGTAAACGAGGTTCTTGTAAACAGAGGCGTCCCAAACTTTGGGGTGGCTGTGTCTTTTTGATTTTAATTTCCCTAAGCTATAGGACCATAAGTGGAAGTGCCCTAGGCTCTGTTGCTTTGTTTTTTAGATGTTTCAGGAAACACCATACACTTCTCCCGAGTGTCTGTTGGCAATTTACATCCCGCCCATCAGCATAACAAGGCTCCCAGTTCTCCATGGCCTGTCCTGCCTTTCTGGATTTTACACTTTTTTCAGATGGCCCTTTTGACCGGGGGGAAGTGAGACTTCATTGTAGTGCAGATTTCCTTTGCAAGCTTGCTTGGTTGGCCAAAAAGGGCGTATGCGTTTTTTCCTGAATATATTCAGGAAAAAACGCATACGCCCTTTTTGGCCAAGTGCATCATTGTGGACGTTCTGCCTCTTTTCCTATGCTTTCAATGCAATTCCAGTCTACCTCCTGAAATCGGTTTCCTGCAATTCTGCCCCGCTTTCAAGTCCTCTTGGCAGCCTTACTTCAGTATATTTTTGGACGATAGCTGTCATTTATAACTCTGCAGGTTTGTGAATTACAGTGCCCCTGAGCTCCTTTCTTCAACTTGCTTTCTTTTGAGCTGGCCGCAACCCCGCAGGATGGCTTCATGCCCTAATCTGGTTCCGGCACGGCACGCTGAGCCTTTGGTTAATTCCTCTTCCTGGTGGGAAATGAGAGTTAAATTTGCCCGTCCAGACACCTCCAGCTAGTCTCTCATTGGTTCTCCCTATTCCTGTTCATCTTCCGCAGAAATTGCAAACTGGGCCAAACAGGAGGTTAAAGGCGCTGACTCTCCAAGTGTGGAGAGTGTTAGTAAAGCATCGGGAATGTTGCACCCGAGTACCAGGGGACGAAAACTGAGACATATTTGAACACGTCTCCCGATCACATGGTTGATCATACTCTAGGTTCCACATGCATGTTTTAGCTGAAGGAAGAATACCTTAAACCTGGAGAGTTGAGGCCCTTGGAATGGGTACCATGAAATATGACTTCAAAGGGTCTTCATTTGCTCACCGAACCTCTGCAATCCTATCACTGCTGCGTTTATGCCCCTGTACACACGCTTGATTCTCTTTTGGAGACATAGCAATCCATAGGTTTTAAGATACTTACTAGTCAGGTACATTCTTAGGCGTTTAATATGGGGTGTTGAGTCGATTTCGTTGAGCAAGGAGTAGCTCTTGTCTATTCCATATTTGGCTTAAGGAACTTTATCTGTGCTCATTTCAATCTCTGGTTTTATGCAGCACCCCAACTCACCTTTCCCCTTAAGCAAGCATAAGTTGGTTTTCTCAATTTGAGACCCTGTTCTGTTTTGTAATTCAGTTCCTCTGTAGCCAAGTTTACATTCCATGTATTAGTGATATTTATTGATGTTTCTTTTTCTGTGTGACTTATTTCAGTTAGAATCACCATACCCGAATCCACTCATTGTGCTGCTAAGGGCCTGGTGACATAGATTTCATTGCTGAGTGATATTGCATTGTACTTGAGTACCCAAACTTCTTTATCCATTTTTCACTTTCTGTGATATTGAACTTGTACTGTAAACGAGGTTGTTGTAAACAGAGCCGTCCCAAACTTTGGGGTGGCTGTGTCTTTTTGATTTTAATTTCCCTAAGCTATAGGACCATAAGTGGAAGTGCGCTAGGCTCTGTTGCTTTGTTTTTTAGATGTTTCCGGAAACACCATACACTTCTCCCGAGTGTCTGTTGGCAATTTACATCCCGCCCATCAGCATAACAAGGCTCCCAGTTCTCCATGGCCTGTCCTGCCTTTCTGGATTTTACACTTTTTTCAGATGGCCCTTTTGACCTGGGGGAAGTGAGACTTCATTGTAGTGCCGATTTCCTTTGCAGGTTTGCTTGGTTGGCCAAAAAGGGCGTATGCGTTTTTTCCTGAATATATTCAGGAAAAAACGCGTACGCCCTTTTTGTCCAAGTGCATCATTGTCGAGGTTCTGACTCTCTTCATATGTTTTCAATGCAATTCCTGTCTACCTCCTGAAATTGGTTTCCTGCAATTCTGCCTTGCTTTCATTGCCTCTTCATAGCCTTACCTCAATATATTTTTTGAATATAGTTGGCCTTTATAACTCTGCAGGTTTTTGAATTGCAGTGGCCCTAAGCTCCATTTTTCAGCTCTTATTTTTGTGGTCTTGCCCCATAACCACAGGATTCCTTGAAGCCCTATTTTTCTTCTGGGGCACCTTGCTGTGCCTTTGGTTAATTCTTCTTACTGATGTGACATTAGAGTGACATGTGCCCATTGAAACCGCTACAGCTAGTTTCTCACTGGTTCCCCCTATTCCCATTCATCCTCTGCACTAACTGCAGACTGTGCGATACCAGAACTTAAAGGCATTGACTCCATGTGGGGATGTTGTTAGTAAAGCGGCTGGAATGTCGATCCGGAGCCCCAGGAGAGGAAAAATGAGGTGCGTTTTAGAAACCTTTCCCGATCATATGGTATACCAGTCGCTGGGTTTCCCAAGCATGGTTTAGCTGTAGGAAGATTCCCTTCAACCTGGAGTGTTGGGACCCTTGGACTGAGTAGCATGAAGTATTGCATTAAACTTTCGGCAGTTGCTCACCAAAGCTCACCAATCCTCTCAGCCCCAAGTGTCCAGCCTTATGTCTTATCCAGCTGTGGGTTTATATGTGGTCAATCCAGGTTACATCACAGCCCCTGAGCGAATTTTGTAAGAATTTTTCTCTTTCATTGTTTCAGCGTTTTCTTTTTAAAATTTATTTCTATAATGGGGTTTAGCTCATTTTCACTGCTGTGTTTGTGCCGCTCTGCACACACTTGATTCCCTTATGGAGATATATCAATACATGGGTTTTAAGATTCTTATTACTCAGATATATTTCTCTGCGGTGTATAGGGTGTGTTGAGGCCAGTTCATTGAGCAAGGTGTAGATCTTGTCTAATACCTATTTGGTTTATTGAACGGTATCTGTGCTAATTTCAAACTCTGGTTTTATGCATCACCCCACCTCTCCTTTCCCCTTAAGCTGACATAAGTGTGTTTTCTAAATGTGAGACACTGTTCTGTTCTGTAATTCATTTCTTGTGCAGCCATATTTACCCTCCCTCTATAAGTGATATCTTATGATATGTTTCTTTTTCTGTTTGACTTATTTCAAGTAGTATTATCGGACCTAAATCCACTCTTTATCCTTCTACTAGCCTTATTACATTGATTTCATGGTGAAGAGATATTCCATTGTACATAAGTACCACATCTTCTTTATCCATTGTTCTCTTTCCTGGGATATTTAAGGTGTACTGAAGTTGAGGTTCTTGTAAACAGAGTAGCCCTAAACTGTGGTGTGCTTGTGTCTTGTTGATTTTTAGACTTCCCTAGATATACTCCCATGATTGGAAGTGTCCTATGCTCTGTAGCTCTGTTTTTTAGATGATTTAGGAACCACCATACACTTCTCCAGAGTGGCTCTTGGCAGTTCACACACTGCCCATCAGCGTATAAAGGCTCCCTGTTCTCCATGGCCTGTCCTGCATTTCTGGTTTTTACAGTTTTTTAGGATGGCCCTTTTGACCGGTGGGAAGTGAGACTTCTTTGTTGTGCACATTTGCATTGCTTGCTTGCTTCGTTGCCCATAAAGTGCGTATGCGTTTTTTCCTGGATATAATCAGGAAAAAACGCATACGCCCTTTTGGGCCAACTGCATCATTGTCGAAAGTCTGCCGCTTTTCATGTGCATTAAAGATGAGTCCAATCTATCTCTTGAAATCTGTTTCTTGCAATTCTGTCTTGCATTCAGATCCTCTTCTTTGCCTTACCTCAACATATTTTTGGACATTAGTTTTCATTTATAACTCTGCAGGTTTGTGAATTGCAGTGACCCTGAGCTCCATTTTTTAAGTTGCTCTTTTGTGAGCTGGCCACAAACCCACAGGATTGCTTCAGGCCCTATTTTGGCTCCGGCGAGGCAGGCTGAGCCTTTCTTTAATTCTTATTCTTAATGGGAAATTAGAGTGATATGTGCCCGTCCAAACCCCTACAACTATTCTCTCATTGGTTCCCCCTCTTCCCGTTCATCCTCCTCACAATTTGCAAAATGTGTGAAACAAAAGTTTAACTGTGCTGATTCTCCAAGTGGGGAGATTCTAAGTAACGTGGCTGGAATGGTGAACAGGAGCACCAGGAGAGGATAAATGAGGTGCATTTTAGACACATCTCCCGATCACATGGTGTACAGTCCTCTGGGTTTTCCATGCATGTTTTAGCTGTAGGAAGATCCCTTGAACCTGCAGATTTGGGACCCATTGAATGGGTACCAGGTAGTATTACTTTAAAGGGTGTGCATTTCCTCACCCAACCTCACATTTCTCTTAGCGCAAACAGTTTCCAGCCTTATGTCTCATCCTGCTGTGGGTCTAGATGTGTTCAATCCATGTTGCATCACCGTCCCTGAGGAAAAGTTGTAAGAGGTTTTCTCTGTCTCTCTGTCGTTTATTTTTTTCAATTTATTACTATATTGGTTACAGCTGATTTTCAAAGCTCTGTTTCTTGCTGCTGTACATCCACTTGATTCACGTACAGAGAGTCATCAATAAATTCTTTTTCAGATTCTTACCAGTCGTATATATTCTTTTCCGGTGACTTGAGTGTGCTGAGTGCAGTTCTTTTAGCTACCGTGTAGGCCTTGTTGATTATCAGTTTGGTATTTGGAATGGTATCTTTGCTAATTTCAACCTCCTGGATGATGCCTCACCCCTCCCCACCTTTCCCGTTTAGCAGCCTTATGCGTGTTTTCTACATATTTGACTATGTTTTTGTTTTGTAATTTATTTCATGTGTAGCCATTTTGGATTCCACCTTTAAGTGATATCTTATGATATGTGTCTTTTTCTTTTTGAATTCTGTCACTTAGAATGATCATACGTAACTCCTCCGGAGTTGTTACAACTGGCCATATTTCATTGATTTCCAGGCTGAATAATATTCCACTCTACCTAAGTACCACATCTCTATCCATTTTTTCCCTCCAGAGACATTTAAGTTATATCCTAGTCGAGGATCTTTTAAACAGAGAGGGGGTAAACATTGGGGTGACTGTGTCCTCTCGATTTTTGTTTTTCCCAAGATATACGCCCATGAGTGCAAGTGCCCTATGCTCTGTAGCTCATTTTTTAGATGCTTTAGTAAACACAATACACTTTTCCAGAATGGCCGTTGGCAATATACATTTCCACTATAAGTCTCACAGGGCTCCCTCTTCTCGTTGCCCTGTCCTGCATTTCTGTTATTTACGCTTTATGAGGATGGCTCTTCTGACTGATGCGAAGTGATATCTTTTGTAGTATTGACTTCCAGTGCCCACCTGTTTGGTTGGCTAAAAAAGTGTATGCCCTTTTCTTGAATATATACAGAAAAAAACGCATGCACCCTTTTTGGCCAACTGCAATGTTGGCAATGTTCAGCTCCTTTTCTTGTGCTTAATGGCGAGTCCTTTCTACCTCCTCAAATCCCTTTCCTGCCATTCTCCCTTGCTTACAAGTCCTTTTCTCTGACTTTCCTCAAGACATTTTTCAGTGATGGATATTTTCAACTCTGCAGTTTTGTGAATTTTACTGCCCCTGAGTTCCATTGTTCAACTTGTGTTTATGGGAACTGGCCACAAAGCAGCGGGATTTCCTCAAGCCCTATACTGTTTCCATGGGCAACCCTAGCCTTTGGTCAATTCGTCTTCCTGATTGGAAATTAGAGTGACATGTGCCTGTCTGAACACCTAGGACTTGTCTCTCATTGTTCCTCATCCTTCCGCTTCATCCTCTGGACAAATTCCAAACTGTACGCAACAGGATGTTGACAGTGCTGACATCTCCAAGTGGGGAGACTGTTAGTAAAGACGCTGGAGGGGTGAACCCGAGCACCAGGAGATGAGGAGATGAGATGCCTTTTCCAAACTCTTCCTGATCAGACGGTATACCATCCTCTGGGTGTGACAGACATGTTTTAGCAGTAGGAAGAGTCCCATTCATGTAAGGAGAACACCAGGGCTTTTTCAAAATCAGTGTCTCCCCGAAACCCAAACTGGGGAAGTTTTTAAGCTACGGCTACACATATGTTCATTAAGGGCCTTGGGAAGTAGGCAGAGTCCAAACTTTAGATGATTGAAGTCTTCAGGGTCAGAAGCACTCACTACCAGCTTCCCTTAGGCTACACTTTAACTATCATTGATAGATGATGTCAATAAAAATATCTATTCTTTTTCAGATTATTTCCCCTTATAGGTTATTGCAAAATGTTGAGTGTAGTTCCCTGTGCTATACAGTAGTTCCTTGTTGATGATCTATTTTATACATAGCAGTGTGTATGTGTTAATTCCAAACTGTTAATTTATCCCTCCTCCCACCTTTCCCCTTTGGTAATAATAAATTATAAGATTTTATACTTCTCAGAAATGGGGGAGCTGAAAGAGAGGTATCATTTTCAATGGAAAAGCATTTAAAACAAGATTGAAGGTTTAACCAAGATTATTAGATGTACATCCTTGGAAAGAAATCACTTCGTTTCTCTAATATTGACCTGACAAATAAGACAAACCTTTTCACTGAACTTGCTTATAAAAAGTGATGGAAATATCAAATGGAAGTGTTAGAAACATCTTATTTTACCCGAGCCTTATACACTGTTCTATGTTAACTACAGTTTGGCTCACACATCTGTTCATTGAGGTTACAATAGTCTCAATTTCTGTTACTGATCCTCCAGAGTGGACCCCAACAAGTGTCCCCCTGCCCAGTGTCATTGGGGCCAACAGATCGAGACTGAGTTTGGTTCACAAGCAAAGGAAACTTTATATTTTGATCAGAGAATGGAGAGGTGAGAGCATGCACTACCCCGTGGGCTGTGGGCTGGGCTGCTGTGTAGAGATCCTGTCAGAGTCAGTGGGAGGGAGGGAGGCGGCGGAGCTCTCGAGGGCCGGGTTGGCTGTAGCTCAGGCTCTATATCGTGGAGTCTGCACTGGGCCCCAGGAGCTGAGGTGTCGACCCAGCCATTCTGCACTAGGAAATCTGGTCTGAAGTGCCGGGTGTGGAACCTCTGCATGCGGGACCCTAGGAGCACGTGAAATTAGACAAAGCACAAAGGATAAAAAAGGCTAGACTTGACTTTATTGCCCAGATTCTATGTTTATCTCCCAGGGATTTTTAATGGGCTTTGCTGGGGACAAACCCCTCCTCTGCCTTTTGTCCCGTTCCTCATTCTTGGAGTGCTGAGGGTGCAGACCTTTCTTCTGTAACTGCTGAGTGCTGAGTTGGGAGCCCTCATACCCTGGGGCGAGGGTCAGAGCTTCTCCCCAGCAGCCTCCCGGTGACGTTGATTGTCCCCAGGACCCCTGCCTCCCTGCTCGTCCACCTGAGCACCAGCATTGGAAGTGTTATAGATTCTAATGACCTTTAAGGGTCCAGGAAAGAGATGTGCAGAGACGCTGTGGGGGCCGGTTTCACCCCGCCCCACATTTGTTCGGCCACCTTAGGCTGACCGTTTCTGCCAGCCTAGATGCTCTGACCAGTAGTCTGCGCTTTCTTCAATTAGGCCCCTGAATTAACGTACAAACAGCACCAGGTGTCAGAGCCCTGCCCGCTCAACTCCCAGACAGTCCAGGGTCAGTGGTGATAAGGACCATGATGGCTACTGAGTCAACAGCCTTTTGAAGTAAACAGGAGTTCAGCCGGTCTTATTGGCCACCATCATCACGGTGTCTGTAGGCTTTTCTATGGTGACAGTGTGGTATACTGTTCCCCCGCCAAGATTATTAGCTCCCCGCTGGGTGCAGTAAGTCCTGCAAGCAGTAGTCTACTCTTTTGGGACACACTCTTGTTGTTTTATGAGAGAAACTCCAGGTCAAGTGATGTTCACACGAGTCGTCATGGTGCCCTGTTGCCCCCGGTTATCTCTCTGGATGTTGGAGTTGGAGGGCCTCCTCACTCGAGGTCGGTGTGCCCACGGAGCGAACCCTGCAACTTCAGGGCATGGTTGGTGGTTAGGATCACCACGTGGGGTCCTTTTCCCTTAGGAGGGAGGTGGCCTTTTGGGCTGCTGATTTCCAGGTTTTTAGATACCGCCAGTATCTTGGCCAGATGTGGCAGTGGGCCAAGCCCCTTAGTGACCGTAGTTTATCCTACCTGGATGGCATTCTTGCATTGTTCCATTTCAAGTGGTCCCAGTTTTTGCACTAATTCTCCAATGGCGATTCACCTTTCACCGGGAATGTAAAGGTCAAAGGGTTTAGCTAAATTAGGGAGTTCCAGGGCAAGGGTCTGAATTGACTGCTCTTTCCATTCTTGAAAGGCCACTTCTGGATTCTATTCAAAAGGATCATCATCTTTTCCTTTCAGTGTTTCATATAGAGGCCCAGCTAGTAGACTGTAGTTAGGGATCCAGAAGCAGCAAACCCTGGCCTCCCCAGGAACCCCTAAGCTGTCTTCTAGTTTTAGAAAGGGGTAAGGCTGAAAATGGTTTCTTCCCTTTCCTGGGATGGGCTTCTCTGACCTTCTGTGAGAATGAAGCCCAGGCAGGTCACCGCAGTCTGTGATATTTGAGCTTTTTCTTGGACAACTTCTATCCTTTATTGGCTTGGTAGTTCAGATGCCTCCTTAGTAGGGCTGGCTATCAGAATGTCATCTGCATATTGAAGGAGGGTTTCCTTTTCCAGAGGTAGAACTTTTAGGTCTTTAGCTAAGCTTTCCCCAAAGATGGTGTGGGAATTTTTGCACCCTTGGGTCCAGACGGCCCGGAAGTATTGTTTTAGTTGTATGTTGAGTCCTGCCACTCACAAGCCAAAATTTCTTGTGACTCTGGGACTAATGGAATACAAAAGAAGGCATCATTGAAGACTAATACAGAATACCATGTCCTGGTGGTTGGTAGAATGACCAGCAGGGTGTAGGAATTAGGAGCAACTGGAGGTATATCCTCGGTGGCTTCACTGACTGTCCTGACATCCTTTACCAGGTCCCCAGCAGCCCATGGGGCTCTCGTGGTCAGACCAATCCCAGAATATGGAGCTCACCTGGGCAGGTACCCCACCCCCACCCCAGCCCACGGGGCTCTCGTGGTCAGGCCCCTCCCAGGATACAGAGCTACCCTTGCAGGTACCGTGGCAGGGCTGGGCACACAGGAACCGTGCACATAGCCCTCATTGCAGAGCACCCCCAGCTCACCTGTCGCTCAGAGCTGACACAGAGCACCTCAGAGCAGGACTTGAACTAACAAACAGCAGCTGCGACAGGTCTGTGACCCTGGGCATCACTCCGTGAGGCCTCCCTCCACCTGGTCTTCCAGAGACTTCCACTGCACCCGGGGCACCAGGCCTCTGTCTCCAACCACCACCCACCCCTCCTCTCCCTGACTCCTGGGTTCCTCTCATTAGGAGAGGGTTTTCTTGAAGTTGTCTCCCACTCATGGGCCAGATAAAATGATTAGAAAACAAGCCAAAGCTGCAGCCCCTTGTCTATCCTGACTCTCAGGAGCCCACACCTGTTCCTTGGACCTGGCCGGTTCAGCAAGTTCCATTTTCTGCAACTGTGAGCCCCTGAGGGGTGATGATTGGCTGACCTGGGCAGCCTTACCGTGCCGGCCAGCCCTCCCCAGGTGTGCCTGGGTTGAGATCAATATAAATACCACTCCAGGCAGCAAGAGCCCCTGCAGCCGTGCCTGACACCATTTTCTCTGCCCTGTCAGCAGTCTCGGGGCTGGGCTGGTGAGAGGGAGTGAGAGGCCACGGCTTTGTGGGTGGCCCAGTGTGAGTGGGGCTCTGCTGGACTTTCTGCAGCAGTTGCCAGGCTGCCACCTGCTAAAGAAGAGGATGTGTCACCCATACCTGCTGCTGGAATTTCTCCCTGGGCAGAGGTGAGGAAGGAAAAAAGCAGTGGGGGCAGGGACAGGACGGGTATCTCAGGCAGGGAAATGGAAATCTTCCAGAAGAGCACCCAGGGCCAGGACCATCCTGGCTGGCCTGCAGGCACCAAGTCGGCCGGCATGCTGTCACTCATGTGGCTCTATGGCCCTTCCTCTAGGCTTTCAAGTCCTTGTATATATTCAGGTGTTTTACCTGGGACGGGTGGGAATAGTTCAACAGCAACTGGCCTGGGGCTCAGCTCACGTTTACTCACAGATGCCTCGGCACGGTGCCCCAGCTTTGCAATGAGGACGCTTGTTGCGTGGGGGCTGCTGGCTGAATGGGAGACGATTCCCCACCACTGACCAACTTCAGAATTGTTTACAACTGGAGCAAGTGCCCTGATACGGTTTTCCTCTGTGTAACTGGTGGGTTCTGTGTTTTTTTCTCTTTTTCGTTTTTGGTTCAAGGTAGATTTTATTCCTCTTTTTTGTATTTACAGATATAAGCATGGAAATAATTTATTCATATAAATACATGTATGTGCAGGGAATAATTGTTTTTTCTGTTTTATTTTTTAAATTTTATTTCTTTATAATTTTGAATTTTATTTTATATTTTTATACAGCAGGTTCTTATTGGTTATCTATTTTATACATATAAATGTATACATGCCAATCCCAGTCTCTCAACTCCTCCCACCACCACCCCCCCAACAGCTTTCCCCCCTTGTTGTCCATACGTTTGCTCTATTTATGCCTTGCAAAATGGTTAATCTGTACAGTTTTTCTAGGTTCCACATATATGCATGAATATACAAGATTTGTTTTTCTCTTTCTGACTTACTTCACTCTGTATGACAGTCTCTAGATCCATCGACATCTCTACAAATGACCCAATTTCATTCCTTTTCATGGCTTAGTAATATTCCATTTTATATATGTACCACAGCTTTATGCATTCGTCTGTCTGTGGGCATTTAGGTTGCTTCCATTACCTCGATATTGTAAATAGTGATGCAATGAACATTGCGGTGAATGACTCTTTTTGATTTATGGTTTTGTCTGGGTATATGTCCAGTACTGGGATTGCTGTATCATATGGTAATTCTATTGTTAGTTTCTTAAGAAATTCCATATTGTTCTCCATAATGACTGTATCAATTTATATTCCCAACAATAGTGGAAGAGGGTTCCTTTTCTCCACACCCTTTCCAGCATTTTTTGTTTGTAGATTTTCTATGATGCCTATTCTACCAGGTGTGAGGTGATACCTCATTGTTGAATCCATTTCGTTGAGCAAGGGGTAGGTCTTGTCTATTACATATTTGGCTTATGGAACGGTATCTGTGCTAATTTCAAACTCTGCTTTTATGCAGCACCCCAACTCACCTTCCCCCTTAAGCAAGCATAAGTTGGTTTTCTAAATTTGAGACCCTGTTCTGTTTTGTAATTCAGTTCATGTGTAGCCAAGTTCACATTCCGTGTATTAGTGATACCTTATGATGTTTCTTTTTCTGTGTGACTTCTTTCACTTAGAATCATCGTGCCTCAATCCACTCATTATGCTGGTACGGGCCTGGTGACATAGATTTCATTGCTGATGGTATTCTGTTGTACATAAGTACCACAACTTCTTTATCCATTATTTGCTCTCTGGGATATTTAACTTGTGCCGCAGAAGAGATTCCTGTAAAAAGAGCCATCCCAAATTTTGGGGTGGCTGTGTCTTTTTGATTTTAATTTCCCTAAACTATAGGACCATAAGTGGAAGTGCCCTAGGCTCTGTTGCTTTGTTTTTTAGATGTTTCAGGAAACACCATACACTTCTACAGAGCGGCTGTTGGTAATTTACATCCCGCCCATCAGCATAACAAGGCTCCCAGTTCTCCATGGCCTGTTCTACCTTTCTGGATTTTACACTTTTTTCAGATGGCCCTTTAGACCGGGGGGAAGTGAGACTTCATTGTAGTGCAGATTTCCTTTGCAAGCTTGCTTGGTTGGCCAAAAAGGGCGTATGAGTTTTTTCCTGAATATATTCAGGAAAAAACACATACGCCCTTTTTGGTCAAGTGCATCATTGTCGATGTTCTTCCTCTTTTCCTGTGTTTTAAATGCAATCCAATTCCGATTCCTCCTGAAATCGGTTTCCTGCAATTCTGCCCCGCATTCAAGTCCTCTTGGCAGCCCTACTTCAGTATATTTTCGGACAATAGCTGTCATTTATAAATCTGCAGGTTTGTGAATTACAGTGCCCCTGAGCTCCTTTCTTCAACTCGCTTTCTTTTGAGCTGGCCACAACACCGCAGGATTGCTTCAGGCCCTAATCTGGTTCCGGCACGGCATGCTGAGCCTTTGGTTTATTCCTCTTCCCTGTGGGAAATGAGAGTTAAATTTGCCCGTCCAGACACCTCCAGCTAGTCTCTCATTGGTTCTCCCTATTCCTGTTCATCTTCCGCAGAAATTGCAAACTGGGCCAAACAGGAGGTTAAAGGGACTGACTCTCCAAGTCGGGAGAGTGTTAGTAAAGCGTCTGGAATGTTGCACCCGAGTACCAGGGAAAGAAAAGTGAGACACATTTGAACACGTTTCTCGATCACATGGTGGATCATACTCTGGGTTCCACATGCATGTTTTAGCTGAAGGAAGAATCCCTTAAACCTGGAGAGTTGAGACCCATGGAATGGGTACCATGCAATATGACTTCAAAGGGTCTGCATTTGCTCACCGAACCTCACCAATCTTATGAGCCCCAAGTGTCCAGCCTTATGTGTCACCCAGCTCTGGGTGTAGATATGGTAAATGCAGGTTGCATCAGAAGCCTTGAATGAATTACTTAAGTATTGCTCTCTATTTCACTGTCATTGTGTTTTGTTTAAGAAATTTATTTTTAATATGGGATTTAGCTGATTTTCACTGCTTTAATGCCGCTGTACACACTCTTGATTCTCTTACAGAGATATATAAATCCATTGCTTTTATAATTCTTACTAGGAAGGTATATTCCTAGGCGTTGAATATGGGGTGTTGAGTCCATTTCGTTGAGCAAGGAGTAGCTCTTGTCTATTCCATATTTGGCTTAAGGAACTTTATCTGTGCTCATTTCAATCTCTGGTTTTATGCAGCACCCCAACTCACCTTTCCCCTTAAGCAAGCATAAGTTGGTTTTCTAAATTTGAGACCCTGTTCTGTTTTGGAATTCAGTTCCTGTGTAGCCAAGTTTACATTCCGTGTATTAGTGATATCTTATGATGTTTCTTTTTCTGTGTGACTTATTTCAGTTAGAATCATCGTACCTGAATCCACTCATTATGCTGCTACGGGCCTGATGACATAGATTTCATTGCTGAGTGATACTGCATTGTACGTAAGTACCACAAGTTCTTTATCCATTTTTCATTTTCTGTGATATTGAACTTGTACAGTAAACGAGGTTCTTGTAAACAGAGGCGTCCCAAACTTTGGGGTGGCTGTGTCTTTTTGATTTTAATTTCCCTAAGCTATAGGACCATAAGTGGAAGTGTCCTAGGCTCTGTTGCTTTGGTTTTTAGATGTTTCAGGAAACACCATACACTTCTCCCGAGTGTCTGTTGGCAATTTACATCCCGCCCATCAGCATAACGAGGCTCCCAGTTCTCCATGGCCTGTCCTGCCTTTCTGGATTTTACACTTTTTTCAGATGGCCCTTTTGACCGGGGGGAAGTGAGACTTCATTGTAGTGCAGATTTCCTTTGCAAGCTTGCTTGGTTGGCCAAAAAGGGCGTATGCGTTTTTTCCTGAATATATTCAGGAAAAAACGCATACGCCCTTTTTGGCCAAGTGCATCATTGTGGACGTTCTGCCTCTTTTCCTATGCTTTCAATGCAATTCCAGTCTACCTCCTGAAATCGGTTTCCTGCAATTCTGCCCCGCTTTCAAGTCCTCTTGGCAGCCTTACTTCAGTATATTTTTGGACGATAGCTGTCATTTATAACTCTGCAGGTTTGTGAATTACAGTGCCCCTGAGCTCCTTTCTTCAACTCGCTTTCTTGTGACCTGGCCGCAACACCACAGGATGGCTTCAGGCCCTAATCTGGTTCTGGCACGGCACGCTGAGCCTTTGGTTAGTTCCTCTTCCTGGTGGGAAATGAGAGTTAAATTTGCCCGTCCAGACACCTCCAGCTAGTCTCTCATTGGTTCTCCCTATTCCTGTTCATCTTCCGCAGAAATTGCAAACTGGGCCAAACAGGAGGTTAAAGGGACTGACTCTCCAAGTCGGGAGAGTGTTAGTAAAGCGTCTGGAATGTTGCACCCGAGTACCAGGGTACGAAAACTGAGACATATTTGAACACGTCTCCCGATCACACGGTTGATCATACTCTAGGTTCCACATGCATGTTTTAGCTGAAGGAAGAATACCTTAAACCTGGGTGGTTGAAACCCGTGGAATGGGTACCATGCAATATGACTTCAAAGGGTCTTCATTTGCTCACCGAACCTCTCCAATCCTATCACTGCTGCGTTTATGCCCCTGTACACACGCTTGATTCTCTTTTGGAGACATAGCAATCCATAGGTTTTAAGATACTTACTAGTCAGGTACATTCTTAGGCATTTAATATGGGGTGTTGAGTCCATTTCGTTGAGCAAGAAGTAGCTCTTGTCTATTCCATATTTGGCTTAAGGAACTTTATGTGTGCTCATTTCAATCTCTGGTTTTATGCAGCACCCCAACTCACCTTTCCCCTTAAGCAAGCATAAGATGGTTTTCTAAATTTGAGACCCTGTTCTGTTCTGTAATTCAGTTCCTGTGTAGCCAAGTTTACATTCCGTGTATTACTGATATCTTATGATGTTTCTTTTTCTGTGTGACTTATTTCAGTTAGAATCATCGTACCTCAATCCACTCATTATGCTGCTACGGGCCTGATGACATAGATTTCATTGCTGAGTGATACTGCATTGTACATAAGTACCACAAGTTCTTTATACATTTTTCACTTTCTGTGATATTGAACTTGTATGGTAAACGAGGTTCTTGTAAACAGAGGCGTCCCAAACTTTGGGGTGGCTGTGTCTTTTTGATTTTAATTTCCCTAAGCTATAGGACCATAAGTGGAAGTGCCCTAGGCTCTGTTGCTTTGTTTTGTAGATGTTTCAGGAAACACCATACACTTCTCCCGAGTGTCTGTTGGCAATTTACATCCCGCCCATCAGCATAACAAGGCTCCCAGTTCTCCATGGCCTGTCCTGCCTTTCTGGATTTTACACTTTTTTCAGATGGCCCTTTTGACCGGGGGGAAGTGAGACTTCATTGTAGTGCAGATTTCCTTTGCAAGCTTGCTTGGTTGGCCAAAAAGGGCGTATGCGTTTTTTCCTGAATATATTCAGGAAAAAACGCATACGCCCTTTTTGGCCAAGTGCATCATTGTGGACGTTCTGCCTCTTTTCCTATGCTTTCAATGCAATTCCAGTCTACCTCCTGAAATTGGTTTCCTGCAATTCTGCCCCGCTTTCAAGTCCTCTTGGCAGCCTTACTTCAGTATATTTTTGGACGATAGCTGTCATTTATATCTCTGCAGGTTTGTGAATTACAGTGCCCCTGAGCTCCTTTCTTCAACTCGCTTTCTTGTGACCTGGCCGCAACACCGCAGGATGGCTTCAGGCCCTAATCTGGTTCCGGCACGGCACGCTGAGCCTTTGGTTAATTCCTCTTCCTGGTGGGAAATGAGAGTTAAATTTGCCCGTCCAGACACCTCCAGCTAGTCTCTCATTTGTTCTCGCTATTCCTGTTCATCTTCCGCAGAAATTGCAAACTGGGCCAAACAGGAGGTTAAGGGACTGACTCTCCAAGTCGGGAGAGTGTTAGTAAAGCGTCTGGAATGTTGCACCCGAGTACCAGGGTACGAAAACTGAGACATATTTGAACACGTCTCCCGATCACATGGTTGATCATACTCTAGGTTCCACATGCATGTTTTAGCTGAAGGAAGAATACCTTAAAACTGGGTAGTTGAAACCCGTGGAATGGGTACCATGCAATATGACTTCAAAGGGTCTTCATTTGCTCACTGAACCTCTCCAATCCTATCACTGCTGCGTTTATGCCCCTGTACACACGCTTGATTCTCTTTTGGAGACATAGCAATCCATAGGTTTTAAGATACTTACTAGTCAGGTACATTCTTAGGCGTTTAATATGGGGTGTTGAGTCCATTTCGTTGAGCAAGGAGTAGCTCTTGTCTATTCCATATTTGGCTTAAGGAACTTTATCTGTGCTCATTTCAATCTCTGGTTTTATGCAGCACCCCAACTCACCTTTCCCCTTAAGCAAGCATAAGTTGATTTTCTAAATTTGAGACCCTGTTCTGTTCTGTAATTCAGTTCCTGTGTAGTCCAGTTTACATTCCGTGTATTAGTGATATCTTATGATGTTTCTTTTTCTGTGTGACTTATTTCAGTTAGAATCATCGTACCTGAATCCACTCATTATTCTGCTACGGGCCTGATGACATAGATTTCATTGCTGAGTGATACTGCATTGTACATAAGTACCACAAGTTCTTTATCCATTTTTCACTTTCTGTGATATTGAAGTTGTACGGTAAACGAGGTTCTTGTAAACAGAGGCGTCCCAAACTTTGGGGTGGCTGTGTCTTTTTGATTTTAATTTCCCTAAGCTATAGGACCATAAGTGGAAGTGCCCTAGGCTCTGTTGCTTTGTTTTCTGGATGTTTCAGGAAACACCATACACTTCTCCCGAGTGTCTGTTGGCAATTTACATCCCGCCCATCAGCATAACAAGGCTCCCAGTTCTCCATGGCCTGTCCTGCCTTTCTGGATTTTACACTTTTTTCAGATGGCCCTTTTGACCGGGGGGAAGTGAGACTTCATTGTAGTGCAGATTTCCTTTGCAAGCTTCCTTGGTTGGCCAAAAAGGGCGTATGCGTTTTTTCCTGAATATATTCAGGAAAAAACGCATACGCCCTTTTTGGCCAAGTGCATCATTGTGGACGTTCTGCCTCTTTTCCTATGCTTTCAATGCAATTCCAGTCTACCTCCTGAAATCGGTTTCCTGCAATTCTGCCCTGCTTTCAAGTCCTCTTGGCAGCCTTACTTCAGTATATTTTTGGACGATAGCTGTCATTTATAACTCTGCAGGTTTGTGAATTACAGTGCCCCTGAGCTCCTTTCTTCAACTCGCTTTCTTGTGACCTGGCCGCAACACCGCAGGATGGCTTCAGGCCCTAATCTGGTTCCGGCACGGCACGTTGAGCCTTTGGTTAATTCCTCTTCCTGGTGGGAAATGAGAGTTAAATTTGCCCGTCCAGACACCTCCAGCTAGTCTCTCATTTGTTCTCGCTATTCCTGTTCATCTTCCGCAGAAATTGCAAACTGGGCCAAACAGGAGGTTAAGGGACTGACTATCCAAGTCGGGAGAGTGTTAGTAAAGCCTCTGGAATGTTGCACCCGAGTACCAGGGTACGAAAACTGAGACATATTTGAACACGTCTCCCGATCACATGGTTGATCATACTCTAGGTTCCACATGCATGTTTTAGCTGAAGGAAGAATACCTTAAAACTGGGTAGTTGTACCCGTGGAATGGGTACCATGCAATATGACTTCAAAGGGTCTTCATTTGCTCACCGAACCTCTCCAATCCTATCACTGCTGCGTTTATGCCCCTGTACACACGCTTGATTCTCTTTTGGAGACATAGCAATCCATAGGTTTTAAGATACTTACTAGTCAGGTACATTCTTAGGCGTTTAATATGGGGTGTTGAGTCCATTTCGTTGAGCAAGGAGTAGCTCTTGTCTATTCCATATTTGGCTTAAGGAACTTTATCTGTGCTCATTTCAATCTCTGGTTTTATGCAGCACCCCAACTCACCTTTCCCCTTAAGCAAGCATAAGTTGATTTTCTAAATTTGAGACCCTGTTCTGTTCTGTAATTCAGTTCCTGTGTAGTCCAGTTTACATTCCGTGTATTAGTGATATCTTATGATGTTTCTTTTTCTGTGTGACTTATTTCAGTTAGAATCATCGTACCTGAATCCACTCATTATTCTGCTACGGGCCTGATGACATAGATTTCATTGCTGAGTGATACTGCATTGTACGTAAGTACCACAAGTTCTTTATCCATTTTTCACTTTCTGTGATATTGAAGTTGTACGGTAAACGAGGTTCTTGTAAACAGAGGCGTCCCAAACTTTGGGGTGGCTGTGTCTTTTTGATTTTAATTTCCCTAAGCTATAGGACCATAAGTGGAAGTGCCCTAGGCTCTGTTGCTTTGTTTTCTGGATGTTTCAGGAAACACCATACACTTCTCCCGATTGGCTGTTGGCAATTTACATCCCGCCCATCAGCATAACAAGGCTCCCAGTTCTCCATGGCCTGTCCTGCCTTTCTGGATTTTACACTTTTTTCAGATGGCCCTTTTGACCGGGGGGAAGTGAGACTTCATTGTAGTGCAGATTTCCTTTGCAAGCTTGCTTGGTTGGCCAAAAAGGTCGTATGCGTTTTTTCCTGAATATATTCAGGAAAAAACGCATACGGCCTTTTTGGCCAAGTGCATCATTGTGGACGTTCTGCCTCTTTTCCTATGCTTTCAATGCAATTCCAGTCTACCTCCTGAAATCGGTTTCCTGCAATTCTGCCCCGCTTTCAAGTCCTCTTGGCAGCCTTACTTCAGTATATTTTTGGACGATAGCTGTCATTTATAACTCTGCAGGTTTGTGAATTACAGTGCCGCTGAGCTCCTTTCTTCAACTCGCTTTCTTGTGACCTGGCCGCAACACTGCAGGATGGCTTCAGGCCCTAATCTGGTTCCGGCACGGCACGTTGAGCCTTTGGTTAATTCCTCTTCCTGGTGGGAAATGAGAGTTAAATTTGCCCGTCCAGACACCTCCAGCTAGTCTCTCATTTGTTCTCGCTATTCCTGTTCATCTTCCGCAGAAATTGCAAACTGGGCCAAACAGGAGGTTAAGGGACTGACTATCCAAGTCGGGAGAGTGTTAGTAAAGCCTCTGGAATGCTGCACCCGAGTACCAGGGTACGAAAACTGAGACATATTTGAACACGTCTCCCGATCACATGGTTGATCATACTCTAGGTTCCACATGCATGTTTTAGCTGAAGGAAGAATACCTTAAAACTGGGTAGTTGAAACCCGTGGAATGGGTACCATGCAATATGACTTCAAAGGGTCTTCATTTGCTCACCGAACTTCTCCAATCCTATCACTGCTGCGTTTATGCCCCTGTACACACGCTTGATTCTCTTTTGGAGACATAGCAATCCATAGGTTTTAAGACACTTACTAGTCAGGTACATTCTTAGGCGTTTAATATGGGGTGTTGAGTCCATTTCGTTGAGCAAGGAGTAGCTCTTGTCTATTCCATATTTGGCTTAAGGAACTTTATCTGTGCTCATTTCAATCTCTGGTTTTATGCAGCACCCCAACTCACCTTTCCCCTTAAGCAAGCATAAGTTGATTTTCTAAATTTGAGACCCTGTTCTGTTCTGTAATTCAGTTCCTGTGTAGTCCAGTTTACATTCTGTGTATTAGTGATATCTTATGATGTTTCTTTTTCTGTGTGACTTGTTTCAGTTAGAATCATCGTACCTGAATCCGCTCATTATGCTGCTACGGGCCTGATGACATAGATTTCATTGCTGAGTGATACTGCATTGTACGTAAGTACCACAAGTTCTTTATCCATTTTCCGCTTTCTGTGATACTGAACTTGTACGGTAAACGAGGTTCTTGTAAACAGAGGCGTCCCAAACTTTGGGGTGGCTGTGTCTTTTTGATTTTAATTTCCCTATGCTATAGGATCATAAGTGGAAGTGCCCTAGGCTCTGTTGCTTTGTTTTTTAGATGTTTCAGGAAACACCATACACTTCTCACAAGTGGCTGTTGGCAATTTACATCCCGCCCATCAGCATAACAAGGCTCCCAGTTCTCCATGGCCTGTCCTGCCTTTCTGGATTTTACACTTTTTTCAGATGGCCCTTTTGACCAGGGGGAAGTGAGACTTCATTGTAGTGCAGATTTCCTTTGCAAGCTTGCTTCGTTGGCCAAAAAGGGCGTATGCGTTTTTTCCTGAATATATTCAGGAAAAAACGCATACGCCCTTTTTGGCCAAGTGCATCATTGTGGACGTTCTGCCTCTTTTCCTATGCTTTCAATGCAATTCCAGTCTACCTCCTGAAATCGGTTTCCTGCAATTCTGCCCCGCTTTCAAGTCCTCTTGGCAGCCTTACTTCAGTATATTTTTGGACGATAGCTGTCATTTATAACTCTGCAGGTTTGTGAATTACAGTGCCCCTGAGCTCCTTTCTTCAACTTGCTTTCTTGTGACCTGGCCGCAACACCGCAGGATGGCTTCAGGCCCTAATCTGGTTCCGGCACGGCACGCTGAGCCTTTGGTTAATTCCTCTTCCTGGTGGGAAATGAGAGTTAAATTTGCCCGTCCAGACACCTCCAGCTAGTCTCTCATTGGTTCTCGCTATTCCTGTTCATCTTCCGCAGAAATTGCAAACTGGGCCAAACAGGAGGTTAAAGGGACTGACTCTCCAAGTCGGGAGAGTGTTAGTAAAGCGTCTGGAATGTTGCACCCGAGTACCAGGGTACGAAAACTGAGACATATTTGAACACGTCTCCCGATCACACGGTTGATCATACTCTAGGTTCCACATGCATGTTTTAGCTGAAGGAAGAATACCTTAAACCTGGGTGGTTGAAACCCGTGGAATGGGTACCATGCAATATGACTTCAAAGGGTCTTCATTTGCTCACCGAACCTCTCCAATCCTATCACTGCTGCGTTTATGCCCCTGTACACACGCTTGATTCTCTTTTGGAGACATAGCAATCCATAGGTTTTAAGATACTTACTAGTCAGGTACATTCTTAGGCATTTAATATGGGGTGTTGAGTCCATTTCGTTGAGCAAGAAGTAGCTCTTGTCTATTCCATATTTGGCTTAAGGAACTTTATGTGTGCTCATTTCAATCTCTGGTTTTATGCAGCACCCCAACTCACCTTTCCCCTTAAGCAAGCATAAGATGGTTTTCTAAATTTGAGACCCTGTTCTGTTCTGTAATTCAGTTCCTGTGTAGCCAAGTTTACATTCCGTGTATTACTGATATCTTATGATGTTTCTTTTTCTGTGTGACTTATTTCAGTTAGAATCATCGTACCTGAATCCACTCATTATGCTGCTACGGGCCTGATGACATAGATTTCATTGCTGAGTGATACTGCATTGTACATAAGTACCACAAGTTCTTTATACATTTTTCACTTTCTGTGATATTGAACTTGTATGGTAAACGAGGTTCTTGTAAACAGAGGCGTCCCAAACTTTGGGGTGGCTGTGTCTTTTTGATTTTAATTTCCCTAAGCTATAGGACCATAAGTGGAAGTGCCCTAGGCTCTGTTGCTTTGTTTTGTAGATGTTTCAGGAAACACCATACACTTCTCCCGAGTGTCTGTTGGCAATTTACATCCCGCCCATCAGCATAACAAGGCTCCCAGTTCTCCATGGCCTGTCCTGCCTTTCTGGATTTTACACTTTTTTCAGATGGCCCTTTTGACCGGGGGGAAGTGAGACTTCATTGTAGTGCAGATTTCCTTTGCAAGCTTGCTTGGTTGGCCAAAAAGGGCGTATGCGTTTTTTCCTGAATATATTCAGGAAAAAACGCATACGCCCTTTTTGGCCAAGTGCATCATTGTGGACGTTCTGCCTCTTTTCCTATGCTTTCAATGCAATTCCAGTCTACCTCCTGAAATCGGTTTCCTGCAATTCTGCCCTGCTTTCAAGTCCTCTTGGCAGCCTTACTTCAGTATATTTTTGGACGATAGCTGTCATTTATAACTCTGCAGGTTTGTGAATTACAGTGCCCCTGAGCTCCTTTCTTCAACTCGCTTTCTTGTGACCTGGCCGCAACACCGCAGGATGGCTTCAGGCCCTAATCTGGTTCCGGCACGGCACGTTGAGCCTTTGGTTAATTCCTCTTCCTGGTGGGAAATGAGAGTTAAATTTGCCCGTCCAGACACCTCCAGCTAGTCTCTCATTTGTTCTCGCTATTCCTGTTCATCTTCCGCAGAAATTGCAAACTGGGCCAAACAGGAGGTTAAGGGACTGACTCTCCAAGTCGGGAGAGTGTTAGTAAAGCGTCTGGAATGTTGCACCCGAGTACAAGGGTACGAAAACTGAGACATATTTGAACACGTCTCCCGATCACATGGTTGATCATACTCTAGGTTCCACATGCATGTTTTAGCTGAAGGAAGAATACCTTAAAACTGGGTAGTTGAAACCCGTGGAATGGGTACCATGCAATATGACTTCAAAGGGTCTTCATTTGCTCACCGAACCTCTCCAATCCTATCACTGCTGCGTTTATGCCCCTGTACACACGCTTGATTCTCTTTTGGAGACATAGCAATCCATAGGTTTTAAGATACTTACTAGTCAGGTACATTCTTAGGCGTTTAATATGGGGTGTTGAGTCCATTTCGTTGAGCAAGGAGTAGCTCTTGTCTATTCCATATTTGGCTTAAGGAACTTTATCTGTGCTCATTTCAATCTCTGGTTTTATGCAGCACCCCAACTCACCTTTCCCCTTAAGCAAGCATAAGTTGATTTTCTAAATTTGAGACCCTGTTCTGTTCTGTAATTCAGTTCCTGTGTAGTCCAGTTTACATTCCGTGTATTAGGGATATCTTATGATGTTTCTTTTTCTGTGTGACTTATTTCAGTTAGAATCATCGTACCTGAATCCACTCATTATTCTGCTACGGGCCTGATGACATAGATTTCATTGCTGAGTGATACTGCATTGTACATAAGTACCACAAGTTCTTTATCCATTTTTCACTTTCTGTGATATTGAAGTTGTACGGTAAACGAGGTTCTTGTAAACAGAGGCGTCCCAAACTTTGGGGTGGCTGTGTCTTTTTGATTTTAATTTCCCTAAGCTATAGGACCATAAGTGGAAGTGCCCTAGGCTCTGTTGCTTTGTTTTCTGGATGTTTCAGGAAACACCATACACTTCTCCCGAGTGGCTGTTGGCAATTTACATCCCGCCCATCAGCATAACAAGGCTCCCAGTTCTCCATGGCCTGTCCTGCCTTTCTGGATTTTACACTTTTTTCAGATGGCCCTTTTGACCGGGGGGAAGTGAGACTTCATTGTAGTGCAGATTTCCTTTGCAAGCTTCCTTGGTTGGCCAAAAAGGGCGTATGCGTTTTTTCCTGAATATATTCAGGAAAAAACGCATACGCCCTTTTTGGCCAAGTGCATCATTGTGGACGTTCTGCCTCTTTTCCTATGCTTTCAATGCAATTCCAGTCTACCTCCTGAAATCGGTTTCCTGCAATTCTGCCCTGCTTTCAAGTCCTCTTGGCAGCCTTACTTCAGTATATTTTTGGACGATAGCTGTCATTTATAACTCTGCAGGTTTGTGAATTACAGTGCCCCTGAGCTCCTTTCTTCAACTCGCTTTCTTGTGACCTGGCCGCAACACCGCAGGATGGCTTCAGGCCCTAATCTGGTTCCGGCACGGCACGTTGAGCCTTTGGTTAATTCCTCTTCCTGGTGGGAAATGAGAGTTAAATTTGCCCGTCCAGACACCTCCAGCTAGTCTCTCATTTGTTCTCGCTATTCCTGTTCATCTTCCGCAGAAATTGCAAACTGGGCCAAACAGGAGGTTAAGGGACTGACTATCCAAGTCGGGAGAGTGTTAGTAAAGCCTCTGGAATGTTGCACCCGAGTACCAGGGTACGAAAACTGAGACATATTTGAACACGTCTCCCGATCACATGGTTGATCATACTCTAGGTTCCACATGCATGTTTTAGCTGAAGGAAGAATACCTTAAAACTGGGTAGTTGAAACCCGTGGAATGGGTACCATGCAATATGACTTCAAAGGGTCTTCATTTGCTCACCGAACCTCTCCAATCCTATCACTGCTGCGTTTATGCCCCTGTACACACGCTTGATTCTCTTTTGGAGACATAGCAATCCATAGGTTTTAAGATACTTACTAGTCAGGTACATACTTAGGCGTTTAATATGGGGTGTTGAGTCCATTTCATTGAGCAAGGAGTAGCTCTTGTCTATTCCATATTTGGCTTAAGGAACTTTATCTGTGCTCATTTCAATCTCTGGTTTTATGCAGCACCCCAACTCACCTTTCCCCTTAAGCAAGCATAAGTTGATTTTCTAAATTTGAGACCCTGTTCTGTTCTGTAATTCAGTTCCTGTGTAGTCCAGTTTACATTCCGTGTATTAGTGATATCTTATGATGTTTCTTTTTCTGTGTGACTTATTTCAGTTAGAATCATCGTACCTGAATCCACTCATTATTCTGCTACGGGCCTGATGACATAGATTTCATTGCTGAGTGATACTGCATTGTACGTAAGTACCACAAGTTCTTTATCCATTTTTCACTTTCTGTGATATTGAAGTTGTACGGTAAACGAGGTTCTTGTAAACAGAGGCGTCCCAAACTTTGGGGTGGCTGTGTCTTTTTGATTTTAATTTCCCTAAGCTATAGGACCATAAGTGGAAGTGCCCTAGGCTCTGTTGCTTTGTTTTCTGGATGTTTCAGGAAACACCATACACTTCTCCCGATTGGCTGTTGGCAATTTACATCCCGCCCATCAGCATAACAAGGCTCCCAGTTCTCCATGGCCTGTCCTGCCTTTCTGGATTTTACACTTTTTTCAGATGGCCCTTTTGACCGGGGGGAAGTGAGACTTCATTGTAGTGCAGATTTCCTTTGCAAGCTTGCTTGGTTGGCCAAAAAGGGCGTATGCGTTTTTTCCTGAATATATTCAGGAAAAAACGCATACGGCCTTTTTGGCCAAGTGCATCATTGTGGACGTTCTGCCTCTTTTCCTATGCTTTCAATGCAATTCCAGTCTACCTCCTGAAATCGGTTTCCTGCAATTCTGCCCCGCTTTCAAGTCCTCTTGGCAGCCTTACTTCAGTATATTTTTGGACGATAGCTGTCATTTATAACTCTGCAGGTTTGTGAATTACAGTGCCGCTGAGCTCCTTTCTTCAACTCGCTTTCTTGTGACCTGGCCGCAACACCGCAGGATGGCTTCAGGCCCTAATCTGGTTCCGGCACGGCACGTTGAGCCTTTGCTTAATTCCTCTTCCTGGTGGGAAATGAGAGTTAAATTTGCCCGTCCAGACACCTCCAGCTAGTCTCTCATTTGTTCTCGCTATTCCTGTTCATCTTCCGCAGAAATTGCAAACTGGGCCAAACAGGAGGTTAAGGGACTGACTATCCAAGTCGGGAGAGTGTTAGTAAAGCCTCTGGAATGTTGCACCCGAGTACCAGGGTACGAAAACTGAGACATATTTGAACACGTCTCCCGATCACATGGTTGATCATACTCTAGGTTCCACATGCATGTTTTAGCTGAAGGAAGAATACCTTAAAACTGGGTAGTTGAAACCCGTGGAATGGGTACCATGCAATATGACTTCAAAGGGTCTTCATTTGCTCACCGAACCTCTCCAATCCTATCACTGCTGCGTTTATGCCCCTGTACACACGCTTGATTCTCTTTTGGAGACATAGCAATCCATAGGTTTTAAGATACTTACTAGTCAGGTACATTCTTAGGCGTTTAATATGGGGTGTTGAGTCCATTTCGTTGAGCAAGGAGTAGCTCTTGTCTATTCCATATTTGGCTTAAGGAACTTTATCTGTGCTCATTTCAATCTCTGGTTTTATGCAGCACCCCAACTCACCTTTCCCCTTAAGCAAGCATAAGTTGATTTTCTAAATTTGAGACCCTGTTCTGTTCTGTAATTCAGTTCCTGTGTAGTCCAGTTTACATTCCGTGTATTAGTGATATCTTATGATGTTTCTTTTTCTGTGTGACTTATTTCAGTTAGAATCATCGTACCTGAATCCACTCATTATTCTGCTACGGGCCTGATGACATAGATTTCATTGCTGAGTGATACTGCATTGTACGTAAGTACCACAAGTTCTTTATCCATTTTTCACTTTCTGTGATATTGAAGTTGTACGGTAAACGAGGTTCTTGTAAACAGAGGCGTCCCAAACTTTGGGGTGGCTGTGTCTTTTTGATTTTAATTTCCCTAAGCTATAGGACCATAAGTGGAAGTGCCCTAGGCTCTGTTGCTTTGTTTTCTGGATGTTTCAGGAAACACCATACACTTCTCCCGATTGGCTGTTGGCAATTTACATCCCGCCCATCAGCATAACAAGGCTCCCAGTTCTCCATGGCCTGTCCTGCCTTTCTGGATTTTACACTTTTTTCAGATGGCCCTTTTGACCAGGGGGAAGTGAGACTTCATTGTAGTGCAGATTTCCTTTGCAAGCTTGCTTGGTTGGCCAAAAAGGGCGTATGCGTTTTTTCCTGAATATATTCAGGAAAAAACGCATACGCCCTTTTTGGCCAAGTGCATCATTGTGGACGTTCTGCCTCTTTTCCTATGCTTTCAATGCAATTCCAGTCTACCTCCTGAAATCGGTTTCCTGCAATTCTGTCCCGCTTTCAAGTCCTCTTGGCAGCCTTACTTCAGTATATTTTTGGACGATAGCTGTCATTTATAACTCTGCAGGTTTGTGAATTACAGTGCCCCTGAGCTCCTTTCTTCAACTCGCTTTCTTGTGACCTGGCCGCAACACCGCAGGATGGCTTCAGGCCCTAATCTGGTTCCGGCACGGCACGTTGAGCCTTTGGTTAATTCCTCTTCCTGGTGGGAAATGAGAGTTAAATTTGCCCGTCCAGACACCTCCAGCTAGTCTCTCATTTGTTCTCGCTATTCCTGTTCATCTTCCGCAGAAATTGCAAACTGGGCCAAACAGGAGGTTAAGGGACTGACTATCCAAGTCGGGAGAGTGTTAGTAAAGCCTCTGGAATGTTGCACCCGAGTACCAGGGTACGAAAACTGAGACATATTTGAACACGTCTCCCGATCACATGGTTGATCATACTCTAGGTTCCACATGCATGTTTTAGCTGAAGGAAGAATACCTTAAAACTGGGTAGTTGAAACCCGTGGAATGGGTACCATGCAATATGACTTCAAAGGGTCTTCATTTGCTCACCGAACCTCTCCAATCCTATCACTGCTGCGTTTATGCCCCTGTACACACGCTTGATTCTCTTTTGGAGACATAGCAATCCATAGGTTTTAAGATACTTACTAGTCAGGTACATTCTTAGGCGTTTAATATGGGGTGTTGAGTCCATTTCATTGAGCAAGGAGTAGCTCTTGTCTATTCCATATTTGGCTTAAGGAACTTTATCTGTGCTCATTTCAATCTCTGGTTTTATGCAGCACCCCTACTCACCTTTACCCTTAAGCAAGCATAAGTTGGTTTTCTAAATTTGAGACCCTGTTCTGTTCTGTAATTCAGTTCCTGTGTAGCCAAGTTTACATTCCGTGTATTACTGATATCTTATGATGTTTCTTTTTCTGTGTGACTTATTTCAGTTAGAATCATCATAACTGAATCCACTCATTGTGCTGCTAAAGGCCTGATGACATAGATTTCATTGCTGAGTGATATTGCTTTGTAAGTAAATACCACAACTTCTTTATCCATTTTTCACTTTCTGTGATGTTGAACTTGTACTGTAAACGAGGTTCTTGTAAACAGAGCCGTTCCAAACTTCGGGGTGGCTGTGTCTTTTTGATTTTAATTTCCCTAAGCTATAGGACCATAAGTGGAAGTGCCCTAGGCTCTGTTGCTTTGTTTTCTGGATGTTTCAGGAAACACCATACACTTCTCCCGAGTGTCTGTTGGTAATTTACATCCCGCCCATCAGCATAACAAGGCTCCCAGTTCTCCATGGCCTGTCCTGCCTTTCTGGATTTTACACTTTTTTCAGATGGCCCTTTTGACCGGGGGGAAGTGAGACTTCATTGTAGTGCAGATTTCCTTTGCAAGCTTGCTTGGTTGGCCAAAAAGGGCGTATGCGTTTTTTCCTGAATATATTCAGGAAAAAACGCATACGCCCTTTTTGGCCAAGTGCATCATTGTGGACGTTCTGCCTCTTTTCCTATGCTTTCAATGCAATTCCAGTCTACCTCCTGAAATCGGTTTCCTGCAATTCTGCCCCGCTTTCAAGTCCTCTTGGCAGCCTTACTTCAGTATATTTTTGGACGATAGCTGTCATTTATAACTCTGCAGGTTTGTGAATTACAGTGCCCCTGAGCTCCTTTCTTCAACTCGCTTTCTTGTGACCTGGCCGCAACACCACAGGATGGCTTCAGGCCCTAATCTGGTTCTGGCACGGCACGCTGAGCCTTTGGTTAGTTCCTCTTCCTGGTGGGAAATGAGAGTTAAATTTGCCCGTCCAGACACCTCCAGCTAGTCTCTCATTGGTTCTCCCTATTCCTGTTCATCTTCCGCAGAAATTGCAAACTGGGCCAAACAGGAGGTTAAAGGCGCTGACTCTCCAAGTGGGGAGAGTGTTAGTAAAGCGTCTGGAATGTTGCACCCGAGTACCAGGGGAGGAAAACTGAGACATATTTGAACACGTCTCCCGTTCACAGGGTTGATCATACTCTGGGTTCCACATGCATGTTTTAGCTGAAGGAAGAATACCTTAAACCTGGAGAGTTGAGACCCGTGGAATGGGTACCATGCAATATGACTTCAAAGGGTCTTCATTTGCTCACCGAACTTCTCCAATCCTATCACTGCTGCGTTTATGCCCCTGTACACACGCTTGATTCTCTTTTGGAGACATAGCAATCCATAGGTTTTAAGATACTTACTAGTCAGGTACATTCTTAGGCGTTTCATATGGGGTGTTGAGTCCATTTCGTTGAGCAAGGAGTAGCTCTTGTCTATTCCATATTTGGCTTAAGGAACTTTATCTGTGCTCATTTCAATCTCTGGTTTTATGCAGCACCCCAACTCACCTTTACCCTTAAGCAAGCATAAGTTGGTTTTCTAAATTTCAGACCCTGTTCTGTTCTGTAATTCAGTTCCTGTGTAGTCCAGTTTACATTCCGTGTATTAGTGATATCTTATGATGTTTCTTTTTCTGTGTGACTTGTTTCAGTTAGAATCATCGTACCTGAATCCACTCATTATGCTGCTACGGGCGGGATGACATAGATTTCATTGCTGAGTGATACTGCATTGTACGTAAGTACCACAAGTTCTTTATCCATTTTCCGCTTTCTGTGATACTGAACTTGTACGGTAAACGAGGTTCTTGTAAACAGAGGCGTCCCAAACTTTGGGGTGGCTGTGTCTTTTTGATTTTAATTTCCCTAAGCTATAGGATCATAAGTGGAAGTGCCCTAGGCTCTGTTGCTTTGTTTTTTAGATGTTTCAGGAAACACCATACACTTCTCACAAGTGGCTGTTGGCAATTTACATCCCGCCCATCAGCATAACAAGGCTCCCAGTTCTCCATGGCCTCTCCTGCCTTTCTGGATTTTACACTTTTTTCAGATGGCCCTTTTGACCGGGGGGAAGTGAGACTTCATTGTAGTGCAGATTTCCTTTGCAAGCTTGCTTCGTTGGCCAAAAAGGGCGTATGCGTTTTTTCCTGAATATATTCAGGAAAAAACGCATACGCCCTTTTTGGCCAAGTGCATCATTGTGGACGTTCTGCCTCTTTTCCTATGCTTTCAATGCAATTCCAGTCTACCTCCTGAAATCGGTTTCCTGCAATTCTGCCCCGCTTTCAAGTCCTCTTGGCAGCCTTACTTCAGTATATTTTTGGACGATAGCTGTCATTTATAACTCTGCAGGTTTGTGAATTACAGTGCCCCTGAGCTCCTTTCTTCAACTCGCTTTCTTGTGACCTGGCCGCAACACCGCAGGATGGCTTCAGGCCCTAATCTGGTTCCGGCACGGCACGTTGAGCCTTTGGTTAATTCCTCTTCCTGGTGGGAAATGAGAGTTAAATTTGCCCGTCCAGACACCTCCAGCTAGTCTCTCATTTGTTCTCGCTATTCCTGTTCATCTTCCGCAGAAATTGCAAACTGGGCCAAACAGGAGGTTAAGGGACTGACTCTCCAAGTCGGGAGAGTGTTAGTAAAGCGTCTGGAATGTTGCACCCGAGTACCAGGGTACGAAAACTGAGACATATTTGAACACGTCTCCCGATCACATGGTTGATCATACTCTAGGTTCCACATGCATGTTTTAGCTGAAGGAAGAATACCTTAAAACTGGGTAGTTGAAACCCGTGGAATGGGTACCATGCAATATGACTTCAAAGGGTCTTCATTTGCTCACCGAACCTCTCCAATCCTATCACTGCTGCGTTTATGCCCCTGTACACACGCTTGATTCTCTTTTGGAGACATAGCAATCCATAGGTTTTAAGATACTTACTAGTCAGGTACATTCTTAGGCGTTTAATATGGGGTGTTGAGTCCATTTCGTTGAGCAAGGAGTAGCTCTTGTCTATTCCATATTTGGCTTAAGGAACTTTATCTGTGCTCATTTCAATCTCTGGTTTTATGCAGCACCCCAACTCACCTTTCCCCTTAAGCAAGCATAAGTTGATTTTCTAAATTTGAGACCCTGTTCTGTTCTGTAATTCAGTTCCTGTGTAGTCCAGTTTACATTCCGTGTATTAGTGATATCTTATGATGTTTCTTTTTCTGTGTGACTTATTTCAGTTAGAATCATCGTACCTGAATCCACTCATTATTCTGCTACGGGCCTGATGACATAGATTTCATTGCTGAGTGATACTGCATTGTACATAAGTACCACAAGTTCTTTATCCATTTTTCACTTTCTGTGATATTGAAGTTGTACGGTAAACGAGGTTCTTGTAAACAGAGGCGTCCCAAACTTTGGGGTGGCTGTGTCTTTTTGATTTTAATTTCCCTAAGCTATAGGACCATAAGTGGAAGTGCCCTAGGCTCTGTTGCTTTGTTTTCTGGATGTTTCAGGAAACACCATACACTTCTCCCGAGTGGCTGTTGGCAATTTACATCCCGCCCATCAGCATAACAAGGCTCCCAGTTCTCCATGGCCTGTCCTGCCTTTCTGGATTTTACACTTTTTTCAGATGGCCCTTTTGACCGGGGGGAAGTGAGACTTCATTGTAGTGCAGATTTCCTTTGCAAGCTTGCTTGGTTGGCCAAAAAGGGCGTATGCGTTTTTTCCTGAATATATTCAGGAAAAAACGCATACGCCCTTTTTGGCCAAGTGCATCATTGTGGACGTTCTGCCTCTTTTCCTATGCTTTCAATGCAATTCCAGTCTACCTCCTGAAATCGGTTTCCTGCAATTCTGCCCCGCTTTCAAGTCCTCTTGGCAGCCTTACTTCAGTATATTTTTGGACGATAGCTGTCATTTATAACTCTGCAGGTTTGTGAATTACAGTGCCCATGAGCTCCTTTCTTCAACTCGCTTTCTTGTGACCTGGCCGCAACACCGCAGGATGGCTTCAGGCCCTAATCTGGTTCCGGCACGGCACGTTGAGCCTTTGGTTAATTCCTCTTCCTGGTGGGAAATGAGAGTTAAATTTGCCCGTCCAGACACCTCCAGCTAGTCTCTCATTTGTTCTCGCTATTCCTGTTCATCTTCCGCAGAAATTGCAAACTGGGCCAAACAGGAGGTTAAGGGACTGACTATCCAAGTCGGGAGAGTGTTAGTAAAGCCTCTGGAATGTTGCACCCGAGTACCAGGGTACGAAAACTGAGACATATTTGAACACGTCTCCCGATCACATGGTTGATCATACTCTAGGTTCCACATGCATGTTTTAGCTGAAGGAAGAATACCTTAAAACTGGGTAGTTGAAACCCGTGGAATGGGTACCATGCAATATGACTTCAAAGGGTCTTCATTTGCTCACCGAACCTCTCCAATCCTATCACTGCTGCGTTTATGCCCCTGTACACACGCTTGATTCTCTTTTGGAGACATAGCAATCCATAGGTTTTAAGATACTTACTAGTCAGGTATATTCTTAGGCGTTTAATATGGGGTGTTGAGTCCATTTCGTTGAGCAAGGAGTAGCTCTTGTCTATTCCATATTTGGCTTAAGGAACTTTATCTGTGCTCATTTCAATCTCTGGTTTTATGCAGCACCTCAACTCACCTTTCCCCTTAAGCAAGCATAAGTTGATTTTCTAAATTTGAGACCCTGTTCTGTTCTGTAATTCAGTTCCTGTGTAGTCCAGTTTACATTCCGTGTATTAGTGATATCTTATGATGTTTCTTTTTCTGTGTGACTTATTTCAGTTAGAATCATCGTACCTGAATCCACTCAATATTCTGCTACGGGCCTGATGACATAGATTTCATTGCTGAGTGATACTGCATTGTACGTAAGTACCACAAGTTCTTTATCCATTTTTCACTTTCTGTGATATTGAAGTTGTACGGTAAACGAGGTTCTTGTAAACAGAGGCGTCCCAAACTTTGGGGTGGCTGTGTCTTTTTGATTTTAATTTCCCTAAGCTATAGGACCATAAGTGGAAGTGCCCTAGGCTCTGTTGCTTTGTTTTCTGGATGTTTCAGGAAACACCATACACTTCTCCCGAGTGGCTGTTGGCAATTTACATCCCGCCCATCAGCATAACAAGGCTCCCAGTTCTCCATGGCCTGTCCTGCCTTTCTGGATTTTACACTTTTTTCAGATGGCCCTTTTGACCGGGGGGAAGTGAGACTTCATTGTAGTGCAGATTTCCTTTGCAAGCTTGCTTGGTTGGCCAAAAAGGGCGTATGCGTTTTTTCCTGAATATATTCAGGAAAAAACGCATACGCCCTTTTTGGCCAAGTGCATCATTGTGGACGTTCTGCCTCTTTTCCTATGCTTTCAATGCAATTCCAGTCTACCTCCTGAAATCGGTTTCCTGCAATTCTGCCCCGCTTTCAAGTCCTCTTGGCAGCCTTACTTCAGTATATTTTTGGACGATAGCTGTCATTTATAACTCTGCAGGTTTGTGAATTACAGTGCCCCTGAGCTCATTTCTTCAACTCGCTTTCTTGTGACCTGGCCGCAACACCGCAGGATGGCTTCAGGCCCTAATCTGGTTCCGGCACGGCACGTTGAGCCTTTGCTTAATTCCTCTTCCTGGTGGGAAATGAGAGTTAAATTTGCCCGTCCAGACACCTCCAGCTAGTCTCTCATTTGTTCTCGCTATTCCTGTTCATCTTCCGCAGAAATTGCAAACTGGGCCAAACAGGAGGTTAAGGGACTGACTATCCAAGTCGGGAGAGTGTTAGTAAAGCCTCTGGAATGTTGCACCCGAGTACCAGGGTACGAAAACTGAGACATATTTGAACACGTCTCCCGATCACATAGTTGATCATACTCTAGGTTCCACATGCATGTTTTAGCTGAAGGAAGAATACCTTAAAACTGGGTAGTTGAAACCCGTGGAATGGGTACCATGCAATATGACTTCAAAGGGTCTTCATTTGCTCACCGAACGTCTCCAATCCTATCACTGCTGCGTTTATGCCCCTGTACACACGCTTGATTCTCTTTTGGAGACATAGCAATCCATAGGTTTTAAGATACTTACTAGTCAGGTACATTCTTAGGCGTTTAATATGGGGTGTTGAGTCCATTTCATTGAGCAAGGAGTAGCTCTTGTCTATTCCATATTTGGCTTAAGGAACTTTATCTGTGCTCATTTCAATCTCTGGTTTTATGCAGCACCCCAACTCACCTTTCCCCTTAAGCAAGCATAAGTTGATTTTCTAAATTTGAGACCCTGTTCTGTTCTGTAATTCAGTTCCTGTGTAGTCCAGTTTACATTCCGTGTATTAGTGATATCTTATGATGTTTCTTTTTCTGTGTGACTTATTTCAGTTAGAATCATCGTACCTGAATCCACTCATTATTCTGCTACGGGCCTGATGACATAGATTTCATTGCTGAGTGATACTGCATTGTACGTAAGTACCACAAGTTCTTTATCCATTTTTCACTTTCTGTGATATTGAAGTTGTACGGTAAACGAGGTTCTTGTAAACAGAGGCGTCCCAAACTTTGGGGTGGCTGTGTCTTTTTGATTTTAATTTCCCTAAGCTATAGGACCATAAGTGGAAGTGCCCTAGGCTCTGTTGCTTTGTTTTCTGGATGTTTCAGGAAACACCATACACTTCTCCCGAGTGGCTGTTGGCAATTTACATCCCGCCCATCAGCATAACAAGGCTCCCAGTTCTCCATGGCCTGTCCTGCCTTTCTGGATTTTACACTTTTTTCAGATGGCCCTTTTGACCGGGGGGAAGTGAGACTTCATTGTAGTGCAGATTTCCTTTGCAAGCCTGCTTGGTTGGCCAAAAAGGGCGTATGCGTTTTTTCTTGAATATATTCAGGAAAAAACGCATACGCCCTTTTTGGCCAAGTGCATCATTGTGGACGTTCTGCCTCTTTTCCTATGCTTTCAATGCAATTCCAGTCTACCTCCTGAAATCGGTTTCCTGCAATTCTGCCCCGCTTTCAAGTCCTCTTGGCAGCCTTACTTCAGTATATTTTTGGACGATAGCTGTCATTTATAACTCTGCAGGTTTGTGAATTACAGTGCCCATGAGCTCCTTTCTTCAACTCGCTTTCTTGTGACCTGGCCGCAACACCGCAGGATGGCTTCAGGCCCTAATCTGGTTCCGGCACGGCACGTTGAGCCTTTGGTTAATTCCTCTTCCTGGTGGGAAATGAGAGTTAAATTTGCCCGTCCAGACACCTCCAGCTAGTCTCTCATTTGTTCTCGCTATTCCTGTTCATCTTCCGCAGAAATTGCAAACTGGGCCAAACAGGAGGTTAAGGGACTGACTATCCAAGTCGGGAGAGTGTTAGTAAAGCCTCTGGAATGTTGCACCCAAGTACCAGGGTACGAAAACTGAGACATATTTGAACACGTCTCCCGATCACATGGTTGATCATACTCTAGGTTCCACATGCATGTTTTAGCTGAAGGAAGAATACCTTAAAACTGGGTAGTTGAAACCCGTGGAATGGGTACCATGCAATATGACTTCAAAGGGTCTTCATTTGCTCACCGAACCTCTCCAATCCTATCACTGCTGCGTTTATGCCCCTGTACACACGCTTGATTCTCTTTTGGAGACATAGCAATCCATAGGTTTTAAGATACTTACTAGTCAGGTACATTCTTAGGCGTTTAATATGGGGTGTTGAGTCCATTTCGTTGAGCAAGGAGTAGCTCTTGTCTATTCCATATTTGGCTTAAGGAACTTTATCTGTGCTCATTTCAATCTCTGGTTTTATGCAGCACCTCAACTCACCTTTCCCCTTAAGCAAGCATAAGTTGATTTTCTAAATTTGAGACCCTGTTCTGTTCTGTAATTCAGTTCCTGTGTAGTCCAGTTTACATTCCGTGTATTAGTGATATCTTATGATGTTTCTTTTTCTGTGTGACTTATTTCAGTTAGAATCATCGTACCTGAATCCACTCAATATTCTGCTACGGGCCTGATGACATAGATTTCATTGCTGAGTGATACTGCATTGTACGTAAGTACCACAAGTTCTTTATCCATTTTTCACTTTCTGTGATATTGAAGTTGTACGGTAAACGAGGTTCTTGTAAACAGAGGCGTCCCAAACTTTGGGGTGGCTGTGTCTTTTTGATTTTAATTTCCCTAAGCTATAGGACCATAAGTGGAAGTGCCCTAGGCTCTGTTGCTTTGTTTTCTGGATGTTTCAGGAAACACCATACACTTCTCCCGAGTGGCTGTTGGCAATTTACATCCCGCCCATCAGCATAACAAGGCTCCCAGTTCTCCATGGCCTGTCCTGCCTTTCTGGATTTTACACTTTTTTCAGATGGCCCTTTTGACCGGGGGGAAGTGAGACTTCATTGTAGTGCAGATTTCCTTTGCAAGCTTGCTTGGTTGGCCAAAAAGGGCGTATGCGTTTTTTCCTGAATATATTCAGGAAAAAACGCATACGCCCTTTTTGGCCAAGTGCATCATTGTGGACGTTCTGCCTCTTTTCCTATGCTTTCAATGCAATTCCAGTCTACCTCCTGAAATCGGTTTCCTGCAATTCTGCCCCGCTTTCAAGTCCTCTTGGCAGCCTTACTTCAGTATATTTTTGGACGATAGCTGTCATTTATAACTCTGCAGGTTTGTGAATTACAGTGCCCCTGAGCTCATTTCTTCAACTCGCTTTCTTGTGACCTGGCCGCAACACCGCAGGATGGCTTCAGGCCCTAATCTGGTTCCGGCACGGCACGTTGAGCCTTTGGTTAATTCCTCTTCCTGGTGGGAAATGAGAGTTAAATTTGCCCGTCCAGACACCTCCAGCTAGTCTCTCATTTGTTCTCGCTATTCCTGTTCATCTTCCGCAGAAATTGCAAACTGGGCCAAACAGGAGGTTAAGGGACTGACTATCCAAGTCGGGAGAGTGTTAGTAAAGCCTCTGGAATGTTGCACCCGAGTACCAGGGTACGAAAACTGAGACATATTTGAACACGTCTCCCGATCACATAGTTGATCATACTCTAGGTTCCACATGCATGTTTTAGCTGAAGGAAGAATACCTTAAAACTGGGTAGTTGAAACCCGTGGAATGGGTACCATGCAATATGACTTCAAAGGGTCTTCATTTGCTCACCGAACGTCTCCAATCCTATCACTGCTGCGTTTATGCCCCTGTACACACGCTTGATTCTCTTTTGGAGACATAGCAATCCATAGGTTTTAAGATACTTACTAGTCAGGTACATTCTTAGGCGTTTAATATGGGGTGTTGAGTCCATTTCATTGAGCAAGGAGTAGCTCTTGTCTATTCCATATTTGGCTTAAGGAACTTTATCTGTGCTCATTTCAATCTCTGGTTTTATGCAGCACCCCAACTCACCTTTCCCCTTAAGCAAGCATAAGTTGATTTTCTAAATTTGAGACCCTGTTCTGTTCTGTAATTCAGTTCCTGTGTAGTCCAGTTTACATTCCGTGTATTAGTGATATCTTATGATGTTTCTTTTTCTGTGTGACTTATTTCAGTTAGAATCATCGTACCTGAATCCACTCATTATTCTGCTACGGGCCTGATGACATAGATTTCATTGCTGAGTGATACTGCATTGTACGTAAGTACCACAAGTTCTTTATCCATTTTTCACTTTCTGTGATATTGAAGTTGTACGGTAAACGAGGTTCTTGTAAACAGAGGCGTCCCAAACTTTGGGGTGGCTGTGTCTTTTTGATTTTAATTTCCCTAAGCTATAGGACCATAAGTGGAAGTGCCCTAGGCTCTGTTGCTTTGTTTTCTGGATGTTTCAGGAAACACCATACACTTCTCCCGAGTGGCTGTTGGCAATTTACATCCCGCCCATCAGCATAACAAGGCTCCCAGTTCTCCATGGCCTGTCCTGCCTTTCTGGATTTTACACTTTTTTCAGATGGCCCTTTTGACCGGGGGGAAGTGAGACTTCATTGTAGTGCAGATTTCCTTTGCAAGCCTGCTTGGTTGGCCAAAAAGTGCGTATGCGTTTTTTCTTGAATATATTCAGGAAAAAACGCATACGCCCTTTTTGGCCAAGTGCATCATTGTGGACGTTCTGCCTCTTTTCCTATGCTTTCAATGCAATTCCAGTCTACCTCCTGAAATCGGTTTCCTGCAATTCTGCCCCGCTTTCAAGTCCTCTTGGCAGCCTTACTTCAGTATATTTTTGGACGATAGCTGTCATTTATAACTCTGCAGGTTTGTGAATTACAGTGCCCCTGAGCTCATTTCTTCAACTCGCTTTCTTGTGACCTGGCCGCAACACCGCAGGATGGCTTCAGGCCCTAATCTGGTTCCGGCACGGCACGTTGAGCCTTTGGTTAATTCCTCTTCCTGGTGGGAAATGAGAGTTAAATTTGCCCGTCCAGACACCTCCAGCTAGTCTCTCATTTGTTCTCGCTATTCCTGTTCATCTTCCGCAGAAATTGCAAACTGGGCCAAACAGGAGGTTAAGGGACTGACTATCCAAGTCGGGAGAGTGTTAGTAAAGCCTCTGGAATGTTGCACCCGAGTACCAGGGTACGAAAACTGAGACATATTTGAACACGTCTCCCGATCACATAGTTGATCATACTCTAGGTTCCACATGCATGTTTTAGCTGAAGGAAGAATACCTTAAAACTGGGTAGTTGAAACCCGTGGAATGGGTACCATGCAATATGACTTCAAAGGGTCTTCATTTGCTCACCGAACGTCTCCAATCCTATCACTGCTGCGTTTATGCCCCTGTACACACGCTTGATTCTCTTTTGGAGACATAGCAATCCATAGGTTTTAAGATACTTACTAGTCAGGTACATTCTTAGGCGTTTAATATGGGGTGTTGAGTCCATTTCATTGAGCAAGGAGTAGCTCTTGTCTATTCCATATTTGGCTTAAGGAACTTTATCTGTGCTCATTTCAATCTCTGGTTTTATGCAGCACCCCAACTCACCTTTCCCCTTAAGCAAGCATAAGTTGATTTTCTAAATTTGAGACCCTGTTCTGTTCTGTAATTCAGTTCCTGTGTAGTCCAGTTTACATTCCGTGTATTAGTGATATCTTATGATGTTTCTTTTTCTGTGTGACTTATTTCCGTTAGAATCATCGTACCTGAATCCACTCATTATTCTGCTACGGGCCTGATGACATAGATTTCATTGCTGAGTGATACTGCATTGTACGTAAGTACCACAAGTTCTTTATCCATTTTTCACTTTCTGTGATATTGAAGTTGTACGGTAAACGAGGTTCTTGTAAACAGAGGCGTCCCAAACTTTGGGGTGGCTGTGTCTTTTTGATTTTAATTTCCCTAAGCTATAGGACCATAAGTGGAAGTGCCCTAGGCTCTGTTGCTTTGTTTTCTGGATGTTTCAGGAAACACCATACACTTCTCCCGAGTGGCTGTTGGCAATTTACATCCCGCCCATCAGCATAACAAGGCTCCCAGTTCTCCATGGCCTGTCCTGCCTTTCTGGATTTTACACTTTTTTCAGATGGCCCTTTTGACCGGGGGGAAGTGAGACTTCATTGTAGTGCAGATTTCCTTTGCAAGCCTGCTTGGTTGGCCAAAAAGGGCGTATGCGTTTTTTCTTGAATATATTCAGGAAAAAACGCATACGCCCTTTTTGGCCAAGTGCATCATTGTGGACGTTCTGCCTCTTTTCCTATGCTTTCAATGCAATTCCAGTCTACCTCCTGAAATTGGTTTCCTGCAATTCTGCCCCGCTTTCAAGTCCTCTTGGCAGCCTTACTTCAGTATATTTTTGGACGATAGCTGTCATTTATAACTCTGCACGTTTGTGAATTACAGTGCCCCTGAGCTCCTTTCTTCAACTCGCTTTCTTTTGAGCTGGCCACAACACCGCAGGATGGCTTCAGGCCCTAATCTGGTTCCAGCACGGCACGCTGAGCCTTTGGTTAGTTCCTCTTCCTGGTGGGAAATGAGAGTTAAATTTGCCCGTCCAGATACCTCCAGCTAGTCTCTCATTGGTTCTCCCTATTCCTGTTCATCTTCCGCAGAAATTGCAAACTGGGCCAAACAGGAGGTTAAAGGCGCTGACTCTCCAAGTGGGGAGAGTGTTAGTAAAGCGTCTGGAATGTTGCACCCAAGTACCAGGGGACGAAAACTGAGACATATTTGAACACGTATCCCGTTCACATGGTTGATCATACTCTGGGTTCCACATGCATGTTTTAGCTGAAGGAAGAATACCTTAAACCTCGGTAGTTGAAACCCGTGGAATGGGTACCATGCAATATGACTTCAAAGGGTCTTCATTTGCTCACCGAACCTCTCCAATCCTATCACTGCTGCGTTTATGCCCCTGTACACACGCTTGATTCTCTTTTGGAGACATAGCAATCCATAGGTTTTAAGATACTTACTAGTCAGGTACATTCTTAGGCGTTTAATATGGGGTGTTGAGTCCATTTCGTTGAGCAAGGAGTAGCTCTTGTCTATTCCATATTTGGCTTAAGGAACTTTATCTGTGCTCATTTCAATCTCTGGTTTTATGCAGCACCCCAACTCACCTTTCCCCTTAAGCAAGCATAAGTTGGTTTTCTAAATTTGAGACCCTGTTCTGTTCTGTAATTCAGTTCCTGTGTAGCCAAGTTTACATTCCGTGTATTACTGATATCTTATGATGTTTCTTTTTCTCTGTGACTTATTTCAGTTAGAATCATCGTACCTGAATCCACTCATTATGCTGCCACGGGCCTGATGACATAGATTTCATTGCTGAGTGATACTGCATTGTACGTAAGTACCAAAAGTTCTTTATCCATTTTTCACTTTCTGTGATATTGAAGTTGTACGGTAAACGAGGTTCTTGTAAACAGAGGCGTCCCAAACTTTGGGGTGGCTGTGTCTTTTTGATTTTAATTTCCCTAAGCTATAGGACCATAAGTGGAAGTGCCCTAGGCTCTGTTGCTTTGTTTTCTGGATGTTTCAGGAAACACCATACACTTCTCCCGAGTGTCTGTTGGTAATTTACATCCCGCCCATCAGCATAACAAGGCTCCCAGTTCTCCATGGCCTGTCCTGCCTTTCTGTATTTTACACTTTTTTCAGATGGCCCTTTTGACCGGGGGGAAGTGAGACTTCATTGTAGTGCAGATTTCCTTTGCAAGCTTGCTTCGTTGGCCAAAAAGGGCGTATGCGTTTTTTCCTGAATATATTCAGGAAAAAACGCATACGCACTTTTTGGCCAAGTGCATCATTGTGGACGTTCTGCCTCTTTTCCTATGCTTTCAATGCAATTCCAGTCTACCTCCTGAAATTGGTTTCCTGCAATTCTGCCCCGCTTTCAAGTCCTCTTGGCAGCCTTACTTCAGTATATTTTTGGACGATAGCTGTCATTTATAACTCTGCACGTTTGTGAATTACAGTGCCCCTGAGCTCCTTTCTTCAACTCGCTTTCTTTTGAGCTGGCCACAACACCGCAGGATGGCTTCAGGCCCTAATCTGGTTCCGGCACGGCACGCTGAGCCTTTGGTTAGTTCCTCTTCCTGGTGGGAAATGAGAGTTAAATTTGCCCGTCCAGATACCTCCAGCTAGTCTCTCATTGGTTCTCCCTATTCCTGTTCATCTTCCGCAGAAATTGCAAACTGGGCCAAACAGGAGGTTAAAGGCGCTGACTCTCCAAGTGGGGAGAGTGTTAGTAAAGCGTCTGGAATGTTGCACCCAAGTACCAGGGGACGAAAACTGAGACATATTTGAACACGTATCCCGTTCACATGGTTGATCATACTCTGGGTTCCACATGCATGTTTTAGCTGAAGGAAGAATACCTTAAACCTGGGTAGTTGAAACCCGTGGAATGGGTACCATGCAATATGACTTCAAAGGGTCTTCATTTGCTCACCGAACCTCTCCAATCCTATCACTGCTGCGTTTATGCCCCTGTACACATGCTTGATTCTCTTTCGGAGACATAGCAATCCATAGGTTTTAAGATACTTACTAGTCAGGTACATTCTTAGGCGTTTAATATGGGGTGTTGAGTCCATTTCGTTGAGCAAGGAGTAGCTCTTGTCTATTCCATATTTGGCTTAAGGAACTTTATCTGTGCTCATTTCAATCTCTGGTTTTATGCAGCACCCCAACTCACCTTTCCCCTTAAGCAAGCATAAGTTGATTTTCTAAATTTGAGACCCTGTTCTGTTCTGTAATTCAGTTCCTGTGTAGTCCAGTTTACATTCCGTGTATTAGTGATATCTTATGATGTTTCTTTTTCTGTGTGACTTATTTCAGTTAGAATCATCGTACCTGAATCCACTCATTATTCTGCTACGGGCCTGATGCCATAGATTTCATTGCTGAGTGATACTGCATTGTACATAAGTACCACAAGTTCTTTATCCATTTTTCACTTTCTGTGATATTGAAGTTGTACGGTAAACGAGGTTCTTGTAAACAGAGGCGTCCCAAACTTTGGGGTGGCTGTGTCTTTTTGATTTTAATTTCCCTAAGCTATAGGACCATAAGTGGAAGTGCCCTAGGCTCTGTTGCTTTGTTTTCTGGATGTTTCAGGAAACACCATACACTTCTCCCGATTGGCTGTTGGCAATTTACATCCCGCCCATCAGCATAACAAGGCTCCCAGTTCTCCATGGCCTGTCCTGCCTTTCTGGATTTTACACTTTTTTCAGATGGCCCTTTTGACCGGGGGGAAGTGAGACTTCATTGTAGTGCAGATTTCCTTTGCAAGCTTGCTTGGTTGGCCAAAAAGGTCGTATGCGTTTTTTCCTGAATATATTCAGGAAAAAACGCATATGGCCTTTTTGGCCAAGTGCATCATTGTGGACGTTCTGCCTCTTTTCCTATGCTTTCAATGCAATTCCAGTCTACCTCCTGAAATCGGTTTCCTTCAATTCTGCCCCGCTTTCAAGTCCTCTTGGCAGCCTTACTTCAGTATATTTTTGGACGATAGCTGTCATTTATAACTCTGCAGGTTTGTGAATTACAGTGCCGCTGAGCTCCTTTCTTCAACTCGCTTTCTTGTGACCTGGCCGCAACACCGCAGGATGGCTTCAGGCCCTAATCTGGTTCCGGCACGGCACGTTGAGCCTTTGGTTAATTCCTCTTCCTGGTGGGAAATGAGAGTTAAATTTGCCCGTCCAGACACCTCCAGCTAGTCTCTCATTTGTTCTCGCTATTCCTGTTCATCTTCCGCAGAAATTGCAAACTGGGCCAAACAGGAGGTTAAGGGACTGACTATCCAAGTCGGGAGAGTGTTAGTAAAGCCTCTGGAATGTTGCACCCGAGTACCAGGGTACGAAAACTGAGACATATTTGAACACGTCTCCCGATCACATGGTTGATCATACTCTAGGTTCCACATGCATGTTTTAGCTGAAGGAAGAATACCTTTAAACTGGGTAGTTGAAACCCGTGGAATGGGTACCATGCAATATGACTTCAAAGGGTCTTCATTTGCTCACCGAACCTCTCCAATCCTATCACTGCTGCGTTTATGCCCCTGTACACACGCTTGATTCTCTTTTGGAGACATAGCAATCCATAGGTTTTAAGATACTTACTAGTCAGGTACATTCTTAGGCGTTTAATATGGGGTGTTGAGTCCATTTCGTTGAGCAAGGAGTAGCTCTTGTCTATTCCATATTTGGCTTAAGGAACTTTATCTGTGCTCATTTCAATCTCTGGTTTTATGCAGCACCCCAACTCACCTTTCCCCTTAAGCAAGCATAAGTTGATTTTCTAAATTTGAGACCCTGTTCTGTTCTGTAATTCAGTTCCTGTGTAGTCCAGTTTACATTCTGTGTATTAGTGATATCTTATGATGTTTCTTTTTCTGTGTGACTTGTTTCAGTTAGAATCATCGTACCTGAATCCGCTCATTATGCTGCTACGGGCCTGATGACATAGATTTCATTGCTGAGTGATACTGCATTGTACGTAAGTACCACAAGTTCTTTATCCATTTTTCACTTTCTGTGATATTGAACTTGTACGGTAAACGAGGTTCTTGTAAACAGAGGCGTCCCAAACTTTGGGGTGGCTGTGTCTTTTTGATTTTAATTTCCCTAAGCTATAGGATCATAAGTGGAAGTGCCCTAGGCTCTGTTGCTTTGTTTTTTAGATGTTTCAGGAAACACCATACACTTCTCACAAGTGGCTGTTGGCAATTTACATCCCGCCCATCAGCATAACAAGGCTCCCAGTTCTCCATGGCCTGTCCTGCCTTTCTGGATTTTACACTTTTTTCAGATGGCCCTTTTGACCAGGGGGAAGTGAGACTTCATTGTAGTGCAGATTTCCTTTGCAAGCTTGCTTGGTTGGCCAAAAAGGGCGTATGCGTTTTTTCCTGAATATATTCAGGAAAAAACGCATACGCCCTTTTTGGCCAAGTGCATCATTGTGGACGTTCTGCCTCTTTTCCTATGCTTTCAATGCAATTCCAGTCTACCTCCTGAAATCGGTTTCCTGCAATTCTGCCCCGCTTTCAAGTCCTCTTGGCAGCCTTACTTCAGTATATTTTTGGACGATAGCTGTCATTTATAACTCTGCAGGTTTGTGAATTACAGTGCCCCTGAGCTCCTTTCTTCAACTTGCTTTCTTGTGACCTGGCCGCAACACCGCAGGATGGCTTCAGGCCCTAATCTGGTTCCGGCACGGCACGCTGAGCCTTTGGTTAATTCCTCTTCCTGGTGGGAAATGAGAGTTAAATTTGCCCGTCCAGACACCTCCAGCTAGTCTCTCATTGGTTCTCGCTATTCCTGTTCATCTTCCGCAGAAATTGCAAACTGGGCCAAACAGGAGGTTAAAGGGACTGACTCTCCAAGTCGGGAGAGTGTTAGTAAAGCGTCTGGAATGTTGCACCCGAGTACCAGGGTACGAAAACTGAGACATATTTGAACACGTCTCCCGATCACACGGTTGATCATACTCTAGGTTCCACATGCATGTTTTAGCTGAAGGAAGAATACCTTAAACCTGGGTGGTTGAAACCCGTGGAATGGGTACCATGCAATATGACTTCAAAGGGTCTTCATTTGCTCACCGAACCTCTCCAATCCTATCACTGCTGCGTTTATGCCCCTGTACACACGCTTGATTCTCTTTTGGAGACATAGCAATCCATAGGTTTTAAGATACTTACTAGTCAGGTACATTCTTAGGCATTTAATATGGGGTGTTGAGTCCATTTCGTTGAGCAAGAAGTAGCTCTTGTCTATTCCATATTTGGCTTAAGGAACTTTATGTGTGCTCATTTCAATCTCTGGTTTTATGCAGCACCCCAACTCACCTTTCCCCTTAAGCAAGCATAAGATGGTTTTCTAAATTTGAGACCCTGTTCTGTTCTGTAATTCAGTTCCTGTGTAGCCAAGTTTACATTCCGTGTATTACTGATATCTTATGATGTTTCTTTTTCTGTGTGACTTATTTCAGTTAGAATCATCGTACCTGAATCCACTCATTATGCTGCTACGGGCCTGATGACATAGATTTCATTGCTGAGTGATACTGCATTGTACATAAGTACCACAAGTTCTTTATACATTTTTCACTTTCTGTGATATTGAACTTGTATGGTAAACGAGGTTCTTGTAAACAGAGGCGTCCCAAACTTTGGGGTGGCTGTGTCTTTTTGATTTTAATTTCCCTAAGCTATAGGACCATAAGTGGAAGTGCCCTAGGCTCTGTTGCTTTGTTTTGTAGATGTTTCAGGAAACACCATACACTTCTCCCGAGTGTCTGTTGGCAATTTACATCCCGCCCATCAGCATAACAAGGCTCCCAGTTCTCCATGGCCTGTCCTGCCTTTCTGGATTTTACACTTTTTTCAGATGGCCCTTTTGACCGGGGGGAAGTGAGACTTCATTGTAGTGCAGATTTCCTTTGCAAGCTTGCTTCGTTGGCCAAAAAGGGCGTATGCGTTTTTTCCTGAATATATTCAGGAAAAAACGCATACGCCCTTTTTGGCCAAGTGCATCATTGTGGACGTTCTGCCTCTTTTCCTATGCTTTCAATGCAATTCCAGTCTACCTCCTGAAATCGGTTTCCTGCAATTCTGCCCCGCTTTCAAGTCCTCTTGGCAGCCTTACTTCAGTATATTTTTGGACGATAGCTGTCATTTATAACTCTGCAGGTTTGTGAATTACAGTGCCCCTGAGCTCCTTTCTTCAACTCGCTTTCTTGTGACCTGGCCGCAACACCGCAGGATGGCTTCAGGCCCTAATCTGGTTCCGGCACGGCACGTTGAGCCTTTGGTTAATTCCTCTTCCTGGTGGGAAATGAGAGTTAAATTTGCCCGTCCAGACACCTCCAGCTAGTCTCTCATTTGTTCTCGCTATTCCTGTTCATCTTCCGCAGAAATTGCAAACTGGGCCAAACAGGAGGTTAAGGGACTGACTCTCCAAGTCGGGAGAGTGTTAGTAAAGCATCTGGAATGTTGCACCCGAGTACAAGGGTACGAAAACTGAGACATATTTGAACACGTCTCCCGATCACATGGTTGATCATACTCTAGGTTCCACATGCATGTTTTAGCTGAAGGAAGAATACCTTAAAACTGGGTAGTTGAAACCCGTGGAATGGGTACCATGCAATATGACTTCAAAGGGTCTTCATTTGCTCACCGAACCTCTCCAATCCTATCACTGCTGCGTTTATGCCCCTGTACACACGCTTGATTCTCTTTTGGAGACATAGCAATCCATAGGTTTTAAGATACTTACTAGTCAGGTACATTCTTAGGCGTTTAATATGGGGTGTTGAGTCCATTTCGTTGAGCAAGGAGTAGCTCTTGTCTATTCCATATTTGGCTTAAGGAACTTTATCTGTGCTCATTTCAATCTCTGGTTTTATGCAGCACCCCAACTCACCTTTCCCCTTAAGCAAGCATAAGTTGATTTTCTAAATTTGAGACCCTGTTCTGTTCTGTAATTCAGTTCCTGTGTAGTCCAGTTTACATTCCGTGTATTAGGGATATCTTATGATGTTTCTTTTTCTGTGTGACTTATTTCAGTTAGAATCATCGTACCTGAATCCACTCATTATTCGGCTACGGGCCTGATGACATAGATTTCATTGCTGAGTGATACTGCATTGTACATAAGTACCACAAGTTCTTTATCCATTTTTCACTTTCTGTGATATTGAAGTTGTACGGTAAACGAGGTTCTTGTAAACAGAGGCGTCCCAAACTTTGGGGTGGCTGTGTCTTTTTGATTTTAATTTCCCTAAGCTATAGGACCATAAGTGGAAGTGCCCTAGGCTCTGTTGCTTTGTTTTCTGGATGTTTCAGGAAACACCATACACTTCTCCCGAGTGGCTGTTGGCAATTTACATCCCGCCCATCAGCATAACAAGGCTCCCAGTTCTCCATGGCCTGTCCTGCCTTTCTGGATTTTACACTTTTTTCAGATGGCCCTTTTGACCGGGGGGAAGTGAGACTTCATTGTAGTGCAGATTTCCTTTGCAAGCTTCCTTGGTTGGCCAAAAAGGGCGTATGCGTTTTTTCCTGAATATATTCAGGAAAAAACGCATACGCCCTTTTTGGCCAAGTGCATCATTGTGGACGTTCTGCCTCTTTTCCTATGCTTTCAATGCAATTCCAGTCTACCTCCTGAAATCGGTTTCCTGCAATTCTGCCCTGCTTTCAAGTCCTCTTGGCAGCCTTACTTCAGTATATTTTTGGACGATAGCTGTCATTTATAACTCTGCAGGTTTGTGAATTACAGTGCCCCTGAGCTCCTTTCTTCAACTCGCTTTCTTGTGACCTGGCCGCAACACCGCAGGATGGCTTCAGGCCCTAATCTGGTTCCGGCACGGCACGTTGAGCCTTTGGTTAATTCCTCTTCCTGGTGGGAAATGAGAGTTAAATTTGCCCGTCCAGACACCTCCAGCTAGTCTCTCATTTGTTCTCGCTATTCCTGTTCATCTTCCGCAGAAATTGCAAACTGGGCCAAACAGGAGGTTAAGGGACTGACTATCCAAGTCGGGAGAGTGTTAGTAAAGCCTCTGGAATGTTGCACCCGAGTACCAGGGTACGAAAACTGAGACATATTTGAACACGTCTCCCGATCACATGGTTGATCATACTCTAGGTTCCACATGCATGTTTTAGCTGAAGGAAGAATACCTTAAAACTGGGTAGTTGAAACCCGTGGAATGGGTACCATGCAATATGACTTCAAAGGGTCTTCATTTGCTCACCGAACCTCTCCAATCCTATCACTGCTGCGTTTATGCCCCTGTACACACGCTTGATTCTCTTTTGGAGACATAGCAATCCATAGGTTTTAAGATACTTACTAGTCAGGTACATACTTAGGCGTTTAATATGGGGTGTTGAGTCCATTTCATTGAGCAAGGAGTAGCTCTTGTCTATTCCATATTTGGCTTAAGGAACTTTATCTGTGCTCATTTCAATCTCTGGTTTTATGCAGCACCCCAACTCACCTTTCCCCTTAAGCAAGCATAAGTTGATTTTCTAAATTTGAGACCCTGTTCTGTTCTGTAATTCAGTTCCTGTGTAGTCCAGTTTACATTCCGTGTATTAGTGATATCTTATGATGTTTCTTTTTCTGTGTGACTTATTTCAGTTAGAATCATCGTACCTGAATCCACTCATTATTCTGCTACGGGCCTGATGACATAGATTTCATTGCTGAGTGATACTGCATTGTACGTAAGTACCACAAGTTCTTTATCCATTTTTCACTTTCTGTGATATTGAAGTTGTACGGTAAACGAGGTTCTTGTAAACAGAGGCGTCCCAAACTTTGGGGTGGCTGTGTCTTTTTGATTTTAATTTCCCTAAGCTATAGGACCATAAGTGGAAGTGCCCTAGGCTCTGTTGCTTTGTTTTCTGGATGTTTCAGGAAACACCATACACTTCTCCCGATTGGCTGTTGGCAATTTACATCCCGCCCATCAGCATAACAAGGCTCCCAGTTCTCCATGGCCTGTCCTGCCTTTCTGGATTTTACACTTTTTTCAGATGGCCCTTTTGACCGGGGGGAAGTGAGACTTCATTGTAGTGCAGATTTCCTTTGCAAGCTTGCTTGGTTGGCCAAAAAGGCCGTATGCGTTTTTTCCTGAATATATTCAGGAAAAAACGCATACGGCCTTTTTGGCCAAGTGCATCATTGTGGACGTTCTGCCTCTTTTCCTATGCTTTCAATGCAATTCCAGTCTACCTCCTGAAATCGGTTTCCTGCAATTCTGCCCCGCTTTCAAGTCCTCTTGGCAGCCTTACTTCAGTATATTTTTGGACGATAGCTGTCATTTATAACTCTGCAGGTTTGTGAATTACAGTGCCGCTGAGCTCCTTTCTTCAACTCGCTTTCTTGTGACCTGGCCGCAACACCGCAGGATGGCTTCAGGCCCTAATCTGGTTCCGGCACGGCACGTTGAGCCTTTGGTTAATTCCTCTTCCTGGTGGGAAATGAGAGTTAAATTTGCCCGTCCAGACACCTCCAGCTAGTCTCTCATTTGTTCTCGCTATTCCTGTTCATCTTCCGCAGAAATTGCAAACTGGGCCAAACAGGAGGTTAAGGGACTGACTATCCAAGTCGGGAGAGTGTTAGTAAAGCTTCTGGAATGTTGCACCCGAGTACCAGGGTACGAAAACTGAGACATATTTGAACACGTCTCCCGATCACATGGTTGATCATACTCTAGGTTCCACATGCATGTTTTAGCTGAAGGAAGAATACCTTAAAACTGGGTAGTTGAAACCCGTGGAATGGGTACCATGCAATATGACTTCAAAGGGTCTTCATTTGCTCACCGAACCTCTCCAATCCTATCACTGCTGCGTTTATGCCCCTGTACACACGCTTGATTCTCTTTTGGAGACATAGCAATCCATAGGTTTTAAGATACTTACTAGTCAGGTACATTCTTAGGCGTTTAATATGGGGTGTTGAGTCCATTTCGTTGAGCAAGGAGTAGCTCTTGTCTATTCCATATTTGGCTTAAGGAACTTTATCTGTGCTCATTTCAATCTCTGGTTTTATGCAGCACCCCAACTCACCTTTCCCCTTAAGCAAGCATAAGTTGATTTTCTATATTTGAGACCCTGTTCTGTTCTGTAATTCAGTTCCTGTGTAGTCCAGTTTACATTCCGTGTATTAGTGATATCTTATGATGTTTCTTTTTCTGTGTGACTTATTTCAGTTAGAATCATCGTACCTGAATCCACTCATTATTCTGCTACGGGCCTGATGACATAGATTTCATTGCTGAGTGATACTGCATTGTACATAAGTACCACAAGTTCTTTATCCATTTTTCACTTTCTGTGATATTGAAGTTGTACGGTAAACGAGGTTCTTGTAAACAGAGGCGTCCCAAACTTTGGGGTGGCTGTGTCTTTTTGATTTTAATTTCCCTAAGCTATAGGACCATAAGTGGAAGTGCCCTAGGCTCTGTTGCTTTGTTTTCTGGATGTTTCAGGAAACACCATACACTTCTCCCGAGTGGCTGTTGGCAATTTACATCCCGCCCATCAGCATAACAAGGCTCCCAGTTCTCCATGGCCTGTCCTGCCTTTCTGGATTTTACACTTTTTTCAGATGGCCCTTTTGACCGGGGGGAAGTGAGACTTCATTGTAGTGCAGATTTCCTTTGCAAGCTTGCTTGGTTGGCCAAAAAGGGCGTATGCGTTTTTTCCTGAATATATTCAGGAAAAAACGCATACGCCCTTTTTGGCCAAGTGCATCATTGTGGACGTTCTGCCTCTTTTCCTATGCTTTCAATGCAATTCCAGTCTACCTCCTGAAATCGGTTTCCTGCAATTCTGCCCCGCTTTCAAGTCCTCTTGGCAGCCTTACTTCAGTATATTTTTGGACGATAGCTGTCATTTATAACTCTGCAGGTTTGTGAATTACAGTGCCCCTGAGCTCCTTTCTTCAACTCGCTTTCTTGTGACCTGGCCGCAACACCACAGGATGGCTTCAGGCCCTAATCTGGTTCTGGCACGGCACGCTGAGCCTTTGGTTAGTTCCTCTTCCTGGTGGGAAATGAGAGTTAAATTTGCCCGTCCAGACACCTCCAGCTAGTCTCTCATTGGTTCTCCCTATTCCTGTTCATCTTCCGCAGAAATTGCAAACTGGGCCAAACAGGAGGTTAACGGCGCTGACTCTCCAAGTGGGGAGAGTGTTAGTAAAGCGTCTGGAATGTTGCACCCGAGTACCAGGGGAGGAAAACTGAGACATATTTGAACACGTCTCCCGTTCACAGGGTTGATCATACTCTGGGTTCCACATGCATGTTTTAGCTGAAGGAAGAATACCTTAAACCTGGAGAGTTGAGACCCGTGGAATGGGTACCATGCAATATGACTTCAAAGGGTCTTCATTTGCTCACCGAACTTCTCCAATCCTATCACTGCTGCGTTTATGCCCCTGTACACACGCTTGATTCTCTTTTGGAGACATAGCAATCCATAGGTTTTAAGATACTTACTAGTCAGGTACATTCTTAGGCGTTTCATATGGGGTGTTGAGTCCATTTCGTTGAGCAAGGAGTAGCTCTTGTCTATTCCATATTTGGCTTAAGGAACTTTGTCTGTGCTCAATTCAATCTCTGGTTTTATGCAGCACCCCAACTCACCTTTCCCCTTAAGCAAGCATAAGTTGATTTTCTAAATTTGAGACCCTGTTCTGTTCTGTAATTCAGTTCCTGTGTAGTCCAGTTTACATTCCGTGTATTAGTGATATCTTATGATGTTTCTTTTTCTGTGTGACTTATTTCAGTTAGAATCATCGTACCTGAATCCACTCATTATTCTGCTACGGGCCTGATGACATAGATTTCATTGCTGAGTGATACTGCATTGTACGTAAGTACCACAAGTTCTTTATCCATTTTTCACTTTCTGTGATATTGAAGTTGTACGGTAAACGAGGTTCTTGTAAACAGAGGCGTCCCAAACTTTGGGGTGGCTGTGTCTTTTTGATTTTAATTTCCCTAAGCTATAGGACCATAAGTGGAAGTGCCCTAGGCTCTGTTGCTTTGTTTTCTGGATGTTTCAGGAAACACCATACACTTCTCCCGATTGGCTGTTGGCAATTTACATCCCGCCCATCAGCATAACAAGGCTCCCAGTTCTCCATGGCCTGTCCTGCCTTTCTGGATTTTACACTTTTTTCAGATGGCCCTTTTGACCGGGGGGAAGTGAGACTTCATTGTAGTGCAGATTTCCTTTGCAAGCTTGCTTGGTTGGCCAAAAAGGGCGTATGCGTTTTTTCCTGAATATATTCAGGAAAAAACGCATACGCCCTTTTTGGCCAAGTGCATCATTGTGGACGTTCTGCCTCTTTTCCTATGCTTTCAATGCAATTCCAGTCTACCTCCTGAAATCGGTTTCCTGCAATTCTGTCCCGCTTTCAAGTCCTCTTGGCAGCCTTACTTCAGTATATTTTTGGACGATAGCTGTCATTTATAACTCTGCAGGTTTGTGAATTACAGTGCCCCTGAGCTCCTTTCTTCAACTCGCTTTCTTGTGACCTGGCCGCAACACCGCAGGATGGCTTCAGGCCCTAATCTGGTTCCGGCACGGCACGTTGAGCCTTTGGTTAATTCCTCTTCCTGGTGGGAAATGAGAGTTAAATTTGCCCGTCCAGACACCTCCAGCTAGTCTCTCATTTGTTCTCGCTATTCCTGTTCATCTTCCGCAGAAATTGCAAACTGGGCCAAACAGGAGGTTAAGGGACTGACTATCCAAGTCGGGAGAGTGTTAGTAAAGCCTCTGGAATGTTGCACCCGAGTACCAGGGTACGAAAACTGAGACATATTTGAACACGTCTCCCGATCACATGGTTGATCATACTCTAGGTTCCACATGCATGTTTTAGCTGAAGGAAGAATACCTTAAAACTGGGTAGTTGAAACCCGTGGAATGGGTACCATGCAATATGACTTCAAAGGGTCTTCATTTGCTCACCGAACCTCTCCAATCCTATCACTGCTGCGTTTATGCCCCTGTACACACGCTTGATTCTCTTTTGGAGACATAGCAATCCATAGGTTTTAAGATACTTACTAGTCAGGTACATTCTTAGGCGTTTAATATGGGGTGTTGAGTCCATTTCATTGAGCAAGGAGTAGCTCTTGTCTATTCCATATTTGGCTTAAGGAACTTTATCTGTGCTCATTTCAATCTCTGGTTTTATGCAGCACCCCTACTCACCTTTACCCTTAAGCAAGCATAAGTTGGTTTTCTAAATTTGAGACCCTGTTCTGTTCTGTAATTCAGTTCCTGTGTAGCCAAGTTTACATTCCGTGTATTACTGATATCTTATGATGTTTCTTTTTCTGTGTGACTTATTTCAGTTAGAATCATCATAACTGAATCCACTCATTGTGCTGCTAAAGGCCTGATGACATAGATTTCATTGCTGAGTGATATTGCTTTGTAAGTAAATACCACAACTTCTTTATCCATTTTTCACTTTCTGTGATGTTGAACTTGTACTGTAAACGAGGTTCTTGTAAACAGAGCCGTTCCAAACTTCGGGGTGGCTGTGTCTTTTTGATTTTAATTTCCCTAAGCTATAGGACCATAAGTGGAAGTGCCCTAGGCTCTGTTGCTTTGTTTTCTGGATGTTTCAGGAAACACCATACACTTCTCCCGAGTGTCTGTTGGTAATTTACATCCCGCCCATCAGCATAACAAGGCTCCCAGTTCTCCATGGCCTGTCCTGCCTTTCTGGATTTTACACTTTTTTCAGATGGCCCTTTTGACCGGGGGGAAGTGAGACTTCATTGTAGTGCAGATTTCCTTTGCAAGCTTGCTTGGTTGGCCAAAAAGGGCGTATGCGTTTTTTCCTGAATATATTCAGGAAAAAACGCATACGCCCTTTTTGGCCAAGTGCATCATTGTGGACGTTCTGCCTCTTTTCCTATGCTTTCAATGCAATTCCAGTCTACCTCCTGAAATCGGTTTCCTGCAATTCTGCCCCGCTTTCAAGTCCTCTTGGCAGCCTTACTTCAGTATATTTTTGGACGATAGCTGTCATTTATAACTCTGCAGGTTTGTGAATTACAGTGCCCCTGAGCTCCTTTCTTCAACTCGCTTTCTTGTGACCTGGCCGCAACACCACAGGATGGCTTCAGGCCCTAATCTGGTTCTGGCACGGCACGCTGAGCCTTTGGTTAGTTCCTCTTCCTGGTGGGAAATGAGAGTTAAATTTGCCCGTCCAGACACCTCCAGCTAGTCTCTCATTGGTTCTCCCTATTCCTGTTCATCTTCCGCAGAAATTGCAAACTGGGCCAAACAGGAGGTTAAAGGCGCTGACTCTCCAAGTGGGGAGAGTGTTAGTAAAGCGTCTGGAATGTTGCACCCGAGTACCAGGGGAGGAAAACTGAGACATATTTGAACACGTCTCCCGTTCACAGGGTTGATCATACTCTGGGTTCCACATGCATGTTTTAGCTGAAGGAAGAATACCTTAAACCTGGAGAGTTGAGACCCGTGGAATGGTTACCATGCAATATGACTTCAAAGGGTCTTCATTTGCTCACCGAACTTCTCCAATCCTATCACTGCTGCGTTTATGCCCCTGTACACACGCTTGATTCTCTTTTGGAGACATAGCAATCCATAGGTTTTAAGATACTTACTAGTCAGGTACATTCTTAGGCGTTTCATATGGGGTGTTGAGTCCATTTCGTTGAGCAAGGAGTAGCTCTTGTCTATTCCATATTTGGCTTAAGGAACTTTATCTGTGCTCATTTCAATCTCTGGTTTTATGCAGCACCCCAACTCACCTTTACCCTTAAGCAAGCATAAGTTGGTTTTCTAAATTTGAGACCCTGTTCTGTTCTGTAATTCAGTTCCTGTGTAGTCCAGTTTACATTCCGTGTATTAGTGATATCTTATGATGTTTCTTTTTCTGTGTGACTTGTTTCAGTTAGAATCATCGTACCTGAATCCACTCATTATGCTGCTACGGGCGGGATGACATAGATTTCATTGCTGAGTGATACTGCATTGTACGTAAGTACCACAAGTTCTTTATCCATTTTCCGCTTTCTGTGATACTGAACTTGTACGGTAAACGAGGTTCTTGTAAACAGAGGCGTCCCAAACTTTGGGGTGGCTGTGTCTTTTTGATTTTAATTTCCCTAAGCTATAGGATCATAAGTGGAAGTGCCCTAGGCTCTGTTGCTTTGTTTTTTAGATGTTTCAGGAAACACCATACACTTCTCACAAGTGGCTGTTGGCAATTTACATCCCGCCCATCAGCATAACAAGGCTCCCAGTTCTCCATGGCCTCTCCTGCCTTTCTGGATTTTACACTTTTTTCAGATGGCCCTTTTGACCGGGGGGAAGTGAGACTTCATTGTAGTGCAGATTTCCTTTGCAAGCTTGCTTCGTTGGCCAAAAAGGGCGTATGCGTTTTTTCCTGAATATATTCAGGAAAAAACGCATACGCCCTTTTTGGCCAAGTGCATCATTGTGGACGTTCTGCCTCTTTTCCTATGCTTTCAATGCAATTCCAGTCTACCTCCTGAAATCGGTTTCCTGCAATTCTGCCCCGCTTTCAAGTCCTCTTGGCAGCCTTACTTCAGTATATTTTTGGACGATAGCTGTCATTTATAACTCTGCAGGTTTGTGAATTACAGTGCCCCTGAGCTCCTTTCTTCAACTCGCTTTCTTGTGACCTGGCCGCAACACCGCAGGATGGCTTCAGGCCCTAATCTGGTTCCGGCACGGCACGTTGAGCCTTTGGTTAATTCCTCTTCCTGGTGGGAAATGAGAGTTAAATTTGCCCGTCCAGACACCTCCAGCTAGTCTCTCATTTGTTCTCGCTATTCCTGTTCATCTTCCGCAGAAATTGCAAACTGGGCCAAACAGGAGGTTAAGGGACTGACTATCCAAGTCGGGAGAGTGTTAGTAAAGCCTCTGGAATGTTGCACCCGAGTACCAGGGTACGAAAACTGAGACATATTTGAACACGTCTCCCGATCACATGGTTGATCATACTCTAGGTTCCACATGCATGTTTTAGCTGAAGGAAGAATACCTTAAAACTGGGTAGTTGAAACCCGTGGAATGGGTACCATGCAATATGACTTCAAAGGGTCTTCATTTGCTCACCGAACCTCTCCAATCCTATCACTGCTGCGTTTATGCCCCTGTACACACGCTTGATTCTCTTTTGGAGACATAGCAATCCATAGGTTTTAAGATACTTACTAGTCAGGTACATTCTTAGGCGTTTAATATAGGGTGTTGAGTCCATTTCGTTGAGCAAGGAGTAGCTCTTGTCTATTCCATATTTGGCTTAAGGAACTTTATCTGTGCTCATTTCAATCTCTGGTTTTATGCAGCACCCCAACTCACCTTTCCCCTTAAGCAAGCATAAGTTGATTTTCTATATTTGAGACCCTGTTCTGTTCTGTAATTCAGTTCCTGTGTAGTCCAGTTTACATTCCGTGTATTAGTGATATCTTATGATGTTTCTTTTTCTGTGTGACTTATTTCAGTTAGAATCATCGTACCTGAATCCACTCATTATTCTGCTACGGGCCTGATGACATAGATTTCATTGCTGAGTGATACTGCATTGTACATAAGTACCACAAGTTCTTTATCCATTTTTCACTTTCTGTGATATTGAAGTTGTACGGTAAACGAGGTTCTTGTAAACAGAGGCGTCCCAAACTTTGGGGTGGCTGTGTCTTTTTGATTTTAATTTCCCTAAGCTATAGGACCATAAGTGGAAGTGCCCTAGGCTCTGTTGCTTTGTTTTCTGGATGTTTCAGGAAACACCATACACTTCTCCCGAGTGGCTGTTGGCAATTTACATCCCGCCCATCAGCATAACAAGGCTCCCAGTTCTCCATGGCCTGTCCTGCCTTTCTGGATTTTACACTTTTTTCAGATGGCCCTTTTGACCGGGGGGAAGTGAGACTTCATTGTAGTGCAGATTTCCTTTGCAAGCTTGCTTGGTTGGCCAAAAAGGGCGTATGCGTTTTTTCCTGAATATATTCAGGAAAAAACGCATACGCCCTTTTTGGCCAAGTGCATCATTGTGGACGTTCTGCCTCTTTTCCTATGCTTTCAATGCAATTCCAGTCTACCTCCTGAAATCGGTTTCCTGCAATTCTGCCCCGCTTTCAAGTCCTCTTGGCAGCCTTACTTCAGTATATTTTTGGACGATAGCTGTCATTTATAACTCTGCAGGTTTGTGAATTACAGTGCCCCTGAGCTCCTTTCTTCAACTCGCTTTCTTGTGACCTGGCCGCAACACCACAGGATGGCTTCAGGCCCTAATCTGGTTCTGGCACGGCACGCTGAGCCTTTGGTTAGTTCCTCTTCCTGGTGGGAAATGAGAGTTAAATTTGCCCGTCCAGACACCTCCAGCTAGTCTCTCATTGGTTCTCCCTATTCCTGTTCATCTTCCGCAGAAATTGCAAACTGGGCCAAACAGGAGGTTAAAGGCGCTGACTCTCCAAGTGGGGAGAGTGTTAGTAAAGCGTCTGGAATGTTGCACCCGAGTACCAGGGGAGGAAAACTGAGACATATTTGAACACGTCTCCCGTTCACAGGGTTGATCATACTCTGGGTTCCACATGCATGTTTTAGCTGAAGGAAGAATACCTTAAACCTGGAGAGTTGAGACCCGTGGAATGGGTACCATGCAATATGACTTCAAAGGGTCTTCATTTGCTCACCGAACTTCTCCAATCCTATCACTGCTGCGTTTATGCCCCTGTACACACGCTTGATTCTCTTTTGGAGACATAGCAATCCATAGGTTTTAAGATACTTACTAGTCAGGTACATTCTTAGGCGTTTCATATGGGGTGTTGAGTCCATTTCGTTGAGCAAGGAGTAGCTCTTGTCTATTCCATATTTGGCTTAAGGAACTTTGTCTGTGCTCATTTCAATCTCTGGTTTTATGCAGCACCCCAACTCACCTTTCCCCTTAAGCAAGCATAAGTTGATTTTCTAAATTTGAGACCCTGTTCTGTTCTGTAATTCAGTTCCTGTGTAGTCCAGTTTACATTCCGTGTATTAGTGATATCTTATGATGTTTCTTTTTCTGTGTGACTTATTTCAGTTAGAATCATCGTACCTGAATCCACTCATTATTCTGCTACGGGCCTGATGACATAGATTTCATTGCTGAGTGATACTGCATTGTACGTAAGTACCACAAGTTCTTTATCCATTTTTCACTTTCTGTGATATTGAAGTTGTACGGTAAACGAGGTTCTTGTAAACAGAGGCGTCCCAAACTTTGGGGTGGCTGTGTCTTTTTGATTTTAATTTCCCTAAGCTATAGGACCATAAGTGGAAGTGCCCTAGGCTCTGTTGCTTTGTTTTCTGGATGTTTCAGGAAACACCATACACTTCTCCCGAGTGGCTGTTGGCAATTTACATCCCGCCCATCAGCATAACAAGGCTCCCAGTTCTCCATGGCCTGTCCTGCCTTTCTGGATTTTACACTTTTTTAGATGGCCCTTTTGACCGGGGGGAAGTGAGACTTCATTGTAGTGCAGATTTCCTTTGCAAGCTTGCTTGGTTGGCCAAAAAGGGCGTATGCGTTTTTTCCTGAATATATTCAGGAAAAAACGCATACGCCCTTTTTGGCCAAGTGCATCATTGTGGACGTTCTGCCTCTTTTCCTATGCTTTCAATGCAATTCCAGTCTACCTCCTGAAATCGGTTTCCTGCAATTCTGTCCCGCTTTCAATTCCTCTTGGCAGCCTTACTTCAGTATATTTTTGGACGATAGCTGTCATTTATAACTCTGCAGGTTTGTGAATTACAGTGCCCCTGAGCTCCTTTCTTCAACTCGCTTTCTTGTGACCTGGCCGCAACACCGCAGGATGGCTTCAGGCCCTAATCTGGTTCCGGCACGGCACGTTGAGCCTTTGGTTAATTCCTCTTCCTGGTGGGAAATGAGAGTTAAATTTGCCCGTCCAGACACCTCCAGCTAGTCTCTCATTTGTTCTCGCTATTCCTGTTCATCTTCCGCAGAAATTGCAAACTGGGCCAAACAGGAGGTTAAGGGACTGACTATCCAAGTCGGGAGAGTGTTAGTAAAGCCTCTGGAATGTTGCACCCGAGTACCAGGGTACGAAAACTGAGACATATTTGAACACGTCTCCCGATCACATGGTTGATCATACTCTAGGTTCCACATGCATGTTTTAGCTGAAGGAAGAATACCTTAAAACTGGGTAGTTGAAACCCGTGGAATGGGTACCATGCAATATGACTTCAAAGGGTCTTCATTTGCTCACCGAACCTCTCCAATCCTATCACTGCTGCGTTTATGCCCCTGTACACACGCTTGATTCTCTTTTGGAGACATAGCAATCCATAGGTTTTAAGATACTTACTAGTCAGGTACATTCTTAGGCGTTTAATATGGGGTGTTGAGTCCATTTCATTGAGCAAGGAGTAGCTCTTGTCTATTCCATATTTGGCTTAAGGAACTTTATCTGTGCTCATTTCAATCTCTGGTTTTATGCAGCACCCCTACTCACCTTTACCCTTAAGCAAGCATAAGTTGGTTTTCTAAATTTGAGACCCTGTTCTGTTCTGTAATTCAGTTCCTGTGTAGCCAAGTTTACATTCCGTGTATTACTGATATCTTATGATGTTTCTTTTTCTGTGTGACTTATTTCAGTTAGAATCATCATAACTGAATCCACTCATTGTGCTGCTAAAGGCCTGATGACATAGATTTCATTGCTGAGTGATATTGCTTTGTAAGTAAATACCACAACTTCTTTATCCATTTTTCACTTTCTGTGATGTTGAACTTGTACTGTAAACGAGGTTCTTGTAAACAGAGCCGTTCCAAACTTCGGGGTGGCTGTGTCTTTTTGATTTTAATTTCCCTAAGCTATAGGACCATAAGTGGAAGTGCCCTAGGCTCTGTTGCTTTGTTTTCTGGATGTTTCAGGAAACACCATACACTTCTCCCGAGTGTCTGTTGGTAATTTACATCCCGCCCATCAGCATAACAAGGCTCCCAGTTCTCCATGGCCTGTCCTGCCTTTCTGGATTTTACACTTTTTTCAGATGGCCCTTTTGACCGGGGGGAAGTGAGACTTCATTGTAGTGCAGATTTCCTTTGCAAGCTTGCTTGGTTGGCCAAAAAGGGCGTATGCGTTTTTTCCTGAATATTCAGGAAAAAACGCATACGCCCTTTTTGGCCAAGTGCATCATTGTGGACGTTCTGCCTCTTTTCCTATGCTTTCAATGCAATTCCAGTCTACCTCCTGAAATCGGTTTCCTGCAATTCTGCCCCGCTTTCAAGTCCTCTTGGCAGCCTTACTTCAGTATATTTTTGGACGATAGCTGTCATTTATAACTCTGCAGGTTTGTGAATTACAGTGCCCCTGAGCTCCTTTCTTCAACTCGCTTTCTTGTGACCTGGCCGCAACACCACAGGATGGCTTCAGGCCCTAATCTGGTTCTGGCACGGCACGCTGAGCCTTTGGTTAGTTCCTCTTCCTGGTGGGAAATGAGAGTTAAATTTGCCCGTCCAGACACCTCCAGCTAGTCTCTCATTGGTTCTCCCTATTCCTGTTCATCTTCCGCAGAAATTGCAAACTGGGCCAAACAGGAGGTTAAAGGCGCTGACTCTCCAAGTGGGGAGAGTGTTAGTAAAGCGTCTGGAATGTTGCACCCGAGTACCAGGGGAGGAAAACTGAGACATATTTGAACACGTCTCCCGTTCACAGGGTTGATCATACTCTGGGTACCACATGCATGTTTTAGCTGAAGGAAGAATACCTTAAACCTGGAGAGTTGAGACCCGTGGAATGGGTACCATGCAATATGACTTCAAAGGGTCTTCATTTGCTCACCGAACTTCTCCAATCCTATCACTGCTGCGTTTATGCCCCTGTACACACGCTTGATTCTCTTTTGGAGACATAGCAATCCATAGGTTTTAAGATACTTACTAGTCAGGTACATTCTTAGGCGTTTCATATGGGGTGTTGAGTCCATTTCGTTGAGCAAGGAGTAGCTCTTGTCTATTCCATATTTGGCTTAAGGAACTTTATCTGTGCTCATTTCAATCTCTGGTTTTATGCAGCACCCCAACTCACCTTTACCCTTAAGCAAGCATAAGTTGGTTTTCTAAATTTGAGACCCTGTTCTGTTCTGTAATTCAGTTCCTGTGTAGTCCAGTTTACATTCCGTGTATTAGTGATATCTTATGATGTTTCTTTTTCTGTGTGACTTGTTTCAGTTAGAATCATCGTACCTGAATCCACTCATTATGCTGCTACGGGCGGGATGACATAGATTTCATTGCTGAGTGATACTGCATTGTACGTAAGTACCACAAGTTCTTTATCCATTTTCCGCTTTCTGTGATACTGAACTTGTACGGTAAACGAGGTTCTTGTAAACAGAGGCGTCCCAAACTTTGGGGTGGCTGTGTCTTTTTGATTTTAATTTCCCTAAGCTATAGGATCATAAGTGGAAGTGCCCTAGGCTCTGTTGCTTTGTTTTTTAGATGTTTCAGGAAACACCATACACTTCTCACAAGTGGCTGTTGGCAATTTACATCCCGCCCATCAGCATAACAAGGCTCCCAGTTCTCCATGGCCTCTCCTGCCTTTCTGGATTTTACACTTTTTTCAGATGGCCTCTTTGACCGGGGGGAAGTGAGACTTCATTGTAGTGCAGATTTCCTTTGCAAGCTTGCTTCGTTGGCCAAAAAGGGCGTATGCGTTTTTTCCTGAATATATTCAGGAAAAAACGCATACGCCCTTTTTGGCCAAGTGCATCATTGTGGACGTTCTGCCTCTTTTCCTATGCTTTCAATGCAATTCCAGTCTACCTCCTGAAATCGGTTTCCTGCAATTCTGCCCCGCTTTCAAGTCCTCTTGGCAGCCTTACTTCAGTATATTTTTGGACGATAGCTGTCATTTATAACTCTGCACGTTTGTGAATTACAGTGCCCCTGAGCTCCTTTCTTCAACTCGCTTTCTTTTGAGCTGGCCACAACACCGCAGGATGGCTTCAGGCCCTAATCTGGTTCCAGCACGGCACGCTGAGCCTTTGGTTAGTTCCTCTTCCTGGTGGGAAATGAGAGTTAAATTTGCCCGTCCAGATACCTCCAGCTAGTCTCTCATTGGTTCTCCCTATTCCTGTTCATCTTCCGCAGAAATTGCAAACTGGGCCAAACAGGAGGTTAAAGGCGCTGACTCTCCAAGTGGGGAGAGTGTTAGTAAAGCGTCTGGAATGTTGCACCCAAGTACCAGGGGACGAAAACTGAGACATATTTGAACACGTATCCCGTTCACATGGTTGATCATACTCTGGGTTCCACATGCATGTTTTAGCTGAAGGAAGAATACCTTAAACCTCGGTAGTTGAAACCCGTGGAATGGGTACCATGCAATATGACTTCAAAGGGTCTTCATTTGCTCACCGAACCTCTCCAATCCTATCACTGCTGCGTTTATGCCCCTGTACACACGCTTGATTCTCTTTTGGAGACATAGCAATCCATAGGTTTTAAGATACTTACTAGTCAGGTACATTCTTAGGCGTTTAATATGGGGTGTTGAGTCCATTTCGTTGAGCAAGGAGTAGCTCTTGTCTATTCCATATTTGGCTTAAGGAACTTTATCTGTGCTCATTTCAATCTCTGGTTTTATGCAGCACCCCAACTCACCTTTCCCCTTAAGCAAGCATAAGATGGTTTTCTAAATTTGAGACCCTGTTCTGTTCTGTAATTCAGTTCCTGTGTAGCCAAGTTTACATTCCGTGTATTACTGATATCTTATGATGTTTCTTTTTCTCTGTGACTTATTTCAGTTAGAATCATCGTACCTGAATCCACTCATTATGCTGCCACGGGCCTGATGACATAGATTTCATTGCTGAGTGATACTGCATTGTACGTAAGTACCAAAAGTTCTTTATCCATTTTTCACTTTCTGTGATATTGAAGTTGTACGGTAAACGAGGTTCTTGTAAACAGAGGCGTCCCAAACTTTGGGGTGGCTGTGTCTTTTTGATTTTAATTTCCCTAAGCTATAGGACCATAAGTGGAAGTGCCCTAGGCTCTGTTGCTTTGTTTTCTGGATGTTTCAGGAAACACCATACACTTCTCCCGAGTGTCTGTTGGTAATTTACATCCCGCCCATCAGCATAACAAGGCTCCCAGTTCTCCATGGCCTGTCCTGCCTTTCTGGATTTTACACTTTTTTCAGATGGCCCTTTTGACCGGGGGGAAGTGAGACTTCATTGTAGTGCAGATTTCCTTTGCAAGCTTGCTTCGTTGGCCAAAAAGGGCGTATGCGTTTTTTCCTGAATATATTCAGGAAAAAACGCATACGCACTTTTTGGCCAAGTGCATCATTGTGGACGTTCTGCCTCTTTTCCTATGCTTTCAATGCAATTCCAGTCTACCTCCTGAAATTGGTTTCCTGCAATTCTGCCCCGCTTTCAAGTCCTCTTGGCAGCCTTACTTCAGTATATTTTTGGACGATAGCTGTCATTTATAACTCTGCACGTTTGTGAATTACAGTGCCCCTGAGCTCCTTTCTTCAACTCGCTTTCTTTTGAGCTGGCCACAACACCGCAGGATGGCTTCAGGCCCTAATCTGGTTCCGGCACGGCACGCTGAGCCTTTGGTTAGTTCCTCTTCCTGGTGGGAAATGAGAGTTAAATTTGCCCGTCCAGATACCTCCAGCTAGTCTCTCATTGGTTCTCCCTATTCCTGTTCATCTTCCGCAGAAATTGCAAACTGGGCCAAACAGGAGGTTAAGGGACTGACTATCCAAGTCGGGAGAGTGTTAGTAAAGCCTCTGGAATGTTGCACCCGAGTACCAGGGTACGAAAACTGAGACATATTTGAACACGTCTCCCGATCACATGGTTGATCATACTCTAGGTTCCACATGCATGTTTTAGCTGAAGGAAGAATACCTTAAAACTGGGTAGTTGAAACCCGTGGAATGGGTACCATGCAATATGACTTCAAAGGGTCTTCATTTGCTCACCGAACCTCTCCAATCCTATCACTGCTGCGTTTATGCCCCTGTACACACGCTTGATTCTCTTTTGGAGACATAGCAATCCATAGGTTTTAAGATACTTACTAGTCAGGTACATTCTTAGGCGTTTAATATGGGGTGTTGAGTCCATTTCATTGAGCAAGGAGTAGCTCTTGTCTATTCCATATTTGGCTTAAGGAACTTTATCTGTGCTCATTTCAATCTCTGGTTTTATGCAGCACCCCAACTCACCTTTCCCCTTAAGCAAGCATAAGTTGATTTTCTAAATTTGAGACCCTGTTCTGTTCTGTAATTCAGTTCCTGTGTAGTCCAGTTTACATTCCGTGTATTAGTGATATCTTATGATGTTTCTTTTTCTGTGTGACTTATTTCAGTTAGAATCATCGTACCTGAATCCACTCATTATTCTGCTACGGGCCTGATGACATAGATTTCATTGCTGAGTGATACTGCATTGTACGTAAGTACCACAAGTTCTTTATCCATTTTTCACTTTCTGTGATATTGAAGTTGTACGGTAAACGAGGTTCTTGTAAACAGAGGCGTCCCAAACTTTGGGGTGGCTGTGTCTTTTTGATTTTAATTTCCCTAAGCTATAGGACCATAAGTGGAAGTGCCCTAGGCTCTGTTGCTTTGTTTTCTGGATGTTTCAGGAAACACCATACACTTCTCCCGAGTGTCTGTTGGCAATTTACAACCCGCCCATCAGCATAAGAAGGCTGCCAGTTCTCCATGGCCTGTCCTGCCTTTCTGGATTTTACAATTTTTTCAGATGGCCCTTTTGACCGGGGGGAAGTGAGACTTCATTGTAGTGCAGATTTCCTTTGCAAGCCTGCTTGGTTGGCCAAAAAGGGCGTATGCGTTTTTTCCTGAATATATTCAGGAAAAAACGCATACGCCCTTTTTGGCCAAGTGCATCATTGTGGACGTTCTGCCTCTTTTCCTATGCTTTCAATGCAATTCCAGTCTACCTCCTGAAATTGGTTTCCTGCAATTCTGCCCCGCTTTCAAGTCCTCTTGGCAGCCTTACTTCAGTATATTTTTGGACGATAGCTGTCATTTATAACTCTGCACGTTTGTGAATTACAGTGCCCCTGAGCTCCTTTCTTCAACTCGCTTTCTTTTGAGCTGGCCACAACACCGCAGGATGGCTTCAGGCCCTAATCTGGTTCCAGCACGGCACGCTGAGCCTTTGGTTAGTTCCTCTTCCTGGTGGGAAATGAGAGTTAAATTTGCCTGTCCAGATACCTCCAGCTAGTCTCTCATTGGTTCTCCCTATTCCTGTTCATCTTCCGCAGAAATTGCAAACTGGGCCAAACAGGAGGTTAAAGGCGCTGACTCTCCAAGTGGGGAGAGTGTTAGTAAAGCGTCTGGAATGCTGCACCCAAGTACCAGGGGACGAAAACTGAGACATATTTGAACACGTATCCCGTTCACATGGTTGATCATACTCTGGGTTCCACATGCATGTTTTAGCTGAAGGAAGAATACCTTAAACCTCGGTAGTTGAAACCCGTGGAATGGGTACCATGCAATATGACTTCAAAGGGTCTTCATTTGCTCACCGAACCTCTCCAATCCTATCACTGCTGCGTTTATGCCCCTGTACACACACTTGATTCTCTTTTGGAGACATAGCAATCCATAGGTTTTAAGATACTTACTAGTCAGGTACATTCTTAGGCGTTTAATATGGGGTGTTGAGTCCATTTCGTTGAGCAAGGAGTAGCTCTTGTCTATTCCATATTTGGCTTAAGGAACTTTATCTGTGCTCATTTCAATCTCTGGTTTTATGCAGCACCCCAACTCACCTTTCCCCTTAAGCAAGCATAAGATGGTTTTCTAAATTTGAGACCCTGTTCTGTTCTGTAATTCAGTTCCTGTGGAGCCAAGTTTACATTCCGTGTATTACTGATATCTTATGATGTTTCTTTTTCTGTGTGACTTATTTCAGTTAGAATCATCGTACCTGAATCCACTCATTATGCTGCCACGGGCCTGATGACATAGATTTCATTGCTGAGTGATACTGCATTGTACGTAAGTACCACAAGTTCTTTATCCATTTTTCACTTTCTGTGATATTGAAGTTGTACGGTAAACGAGGTTCTTGTAAACAGAGGCGTCCCAAACATTGGGGTGGCTGTGTCTTTTTGATTTTAATTTCCCTAAGCTATAGGACCATAAGTGGAAGTGCCCTAGGCTCTGTTGCTTTGTTTTCTGGATGTTTCAGGAAACACCATACACTTCTCCCGAGTGTCTGTTGGCAATTTACATCCCACCCATCAGCATAACAAGGCTCCCAGTTCTCCATGGCCTGTCCTGCCTTTCTGGATTTTACACTTTTTTCAGATGGCCCTTTTGACCGGGGGGAAGTGAGACTTCATTGTAGTGCAGATTTCCTTTGCAAGCTTGCTTGGTTGGCCAAAAAGGGCGTATGCGTTTTTTCCTGAATATATTCAGGAAAAAACGCATACGCCCTTTTTGGCCAAGTGCATCATTGTGGACGTTCTGCCTCTTTTCCTATGCTTTCAATGCAATTCCAGTCTACCTCCTGAAATCGGTTTCCTGCAATTCTGCCCCGCTTTCAAGTCCTCTTGGCAGCCTTACTTCAGTATATTTTTGGACGATAGCTGTCATTTATAACTCTGCAGGTTTGTGAATTACAGTGCCCCTGAGCTCCTTTCTTCAACTCGCTTTCTTGTGACCTGGCCGCAACACCGCAGGATGGCTTCAGGCCCTAATCTGGTTCCGGCACGGCACGTTGAGCCTTTGGTTAATTCCTCTTCCTGGTGGGAAATGAGAGTTAAATTTGCCCGTCCAGACACCTCCAGCTAGTCTCTCATTTGTTCTCGCTATTCCTGTTCATCTTCCGCAGAAATTGCAAACTGGGCCAAACAGGAGGTTAAGGGACTGACTATCCAAGTCGGGAGAGTGTTAGTAAAGCCTCTGGAATGTTGCACCCGAGTACCAGGGTACGAAAACTGAGACATATTTGAACACGTCTCCCGATCACATGGTTGATCATACTCTAGGTTCCACATGCATGTTTTAGCTGAAGGAAGAATACCTTAAAACTGGGTAGTTGAAACCCGTGGAATGGGTACCATGCAATATGACTTCAAAGGGTCTTCATTTGCTCACCGAACCTCTCCAATCCTATCACTGCTGCGTTTATGCCCCTGTACACACGCTTGATTCTCTTTTGGAGACATAGCAATCCATAGGTTTTAAGATACTTACTAGTCAGGTACATTCTTAGGCGTTTAATATGGGGTGTTGAGTCCATTTCGTTGAGCAAGGAGTAGCTCTTGTCTATTCCATATTGGGCTTAAGGAACTTTATCTGTGCTCATTTCAATCTCTGGTTTTATGCAGCACCCCAACTCACCTTTCCCCTTAAGCAAGCATAAATTGATTTTCTAAATTTGAGACCCTGTTCTGTTCTGTAATTCAGTTCCTGTGTAGTCCAGTTTACATTCCGTGTATTAGTGATATCTTATGATGTTTCTTTTTCTGTGTGACTTATTTCAGTTAGAATCATCGTACCTGAATCCACTCATTATTCTGCTACGGGCCTGATGACATAGATTTCATTGCTGAGTGATACTGCATTGTACGTAAGTACCACAAGTTCTTTATCCATTTTTCACTTTCTGTGATATTGAAGTTGTACGGTAAATGAGGTTCTTGTAAACAGAGGCGTCCCAAACTTTGGGGTGGCTGTGTCTTTTTGATTTTAATTTCCCTAAGCTATAGGACCATAAGTGGAAGTGCCCTAGGCTCTGTTGCTTTGTTTTCTGGATGTTTCAGGAAACACCATACACTTCTCCCGAGTGGCTGTTGGCAATTTACATCCCGCCCATCAGCATAACAAGGCTCCCAGTTCTCCATGGCCTGTCCTGCCTTTCTGGATTTTACACTTTTTTCAGATGGCCCTTTTGACCGGGGGGAAGTGAGACTTCATTGTAGTGCAGATTTCCTTTGCAAGCCTGCTTGGTTGGCCAAAAAGGGCGTATGCGTTTTTTCCTGAATATATTCAGGAAAAAACGCATACGCCCTTTTTGGCCAAGTGCATCATTGTGGACGTTCTGCCTCTTTTCCTATGCTTTCAATGCAATTCCAGTCTACCTCCTGAAATTGGTTTCCTGCAATTCTGCCCCGCTTTCAAGTCCTCTTGGCAGCCTTACTTCAGTATATTTTTGGACGATAGCTGTCATTTATAACTCTGCACGTTTGTGAATTACAGTGCCCCTGAGCTCCTTTCTTCAACTCGCTTTCTTTTGAGCTGGCCACAACACCGCAGGATGGCTTCAGGCCCTAATCTGGTTCCAGCACGGCACGCTGAGCCTTTGGTTAGTTCCTCTTCCTGGTGGGAAATGAGAGTTAAATTTGCCCGTCCAGACACCTCCAGCTAGTCTCTCATTTGTTCTCGCTATTCCTGTTCATCTTCCGCAGAAATTGCAAACTGGGCCAAACAGGAGGTTAAGGGACTGACTATCCAAGTCGGGAGAGTGTTAGTAAAGCCTCTGGAATGTTGCACCCGAGTACCAGGGTACGAAAACTGAGACATATTTGAACACGTCTCCCGATCACATGGTTGATCATACTCTAGGTTCCACATGCATGTTTTAGCTGAAGGAAGAATACCTTAAAACTGGGTAGTTGAAACCCGTGGAATGGGTACCATGCAATATGACTTCAAAGGGTCTTCATTTGCTCACCGAACCTCTCCAATCCTATCACTGCTGCGTTTATGCCCCTGTACACACGCTTGATTCTCTTTTGGAGACATAGCAATCCATAGGTTTTAAGATACTTACTAGTCAGGTACATTCTTAGGCGTTTAATATGGGGTGTTGAGTCCATTTCGTTGAGCAAGGAGTAGCTCTTGTCTATTCCATATTGGGCTTAAGGAACTTTATCTGTGCTCATTTCAATCTCTGGTTTTATGCAGCACCCCAACTCACCTTTCCCCTTAAGCAAGCATAAATTGATTTTCTAAATTTGAGACCCTGTTCTGTTCTGTAATTCAGTTCCTGTGTAGTCCAGTTTACATTCCGTGTATTAGTGATATCTTATGATGTTTCTTTTTCTGTGTGACTTATTTCAGTTAGAATCATCGTACCTGAATCCACTCATTATTCTGCTACGGGCCTGATGACATAGATTTCATTGCTGAGTGATACTGCATTGTACGTAAGTACCACAAGTTCTTTATCCATTTTTCACTTTCTGTGATATTGAAGTTGTACGGTAAATGAGGTTCTTGTAAACAGAGGCGTCCCAAACTTTGGGGTGGCTGTGTCTTTTTGATTTTAATTTCCCTAAGCTATAGGACCATAAGTGGAAGTGCCCTAGGCTCTGTTGCTTTGTTTTCTGGATGTTTCAGGAAACACCATACACTTCTCCCGAGTGGCTGTTGGCAATTTACATCCCGCCCATCAGCATAACAAGGCTCCCAGTTCTCCATGGCCTGTCCTGCCTTTCTGGATTTTACACTTTTTTCAGATGGCCCTTTTGACCGGGGGGAAGTGAGACTTCATTGTAGTGCAGATTTCCTTTGCAAGCCTGCTTGGTTGGCCAAAAAGGGCGTATGCGTTTTTTCCTGAATATATTCAGGAAAAAACGCATACGCCCTTTTTGGCCAAGTGCATCATTGTGGACGTTCTGCCTCTTTTCCTATGCTTTCAATGCAATTCCAGTCTACCTCCTGAAATTGGTTTCCTGCAATTCTGCCCCGCTTTCAAGTCCTCTTGGCAGCCTTACTTCAGTATATTTTTGGACGATAGCTGTCATTTATAACTCTGCACGTTTGTGAATTACAGTGCCCCTGAGCTCCTTTCTTCAACTCGCTTTCTTTTGAGCTGGCCACAACACCGCAGGATGGCTTCAGGCCCTAATCTGGTTCCAGCACGGCACGCTGAGCCTTTGGTTAGTTCCTCTTCCTGGTGGGAAATGAGAGTTAAATTTGCCTGTCCAGATACCTCCAGCTAGTCTCTCATTGGTTCTCCCTATTCCTGTTCATCTTCCGCAGAAATTGCAAACTGGGCCAAACAGGAGGTTAAAGGCGCTGACTCTCCAAGTGGGGAGAGTGTTAGTAAAGCGTCTGGAATGTTGCACCCAAGTACCAGGGGACGAAAACTGAGACATATTTGAACACGTATCCCGTTCACATGGTTGATCATACTCTGGGTTCCACATGCATGTTTTAGCTGAAGGAAGAATACCTTAAACCTCGGTAGTTGAAACCCGTGGAATGGGTACCATGCAATATGACTTCAAAGGGTCTTCATTTGCTCACCGAACCTCTCCAATCCTATCACTGCTGCGTTTATGCCCCTGTACACACGCTTGATTCTCTTTTGGAGACATAGCAATCCATAGGTTTTAAGATACTTACTAGTCAGGTACATTCTTAGGCGTTTAATATGGGGTGTTGAGTCCATTTCGTTGAGCAAGGAGTAGCTCTTGTCTATTCCATATTTGGCTTAAGGAACTTTATCTGTGCTCATTTCAATCTCTGGTTTTATGCAGCACCCCAACTCACCTTTCCCCTTAAGCAAGCATAAGATGGTTTTCTAAATTTGAGACCCTGTTCTGTTCTGTAATTCAGTTCCTGTGGAGCCAAGTTTACATTCCGTGTATTACTGATATCTTATGATGTTTCTTTTTCTGTGTGACTTATTTCAGTTAGAATCATCGTACCTGAATCCACTCATTATGCTGCCACGGGCCTGATGACATAGATTTCATTGCTGAGTGATACTGCATTGTACGTAAGTACCACAAGTTCTTTATCCATTTTTCACTTTCTGTGATATTGAAGTTGTACGGTAAACGAGGTTCTTGTAAACAGAGGCGTCCCAAACTTTGGGGTGGCTGTGTCTTTTTGATTTTAATTTCCCTAAGCTATAGGACCATAAGTGGAAGTGCCCTAGGCTCTGTTGCTTTGTTTTCTGGATGTTTCAGGAAACACCATACACTTCTCCCGAGTGTCTGTTGGTAATTTACATCCTGCCCATCAGCATAACAAGGCTCCCAGTTCTCCATGGCCTGTCCTGCCTTGCTGGATTTTACACTTTTTTCAGATGGCCCTTTTGACCGGGGGGAAGTGAGACTTCATTGTAGTGCAGATTTCCTTTGCAAGCTTGCTTCGTTGGCCAAAAAGGGCGTATGCGTTTTTTCCTGAATATATTCAGGAAAAAACGCATACGCACTTTTTGGCCAAGTGCATCATTGTGGACGTTCTGCCTCTTTTCCTATGCTTTCAATGCAATTCCAGTCTACCTCCTGAAATCGGTTTCCTGCAATTCTGCCCCGCTTTCAAGTCCTCTTGGCAGCCTTACTTCAGTATATTTTTGGACGATAGCTGTCATTTATAACTCTGCACGTTTGTGAATTACAGTGCCCCTGAGCTCCTTTCTTCAACTCGCTTTCTTTTGAGCTGGCCACAACACCGCAGGATGGCTTCAGGCCCTAATCTGGTTCCGGCACGGCACGCTGAGCCTTTGGTTAGTTCCTCTTCCTGGTGGGAAATGAGAGTTAAATTTGCCCGTCCAGATACCTCCAGCTAGTCTCTCATTGGTTCTCCCTATTCCTGTTCATCTTCCGCAGAAATTGCAAACTGGGCCAAACAGGAGGTTAAAGGTGCTGACTCTCCAAGTGGGGAGAGTGTTAGTAAAGCGTCTGGAATGTTGCACCCAAGTACCAGGGGACGAAAACTGAGACATATTTGAACACGTATCCCGTTCACATGGTTGATCATACTCTGGGTTCCACATGCATGTTTTAGCTGAAGGAAGAATACCTTAAACCTGGGTAGTTGAAACCCGTGGAATGGGTACCATGCAATATGACTTCAAAGGGTCTTCATTTGCTCACCGAACCTCTCCAATCCTATCACTGCTGCGTTTATGCCCCTGTACACATGCTTGATTCTCTTTCAGAGACATAGCAATCCATAGGTTTTAAGATACTTACTAGTCAGGTACATTCTTAGGCGTTTAATATGGGGTGTTGAGTCCATTTCGTTGAGCAAGGAGTAGCTCTTGTCTATTCCATATTTGGCTTAAGGAACTTTATCTGTGCTCATTTCAATCTCTGGTTTTATGCAGCACCCCAACTCACCTTTCCCCTTAAGCAAGCATAAGTTGATTTTCTAAATTTGAGACCCTGTTCTGTTCTGTAATTCAGTTCCTGTGTAGTCCAGTTTACATTCCGTGTATTAGTGATATCTTATGATGTTTCTTTTTCTGTGTGACTTATTTCAGTTAGAATCATCGTACCTGAATCCACTCATTATGCTGCTACGGGCCTGATGACATAGATTTCATTGCTGAGTGATACTGCATTGTACGTAAGTACCACAAGTTCTTTATCCATTTTTCACTTTCTGTGATATTGAAGTTGTACGGTAAACGAGGTTCTTGTAAACAGAGGCGTCCCAAATTTTGGGGTGGCTGTGTCTTTTTGATTTTAATTTCCCTAAGCTATAGGACCATAAGTGGAAGTGCCCTAGGCTCTGTTGCTTTGTTTTCTGGATGTTTCAGGAAACACCATACACTTCTCCCGAGTGGCTGTTGGCAATTTACATCCCGCCCATCAGCATAACAAGGCTCCCAGTTCTCCATGGCCTGTCCTGCCTTTCTGGATTTTACACTTTTTTCAGATGGCCCTTTTGACCGGGGGGAAGTGAGACTTCATTGTAGTGCAGATTTCCTTTGCAAGCTTGCCTGGTTGGCCAAAAAGGGCGTATGCGTTTTTTCCTGAATATATTCAGGAAAAAACGCATACGCCCTTTTTGGCCAAGTGCATCATTGTGGACGTTCTGCCTCTTTTCCTATGCTTTCAATGCAATTCCAGTCTACCTCCTGAAATCGGTTTCCTGCAATTCTGCCCCACTTTCAAGTCCTCTTGGCAGCCTTACTTCAGTATATTTTTGGACGATAGCTGTCATTTATAACTCTGCAGGTTTGTGAATTACAATGCCCCTGAGCTCCTTTCTTCAACTCGATTTCTTGTGACCTGGCCGCAACACCGCAGGATGGCTTCAGGCCCTAATCTGGTTCCGGCACAGCACGCTGAGCCTTTGGTTAATTCCTCTTCCTGGTGGGATATGAGAGTTAAATTTGCCCGTCCAGACACCTCCAGCTAGTCTCTCATTGGTTCTCCCTATTCCTGTTCATCTTCCGCAGAAATTGCAAACTGGGCCAAACAAGAGGTTAAGGGGACTGACTCTCCATGTCGGGAGAGTGTTAGTAAAGCGTCTGGAATGTTGCACCCGAGTACCAGGGTACGAAAATTGAGACATAATTGAACACGTCTCCCGATCACACGGTTGATCATACTCTAGGTTCCACATGCATGTTTTAGCTGAAGGAAGAATACCTTAAAACTGGGTAGTTGAAACCCGTGGAATGGGTACCATGCAATATGACTTCAAAGGGTCTTCATTTGCTCACCGAACCTCTCCAATCCTATCACTGCTGCGTTTATGCCCCTGTACACATGCTTGATTCTCTTTCGGAGACATAGCAATCCATAGGTTTTAAGATACTTACTAGTCAGGTACATTCTTAGGCGTTTAATATGGGGTGTTGAGTCCTTTTCGTTGAGCAAGGAGTAGCTCTTGTCTATTCCATATTTGGCTTAAGGAACTTTATCTGTGCTCATTTCAATCTCTGGTTTTATGCAGCACCCCAACTCACCTTTCCCCTTCAGCAAGAATAAGTTGGTTTTCTAAATTTGAGACCCTGTTCTGTTCTGTAATTCAGTTCCTGTGTAGCCAAGTTTACATTCCGTGTATTAGTGATATTTATTGATGTTTCTTTTTCTGTGTGACTTATTTCAGTTAGAATCATCGTACCTAAATCCACTCATTGTGCTGCTAAGGGCCTGATGACATAGATTTCATTGCTGAGTGATATTGCTTTGTAAGTAAATACCATAACTTCTTTATCCATTTTTCACTTTCTGCGATGTTGAACTTGTACTGTAAACGAGGTTCTTGTAAACAGAGCCGTTCCAAACTTTGGGGTGGCTGTGTCTTTTTGATTTTAATTTCCCTAAGCTATAGGACCATAAGTGGAAGTGCCCTAGGCTCTGTTGCTTTGTTTTTTAGATGTTTCAGGAAACACCATACACTTCTCCCGAGTGTCTGTTGGCAATTTACATCCCGCCCATCAGCATAACGAGGCTCCCAGTTCTCCATGGCCTGTCCTGCCTTGCTGGATTTTACACTTTTTTCAGATGGCCCTTTTGACCGGGGGGAAGTGAGACTTCATTGTAGTGCAGATTTCCTTTGCAAGCTTGCTTGGTTGGCCAAAAAGGGCGTATGCGTTTTTTCCTGAATATATTCAGGAAAAAACGCATACGCCCTTTTTGGCCAAGTGCATCATTGTGGACGTTCTGCCTCTTTTCCTATGCTTTCAATGCAATTCCAGTCTACCTCCTGAAATCGGTTTCCTGCAATTCTGCCCCACTTTCAAGTCCTCTTGGCAGCCTTACTTCAGTATATTTTTTGACGGTAGCTGTCATTTATAACTCTGCAGGTTTGTGAATTACAGTGCCCCTGAGCTCCTTTCTTCAACTCGCTTTCTTTTGAGCTGGTCACAACACCGCAGGATGGCTTCAGGGCCTAATCTGGTTCCGGAACGGCACGCTGAGCCTTTGGTTAGTTCCTCTTCCTGGTGGGAAATGAGAGTTAAATTTGCCCGTCCAGACACCCCCAGCTAGTCTCTCATTGGTTCTCCCTCTTCGTGTTCATTTTCCGCAGTAATTGCAAACTGGGCCAAACAGGTGGTTAAAGGCGCTGACTCTCCAAGTGGGGAGAGTGTTGGTAAAGCGTCTGGAATGTTGCACCCAAGTACCAGGGGAGGAAAACTGAGACATATTTGAACACGTCTCCCTTTCACACGGTTGATCATACTCTGGGTTCCACATGAATGTTTTAGCTGAAGGAAGAATACCTTAAACCTGGAGAGTTGAGACCCGTGTAATGGGTACCATGCAATATGACTTCAAAGGGTCTTCATCTGCTCACGAAACCTCTCCAATCCTATCACTGCTGCGTTTATGCCCCTGTACACACGCTTGATTCTCTTTTGGAGACATAGCAATCCATAGGTTTTAAGATACTTACTAGTCAGGTACATTCTTAGGCGTTTAATATGGGGTGTTGAGTCCTTTTCGTTGAGCAAGGAGTAGCTCTTGTCTATTCCATATTTGGCTTAAGGAACTTTATCTGTGCTCATTTCAATCTCTGGTTTTATGCAGCACCCCAACTCACCTTTCCCCTTAAGCAAGCATAAGTTGGTTTTCTCAATTTGAGACCCTGTTCTGTTCTGTAATTCAGTTCCTGTGTAGCCAAGTTTACATTCCGTGTATTAGTGATATTTATTGATGTTTCTTTTTCTGTGTGACTTATTTCAGTTAGAATCATCGTACCTAAATCCACTCATTGTGCTGCTAAGGGCCTGATGACATAGATTTCATTGCTGAGTGATATTGCTTTGTAAGTAAATACCATAACTTCTTTATCCATTTTTCACTTTCTGCGATGTTGAACTTGTACTGTAAACGAGGTTCTTGTAAACAGAGCCGTTCCAAACTTTGGGGTGGCTGTGTCTTTTTGATTTTAATTTCCCTAAGCTATAGGACCATAAGTGGAAGTGCCCTAGGCTCTGTTGCTTTGTTTTTTAGATGTTTCAGGAAACACCATACACTTCTCCCGAGTGGCTGTTGGCAATTTACATCCCGCCCATCAGCATAACAAGGCTCCCAGTTCTCCATGGCCTGTCCTGCCTTGCTGGATTTTACACTTTTTTCAGATGGCCCTTTTGACCGGGGGGAAGTGAGACTTCATTGTAGTGCAGATTTCCTTTGCAAGCTTGCTTGGTTGGCCAAAAAGGGCGTATGCGTTTTTTCCTGAATATATTCAGGAAAAAACGCATACGCCCTTTTTGGCCAAGTGCATCATTGTGGACGTTCTGCCTCTTTTCCTATGCTTTCAATGCAATTCCAGTCTACCTCCTGAAATTGGTTTCCTGCAATTCTGCCTTGCTTTCATTGCCTCTTCATAGCCTTACCTCAATATATTTTTTGAATATAGTTAGCCTTTATAACTCTGCAGGTTTTTGAATTGCAGTGGCCCTTAGCTCCATTTTTCAGCTCTTATTTTTGTGGTCTTGCCCCATAACCACAGGATTCCTTGAAGCCCTATTTTTCTTCTGGGGCACCTTGCTGTGCCTTTGGTTAATTCTTCTTACTGATGTGACATTAGAGTGACATGTGCCCATTGAAACCGCTACAGCTAGTTTCTCACTGGTTCCCCCTATTCCCATTCATCCTCTGCACTAACTGCAGACTGTGCGATACCAGAACTTAAAGGCATTGACTCCATGTGGGGATGTTGTTAGTAAAGCGGCTGGAATGTCGATCCGGAGCCCCAGGAGAGGAAAAATGAGGTGCGTTTTAGAAACCTTTCCCGATCATATGGTATACCAGTCGCTGGGTTTCCCAAGCATGGTTTAGCTGTAGGAAGATTCCCTTCAACCTGGAGTGTTGGGACCCTTGGACTGAGTAGCATGAAGTATTGCATTAAACTTTCGGCAGTTGCTCACCAAAGCTCACCAATCCTCTCAGCCCCAAGTGTCCAGCCTTATGTCTTATCCAGCTGTGGGTTTATATGTGGTCAATCCAGGTTACATCACAGCCCCTGAGCGAATTTTGTAAGAATTTTTCTCTTTCATTGTTTCAGCGTTTTCTTTTTAAAATTTATTTCTATAATGGGGTTTAGCTCATTTTCACTGCTGTGTTTGTGCCGCTCTGCACACACTTGATTCCCTTATGGAGATATATCAATACATGGGTTTTAAGATTCTTATTACTCAGATATATTTCTCTGCGGTGTATAGGGTGTGTTGAGGCCAGTTCATTGAGCAAGGTGTAGATCTTGTCTAATACCTATTTGGTTTATTGAACGGTATCTGTGCTAATTTCAAACTCTGGTTTTATGCATCACCCCACCTCTCCTTTCCCCTTAAGCTGACATAAGTGTGTTTTCTAAATGTGAGACACTGTTCTGTTCTGTAATTCATTTCTTGTGCAGCCATATTTACCCTCCCTCTATAAGTGATATCTTATGATATGTTTCTTTTTCTGTTTGACTTATTTCAAGTAGTATTATCGGACCTAAATCCACTCTTTATCCTTCTACTAGCCTTATTACATTGATTTCATGGTGAAGAGATATTCCATTGTACATAAGTACCACATCTTCTTTATCCATTGTTCTCTTTCCTGGGATATTTAAGGTGTACTGAAGTTGAGGTTCTTGTAAACAGAGTAGCCTTAAACTGTGGTGTGCTTGTGTCTTGTTGATTTTTAGACTTCCCTAGATATACTCCCATGATTGGAAGTGTCCTATGCTCTGTAGCTCTGTTTTTTAGATGATTTAGGAACCACCATACACTTCTCCAGAGTGGCTCTCGGCAGTTCACACACTGCCCATCAGCGTATAAAGGCTCCCTGTTCTCCATGGCCTGTCCTGCATTTCTGGTTTTTACAATTTTTTAGGATGGCCCTTTTGACCGGTGGGAAGTGAGACTTCTTTGTTGTGCACATTTGCATTGCTTGCTTGCTTCGTTGCCCATAAAGTGCGTATGCGTTTTTTCCTGGATATAATCAGGAAAAAACGCATACGCCCTTTTGGGCCAACTGCATCATTGTCGAAATTCTGCCGCTTTTCATGTGCATTAAAGACGAGTCCAATCTATCTCTTGAAATCTGTTTCTTGCAATTCTGTCTTGCATTCAGATCCTCTTCTTTACCTTACCTCAACATATTTTTGGACGTTAGTTTTCATTTATAACTCTGCAGGTTTGTGAATTGCAGTGACCCTGAGCTCCATTTTTTAAGTTGCTCTTTTGTGAGCTGGCCACAAACCCACAGGATTGCTTCAGGCCCTATTTTGGCTCCGGCGAGGCGGCTGAGCCTTTCTTTAATTCTTATTCTTAATGGGAAATTAGAGTGATATGTGCCCGTCCAAACCCCTACAACTATTCTCTCATTGGTTCCCCCTCTTCCCGTTCATCCTCCTCACAATTTGCAAAATGTGTGAAACAAAAGTTTAAATGTGCTGATTCTCCAAGTGGGGAGATTCTAAGTAACGTGGCTGGAATGGTGAACAGGAGCACCAGGAGAGGATAAATGAGGTGCATTTTAGACACATCTCCCGATCACATGGTGTACAGTCCTCTGGGTTTTCCATGCATGTTTTAGCTGTAGGAAGATCCCTTGAACCTGCAGATTTGGGACCCATTGAATGGGTACCAGGTAGTATTACTTTAAAGGGTGTGCATTTCCTCACCCAACCTCACATTTCTCTTAGCGCAAACAGTTTCCAGCCTTATGTCTCATCCTGCTGTGGGTCTAGATGTGTTCAATCCATGTTGCATCACCGTCCCTGAGGAAAAGTTGTAAGAGGTTTTCTCTGTCTCTCTGTCGTTTATTTTTTTCAATTTATTACTATATTGGTTACAGCTGATTTTCAAAGCTCTGTTTCTTGCTGCTGTACATCCACTTGATTCACGTACAGAGAGTCATCAATAAATTCTTTTTCAGATTCTTACCAGTCGTATATATTCTTTTCCGGTGACTTGAGTGTGCTGAGTGCAGTTCTTTTAGCTACCGTGTAGGCCTTGTTGATTATCAGTTTGGTATTTGGAATGGTATCTTTGCTAATTTCAACCTCCTGGATGATGCCTCACCCCTCCCCACCTTTCCCGTTTAGCAGCCTTATGCGTGTTTTCTACATATTTGACTATGTTTTTGTTTTGTAATTTATTTCATGTGTAGCCATTTTGGATTCCACCTTTAAGTGATATCTTATGATATGTGTCTTTTTCTTTTTGAATTCTGTCACTTAGAATGATCATACGTAACTCCTCCGGAGTTGTTACAACTGGCCATATTTCATTGATTTCCAGGCTGAATAATATTCCACTCTACCTAAGTACCACATCTCTATCCATTTTTTCCCTCCAGAGACATTTAAGTTATATCCTAGTCGAGGATCTTTTAAACAGAGAGGGGGTAAACATTGGGGTGCCTGTGTCCTCTCGATTTTTGTTTTTCCCAAGATATACGCCCATGAGTGCAAGTGCCCTATGCTCTGTAGCTCATTTTTTAGATGCTTTAGTAAACACAATACACTTTTCCAGAATGGCCGTTGGCAATATACATTTCCACTATAAGTCTCACAGGGCTCCCTCTTCTCGTTGCCCTGTCCTGCATTTCTGTTGTTTACGCTTTATGAGGATGGCTCTTCTGACTGATGCGAAGTGATATCTTTTGTAGTATTGACTTCCAGTGCCCACCTGTTTGGTTGGCTAAAAAAGTGTATGCCCTTTTCTTGAATATATACAGAAAAAAACGCATGCACCCTTTTTGGCCAACTGCAATGTTGGCAATGTTCAGCTCCTTTTCTTGTGCTTAATGGCGAGTCCTTTCTACCTCCTCAAATCCCTTTCCTGCCATTCTCCCTTGCTTACAAGTCCTTTTCTCTGACTTTCCTCAAGACATTTTTCAGTGATGGATATTTTCAACTCTGCAGTTTTGTGAATTTTACTGCCCCTGAGTTCCATTGTTCAACTTGTGTTTATGGGAACTGGCCACAAAGCAGCGGGATTTCCTCAAGCCCTATACTGTTTCCATGGGCAACCCTAGCCTTTGGTCAATTCGTCTTCCTGATTGGAAATTAGAGTGACATGTGCCTGTCTGAACACCTAGGACTTGTCTCTCATTGTTCCTCATCCTTCCGCTTCATCCTCTGGACAAATTCCAAACTGTACGCAACAGGATGTTGACAGTGCTGACATCTCCAAGTGGGGAGACTGTTAGTAAAGACGCTGGAGGGGTGAACCCGAGCACCAGGAGATGAGGAGATGAGATGCCTTTTCCAAACTCTTCCCGATCAGACGGTATACCATCCTCTGGGTGTGACAGACATGTTTTAGCAGTGGGAAGAGTCCCATTCATGTAAGGAGAACACCAGGGCTTTTTCAAAATCAGTGTCTCCCCGAAACCCAAACTGGGGAAGTTTTTAAGCTACGGCTACACATATGTTCATTAAGGGCCTTGGGAAGTAGGCAGAGTCCAAACTTTAGATGATTGAAGTCTTCAGGGTCAGAAGCACTCACCACCAGCTTCCCTTAGGCTACACTTTAACTATCATTGATAGATGATGTCAATAAAAATATCTATTCTTTTTCAGATTATTTCCCCTTATAGGTTATTGCAAAATGTTGAGTGTAGTTCCCTGTGCTATACAGTAGTTCCTTGTTGATGATCTATTTTATACATAGCAGTGTGTATGTGTTAATTCCAAACTGTTAATTTATCCCTCCTCCCACCTTTCCCCTTTGGTAATAATAAATTATAAGATTTTATACTTCTCAGAAATGGGGGAGCTGAAAGAGAGGTATCATTTTCAATGGAAAAGCATTTAAAACAAGATTGAAGGTTTAACCAAGATTATTAGATGTACATCCTTGGAAAGAAATCACTTCGTTTCTCTAATATTGACCTGACAAATAAGACAAACCTTTTCACTGAACTTGCTTATAAAAAGTGATGGAAATATCAAATGGAAGTGTTAGAAACATCTTATTTTACCCGAGCCTTATACACTGTTCTATGTTAACTACAGTTTGGCTCACACATCTGTTCATTGAGGTTACAATAGTCTCAATTTCTGTTACTGATCCTCCAGAGTGGACCCCAACAAGTGTCCCCCTGCCCAGTGTCATTGGGGCCAACAGATCGAGACTGAGTTTGGTTCACAAGCAAAGGAAACTTTATATTTTGATCAGAGAATGGAGAGGTGAGAGCATGCACTACCCCGTGGGCTGTGGGCTGGGCTGCTGTGTAGAGATCCTGTCAGAGTCAGTGGGAGGGAGGGAGGCGGCGGAGCTCTCGAGGGCCGGGTTGGCTGTAGCTCAGGCTCTATATCGTGGAGTCTGCACTGGGCCCCAGGAGCTGAGGTGTCGACCCAGCCATTCTGCACTAGGAAATCTGGTCTGAAGTGCCGGGTGTGGAACCTCTGCATGCGGGACCCTAGGAGCACGTGAAATTAGACAAAGCACAAAGGATAAAAAAGGCTAGACTTGACTTTATTGCCCAGATTCTATGTTTATCTCCCAGGGATTTTTAATGGGCTTTGCTGGGGACAAACCCCTCCTCTGCCTTTTGTCCCGTTCCTCATTCTTGGAGTGCTGAGGGTGCAGACCTTTCTTCTGTAACTGCTGAGTGCTGAGTTGGGAGCCCTCATACCCTGGGGCGAGGGTCAGAGCTTCTCCCCAGCAGCCTCCCGGTGACGTTGATTGTCCCCAGGACCCCTGCCTCCCTGCTCGTCCACCTGAGCACCAGCATTGGAAGTGTTATAGATTCTAATGACCTTTAAGGGTCCAGGAAAGAGATGTGCAGAGACGCTGTGGGGGCCGGTTTCACCCCGCCCCACATTTGTTCGGCCACCTTAGGCTGACCGTTTCTGCCAGCCTAGATGCTCTGACCAGTAGTCTGCGCTTTCTTCAATTAGGCCCCTGAATTAACGTACAAACAGCACCAGGTGTCAGAGCCCTGCCCGCTCAACTCCCAGACAGTCCAGGGTCAGTGGTGATAAAGACCATGATGGCTACTGAGTCAACAGCCTTTTGAAGTAAACAGGAGTTCAGCCGGTCTTATTGGCCACCATCATCACGGTGTCTGTAGGCTTTTCTATGGTGACAGTGTGGTATACGGTTCCCCCGCCAAGATTATTAGCTCCCCGCTGGGTGCAGTAAGTCCTGCAAGCAGTAGTCTACTCTTTTGGGACACACTCTTGTTGTTTTATGAGAGAAACTCCAGGTCAAGTGATGTTCACACGAGTCGTCATGGTGCCCTGTTGCCCCCGGTTATCTCTCTGGATGTTGGAGTTGGAGGGCCTCCTCACTCGAGGTCGGTGTGCCCACGGAGCGAACCCTGCAACTTCAGGGCATGGTTGGTGGTTAGGATCACCACGTGGGGTCCTTTTCCCTTAGGAGGGAGGTGGCCTTTTGGGCTGCTGATTTCCAGGTTTTTAGATACCGCCAGTATCTTGGCCAGATGTGGCAGTGGGCCAAGCCCCTTAGTGACCGTAGTTTATCCTACCTGGATGGCATTCTTGCATTGTTCCATTTCAAGTGGTCCCAGTTTTTGCACTAATTCTCCAATGGCGATTCACCTTTCACCGGGAATGTAAAGGTCAAAGGGTTTAGCTAAATTAGGGAGTTCCAGGGCAAGGGTCTGAATTGACTGCTCTTTCCATTCTTGAAAGGCCACTTCTGGATTCTATTCAAAAGGATCATCACCTTTTCCTTTCAGTGTTTCATATAGAGGCCCAGCTAGTGGACTGTAGTTAGGGATCCAGAAGCAGCAAACCCTGGCCTCCCCAGGAACCCCTAAGCTGTCTTCTAGTTTTAGAAAGGGGTAAGGCTGAAAATGGTTTCTTCCCTTTCCTGGGATGGGCTTCTCTGACCTTGTGTGAGAATGAAGCCCAGGCAGGTCACCGCAGTCTGTGATATTTGAGCTTTTTCTTGGACAACTTCTATCCTTTATTGGCTTGGTAGTTCAGAGGCCTCCTTAGTAGGGCTGGCGATCAGAATGTCGTCTGCATATTGAAGGAGGGTTTCCTTTTCCAGAGGTAGAACTTTTAGGTCTTTAGCTAAGCTTTCCCCAAAGACGGTGTGGGAATTTTTGCACCCTTGGGTCCAGACGGCCCGGAAGTATTGTTTTAGTTGTATGTTGAGTCCTGCCACTCACAAGCCAAAATTTCTTGTGACTCTGGGACTAATGGAATACAAAAGAAGGCATCATTGAAGACTAATACAGAATACCATGTCCTGGTGGTTGGTAGAATGACCAGCAGGGTGTAGGAATTAGGAGCAACTGGAGGTATATCCTCGGTGGCTTCACTGACTGTCCTGACATCCTTTACCATCCTTTACCAGGTCCCCAGCAGCCCATGGGGCTCTCGTGGTCAGACCAATCCCAGAATATGGAGCTCACCTGGGCAGGTACCCCACCCCCACCCCAGCCCACGGGGCTCTCGTGGTCAGGCCCCTCCCAGGATACAGAGCTACCCTTGCAGGTACCGTGGCAGGGCTGGGCACACAGGAACCGTGCACATAGCCCTCATTGCAGAGCACCCCCAGCTCACCTGTCGCTCAGAGCTGACACAGAGCACCTCAGAGCAGGACTTGAACTAACAAACAGCAGCTGCGACAGGTCTGTGACCCTGGGCATCACTCCGTGAGGCCTCCCTCCACCTGGTCTTCCAGAGACTTCCACTGCACCCGGGGCACCAGGCCTCTGTCTCCAACCACCACCCACCCCTCCTCTCCCTGACTCCTGGGTTCCTCTCATTAGGAGAGGGTTTTCTTGAAGTTGTCTCCCACTCATGGGCCAGATAAAATGATTAGAAAACAAGCCAAAGCTGCAGCCCCTTGTCTATCCTGACTCTCAGGAGCCCACACCTGTTCCTTGGACCTGGCCGGTTCAGCAAGTTCCATTTTCTGCAACTGTGAGCCCCTGAGGGGTGATGATTGGCTGACCTGGGCAGCCTTACCGTGCCGGCCAGCCCTCCCCAGGTGTGCCTGGGTTGAGATCAATATAAATACCACTCCAGGCAGCAAGAGCCCCTGCAGCCGTGCCTGACACCATTTTCTCTGCCCTGTCAGCAGTCTCGGGGCTGGGCTGGTGAGAGGGAGTGAGAGGCCATGGCTCTGTGGGTGGCCCAGTGTGAGTGGGGCTCTGCTGGACTTTCTGCAGCAGTTGCCAGGCTGCCACCTGCTAAAGAAGAGGATGTGTCACCCATACCTGCTGCTGGAATTTCTCCCTGGGCAGAGGTGAGGAAGGAAAAAAGCAGTGGGGGCAGGGACAGGACGGGTATCTCAGGCAGGGAAATGGAAATCTTCCAGAAGAGCACCCAGGGCCAGGACCATCCTGGCTGGCCTGCAGGCACCAAGTCGGCCGGCATGCTGTCACTCATGTGGCTCTATGGCCCTTCCTCTAGGCTTTCAAGTCCTTGTATATATTCAGGTGTTTTACCTGGGACGGGTGGGAATAGTTCAGCAGCAACTGGCCTGGGGCTCAGCTCACGTTTACTCACAGATGCCTCGGCACGGTGCCCCAGCTTTGCAATGAGGACGCTTGTTGCGTGGGGGCTGCTGGCTGAATGGGAGACGATTCCCCACCACTGACCAACTTCAGAATTGTTTACAACTGGAGCAAGTGCCCTGATATGGTTTTCCTCTGTGTAACTGGTGGGTTCTGTGTTTTTTTCTCTTTTTCGTTTTTGGTTCAAGGTAGATTTTATTCCTCTTTTTTGTATTTACAGATATAAGCATGGAAATAATTTATTCATATAAATACATGTATGTGCAGGGAATAATTGTTTTTTCTGTTTTATTTTTTAAATTTTATTTCTTTTTAATTTTGAATTTTATTTTATATTTTTATACAGCAGGTTCTTATTGGTTATCTATTTTATACATATAAATGTATACATGCCAATCCCAGTCTCTCAACTCCTCCCACCACCACCCCCCCAACAGCTTTCCCCCCTTGTTGTCCATACGTTTGCTCTATTTATGCCTTGCAAAATGGTTAATCTGTACAGTTTTTCTAGGTTCCACATATATGCATGAATATACAAGATTTGTTTTTCTCTTTCTGACTTACTTCACTCTGTATGACAGTCTCTAGATCCATCGACATCTCTACAAATGACCCAATTTCATTCCTTTTCATGGCTTAGTAATATTCCATTTTATATATGTACCACAGCTTTATGCATTCGTCTGTCTGTGGGCATTTAGGTTGCTTCCATTACCTCGATATTGTAAATAGTGATGCAATGAACATTGCGGTGAATGACTCTTTTTGATTTATGGTTTTGTCTGGGTATATGTCCAGTACTGGGATTGCTGTATCATATGGTAATTCTATTGTTAGTTTCTTAAGAAATTCCATATTGTTCTCCATAATGACTGTATCAATTTATATTCCCAACAATAGTGGAAGAGGGTTCCTTTTCTCCACACCCTTTCCAGCATTTTTTGTTTGTAGATTTTCTATGATGCCTATTCTACCAGGTGTGAGGTGATACCTCATTGTTGAATCCATTTCGTTGAGCAAGGGGTAGGTCTTGTCTATTACATATTTGGCTTATGGAACGGTATCTGTGCTAATTTCAAACTCTGCTTTTATGCAGCACCCCAACTCACCTTCCCCCTTAAGCAAGCATAAGTTGGTTTTCTAAATTTGAGACCCTGTTCTGTTTTGTAATTCAGTTCATGTGTAGCCAAGTTCACATTCCGTGTATTAGTGATACCTTATGATGTTTCTTTTTCTGTGTGACTTCTTTCACTTAGAATCATCGTGCCTCAATCCACTCATTATGCTGGTACGGGCCTGGTGACATAGATTTCATTGCTGATGGTATTCTGTTGTACATAAGTACCGCAACTTCTTTATCCATTATTTGCTCTCTGGGATATTTAACTTGTGCCACAGAAGAGATTCCTGTAAAAAGAGTCATCCCAAATTTTGGGGTGGCTGTGTCTTTTTGATTTTAATTTCCCTAAACTATAGGACCATAAGTGGAAGTGCCCTAGGCTCTGTTGCTTTGTTTTTTAGATGTTTCAGGAAACACCATACACTTCTACAGAGCGGCTGTTGGTAATTTACATCCCGCCCATCAGCATAACAAGGCTCCCAGTTCTCCATGGCCTGTTCTGCCTTTCTGGATTTTACACTTTTTTCAGATGGCCCTTTAGACCGGGGGGAAGTGAGACTTCATTGTAGTGCAGATTTCCTTTGCAAGCTTGCTTGGTTGGCCAAAAAGGGCGTATGAGTTTTTTCCTGAATATATTCAGGAAAAAACTCATACGCCCTTTTTGGCCAAGTGCATCATTGTCGACGTTCTTCCTCTTTTCCTGTGTTTTAAATGCAATCCAATTCCGATTCCTCCTGAAATCGGTTTCCTGCAATTCTGCCCCGCATTCAAGTCCTCTTGGCAGCCCTACTTCAGTATATTTTCGGACAATAGCTGTCATTTATAAATCTGCAGGTTTGTGAATTACAATGCCCCTGAGCTCCTTTCTTCAACTCGCTTTCTTTTGAGCTGGCCACAACACCGCAGGATTGCTTCAGGCCCTAATCTGCTTCCGGCACGGCATGCTGAGCCTTTGGTTTATTCCTCTTCCCTGTGGGAAATGAGAGTTAAATTTGCCCGTCCAGACACCTCCAGCTAGTCTCTCATTGGTTCTCCCTATTCCTGTTCATCTTCCGCAGAAATTGCAAACTGGGCCAAACAGGAGGTTAAAGGGACTGACTCTCCAAGTGGGGAGAGTGTTAGTAAAGCGTCTGGAATGTTGCACCCGAGTACCAGGGAACGAAAAGTGAGACACATTTGAACAAGTTTCTCGATCACATGGTGGATCATACTCTGGGTTCCACATGCATGTTTTAGCTGAAGGAAGAATCCCTTAAACCTGGAGAGTTGAGACCCATGGAATGGGTACCATGCAATATGACTTCAAAGGGTCTGCATTTGCTCACCGAACCTCACCAATCTTATGAGCCCCAAGTGTCCAGCCTTATGTGTCACCCAGCTCTGGGTGTAGATATGGTAAATGCAGGTTGCATCAGAAGCCTTGAATGAATTACTTAAGTATTGCTCTCTATTTCACTGTCATTGTGTTTTGTTTAAGAAATTTATTTCTAATATGGGATTTAGCTGATTTTCACTGCTTTAATGCCGCTGTACACACTCCTGATTCTCTTACAGAGATATATAAATACATTGCTTTTATGATTCTTACTAGGCAGGTATATTCCTAGGCGTTGAATATGGGGTGTTGAGTCCATTTCGTTGAGCAAGGAGTAGCTCTTGTCTATTCCATATTTGCCTTATAGAACGTTATCTGTGCTCATTTCAATCTCTGGTTTTATGCAGCACCCCAACTCACCTTTCCCCTTAAGCAAGCATAAGTTGGTTTTCTAAATTTGAGACCCTGTTCTGTTTTGGAATTCAGTTCCTGTGTAGCCAAGTTTACATTCCGTGTATTAGTGATATCTTATGATGTTTCTTTTTCTGTGTGACTTATTTCAGTTAGAATCATCGTACCTGAATCCACTCATTATGCTGCTACGGGCCTGATGACATAGATTTCATTGCTGAGTGATACTGCATTGTACGTAAGTACCACAAGTTCTTTATCCATTTTTCATTTTCTGTGATATTGAACTTGTACAGTAAACGAGGTTCTTGTAAACAGAGGCGTCCCAAACTTTGGGGTGGCTGTGTCTTTTTGATTTTAATTTCCCTAAGCTATAGGACCATAAGTGGAAGTGTCCTAGGCTCTGTTGCTTTGGTTTTTAGATGTTTCAGGAAACACCATACACTTCTCCCGAGTGTCTGTTGGCAATTTACATCCCGCCCATCAGCATAACGAGGCTCCCAGTTCTCCATGGCCTGTCCTGCCTTTCTGGATTTTACACTTTTTTCAGATGGCCCTTTTGACCGGGGGGAAGTGAGACTTCATTGTAGTGCAGATTTCCTTTGCAAGCTTGCTTCGTTGGCCAAAAAGGGCGTATGCGTTTTTTCCTGAATATATTCAGGAAAAAACGCATACGCCCTTTTTGGCCAAGTGCATCATTGTGGACGTTCTGCCTCTTTTCCTATGCTTTCAATGCAATTCCAGTCTACCTCCTGAAATCGGTTTCCTGCAATTCTGCCCCGCTTTCAAGTCCTCTTGGCAGCCTTACTTCAGCATATTTTTGGACGATAGTTGTCATTTATAACTCTGCAGGTTTGTGAATTACAGTGGCCCTGAGCTCCTTTCTTCAACTCGCTTTCTTTTGAGCTGGCCGCAACACCGCAGGATGGCTTCAGGCCCTAATCTGGTTCCGGCACGGCACGCTGAGCCTTTGGTTATTTCCTCTTCCTGGTGGGAAATGAGAGTTAAATTTGCCCGTCCAGACACCTCCAGCTAGCCTCTCATTGGTTCTCCCTATTCCTGTTCATCTTCCGCAGAAATTCCAAACTGGGCCAAACAAGAGGTTAAGGGGACTGACTCTCCAAGTCGGGAGAGTGTTAGTAAAGCGTCTGGAATGTTGCACCCGAGTACCAGGGTACGACAATTGAGACATATTTGAACACGTCTCCCGATCACACGGTTGATCATACTCTAGGTTCCACATGCATGTTTTAGCTGAAGGAAGAATACCTTAAAGCTGGGTAGTTGAAACCCGTGGAATGGGTACCATGCAATATGACTTCAAAGGGTCTTAATTTGCTCACCGAACCTCTCCAATCCTATCACTGCTGCGTTTATGCCCCTGTACACACGCTTCATTCTCTTTCGGAGACATAGCAATCCATAGGTTTTAAGATACTTACTAGTCAGGTACATTCTTAGGCGTTTAATATGGGGTGTTGAGTCCATTTCGTTGAGCAAGGAGTAGCTCTTGTCTATTCCATATTTGGCTTAAGGAACTTTATCTGTGCTCATTTCAATCTCTGGTTTTATGCAGCACCCCAACTCACCTTTCCCCTTAAGCAAGCATAAGTTGGTTTTCTAAATTTGAGACCCTGTTCTGTTTTGGAATTCAGTTCCTGTGTAGCCAAGTTTACATTCCGTGTATTAGTGATATCTTATGACGTTTCTTTTTCTGTGTGACTTATTTCAGTTAGAATCATCGTACCTGAATCCACTCATTATGCTGCTACGGGCCTGATGACATAGATTTCATTGCTGAGTGATACTGCATTGTACGTAAGTACCACAAGTTCTTTATCCATTTTTCACTTTCTGTGATATTGAACTTGTACGGTAAACGAGGTTCCTGTAAACAGAGGCGTCCCAAACTTTGGGGTGGCTGTGTCTTTTTGATTTTAATTTCCCTAAGCTATAGGACCATAAGTGGAAGTGCCCTAGGCTCTGTTGCTTTGTTTTTTAGATGTTTCAGGAAACACCATACACTTCTCCCGAGTGTCTGTTGGCAATTTACATCCCGCCCATCAGCATAACAAGGCTCCCAGTTCTCCATGGCCTGTCCTGCCTTTCTGGATTTTACACTTTCTTCAGATGGCCCTTTTGACCGGGGGGAAGTGAGACTTCATTGTAGTGCAGATTTCCTTTGCAAGCTTGCTTGGTTGGCCAAAAAGGGCGTATGCGTTTTTTCCTGAATATATTCAGGAAAAAACGCATACGCCCTTTTTGGCCAAGTGCATCATTGTGGACGTTCTGCCTCTTTTCCTATGCTTTCAATGCAATTCCAGTCTACCTCCTGAAATCGGTTTCCTGCAATTCTGCCCCGCTTTCAAGTCCTCTTGGCAGCCTTACTTCAGTATATTTTTGGACGATAGCTGTCATTTATAACTCTGCAGGTTTGTGAATTACAGTGCCCCTGAGCTCCTTTCTTCAACTCGCTTTCTTGTGACCTGGCCGCAATACCGCAGGATGGCTTCAGGCCCTAATCTGGTTCCGGCACGGCACGCTGAGCCTTTGGTTAATTCCTCTTCCTGCTGGGAAATGAGAGTTAAATTTGCCCGTCCAGACACCTCCAGCTAGTCTCTCATTGGTTCTCGCTATTCCTGTTCATCTTCCGCAGAAATTGCAAACTGGGCCAAACAGGAGGTTAAAGGGACTGACTCTCCATGTCGGGAGAGTGTTAGTAAAGCGTCTGGAATGTTGCACCCGAGTACCAGGGTACGAAAACTGAGACATATTTGAACACGTCTCCCGTTCACACGGTTGATCATACTCTAGGTTCCACGTGCATGTTTTAGCTGAAGGAAGAATACCTTAAACCTGGAGAGTTGAGACCCGTGGAATGGGTACCATGCAATATGACTTCAAAGGGTCTTCATTTGCTCACCGAACCTCTCCAATCCTATCACTGCTGCGTTTATGCCCCTGTACACACGCTTGATTCTCTTTTGGAGACATAGCAATCCATAGGTTTTAAGATACTTACTAGTCAGGTACATTCTTAGGCGTTTAATATGGGGTGTTGAGTCCATTTCGTTGAGCAAGGAGTAGCTCTTGTCTATTCCATATTTGGCTTAAGGAACTTTATCTGTGCTCATTTCAATCTCTGGTTTTATGCAGCACCCCAACTCACCTTTCCCCTTAAGCAAGCATAAGTTCGTTTTCTAAATTTGAGACCCTATTCTGTTTTGGAATTCAGTTCCTGTATAGCCAAGTTTACATTCCGTGTATTAGTGATATCTTATGATGTTTCTTTTTCTGTGTGACTTATTTCAGTTAGAATCATCATACCTGAATCCACTCATTGTGCTGCTAAGGGCCTGATGACATAGATTTCATTGCTGAGTGATATTGCTTTGTAAGTAAATACCACAACTTCTTTATCCATTTTTCACTTTCTGTGATGTAGAACTTGTACTGTAAACGAGGTTCCTGTAAACAGAGCTGTTCCAAACTTCGGGGTGGCTGTGTCTTTTTGATTTTAATTTCCCTAAGCTATAGGACCATAAGTGGAAGTGCCCTAGGCTCTGTTGCTTTGTTTTTTAGATGTTTCAGGAAACACCATACACTTCTCCCAGAGTGGCTGTTGGCAATTTACATCGCGCCCATCAGCATAACAAGGCTCCCAGTTCTTCATGGCCTCTCCTGCCTTTCTGGATTTTACACTTTTTTCAGATGGCCCTTTTGACCGGGGGGAAGTGAGACTTCATTGTAGTGCAGATTTCCTTTGCAAGCTTGCTTGGTTGGCCAAAAAGGGTGTATGCGTTTTTTCCTGAATATATTCAGGAAAAAACGCATACGCCCTTTTTGGCCAAGTGCATCATTGTGGACGTTCTGCCTCTTTTCCTATGCTTTCAATGCAATTCCAGTCTACCTCCTGAAATCGGTTTCCTGCAATTCTGCCCCGCTTTCAAGTCCTCTTGGCAGCCTTACTTCAGTATATTTTTGGACGATAGCTGTCATTTATAACTCTGCAGGTTTGAGAATTACAGTGCCCCTGAGCTCCTTTCTTCAACTCGCTTTCTTGTGAGCTGGCCGCAACACCGCAGGATGGCTTCAGGCCCTAATCTGGTGCCGGCACGGCACGCTGAGCCTTTGGTTAATTCCTCTTCCTGGTGGGAAATGAGAGTTAAATTTGCCCGTCCAGACACCTCCAGCTAGTCTCTCATTGGTTCTCGCTATTCCTGTTCATCTTCCGCAGAAATTGCAAACTGGGCCAAACAGGAGGTTAAAGGCGCTGACTCTCCAAGTGGGGAGAGTGTTAGTAAAGCGTCTGGAATGTTGCACCCGAGTACCAGGGGAGGAAAACTGAGACATATTTGAACACGTCTCCCGTTCACACAGTTGATCATACTCTAGGTTCCACATGCATGTTTTAGCTGAAGGAAGAATACCTTAAACCTGGGTAGTTGAAACCCGTGGAATGGGTACCATGCAATATGACTTCAAAGGGTCTTAATTTGCTCACCGAACCTCTCCAATCCTATCACTGCTGCGTTTATGCCCCTGTACACACGCTTCATTCTCTTTCGGAGACATAGCAATCCATAGGTTTTAAGATACTTACTAGTCAGGTACATTCTTAGGCGTTTAATATGCGGTGTTGAGTCCATTTCGTTGAGCAAGGAGTAGCTCTTGTCTATTCCATATTTGGCTTAAGGAACTTTATCTGTGCTCATTTCAATCTCTGGTTTTATGCAGCACCCCAACTCACCTTTCTCCTTAAGCAAGCATAAGTTGGTTTTCTAAATTTGAGACCCTGTTCTGTTTTGGAATTCAGTTCCTGTGTAGCCAAGTTTACATTCCGTGTATTAGTGATATCTTATGATGTTTCTTTTTCTGTGTGACTTGTTTCAGTTAGAATCATCGTACCTGAATCCGCTCATTATGCTGCTACGGGCCTGATGACATAGATTTCATTGCTGAGTGATACTGCATTGTACGTAAGTACCACAAGTTCTTTATCCATTTTCCGCTTTCTGTGATACTGAACTTGTACGGTAAACGAGGTTCTTGTAAACAGAGGCGTCCCAAACTTTGGGGTGGCTGTGTCTTTTTGATTTTAATTTCCCTAAGCTATAGGACCATAAGTGGAAGTGCCCTAGGCTCTGTTGCTTTGTTTTTTAGATGTTTCAGGAAACACCATACACTTCTCCCGAGTGTCTGTGGGCAATTTACATCCCGCCCATCAGCATAACGAGGCTCCCAGTTCTCCATGGCCTGTCCTGCCTTTCTGGATTTTACACTTTTTTCAGATGGCCCTTTTGACCGGGGGGAAGTGAGACTTCATTGTAGTGCAGATTTCCTTTGCAACCTTGCTTGGTTGGCCAAAAAGGGCGTATGCGTTTTTTCCTGAATATATTCAGGAAAAAACGCATACGCCCTTTTTGGCCAAGTGCATCATTGTGGACGTTCTGCCTCTTTTCCTATGCTTTCAATGCAATTCCAGTCTACCTCCTGAAATCGGTTTCCTGCAATTCTGCCCCGCTTTCAAATCCTCTTGGCAGCCTTACTTCAGTATATTTTTGGACGATAGCTGTCATTTATAACTCTGCAGGTTTGTGAATTACAGTGCCCCTGAGCTACTTTCTTCAACTCGCTTTCTTGTGACCTGGCCGCAACACCGCAGGATGGCTTCAGGCCCTAATCTGGTTCCGGCACGGCACGCTGAGCCTTTGGTTAATTCCTCTTCCTGGTGGGAAATGAGAGTTAAACTTGCCCGTCCAGACACCTCCAGCTAGTCTCTCATTGGTTCTCGCTATTCCTGTTCATCTTCCGCAGAAATTGCAAACTGGGCCAAACAGGAGGTTAAAGGGACTGACTCTCCAAGTCGGGAGAGTGTTAGTAAAGCGTGTGGAATGTTGCACCTGAGTTCCAGGGGACGAAAACTGAGACATATTTGAACACGTCTCCCGTTCACACGGTTGATCATACTCTGGGTTCCACATGCATGTTTTAGCTGAAGGAAGAATACCTTAAACCTGGAGAGTTGAGACCCGTGTAATGGGTACCATGCAATATGACTTCAAAGGGTTTTCATTTGCTCACCGAACCTCTCCAGTCCTACCACTGCTGCGTTTATGCCTCTGTACACACGCTTGATTCTCTTTTGGAGACATAGGAATCCATAGGTTTTCAGATACTTACTAGTCAGGTACATTCTTAGGCGTTTAATATGGGGTGTTGAGTCCATTTCGTTGAGCAAGGAGTAGCTCTTGTCTATTCCATATTTGGCTTAAGGAACTTTATCTGTGCTCATTTCAATCTCTGGTTTTATGCAGCACCCCAACTCACCTTTCCCCTTAAGCAAGCATAAGTTGGTTTTCTAAATTTGAGACGCTGTTCTGTTTTGGAATTCAGTTCCTGTGTAGCCAAGTTTACATTCCGTGTATTACTGATATCTTATGATGTTTCTTTTTCTGTGTGACTTATTTCAGTTAGAATCATCGTACCTAAATCCACTCATTGTGCTGCTAAGGGCCTGATGACATAGATTTCATTGCTGAGTGATACTGCATTGTACGTAAGTACCACAAGTTCTTTATCCATTTTTCACTTTCTGTGATATTGAACTTGTACGGTAAACGAGGTTCTTGTAAACAGAGGCGTCCCAAACTTTGGGGTGGCTGTATCTTTTTGATTTTAATTTCCCTAAGCTATAGGACCATAAGTGGAAGTGCCCTAGGCTCTGTTGCTTTGTTTTTTAGATGTTTCAGGAAACACCATACACTTCTCCCGAGTGTCTGTTGGCAATTTACATCCCGCCCATCAGCATAACAAGGCTCCCAGTTCTCCATGGCCTGTCCTGCCTTTCTGGATTTTACACTTTTTTCAGATGGCCCTTTTGACCGGGGGGAAGTGAGACTTCATTGTAGTGCAGATTTCCTTTGCAAGCTTGCTTGGTTGGCCAAAAAGGGCGTATGCGTTTTTTCCTGAATATATTCAGGAAAAAACGCATACGCCCTTTTTGGCCAAGTGCATCATTGTGGACGTTCTGCCTCTTTTCCTATGCTTTCAATGCAATTCCAGTCTACCTCCTGAAATCGGTTTCCTGCAATTCTGCCCCGCTTTCAAGTCCTCTTGGGAGCCTTACTTCAGTATATTTTTGGACGATAGCTGTCATTTATAACTCTGCAGGTTTGTGAATTACAGTGCCCCTGAGCTCCTTTCTTCAACTCGCTTTCTTGTGACCTGGCCGCAACACCGCAGGATGGCTTCAGGCCGTAATCTGGTTCCGGCACGGCACGCTGAGCCTTTGGTTAATTCCTCTTCCTGCTGGGAAATGAGATTTAAATTTGCCCGTCCAGACACCCCCAGCTAGTCTCTCATTGGTTCTCGCTATTCCTGTTCATCTTCCGCAGAAATTGCAAAGTGGGCCAAACAAGAAGTTAAGGGGACTGACTCTCCAAGTCGGGAGAGTGTTAGTAAAGCGTCTGGAATGTTGCACCCGAGTACCAGGGTACGAAAATTGAGACATATTTGAACACGTCTCCCGATCACACGGTTGATCATACTCTAGGTTCCACATGTATGTTTTAGCTGAAGGAAGAATACCTTAAAGCTGGGTAGTTGAAACCCGTGGAATGGGTACCATGCAATATGACTTCAAAGGGTCTTAATTTGCTCACCGAACCTCTCAAATCCTATCACTGGTGCGTTTATGCCCCTGTACACACGCTTGATTCTCTTTCGGAGACATAGCAATCCATAGGTTTTAAGATACTTACTAGTCAGGTACATTCTTAGGCGTTTAATATGGGGTGTTGAGTCCATTTCGTTGAGCAAGGAGTAGCTCTTGTCTATTCCATATTTGGCTTAAGGAACTTTATCTGTGCTCATTTCAATCTCTGGTTTTATGCAGCACCCCAACTCACCTTTCTCCTTAAGCAAGCATAAGTTGGTTTTCTAAATTTGAGACCCTGTTCTGTTTTGGAATTCAGTTCCTGTGTAGCCAAGTTTACATTCCGTGTATTAGTGATATCTTATGATGTTTCTTTTTCTGTGTGACTTGTTTCAGTTAGAATAATCGTACCTGAATCCGCTCATTGTGCTGCTAAGGGCCTGATGACATAGATTTCATTGCTGAGTGATATTGCTTTGTAAGTAAATACCACAACTTCTTTATCCATTTTTCACTTTCTGTGATGTAGAACTTGTACTGTAAACGAGGTTCCTGTAAACAGAGCTGTTCCAAACTTCGGGGTGGCTGTGTCTTTTTGATTTTAATTTCCCTAAGCTATAGGACCATAAGTGGAAGTGCCCTAGGCTCTGTTGCTTTGTTTTTTAGATGTTTCAGGAAACACCATACACTTCTCCCGAGTGTCTGTTGGCAATTTACATCGCGCCCATCAGCATAACAAGGCTCCCAGTTCTTCATGGCCTCTCCTGCCGTTCTGGATTTTACACTTTTTTCAGATGGCCCTTTTGACCGGGGGGAAGTGAGACTTCATTGTAGTGCAGATTTCCTTTGCAAGCTTGCTTGGTTGGCCAAAAAGGGCGTATGCGTTTTTTCCTGAATATATTCAGGAAAAAACGCATACGCCCTTTTTGGCCAAGTGCATCATTGTGGACGTTCTGCCTCTTTTCCTATGCTTTCAATGCAATTCCAGTCTACCTCCTGAAATCGGTTTCCTGCAATTCTGCCCCGCTTTCAAGTCCTCTTGGCAGCCTTACTTCAGTATATTTTTGGACGATAGCTGTCATTTATAACTCTGCAGGTTTGAGAATTACAGTGCCCCTGAGCTCCTTTCTTCAACTCGCTTTCTTGTGAGCTGGCCGCAACACCGCAGGATGGCTTCAGGCCCTAATCTGGTTCCGGCACGGCACGCTGAGCCTTTGGTTAATTCCTCTTCCTGGTGGGAAATGAGAGTTAAATTTGCCCGTCCAGACACCTCCAGCTAGTCTCTCATTGGTTCTCGCTATTCCTGTTCATCTTCCGCAGAAATTGCAAACTGGGCCAAACAGGAGGTTAAAGGCGCTGACTCTCCAAGTGGGGAGAGTGTTAGTAAAGCGTCTGGAATGTTGCACCCGAGTACCAGGGGAGGAAAACTGAGACATATTTGAACACGTCTCCCGTTCACACGGTTGATCATACTCTGGGTTCCACATGCATGTTTTAGCTGAAGGAAGAATACCTTAAACCTGGGTACTTGAAACCCGTGGAATGGGTACCATGCAATATGACTTCAAAGGGTCTTCATTTGCTCACCGAACCTCTCCAATCCTATCACTGCTGCGTTTATGCCCTTGCACACATGCTTGATTCTCTTTCGCAGACATAGTAATCCATAGGTTTTAAGATACTTACTAGTCAGGTACATTCTTAGGCGTTTAATATGCGGTGTTGAGTCCATTTCGTTGAGCAAGGAGTAGCTCTTGTCTATTCCATATTTGGCTTAAGGAACTTTATATGTGCTCATTTCATTCTCTGGTTTTATGCAGCACCCCAACTCACCTTTCACCTTAAGCAAGCATAAGTTGGTTTTCTAAATTTGAGACCCTGTTCTGTTCTGTAATTCAGTTCCTGTGTAGCCAAGTTTACATTCCGTGTATTACTGATATCTTATGATGTTTCTTTTTCTGTGTGACTTATTTCAGTTAGAATCATCATACCTGAATCCACTCATTGTGCTGCTAAGGGCCTGATGACATAGATTTCATTGCTGAGTGATATTGCTTTGTAAGTAAATACCACAACTTCTTTATCCATTTTTCACTTTCTGTGATGTTGAACTTGTACTGTAAACGAGGTTCTTGTAAACAGAGCCGTTCCAAACTTCGGGGTGGCTGTGTCTTTTTGATTTTAATTTCCCTAAGCTATAGGACCATAAGTGGAAGTGCCCTAGGCTCTGTTGCTTTGTTTCTTAGATGCATCAGGAAACACCATACACTTCTCCCGAGTGTCTGTTGGCAATTTACATCCCGCCCATCAGCATAACAAGGCTCCCAGTTCTCCATGGCCTGTCCTGCCTTTCTGGATTTTACACTTTTTTCAGATGGTCCTTTTGACCGGGGGGGAGTGAGACTTCATTGTAGTGCAGATTTCCTTTGCAAGCTTGCTTGGTTGGCCAAAAAGGGCGTATGCGTTTTTTCCTGAATATATTCAGGAAAAAACGCATACGGCCTTTTTGGCCAAGTGCATCATTGTGGACGTTCTGCCTCTTTTCCTATGCTTTCAATGCAATTCCAGTCTACCTCCTGAAATCGGTTTCCTGCAATTCTGCCCCGCTTTCAAGTCCTCTTGGCAGCCTTACTTCAGTATATTTTTGGACGATAGCTGTCATTTATAACTCTGCAGGTTTGTGAATTACAGTGCCCCTGAGCTCCTTTCTTCAACTCGCTTTCTTGTGACCTGGCCGCAACACCGCAGGATGGCTTCAGGCCCTAATCTGGTTCCGGCACGGCACGCTGAGCCTTTGGTTAATTCCTCTTCCTGGTGGGAAATGAGAGTGAAATTTGCCCGTCCAGACACCTCCAGCTAGTCTCTCATTGGTTCTCGCTATTCCTGTTCATCTTCCGCAGAAATTGCAAACTGGGCCAAACAGGAGGTTAAAGGCGCTGACTCTCCAAGTGGGGAGAGTGTTAGTAAAGCGTCTGGAATGTTGCACCCGAGTACCAGGGGAGGAAAACTGAGACATATTTGAACACGTCTCCCGTTCACACGGTTGATCATACTCTGGGTTCCACATGCATGTTTTAGCTGAAGGAAGAATAACTTAAACCTGGGTACTTGAAACCCGTGGAATGGGTACCATGCAATATGACTTCAAAGGGTCTTCATTTGCTCACCGAACCTCTCCAATCCTATCACTGCTGCGTTTATGCCCTTGCACACATGCTTGATTCTCTTTCGCAGACATAGTAATCCATAGGTTTTAAGATACTTACTAGTCAGGTACATTCTTAGGCGTTTAATATGCGGTGTTGAGTCCATTTCGTTGAGCAAGGAGTAGCTCTTGTCTATTCCATATTTGGCTTAAGGAACTTTATCTGTGCTCATTTCATTCTCTGGTTTTATGCAGCACCTCAACTCACCTTTCCCCTTAAGCAAGCATAAGTTGGTTTTCTAAATTTGAGACCCTGTTCTGTTCTGTAATTCAGTTCCTGTGTAGCCAAGTTTACATTCCGTGTATTACTGATATCTTATGATGTTTCTTTTTCTGTGTGACTTATTTCAGTTAGAATCATCATACCTGAATCCACTCATTGTGCTGCTAAGGGCCTGATGACATAGATTTCATTGCTGAGTGATATTGCTTTGTAAGTAAATACCACAACTTCTTTATCCATTTTTCACTTTCTGTGATGTTGAACTTGTACTGTAAACGAGGTTCTTGTAAACAGAGCCGTTCCAAACTTCGGGGTGGCTGTGTCTTTTTGATTTTAATTTCCCTAAGCTATAGGACCATAAGTGGAAGTGCGCTAGGCTCTGTTGCTTTGTTTTTTAGATGTTTCCGGAAACACCATACACTTCTCCCGAGTGTCTGTTGGCAATTTACATCCCGCCCATCAGCATAACAAGGCTCCCAGTTCTCCATGGCCTGTCCTGCCTTTCTGGATTTTACACTTTTTTCAGATGGCCCTTTTGACCTGGGGGAAGTGAGACTTCATTGTAGTGCCGATTTCCTTTGCAGGTTTGCTTGGTTGGCCAAAAAGGGCGTATGCGTTTTTTCCTGAATATATTCAGGAAAAAACGCATACGCCCTTTTTGTCCAAGTGCATCATTGTCGAGGTTCTGACTCTCTTCATATGTTTTCAATGCAATTCCAGTCTACCTCCTGAAATTGGTTTCCTGCAATTCTGCCTTGCTTTCATTGCCTCTTCATAGCCTTACCTCAATATATTTTTTGAATATAGTTAGCCTTTATAACTCTGCAGGTTTTTGAATTGCAGTGGCCCTTAGCTCCATTTTTCAGCTCTTATTTTTGTGGTCTTGCCCCATAACCACAGGATTCCTTGAAGCCCTATTTTTCTTCTGGGGCACCTTGCTGTGCCTTTGGTTAATTCTTCTTACTGATGTGACATTAGAGTGACATGTGCCCATTGAAACCGCTACAGCTAGTTTCTCACTGGTTCCCCCTATTCCCATTCATCCTCTGCACTAACTGCAGACTGTGCGATACCAGAACTTAAAGGCATTGACTCCATGTGGGGATGTTGTTAGTAAAGCGGCTGGAATGTTGATCCGGAGCCCCAGGAGAGGAAAAATGAGGTGCGTTTTAGAAACCTTTCCCGATCATATGGTATACCAGTCGCTGGGTTTCCCAAGCATGGTTTAGCTGTAGGAAGATTCCCTTCAACCTGGAGTGTTGGGACCCTTGGACTGAGTAGCATGAAGTATTGCATTAAACTTTCGGCAGTTGCTCACCAAAGCTCACCAATCCTCTCAGCCCCAAGTGTCCAGCCTTATGTCTTATCCAGCTGTGGGTTTATATGTGGTCAATCCAGGTTACATCACAGCCCCTGAGCGAATTTTGTAAGAATTTTTCTCTTTCATTGTTTCAGCGTTTTCTTTTTAAAATTTATTTCTATAATGGGGTTTAGCTCATTTTCACTGCTGTGTTTGTGCCGCTCTGCACACACTTGATTCCCTTATGGAGATATATCAATACATGGGTTTTAAGATTCTTATTACTCAGATATATTTCTCTGCGGTGTATAGGGTGTGTTGAGGCCAGTTCATTGAGCAAGGTGTAGATCTTGTCTAATACCTATTTGGTTTATTGAACGGTATCTGTGCTAATTTCAAACTCTGGTTTTATGCATCACCCCACCTCTCCTTTCCCCTTAAGCTGACATAAGTGTGTTTTCTAAATGTGAGACACTGTTCTGTTCTGTAATTCATTTCTTGTGCAGCCATATTTACCCTCCCTCTATAAGTGATATCTTATGATATGTTTCTTTTTCTGTTTGACTTATTTCAAGTAGTATTATCGGACGTAAATCCACTCTTTATCCTTCTACTAGCCTTATTACATTGATTTCATGGTGAAGAGATATTCCATTGTACATAAGTACCACATCTTCTTTATCCATTGTTCTCTTTCCTGGGATATTTAAGGTGTACTGAAGTTGAGGTTCTTGTAAACAGAGTAGCCCTAAACTGTGGTGTGCTTGTGTCTTGTTGATTTTTAGACTTCCCTAGATATACTCCCATGATTGGAAGTGTCCTATGCTCTGTAGCTCTGTTTTTTAGATGATTTAGGAACCACCATACACTTCTCCAGAGTGGCTCTCGGCAGTTCACACACTGCCCATCAGCGTATAAAGGCTCCCTGTTCTCCATGGCCTGTCCTGCATTTCTGGTTTTTACAATTTTTTAGGATGGCCCTTTTGACCGGTGGGAAGTGAGACTTCTTTGTTGTGCACATTTGCATTGCTTGCTTGCTTCGTTGCCCATAAAGTGCGTATGCGTTTTTTCCTGGATATAATCAGGAAAAAACGCATACGCCCTTTTGGGCCAACTGCATCATTGTCGAAATTCTGCCGCTTTTCAAGTGCATTAAAGATGAGTCCAATCTATCTCTTGAAATCTGTTTCTTGCAATTCTGTCTTGCATTCAGATCCTCTTCTTTGCCTTACCTCAACATATTTTTGGACATTAGTTTTCATTTATAACTCTGCAGGTTTGTGAATTGCAGTGACCCTGAGCTCCATTTTTTAAGTTGCTCTTTTGTGAGCTGGCCACAAACCCACAGGATTGCTTCAGGCCCTATTTTGGCTCCGGCGAGGCAGGCTGAGCCTTTCTTTAATTCTTATTCTTAATGGGAAATTAGAGTGATATGTGCCCGTCCAAACCCCTACAACTATTCTCTCATTGGTTCCCCCTCTTCCCGTTCATCCTCCTCACAATTTGCAAAATGTGTGAAACAAAAGTTTAAATGTGCTGATTCTCCAAGTGGGGAGATTCTAAGTAACGTGGCTGGAATGGTGAACAGGAGCACCAGGAGAGGATAAATGAGGTGCATTTTAGACACATCTCCCGATCACATGGTGTACAGTCCTCTGGGTTTTCCATGCATGTTTTAGCTGTAGGAAGATCCCTTGAACCTGCAGATTTGGGACCCATTGAATGGGTACCAGGTAGTATTACTTTAAAGGGAGTGCATTTCCTCACCCAACCTCACATTTCTCTTAGCGCAAACAGTTTCCAGCCTTATGTCTCATCCTGCTGTGGGTCTAGATGTGTTCAATCCATGTTGCATCACCGTCCCTGAGGAAAAGTTGTAAGAGGTTTTCTCTGTCTCTCTGTCGTTTATTTTTTTCAATTTATTACTATATTGGTTACAGCTGATTTTCAAAGCTCTGTTTCTTGCTGCTGTACATCCACTTGATTCACGTACAGAGAGTCATCAATAAATTCTTTTTCAGATTCTTACCAGTCGTATATATTCTTTTCCGGTGACTTGAGTGTGCTGAGTGCAGTTCTTTTAGCTACCGTGTAGGCCTTGTTGATTATCAGTTTGGTATTTGGAATGGTATCTTTGCTAATTTCAACCTCCTGGATGATGCCTCACCCCTCCCCACCTTTCCCGTTTAGCAGCCTTATGCGTGTTTTCTACATATTTGACTATGTTTTTGTTTTGTAATTTATTTCATGTGTAGCCATTTTGGATTCCACCTTTAAGTGATATCTTATGATATGTGTCTTTTTCTTTTTGAATTCTGTCACTTAGAATGATCATACGTAACTCCTCCGGAGTTGTTACAACTGGCCATATTTCATTGATTTCCAGGCTGAATAATATTCCACTCTACCTAAGTACCACATCTCTATCCATTTTTTCCCTCCAGAGACATTTAAGTTATATCCTAGTCGAGGATCTTTTAAACAGAGAGGGGGTAAACATTGGGGTGCCTGTGTCCTCTCGATTTTTGTTTTTCCCAAGATATACGCCCATGAGTGCAAGTGCCCTATGCTCTGTAGCTCATTTTTTAGATGCTTTAGTAAACACAATACACTTTTCCAGAATGGCCGTTGGCAATATACATTTCCACTATAAGTCTCACAGGGCTCCCTCTTCTCGTTGCCCTGTCCTGCATTTCTGTTGTTTACGCTTTATGAGGATGGCTCTTCTGACTGATGCGAAGTGATATCTTTTGTAGTATTGACTTCCAGTGCCCACCTGTTTGGTTGGCTAAAAAAGTGTATGCCCTTTTCTTGAATATATACAGAAAAAAACGCATGCACCCTTTTTGGCCAACTGCAATGTTGGCAATGTTCAGCTCCTTTTCTTGTGCTTAATGGCGAGTCCTTTCTACCTCCTCAAATCCCTTTCCTGCCATTCTCCCTTGCTTACAAGTCCTTTTCTCTGACTTTCCTCAAGACATTTTTCAGTGATGGATATTTTCAACTCTGCAGTTTTGTGAATTTTACTGCCCCTGAGTTCCATTGTTCAACTTGTGTTTATGGGAACTGGCCACAAAGCAGCGGGATTTCCTCAAGCCCTATACTGTTTCCATGGGCAACCCTAGCCTTTGGTCAATTCGTCTTCCTGATTGGAAATTAGAGTGACATGTGCCTGTCTGAACACCTAGGACTTGTCTCTCATTGTTCCTCATCCTTCCGCTTCATCCTCTGGACAAATTCCAAACTGTACGCAACAGGATGTTGACAGTGCTGACATCTCCAAGTGGGGAGACTGTTAGTAAAGACGCTGGAGGGGTGAACCCGAGCACCAGGAGATGAGGAGATGAGATGCCTTTTCCAAACTCTTCCCGATCAGACGGTATACCATCCTCTGGGTGTGACAGACATGTTTTAGCAGTAGGAAGAGTCCCATTCATGTAAGGAGAACACCAGGGCTTTTTCAAAATCAGTGTCTCCCCGAAACCCAAACTGGGGAAGTTTTTAAGCTACGGCTACACATATGTTCATTAAGGGCCTTGGGAAGTAGGCAGAGTCCAAACTTTAGATGATTGAAGTCTTCAGGGTCAGAAGCACTCACCACCAGCTTCCCTTAGGCTACACTTTAACTATCATTGATAGATGATGTCAATAAAAATATCTATTCTTTTTCAGATTATTTCCCCTTATAGGTTATTGCAAAATGTTGAGTGTAGTTCCCTGTGCTATACAGTAGTTCCTTGTTGATGATCTATTTTATACATAGCAGTGTGTATGTGTTAATTCCAAACTGTTAATTTATCCCTCCTCCCACCTTTCCCCTTTGGTAATAATAAATTATAAGATTTTATACTTCTCAGAAATGGGGGAGCTGAAAGAGAGGTATCATTTTCAATGGAAAAGCATTTAAAACAAGATTGAAGGTTTAACCAAGATTATTAGATGTACATCCTTGGAAAGAAATCACTTCGTTTCTCTAATATTGACCTGACAAATAAGACAAACCTTTTCACTGAACTTGCTTATAAAAAGTGATGGAAATATCAAATGGAAGTGTTAGAAACATCTTATTTTACCCGAGCCTTATACACTGTTCTATGTTAACTACAGTTTGGCTCACACATCTGTTCATTGAGGTTACAATAGTCTCAATTTCTGTTACTGATCCTCCAGAGTGGACCCCAACAAGTGTCCCCCTGCCCAGTGTCATTGGGGCCAACAGATCGAGACTGAGTTTGGTTCACAAGCAAAGGAAACTTTATATTTTGATCAGAGAATGGAGAGGTGAGAGCATGCACTACCCCGTGGGCTGTGGGCTGGGCTGCTGTGTAGAGATCCTGTCAGAGTCAGTGGGAGGGAGGGAGGCGGCGGAGCTCTCGAGGGCCGGGTTGGCTGTAGCTCAGGCTCTATATCGTGGAGTCTGCACTGGGCCCCAGGAGCTGAGGTGTCGACCCAGCCATTCTGCACTAGGAAATCTGGTCTGAAGTGCCGGGTGTGGAACCTCTGCATGCGGGACCCTAGGAGCACGTGAAATTAGACAAAGCACAAAGGATAAAAAAGGCTAGACTTGACTTTATTGCCCAGATTCTATTTTTATCTCCCAGGGATTTTTAATGGGCTTTGCTGGGGACAAACCCCTCCTCTGCCTTTTGTCCCGTTCCTCATTCTTGGAGTGCTGAGGGTGCAGACCTTTCTTCTGTAACTGCTGAGTGCTGAGTTGGGAGCCCTCATACCCTGGGGCGAGGGTCAGGGCTTCTCCCCAGCAGCCTCCCGGTGACGTTGATTGTCCCCAGGACCCCTGCCTCCCTGCTCGTCCACCTGAGCACCAGCATTGGAAGTGTTATAGATTCTAATGACCTTTAAGGGTCCAGGAAAGAGATGTGCAGAGACGCTGTGGGGGCCGGTTTCACCCCGCCCCACATTTGTTCGGCCACCTTAGGCTGACCATTTCTGCCAGCCTAGATGCTCTGACCAGTAGTCTGCGCTTTCTTCAATTAGGCCCCTGAATTAACGTACAAACAGCACCAGGTGTCAGAGCCCTGCCCGCTCAACTCCCAGACAGTCCAGGGTCAGTGGTGATAAGGACCATGATGGCTACTGAGTCAACAGCCTTTTGAAGTAAACAGGAGTTCAGCCGGTCTTATTGGCCACAATCATCACGGTGTCTGTAGGCTTTTCTATGGTGACAGTGTGGTATACGGTTCCCCCGCCAAGATTATTAGCTCCCCGCTGGGTGCAGTAAGTCCTGCAAGCAGTAGTCTACTCTTTTGGGACACACTCTTGTTGTTTTATGAGAGAAACTCCAGGTCAAGTGATGTTCACACGAGTCGTCATGGTGCCCTGTTGCCCCCGGTTATCTCTCTGGATGTTGGAGTTGGAGGGCCTCCTCACTCGAGGTCGGTGTGCCCACGGAGCGAACCCTGCAACTTCAGGGCATGGTTGGTGGTTAGGATCACCACGTGGGGTCCTTTTCCCTTAGGAGGGAGGTGGCCTTTTGGGCTGCTGATTTCCAGGTTTTTAGATACCGCCAGTATCTTGGCCAGATGTGGCAGTGGGCCAAGCCCCTTAGTGACCGTAGTTTATCCTACCTGGATGGCATTCTTGCATTGTTCCATTTCAAGTGGTCCCAGTTTTTGCACTAATTCTCCAATGGCGATTCACCTTTCACCGGGAATGTAAAGGTCAAAGGGTTTAGCTAAATTAGGGAGTTCCAGGGCAAGGGTCTGAATTGACTGCTCTTTCCATTCTTGAAAGGCCACTTCTGGATTCTATTCAAAAGGATCATCATCTTTTCCTTTCAGTGTTTCATATAGAGGCCCAGCTAGTAGACTGTAGTTAGGGATCCAGAAGCAGCAAACCCTGGCCTCCCCAGGAACCCCTAAGCTGTCTTCTAGTTTTAGAAAGGGGTAAGGCTGAAAATGGTTTCTTCCCTTTCCTGGGATGGGCTTCTCTGACCTTCTGTGAGAATGAAGCCCAGGCAGGTCACCGCAGTCTGTGATATTTGAGCTTTTTCTTGGACAACTTCTATCCTTTATTGGCTTGGTAGTTCAGAGGCCTCCTTAGTAGGGTTGGCGATCAGAATGTCGTCTGCATATTGAAGGAGGGTTTCCTTTTCCAGAGGTAGAACTTTTAGGTCTTTAGCTAAGCTTTCCCCAAAGATGGTGTGGGAATTTTTGCACCCTTGGGTCCAGACGGCCCGGAAGTATTGTTTTAGTTGTATGTTGAGTCCTGCCACTCACAAGCCAAAATTTCTTGTGACTCTGGGACTAATGGAATACAAAAGAAGGCATCATTGAAGACTAATACAGAATACCATGTCCTGGTGGTTGGTAGAATGACCAGCAGGGTGTAGGAATTAGGAGCAACTGGAGGTATATCCTCGGTGGCTTCACTGACTGTCCTGACATCCTTTACCAGGTCCCCAGCAGCCCATGGGGCTCTCGTGGTCAGACCAATCCCAGAATATGGAGCTCACCTGGGCAGGTACCCCACCCCCACCCCAGCCCACGGGGCTCTCGTGGTCAGGCCCCTCCCAGGATACAGAGCTACCCTTGCAGGTACCGTGGCAGGGCTGGGCACACAGGAACCGTGCACATAGCCCTCATTGCAGAGCACCCCCAGCTCACCTGTCGCTCAGAGCTGACACAGAGCACCTCAGAGCAGGACTTGAACTAACAAACAGCAGCTGCGACAGGTCTGTGACCCTGGGCATCACTCCGTGAGGCCTCCCTCCACCTGGTCTTCCAGAGACTTCCACTGCACCCGGGGCACCAGGCCTCTGTCTCCAACCACCACCCACCCCTCCTCTCCCTGACTCCTGGGTTCCTCTCATTAGGAGAGGGTTTTCTTGAAGTTGTCTCCCACTCATGGGCCAGATAAAATGATTAGAAAACAAGCCAAAGCTGCAGCCCCTTGTCTATCCTGACTCTCAGGAGCCCACACCTGTTCCTTGGACCTGGCCGGTTCAGCAAGTTCCATTTTCTGCAACTGTGAGCCCCTGAGGGGTGATGATTGGCTGACCTGGGCAGCCTTACCGTGCCGGCCAGCCCTCCCCAAGTGTGCCTGGGTTGAGATCAATATAAATACCACTCCAGGCAGCAAGAGCCCCTGCAGCCGTGCCTGACACCATTTTCTCTGCCCTGTCAGCAGTCTCGGGGCTGGGCTGGTGAGAGGGAGTGAGAGGCCACGGCTTTGTGGGTGGCCCAGTGTGAGTGGGGCTCTGCTGGACTTTCTGCAGCAGTTGCCAGGCTGCCACCTGCTAAAGAAGAGGATGTGTCACCCATACCTGCTGCTGGAATTTCTCCCTGGGCAGAGGTGAGGAAGGAAAAAAGCAGTGGGGGCAGGGACAGGACGGGTATCTCAGGCAGGGAAATGGAAATCTTCCAGAAGAGCACCCAGGGCCAGGACCATCCTGGCTGGCCTGCAGGCACCAAGTCGGCCGGCATGCTGTCACTCGTGTGGCTCTATGGCCCTTCCTCTAGGCTTTCAAGTCCTTGTATATATTCAGGTGTTTTACCTGGGACGGGTGGGAATAGTTCAGCAGCAACTGGCCTGGGGCTCAGCTCACGTTTACTCACAGATGCCTCGGCACGGTGCCCCAGCTTTGCAATGAGGACGCTTGTTGCGTGGGGGCTGCTGGCTGAATGGGAGACGATTCCCCACCACTGACCAACTTCAGAATTGTTTACAACTGGAGCAAGTGCCCTGATACGGTTTTCCTCTGTGTAACTGGTGGGTTCTGTGTTTTTTTCTCTTTTTCGTTTTTGGTTCAAGGTAGATTTTATTCCTCTTTTTTGTATTTACAGATATAAGCATGGAAATAATTTATTCATATAAATACATGTATGTGCAGGGAATAATTGTTTTTTCTGTTTTATTTTTTAAATTTTATTTCTTTATAATTTTGAATTTTATTTTATATTTTTATACAGCAGGTTCTTATTGGTTATCTATTTTATACATATAAATGTATACATGCCAATCCCAGTCTCTCAACTCCTCCCACCACCACCCCCCCAACAGCTTTCCCCCCTTGTTGTCCATACGTTTGCTCTATTTATGCCTTGCAAAATGGTTAATCTGTACAGTTTTTCTAGGTTCCACATATATGCATGAATATACAAGATTTGTTTTTCTCTTTCTGACTTACTTCACTCTGTATGACAGTCTCTAGATCCATCGACGTCTCTACAAATGACCCAATTTCATTCCTTTTCATGGCTTAGTAATATTCCATTTTATATATGTACCACAGCTTTATGCATTCGTCTGTCTGTGGGCATTTAGGTTGCTTCCATTACCTCGATATTGTAAATAGTGATGCAATGAACATTGCGGTGAATGACTCTTTTTGATTTATGGTTTTGTCTGGGTATATGTCCAGTACTGGGATTGCTGTATCATATGGTAATTCTATTGTTAGTTTCTTAAGAAATTCCATATTGTTCTCCATAATGACTGTATCAATTTATATTCCCAACAATAGTGGAAGAGGGTTCCTTTTCTCCACAACCTTTCCAGCATTTTTTGTTTGTAGATTTTCTATGATGCCTATTCTACCAGGTGTGAGGTGATACCTCATTGTTGAATCCATTTCGTTGAGCAAGGGGTAGGTCTTGTCTATTACATATTTGGCTTATGGAACGATATCTGTGCTAATTTCAAACTCTGCTTTTATGCAGCACCCCAACTCACCTTCCCCCTTAAGCAAGCATAAGTTGGTTTTCTAAATTTGAGACCCTGTTCTGTTTTGTAATTCAGTTCATGTGTAGCCAAGTTCACATTCCGTGTATTAGTGATACCTTATGATGTTTCTTTTTCTGTGTGACTTCTTTCACTTAGAATCATCGTGCCTCAATCCACTCATTATGCTGGTACGGGCCTGGTGACATAGATTTCATTGCTGATGGTATTCTGTTGTACATAAGTACCGCAACTTCTTTATCCATTATTTGCTCTCTGGGATATTTAACTTGTGCCGCAGAAGAGATTCCTGTAAAAAGAGCCATCCCAAATTTTGGGGTGGCTGTGTCTTTTTGATTTTAATTTCCCTAAACTATAGGACCATAAGTGGAAGTGCCCTAGGCTCTGTTGCTTTGTTTTTTAGATGTTTCAGGAAACACCATACACTTCTACAGAGTGGCTGTTGGTAATTTACATCCCGCCCATCAGCATAACAAGGCTCCCAGTTCTCCATGGCCTGTCCTGCCTTTCTGGATTTTACACTTTTTTCAGATGGCCCTTTAGACCGGGGGGAAGTGAGACTTCATTGTAGTGCAGATTTCCTTTGCAAGCTTGCTTGGTTGGCCAAAAAGGGCGTATGAGTTTTTTCCTGAATATATTCAGGAAAGAACACATACACCCTTTTTGGTCAAGTGCATCATTGTCGACGTTCTTCCTCTTTTCCTGTGTTTTAAATGCAATCCAATTCCGATTCCTCCTGAAATCGGTTTCCTGCAATTCTGCCCCGCATTCAAGTCCTCTTGGCAGCCCTACTTCAGTATATTTTCGGACAATAGCTGTCATTTATAAATCTGCAGGTTTGTGAATTACAGTGCCCCTGAGCTCCTTTCTTCAACTCGCTTTCTTTTGAGCTGGCCACAACACCGCAGGATTGCTTCAGGCCCTAATCTGGTTCCGGCACGGCATGCTGAGCCTTTGGTTTATTCCTCTTCCCTGTGGGAAATGAGAGTTAAATTTGCCCGTCCAGACACCTCCAGCTAGTCTCTCATTGGTTCTCCCTATTCCTGTTCATCTTCCGCAGAAATTGCAAACTGGGCCAAACAGGAGGTTAAAGGGACTGACTCTCCAAGTCGGGAGAGTGTTAGTAAAGCGTCTGGAATGTTGCACCCGAGTACCAGGGAACGAAAAGTGAGACACATTTGAACACGTTTCTCGATCACACGGTGGATCATACTCTGGGTTCCACATGCATGTTCTAGCTGAAGGAAGAATCCCTTAAACCTGGAGAGTTGAGACCCATGAAATGGGTACCATGCAATATGACTTCAAAGGGTCTGCATTTGCTCACCGAACCTCACCAATCTTATGAGCCCCAAGTGTCCAGCCTTATGTGTCACCCAGCTCTGGGTGTAGATTTGGTAAATGCAGGTTGCATCAGAAGCCTTGAATGAATTACTTAAGTATTGCTCTCTATTTCACTGTCATTGTGTTTTGTTTAAGAAATTTATTTTTAATATGGGATTTAGCTGATTTTCACTGCTTTAATGCCGCTGTACACACTCTTGATTCTCTTACAGAGATATATAAATCCATTGCTTTATAATTCTTACTAGGCAGGTATATTCCTAGGCGTTGAATATGGGGTGTTGAGTCCATTTCGTTGAGCAAGGAGTAGCTCTTGTCTATTCCATATTTGCCTTATAGAACGTTATCTGTGCTCATTTCAATCTCTGGTTTTATGCAGCACCCCAACTCACCTTTCCCCTTAAGCAAGCATAAGTTGGTTTTCTAAATTTGAGACCCTGTTCTGTTTTGGAATTCAGTTCCTGTGTAGCCAAGTTTACATTCCGTGTATTAGTGATATCTTATGATGTTCCTTTTTCTGTGTGACTTATTTCAGTTAGAATCATCGTACCTGAATCCACTCATTATGCTGCTACGGGCCTGATGACATAGATTTCATTGCTGAGTGATACTGCATTGTACGTAAGTACCACAAGTTCTTTATCCATTTTTCACTTTCTGTGATATTGAAGTTGTACGGTAAACGAAGTTCTTGTAAACAGAGGCGTCCCAAACGTTGGGGTGGCTGTGTCTTTTTGATTTTAATTTCCCTAAGCTATAGGACCATAAGTGGAAGTGCCCTAGGCTCTGTTGCTTTGGTTTTTAGATGTTTCAGGAAACACCATACACTTCTCCCGAGTGTCTGTTGGCAATTTACATCCCGCCCATCAGCATAACGAGGCTCCCAGTTCTCCATGGCCTGTCCTGCCTTGCTGGATTTTACACTTTTTTCAGATGGCCCTTTTGACCGGGGGGAAGTGAGACTTCATTGTAGTGCAGATTTCCTTTGCAAGCTTGCCTGGTTGGCCAAAAAGTGCGTATGCGTTATTTCCTGAATATATTCAGGAAAAAACGCATATGCCCTTTTTGGCCAAGTGCATCATTGTGGACGTTCTGCCTCTTCTCCTATGCTTTCAATGCAATTCCAGTCTACCTCCTGAAATCGGTTTCCTGCAATTCTGCCCTACTTTCAAGTCCTCTTGGCAGCTTTACTTCAGTATATTTTTGGACGATAGCTGTCATTTATAACTCTGCAGGTTTGTGAATTACAATGCCCCTGAGCTCCTTTCTTCAACTCGCTTTCTTGTGACCTGGCCGCAACACCGCAGGATGGCTTCAGGCCCTAATCTGGTTCCGGCACGGCACGCTGAGCCTTTGGTTAATTCCTCTTCCTGGTGGGATATGAGAGTTAAATTTGCCCGTCCAGACACCTCCAGCTAGTCTCTCATTGGTTCTCACTATTCCTGTTCATCTTCCGCAGAAATTGCAAACTGGGCCAAACAGGAGGTTAAAGGGACTGACTCTCCAAGTCGGGAGAGTGTTAGTAAAGCGTCTGGAATGTTGCACCTGAGTACCAGGGGACGAAAACTGAGACATATTTGAACACGTCTCCCGTTCACACGGTTGATCATACTCTGGGTTCCACATGAATGTTTTAGCTGAAGGAAGAATACCTTAAACCTGGAGAGTTGAGACCCGTGTAATGGGTACCATGCAATATGACTTCAAAGGGTCTTCATCTGCTCACCAAACCTCTCCAATCCTATCACTGCTGCGTTTATGCCCCTGTACACACGCTTGATTCTCTTTTGGAGACATAGCAATCCATAGGTTTTAAGATACTTACTAGTCAGGTACATTCTTAGGCGTTTAATATGCGGTGTTGAGTCCATTTCGTTGAGCAAGGAGTAGCTCTTGTCTATTCCATATTTGGCTTAAGGAACTTTATCTGTGCTCATTTCAATCTCTGGTTTTATGCAGCACCCCAACTCACCTTTCCCCTTAAGCAAGCATAAGTTGGTTTTCTAAATTTGAGACCCTGTTCTGTTCTGTAATTCAGTTCCTGTGTAGCCAAGTTTACATTCCGTGTATTACTGATATCTTATGATGTTTCTTTTTCTGTGTGACTTATTTCAGTTAGAATTATCATACCTGAATCCACTCATTGTGCTGCTACGGGCCTGATGACATAGATTTCATTGCTGAGTGATATTGCTTTGTAAGTAAATACCACAACTTCTTTATCCATTTTTCACTTCCTGCGATGTTGAACTTGTACTGTAAACGAGGTTCTTGTAAACAGAGGCGTCCCAAATTTTGGTGGCTGTGTCTTTTTGATTTTAATTTCCCTAAGCTATAGGACCATAAGTGGAAGTGCCCTAGGCTCTGTTGCTTTGGTTTTTAGATGTTTCAGGAAACACCATACACTTCTCCCGAGTGTCTGTTGGCAATTTACATCCCGCCCATCAGCATAACAAGGCTCCCAGTTCTCCATGGCCTGTCCTGCCTTTCTGGATTTTACACTTTTTTCAGATGGCCCTTTTGACCGGGGGGAAGTGAGACTTCATTGTAGTGCAGATTTCCTTTGCAAGCTTGCTTGGTTGGCCAAAAAGGGCGTATGCGTTTTTTCCTGAATATATTCAGGAAAAAACGCATACGCCCTTTTTGGCCAAGTGCATCATTGTGGACGTTCTGCCTCTTTTCCTATGCTTTCAATGCAATTCCAGTCTACCTCCTGAAATCGGTTTCCTGCAATTCTGCCCCGCTTTCAAGTCCTCTTGGCAGCCTTACTTCAGTATATTTTTGGACGACAGCTGTCATTTATAACTCTGCAGGTTTGTGAATTACAGTGCCCCTGAGCTCCTTTCTTCAACTTGCTTTCTTTTGAGCTGGCCGCAACCCCGCAGGATGGCTTCAGGCCCTAATCTGGTTCCGGCACGGCACGCTGAGCCTTTGGTTAATTCCTCTTCCTGGTGGGAAATGAGAGTTAAATTTGCCCGTCCAGACACCTTCAGCTAGTCTCTCATTGGTTCTCCCTATTCCTGTTCATCTTCCGCAGAAATTGCAAACTGGGCCAAACAGGAGGTTAAAGGCGCTGACTCTCCAAGTGTGGAGAGTGTTAGTAAAGCATCGGGAATGTTGCACCCGAGTACCAGGGGACGAAAACTGAGACATATTTGAACACGTCTCCCGATCACATGTTTGATCATACTCTAGGTTCCACATGCATGTTTTAGCTGAAGGAAGAATACCTTAAACCTGGAGAGTTGAGGCCCTTGGAATGGGTACCATGAAATATGACTTCAAAGGGTCTTCATTTGCTCACCGAACCTCTGCAATCCTATCACTGCTGCGTTTATGCCCCTGTACACACGCTTGATACTCTTTCGGAGACATAGCAATCCATAGGTTTTAAGATACTTACTAGTCAGGTACATTCTTAGGCGTTTAATATGGGGTGTTGAGTCGATTGCGTTGAGCAAGGAGTAGCTCTTGTCTATTCCGTATTTGGCTTAAGGAACTTTATCTGTGCTCATTTCAATCTCTGGTTTTATGCAGCACCCCAACTCACCTTTCCCCTTAAGCAAGCATAAGTTGGTTTTCTCAATTTGAGACCCTGTTCTGTTTTGTAATTCAGTTCCTCTGTAGCCAAGTTTACATTCCATGTATTAGTGATATTTATTGATGTTTCTTTTTCTGTGTGACTTATTTCAGTTAGAATCACCATACCCGAATCCACTCATTGTGCTGCTAAGGGCCTGGTGACATAGATTTCATTGCTGAGTGATATTGCATTGTACTTGAGTACCCAAACTTCTTTATCCATTTTTCACTTTCTGTGATATTGAACTTGTACTGTAAACGAGGTTGTTGTAAACAGAGCCGTCCCAAACTTTGGGGTGGCTGTGTCTTTTTGATTTTAATTTCCCTAAGCTATAGGACCATAAGTGGAAGTGCGCTAGGCTCTGTTGCTTTGTTTTTTAGATGTTTCCGGAAACACCATACACTTCTCCCGAGTGTCTGTTGGCAATTTACATCCCGCCCATCAGCATAACAAGGCTCCCAGTTCTCCATGGCCTGTCCTGCCTTTCTGGATTTTACACTTTTTTCAGATGGCCCTTTTGACCTGGGGGAAGTGAGACTTCATTGTAGTGCAGATTTCCTTTGCAGGTTTGCTTGGTTGGCCAAAAAGGGCGTATGCGTTTTTTCCTGAATATATTCAGGAAAAAACGCATACGCCCTTTTTGGCCAAGTGCATCATTGTCGAGGTTCTGACTCTCTTCATATGTTTTCAATGCAATTCCAGTCTACCTCCTGAAATTGGTTTCGTGCGATTCTGCCTTGCTTTCATTGCCTCTTCATAGCCTTACCTCAATATATTTTTTGAATATAGTTAGCCTTTATAACTCTGCAGGTTTTTGAATTGCAGTGGCCCTTAGCTCCATTTTTCAGCTCTTATTTTTGTGGTCTTGCCCCATAACCACAGGATTCCTTGAAGCCCTATTTTTCTTCTGGGGCACCTTGCTGTGCCTTTGGTTAATTCTTCTTACTGATGTGACATTAGAGTGACATGTGCCCATTGAAACCGCTACAGCTAGTTTCTCACTGGTTCCCCCTATTCCCATTCATCCTCTGCACTAACTGCAGACTGTGCGATACCAGAACTTAAAGGCATTGACTCCATGTGGGGATGTTGTTAGTAAAGCGGCTGGAATGTCGATCCGGAGCCCCAGGAGAGGAAAAATGAGGTGCGTTTTAGAAACCTTTCCCGATCATATGGTATACCAGTCGCTGGGTTTCCCAAGCATGGTTTAGCTGTAGGAAGATTCCCTTCAACCTGGAGTGTTGGGACCCTTGGACTGAGTAGCATGAAGTATTGCATTAAACTTTCGGCAGTTGCTCACCAAAGCTCACCAATCCTCTCAGCCCCAAGTGTCCAGCCTTATGTCTTATCCAGCTGTGGGTTTATATGTGGTCAATCCAGGTTACATCACAGCCCCTGAGCGAATTTTGTAAGAATTTTTCTCTTTCATTGTTTCAGCGTTTTCTTTTTAAAATTTATTTCTATAATGGGGTTTAGCTCATTTTCACTGCTGTGTTTGTGCCGCTCTGCACACACTTGATTCCCTTATGGAGATATATCAATACATGGGTTTTAAGATTCTTATTACTCAGATATATTTCTCTGCGGTGTATAGGGTGTGTTGAGGCCAGTTCATTGAGCAAGGTGTAGATCTTGTCTAATACCTATTTAGTTTATTGAACGGTATCTGTGCTAATTTCAAACTCTGGTTTTATGCATCACCCCACCTCTCCTTTCCCCTTAAGCTGACATAAGTGTGTTTTCTAAATGTGAGACACTGTTCTGTTCTGTAATTCATTTCTTGTGCAGCCATATTTACCCTCCCTCTATAAGTGATATCTTATGATATGTTTCTTTTTCTGTTTGACTTATTTCAAGTAGTATTATCGGACGTAAATCCACTCTTTATCCTTCTACTAGCCTTATTACATTGATTTCATGGTGAAGAGATATTCCATTGTACATAAGTACCACATCTTCTTTATCCATTGTTCTCTTTCCTGGGATATTTAAGGTGTACTGAAGTTGAGGTTCTTGTAAACAGAGTAGCCCTAAACTGTGGTGTGCTTGTGTCTTGTTGATTTTTAGACTTCCCTAGATATACTCCCATGATTGGAAGTGTCCTATGCTCTGTAGCTCTGTTTTTTAGATGATTTAGGAACCACCATACACTTCTCCAGAGTGGCTCTCGGCAGTTCACACACTGCCCATCAGCGTATAAAGGCTCCCTGTTCTCCATGGCCTGTCCTGCATTTCTGGTTTTTACAATTTTTTAGGATGGCCCTTTTGACCGGTGGGAAGTGAGACTTCTTTGTTGTGCACATTTGCATTGCTTGCTTGCTTCGTTGCCCATAAAGTGCGTATGCGTTTTTTCCTGGATATAATCAGGAAAAAACGCATACGCCCTTTTGGGCCAACTGCATCATTGTCGAAATTCTGCCGCTTTTCATGTGCATTAAAGACGAGTCCAATCTATCTCTTGAAATCTGTTTCTTGCAATTCTGTCTTGCATTCAGATCCTCTTCTTTGCCTTACCTCAACATATTTTTGGACGTTAGTTTTCATTTATAACTCTGCAGGTTTGTGAATTGCAGTGACCCTGAGCTCCATTTTTTAAGTTGCTCTTTTGTGAGCTGGCCACAAACCCACAGGATTGCTTCAGGCCCTATTTTGGCTCCGGCGAGGCAGGCTGAGCCTTTCTTTAATTCTTATTCTTAATGGGAAATTAGAGTGATATGTGCCCGTCCAAACCCCTACAACTATTCTCTCATTGGTTCCCCCTCTTCCCGTTCATCCTCCTCACAATTTGCAAAATGTGTGAAACAAAAGTTTAAATGTGCTGATTCTCCAAGTGGGGAGATTCTAAGTAACGTGGCTGGAATGGTGAACAGGAGCACCAGGAGAGGATAAATGAGGTGCATTTTAGACACATCTCCCGATCACATGGTGTACAGTCCTCTGGGTTTTCCATGCATGTTTTAGCTGTAGGAAGATCCCTTGAACCTGCAGATTTGGGACCCATTGAATGGGTACCAGGTAGTATTACTTTAAAGGGTGTGCATTTCCTCACCCAACCTCACATTTCTCTTAGCGCAAACAGTTTCCAGCCTTATGTCTCATCCTGCTGTGGGTCTAGATGTGTTCAATCCATGTTGCATCACCGTCCCTGAGGAAAAGTTGTAAGAGGTTTTCTCTGTCTCTCTGTCGTTTATTTTTTTCAATTTATTACTATATTGGTTACAGCTGATTTTCAAAGCTCTGTTTCTTGCTGCTGTACATCCACTTGATTCACGTACAGAGAGTCATCAATAAATTCTTTTTCAGATTCTTACCAGTCGTATATATTCTTTTCCGGTGACTTGAGTGTGCTGAGTGCAGTTCTTTTAGCTACCGTGTAGGCCTTGTTGATTATCAGTTTGGTATTTGGAATGGTATCTTTGCTAATTTCAACCTCCTGGATGATGCCTCACCCCTCCCCACCTTTCCCGTTTAGCAGCCTTATGCGTGTTTTCTACATATTTGACTATGTTTTTGTTTTGTCATTTATTTCATGTGTAGCCATTTTGGATTCCACCTTTAAGTGATATCTTATGATATGTGTCTTTTTCTTTTTGAATTCTGTCACTTAGAATGATCATACGTAACTCCTCCGGAGTTGTTACAACTGGCCATATTTCATTGATTTCCAGGCTGAATAATATTCCACTCTACCTAAGTACCACATCTCTATCCATTTTTTCCCTCCAGAGACATTTAAGTTATATCCTAGTCGAGGATCTTTTAAACAGAGAGGGGGTAAACATTGGGGTGCCTGTGTCCTCTCGATTTTTGTTTTTCCCAAGATATACGCCCATGAGTGCAAGTGCCCTATGCTCTGTAGCTCATTTTTTAGATGCTTTAGTAAACACAATACACTTTTCCAGAATGGCCGTTGGCAATATACATTTCCACTATAAGTCTCACAGGGCTCCCTCTTCTCGTTGCCCTGTCCTGCATTTCTGTTGTTTACGCTTTATGAGGATGGCTCTTCTGACTGATGCGAAGTGATATCTTTTGTAGTATTGTCTTCCAGTGCCCACCTGTTTGGTTGGCTAAAAAAGTGTATGCCCTTTTCTTGAATATATACAGAAAAAAACGTATGCACCCTTTTTGGCCAACTGCAATGTTGGCAATGTTCAGCTCCTTTTCTTGTGCTTAATGGCGAGTCCTTTCTACCTCCTCAAATCCCTTTCCTGCCATTCTCCCTTGCTTACAAGTCCTTTTCTCTGACTTTCCTCAAGACATTTTTCAGTGATGGATATTTTCAACTCTGCAGTTTTGTGAATTTTACTGCCCCTGAGTTCCATTGTTCAACTTGTGTTTATGGGAACTGGCCACAAAGCAGCGGGATTTCCTCAAGTCCTATACTGTTTCCATGGGCAACCCTAGCCTTTGGTCAATTCGTCTTCCTGATTGGAAATTAGAGTGACATGTGCCTGTCTGAACACCTAGGACTTGTCTCTCATTGTTCCTCATCCTTCCGCTTCATCCTCTGGACAAATTCCAAACTGTACGCAACAGGATGTTGACAGTGCTGACATCTCCAAGTGGGGAGACTGTTAGTAAAGACGCTGGAGGGGTGAACCCGAGCACCAGGAGATGAGGAGATGAGATGCCTTTTCCAAACTCTTCCCGATCAGACGGTATACCATCCTCTGGGTGTGACAGACATGTTTTAGCAGTAGGAAGAGTCCCATTCATGTAAGGAGAACACCAGGGCTTTTTCAAAATCAGTGTCTCCCCGAAACCCAAACTGGGGAAGTTTTTAAGCTACGGCTACACATATGTTCATTAAGGGCCTTGGGAAGTAGGCAGAGTCCAAACTTTAGATGATTGAAGTCTTCAGGGTCAGAAGCACTCACCACCAGCTTCCCTTAGGCTACACTTTAACTATCATTGATAGATGATGTCAATAAAAATATCTATTCTTTTTCAGATTATTTCCCCTTATAGGTTATTGCAAAATGTTGAGTGTAGTTCCCTGTGCTATACAGTAGTTCCTTGTTGATGATCTATTTTATACATAGCAGTGTGTATGTGTTAATTCCAAACTGTTAATTTATCCCTCCTCCCACCTTTCCCCTTTGGTAATAATAAATTATAAGATTTTATACTTCTCAGAAATGGGGGAGCTGAAAGAGAGGTATCATTTTCAATGGAAAAGCATTTAAAACAAGATTGAAGGTTTAACCAAGATTATTAGATGTACATCCTTGGAAAGAAATCACTTCGTTTCTCTAATATTGACCTGACAAATAAGACAAACCTTTTCACTGAACTTGCTTATAAAAAGTGATGGAAATATCAAATGGAAGTGTTAGAAACATCTTATTTTACCCGAGCCTTATACACTGTTCTATGTTAACTACAGTTTGGCTCACACATCTGTTCATTGAGGTTACAATAGTCTCAATTTCTGTTACTGATCCTCCAGAGTGGACCCCAACAAGTGTCCCCCTGCCCAGTGTCATTGGGGCCAACAGATCGAGACTGAGTTTGGTTCACAAGCAAAGGAAACTTTATATTTTGATCAGAGAATGGAGAGGTGAGAGCATGCACTACCCCGTGGGCTGTGGGCTGGGCTGCTGTGTAGAGATCCTGTCAGAGTCAGTGGGAGGGAGGGAGGCGGCGGAGCTCTCGAGGGCCGGGTTGGCTGTAGCTCAGGCTCTATATCGTGGAGTCTGCACTGGGCCCCAGGAGCTGAGGTGTCGACCCAGCCATTCTGCACTAGGAAATCTGGTCTGAAGTGCCGGGTGTGGAACCTCTGCATGCGGGACCCTAGGAGCACGTGAAATTAGACAAAGCACAAAGGATAAAAAAGGCTAGACTTGACTTTATTGCCCAGATTCTATTTTTATCTCCCAGGGATTTTTAATGGGCTTTGCTGGGGACAAACCCCTCCTCTGCCTTTTGTCCCGTTCCTCATTCTTGGAGTGCTGAGGGTGCAGACCTTTCTTCTGTAACTGCTGAGTGCTGAGTTGGGAGCCCTCATACCCTGGGGCGAGGGTCAGGGCTTCTCCCCAGCAGCCTCCCGGTGACGTTGATTGTCCCCAGGACCCCTGCCTCCCTGCTCGTCCACCTGAGCACCAGCATTGGAAGTGTTATAGATTCTAATGACCTTTAAGGGTCCAGGAAAGAGATGTGCAGAGACGCTGTGGGGGCCGGTTTCACCCCGCCCCACATTTGTTCGGCCACCTTAGGCTGACCGTTTCTGCCAGCCTAGATGCTCTGACCAGTAGTCTGCGCTTTCTTCAATTAGGCCCCTGAATTAACGTACAAACAGCACCAGGTGTCAGAGCCCTGCCCGCTCAACTCCCAGACAGTCCAGGGTCAGTGGTGATAAGGACCATGATGGCTACTGAGTCAACAGCCTTTTGAAGTAAACAGGAGTTCAGCCGGTCTTATTGGCCACCATCATCACGGTGTCTGTAGGCTTTTCTATGGTGACAGTGTGGTATACGGTTCCCCCGCCAAGATTATTAGCTCCCCGCTGGGTGCAGTAAGTCCTGCAAGCAGTAGTCTACTCTTTTGGGACACACTCTTGTTGTTTTATGAGAGAAACTCCAGGTCAAGTGATGTTCACACGAGTCGTCATGGTGCCCTGTTGCCCCCGGTTATCTCTCTGGATGTTGGAGTTGGAGGGCCTCCTCACTCGAGGTCGGTGTGCCCACGGAGCGAACCCTGCAACTTCAGGGCATGGTTGGTGGTTAGGATCACCACGTGGGGTCCTTTTCCCTTAGGAGGGAGGTGGCCTTTTGGGCTGCTGATTTCCAGGTTTTTAGATACCGCCAGTATCTTGGCCAGATGTGGCAGTGGGCCAAGCCCCTTAGTGACCGTAGTTTATCCTACCTGGATGGCATTCTTGCATTGTTCCATTTCAAGTGGTCCCAGTTTTTGCACTAATTCTCCAATGGCGATTCACCTTTCACCGGGAATGTAAAGGTCAAAGGGTTTAGCTAAATTAGGGAGTTCCAGGGCAAGGGTCTGAATTGACTGCTCTTTCCATTCTTGAAAGGCCACTTCTGGATTCTATTCAAAAGGATCATCATCTTTTCCTTTCAGTGTTTCATATAGAGGCCCAGCTAGTAGACTGTAGTTAGGGATCCAGAAGCAGCAAACCCTGGCCTCCCCAGGAACCCCTAAGCTGTCTTCTAGTTTTAGAAAGGGGTAAGGCTGAAAATGGTTTCTTCCCTTTCCTGGGATGGGCTTCTCTGACCTTCTGTGAGAATGAAGCCCAGGCAGGTCACCGCAGTCTGTGATATTTGAGCTTTTTCTTGGACAACTTCTATCCTTTATTGGCTTGGTAGTTCAGAGGCCTCCTTATAAGGGCTGGCGATCAGAATGTCGTCTGCATATTGAAGGAGGGTTTCCTTTTCCAGAGGTAGAACTTTTAGGTCTTTAGCTAAGCTTTCCCCAAAGACGGTGTGGGAATTTTTGCACCCTTGGGTCCAGACGGCCCGGAAGTATTGTTTTAGTTGTATGTTGAGTCCTGCCACTCACAAGCCAAAATTTCTTGTGACTCTGGGACTAATGGAATACAAAAGAAGGCATCATTGAAGACTAATACAGAATACCATGTCCTGGTGGTTGGTAGAATGACCAGCAGGGTGTAGGAATTAGGAGCAACTGGAGGTATATCCTCGGTGGCTTCACTGACTGTCCTGACATCCTTTACCAGGTCCCCAGCAGCCCATGGGGCTCTCGTGGTCAGACCAATCCCAGAATATGGAGCTCACCTGGGCAGGTACCCCACCCCCACCCCAGCCCATGGGGCTCTCGTGGTCAGGCCCCTCCCAGGATACAGAGCTACCCTTGCAGGTACCGTGGCAGGGCTGGGCACACAGGAACCGTGCACATAGCCCTCATTGCAGAGCACCCCCAGCTCACCTGTCGCTCAGAGCTGACACAGAGCACCTCAGAGCAGGACTTGAACTAACAAACAGCAGCTGCGACAGGTCTGTGACCCTGGGCATCACTCCGTGAGGCCTCCCTCCACCTGGTCTTCCAGAGACTTCCACTGCACCCGGGGCACCAGGCCTCTGTCTCCAACCACCACCCACCCCTCCTCTCCCTGACTCCTGGGTTCCTCTCATTAGGAGAGGGTTTTCTTGAAGTTGTCTCCCACTCATGGGCCAGATAAAATGATTAGAAAACAAGCCAAAGCTGCAGCCCCTTGTCTATCCTGACTCTCAGGAGCCCACACCTGTTCCTTGGACCTGGCCGGTTCAGCAAGTTCCATTTTCTGCAACTGTGAGCCCCTGAGGGGTGATGATTGGCTGACCTGGGCAGCCTTACCGTGCCGGCCAGCCCTCCCCAGGTGTGCCTGGGTTGAGATCAATATAAATACCACTCCAGGCAGCAAGAGCCCCTGCAGCCGTGCCTGACACCATTTTCTCTGCCCTGTCAGCAGTCTCGGGGCTGGGCTGGTGAGAGGGAGTGAGAGGCCACGGCTTTGTGGGTGGCCCAGTGTGAGTGGGGCTCTGCTGGACTTTCTGCAGCAGTTGCCAGGCTGCCACCTGCTAAAGAAGAGGATGTGTCACCCATACCTGCTGCTGGAATTTCTCCCTGGGCAGAGGTGAGGAAGGAAAAAAGCAGTGGGGGCAGGGACAGGACGGGTATCTCAGGCAGGGAAATGGAAATCTTCCAGAAGAGCACCCAGGGCCAGGACCATCCTGGCTGGCCTGCAGGCACCAAGTTGGCCGGCATGCTGTCACTCGTGTGGCTCTATGGCCCTTCCTCTAGGCTTTCAAGTCCTTGTATATATTCAGGTGTTTTACCTGGGACGGGTGGGAATAGTTCAGCAGCAACTGGCCTGGGGCTCAGCTCACGTTTACTCACAGATGCCTCGGCACGGTGCCCCAGCTTTGCAATGAGGACGCTTGTTGCGTGGGGGCTGCTGGCTGAATGGGAGACGATTCCCCACCACTGACCAACTTCAGAATTGTTTACAACTGGAGCAAGTGCCCTGATACGGTTTTCCTCTGTGTAACTGGTGGGTTCTGTGTTTTTTTCTCTTTTTCGTTTTTGGTTCAAGGTAGATTTTATTCCTCTTTTTTGTATTTACAGATATAAGCATGGAAATAATTTATTCATATAAATACATGTATGTGCAGGGAATAATTGTTTTTTCTGTTTTATTTTTTAAATTTTATTTCTTTTTAATTTTGAATTTTATTTTATATTTTTATACAGCAGGTTCTTATTGGTTATCTATTTTATACATATAAATGTATACATGCCAATCCCAGTCTCTCAACTCCTCCCACCACCACCCCCCCAACAGCTTTCCCCCCTTGTTGTCCATACGTTTGCTCTATTTATGCCTTGCAAAATGGTTAATCTGTACAGTTTTTCTAGGTTCCACATATATGCATGAATATACAAGATTTGTTTTTCTCTTTCTGACTTACTTCACTCTGTATGACAGTCTCTAGATCCATCGACATCTCTACAAATGACCCAATTTCATTCCTTTTCATGGCTTAGTAATATTCCATTTTATATATGTACCACAGCTTTATGCATTCGTCTGTCTGTGGGCATTTAGGTTGCTTCCATTACCTCGATATTGTAAATAGTGATGCAATGAACATTGCGGTGAATGACTCTTTTTGATTTATGGTTTTGTCTGGGTATATGTCCAGTACTGGGATTGCTGTATCATATGGTAATTCTATTGTTAGTTTCTTAAGAAATTCCATATTGTTCTCCATAATGACTGTATCAATTTATATTCCCAACAATAGTGGAAGAGGGTTCCTTTTCTCCACACCCTTTCCAGCATTTTTTGTTTGTAGATTTTCTATGATGCCTATTCTACCAGGTGTGAGGTGATACCTCATTGTTGAATACATTTCGTTGAGCAAGGGGTAGGTCTTGTCTATTACATATTTGGCTTATGGAACGGTATCTGTGCTAATTTCAAACTCTGCTTTTATGCAGCACCCCAACTCACCTTCCCCCTTAAGCAAGCATAAGTTGGTTTTCTAAATTTGAGACCCTGTTCTGTTTTGTAATTCAGTTCATGTGTAGCCAAGTTCACATTCCGTGTATTAGTGATACCTTATGATGTTTCTTTTTCTGTGTGACTTCTTTCACTTAGAATCATCATGCCTCAATCCACTCATTATGCTGGTACGGGCCTGGTGACATAGATTTCATTGCTGATGGTATTCTGTTGTACATAAGTACCGCAACTTCTTTATCCATTATTTGCTCTCTGGGATATTTAACTTGTGCCACAGAAGAGATTCCTGTAAAAAGAGTCATCCCAAATTTTGGGGTGGCTGTGTCTTTTTGATTTTAATTTCCCTAAACTATAGGACCATAAGTGGAAGTGCCCTAGGCTCTGTTGCTTTGTTTTTTAGATGTTTCAGGAAACACCATACACTTCTACAGAGCGGCTGTTGGTAATTTACATCCCGCCCATCAGCATAACAAGGCTCCCAGTTCTCCATGGCCTGTTCTGCCTTTCTGGATTTTACACTTTTTTCAGATGGCCCGTTAGACCGGGGGGAAGTGAGACTTCATTGTAGTGCAGATTTCCTTTGCAAGCTTGCTTGGTTGGCCAAAAAGGGCGTATGAGTTTTTTCCTGAATATATTCAGGAAAAAACACATACGCCCTTTTTGGCCAAGTGCATCATTGTCGACGTTCTTCCTCTTTTCCTGTGTTTTAAATGCAATCCAATTCCGATTCCTCCTGAAATTGGTTTCCTGCAATTCTGCCCCGCATTCAAGTCCTCTTGGCAGCCCTACTTCAGTATATTTTCGGACAATAGCTGTCATTTATAAATCTGCAGGTTTGTGAATTACAATGCCCCTGAGCTCCTTTCTTCAACTCGCTTTCTTTTGAGCTGGCCACAACACCGCAGGATTGCTTCAGGCCCTAATCTGGTTCCGGCACGGCACGCTGAGCCTTTGGTTAATTCCTCTTCCCTGTGGGAAATGAGAGTTAAATTTGCCCGTCCAGACACCTCCAGCTAGTCTCTCATTGGTTCTCCCTATTCCTGTTCATCTTCCGCAGAAATTGCAAACTGGGCCAAACAGGAGGTTAAAGGGACTGACTCTCCAAGTCGGGAGAGTGTTAGTAAAGCGTCTGGAATGTTGCACCCGAGTACCAGGGAACGAAAAGTGAGACACATTTGAACACGTTTCTCGATCACACGGTGGATCATACTCTGGGTTCCACATGCATGTTTTAGCTGAAGGAAGAATCCCTTAAACCTGGAGAGTTGAGACCCATGGAATGGGTACCATGCAATATGACTTCAAAGGGTCTGCATTTGCTCACCGAACCTCACCAATCTTATGAGCCCCAAGTGTCCAGCCTTATGTGTCACCCAGCTCTGGGTGTAGATATGGTAAATGCAGGTTGCATCAGAAGCCTTCAATGAATTACTTAAGTATTGCTCTCTATTTCACTGTCATTGTGTTTTGTTTAAGAAATTTATTTTTAATATGGGATTTAGCTGATTTTCACTGCTTTAATGCCGCTGTACACACTCTTGATTCTCTTACAGAGATATATAAATCCATTACTTTTATGATTCTTACTAGGCAGGTATATTCCTAGGCATTGAATATGGGGTGTTGAGTCCATTTCGTTGAGCAAGGAGTAGCTCTTGTCTATTCCATATTTGCCTTATAGAACGTTATCTGTGCTCATTTCAATCTCTGGTTTTATGCAGCACCCCAACTCACCTTTCCCCTTAAGCAAGCATAAGTTGGTTTTCTAAATTTGAGACCCTGTTCTGTTTTGGAATTCAGTTCCTGTGTAGCCAAGTTTACATTCCGTGTATTAGTGATATCTTATGATGTTTCTTTTTCTGTGTGACTTATTTCAGTTAGAATCATCGTACCTGAATCCACTCATTATGCTGCTACGGGCCTGATGACATAGATTTCATTGCTGAGTGATACTGCATTGTACGTAAGTACCACAAGTTCTTTATCCATTTTTCATTTTCTGTGATATTGAACTTGTACAGTAAACGAGGTTCTTGTAAACAGAGGCGTCCCAAACTTTGGGGTGGCTGTGTCTTTTTGATTTTAATTTCCCTAAGCTATAGGACCATAAGTGGAAGTGTCCTAGGCTCTGTTGCTTTGGTTTTTAGATGTTTCAGGAAACACCATACACTTCTCCCGAGTGTCTGTTGGCAATTTACATCCCGCCCATCAGCATAACGAGGCTCCCAGTTCTCCATGGCCTGTCCTGCCTTTCTGGATTTTACACTTTTTTCAGATGGCCCTTTTGACCGGGGGGAAGTGAGACTTCATTGTAGTGCAGATTTCCTTTGCAAGCTTGCTTGGTTGGCCAAAAAGGGCGTATGCGTTTTTTCCTGAATATATTCAGGAAAAAACGCATACGCCCTTTTTGGCCAAGTGCATCATTGTGGACGTTCTGCCTCTTTTCCTATGCTTTCAATGCAATTCCAGTCTACCTCCTGAAATCGGTTTCCTGCAATTCTGCCCCGCTTTCAAGTCCTCTTGGCAGCCTTACTTCAGCATATTTTTGGACGATAGTTGTCATTTATAACTCTGCAGGTTTGTGAATTACAGTGGCCCTGAGCTCCTTTCTTCAACTCGCTTTCTTTTGAGCTGGCCGCAACACCGCAGGATGGCTTCAGGCCCTAATCTGGTTCCGGCACGGCACGCTGAGCCTTTGGTTATTTCCTCTTCCTGGTGGGAAATGAGAGTTAAATTTGCCCGTCCAGACACGTCCAGCTAGCCTCTCATTGGTTCTCCCTATTCCTGTACATCTTCCGCAGAAATTGCAAACTGGGCCAAACAAGAGGTTAAGGGGACTGACTCTCCAAGTCGGGAGAGTGTTAGTAAAGCGTCTGGAATGTTGCACCCGAGTACCAGGGTACGACAATTGAGACATATTTGAACACGTATCCCGATCACACGGTTGATCATACTCTAGGTTCCACATGCATGTTTTAGCTGAAGGAAGAATACCTTAAAGCTGGGTAGTTGAAACCCGTGGAATGGGTACCATGCAATATGACTTCAAAGGGTCTTCATTTGCTCACCGAACCTCTCCAATCCTATCACTGCTGCGTTTATGCCCCTGTACACACGCTTCATTCTCTTTCGGAGACATAGCAATCCATAGGTTTTAAGATACTTACTAGTCAGGTATATACTTAGGCGTTTAATATGGGGTGTTGAGTCCATTTCGTTGAGCAAGGAGTAGCTCTTGTCTATTCCATATTTGGCTTAAGGAACTTTATCTGTGCTGATTTCAATCTCTGGTTTTATGCAGCACCCCAACTCACCTTTCTCCTTAAGCAAGCATATGTTGGTTTTCTAAATTTGAGACCCTGTTCTGTTTTGGAATTCAGTTCCTGTGTAGCCAAGTTTACATTCCGTGTATTAGTGATATCTTATGATGTTTCTTTTTCTGTGTGACTTGTTTCAGTTAGAATCATCGTACCTGAATCCGCTCATTATGCTGCTACGGTTCTGATGACATAGATTTCATTGCTGAGTGATACTGCATTGTACGTAAGTACCCCAAGTTCTTTATCCATTTTCCACTTTCTGTGATACTGAACTTGTACGGTAAACGAGGTTCTTGTAAACAGAGGCGTCCCAAACTTTGGGGTGGCTGTGTCTTTTTGATTTTAATTTCCCTAAGCTATAGGACCATAAGTGGAAGTGCCCTAGGCTCTGTTGCTTTGTTTTTTAGATGTTTCAGGAAACACCATACACTTCTCCCGAGTGTCTGTGGGCAATTTACATCCCGCCCATCAGCATAACGAGGCTCCCAGTTCTCCATGGCCTGTCCTGCGTTGCTGGATTTTACACTTTTTTCAGATGGCCCTTTTGACCGGGGGGAAGTGAGACTTCATTGTAGTGCAGATTTCCTTTGCAAGCTTGCTTGCTTGGCCAAAAAGGGCGTATGCGTTTTTTCCTGAATATATTCAGGAAAAAACGCATACACCCTTTTTGGCCAAGTGCATCATTGTGGACGTTCTGCCTCTTTTCCTATGCTTTCAATGCAATTCCAGTCTACCTCCTGAAATCGGTTTCCTGCAATTCTGCCCCACTTTCAAGTCCTCTTGGCAGCCTTACTTCAGTATATTTTTGGACGATAGCTGTCATTTATAACTCTGCAGGTTTGTGAATTACAGTGCCCCTGAGCTCCTTTCTTCAACTCGCTTTCTTGTGACCTGGCCGCAACACCGCAGGATGGCTTCAGGCCCTAATCTGGTTCTGGCACGGCACGCTGAGCCTTTGGTTAGTTCCTCTTCCTGGTGGGAAATGAGAGTTAAATTTGCCCGTCCAGACACCTCCAGCTAGTCTCTCATTGGTTCTCGCTATTCCTGTTCATCTTCCGCAGAAATTGCAAACTGGGCCAAACAGGAGGTTAAAGGGACTGACTCTCCAAGTCGGGAGAGTGTTAGTAAAGCATCTGGAATGTTGCACCTGAGTACCAGGGGACGAAAACTGAGACATATTTGAACACGTCTCCCGATCACATGGTTGATCATACTCTAGGTTCCACATGCATGTTTTAGCTGAAGGAAGAATACCTTAAAACTGGGTAGTTGAAACCCGTGGAATGGGTACCATGCAATATGACTTCAAAGGGTCTTCATTTGCTCACCGAACCTCTCCAATCCTATCACTGCTGCGTTTATGCCCCTGTACACATGCTTGATTCTCTTTCGGAGACATAGCAATCCATAGGTTTTAAGATACTTACTAGTCAGGTACATTCTTAGGCGTTTAATATGGGGTGTTGAGTCCTTTTCGTTGAGCAAGGAGTAGCTCTTGTCTATTCCATATTTGGCTTAAGGAACTTTATCTGTGCTCATTTCAATCTCTGGTTTTATGCAGCACCCCAACTCACCTTTCCCCTTAAGCAAGCATAAGTTGGTTTTCTAAATTTGAGACGCTGTTCTGTTTTCGAATTCAGTTCCTGTGTAGCCAAGTTGACATTCCGTGTATTACTGATATCTTATGATGTTTCTTTTTCTGTGTGACTTATTTCAGTTAGAATCATCCTACCTAAATCCACTCATTGTGCTGCTAAGGGCCTGATGACATAGATTTCATTGCTGAGTGATATTGCTTTGTAAGTAAATACCATAACTTCTTTATCCATTTTTCACTTTCTGCGATGTTGAACTTTTACTGTAAACGAGGTTCTTGTAAACAGAGCCATTCCAAACTTTGGGGTGGCTGTGTCTTTTTGATTTTAATTTCCCTAAGCTATAGGACCATAAGTGGAAGTGGCCTAGGCTCTCTTGCTTTGTTTTTTAGATGTTTCAGGAAACACCATACACATCTCCCGAGTGTCTGTTGGCAATTTACATCCCGCCCATCAGCATAACAAGGCTTCCAGTTCTCCATGGCCTGTCCTGCCTTTCTGGATTTTACACTTTTTTCAGATGGCCCTTTTGACCGGGGGGAAGTGAGACTTCATTGTAGTGTAGATTTCCTTTGCAAGCTTGCTTGGTTGGCCAAAAAGGGCGTATGCGTTTTTTCCTGAATATATTCAGGAAAAAACGCATACGCCCTTTTTGGCCAAGTGCATCATTGTGGACGTTCTGCCTCTTTTCCTATGCTTTCAATGCAATTCCAGTCTACCTCCTGAAATCGGTTTCCTGCAATTCTGCCCCGCTTTCAAGTCCTCTTGGCAGCCTTACTTCAGTATATTTTTGGACGATAGCTGTCATTTATAACTCTGCAGGTTTGTGAATTACAGTGCCCCTGAGCTCCTTTCTTCAACTCGCTTTCTTTTGACCTGGTCACAACACTGCAGGATGGCTTCAGGCCCTAATCTGGTTCCGGCATGGCACGCTGAGCCTTTGGTTAGTTCCTCTTCCTGGTGGGAAATGAGAGTTAAATTTGCCCGTCCAGACACCCCCAGCTAGTCTGTCATTGGTTCTCGCTATTCCTGTTCATCTTCCGCAGAAATTGCAAACTGGGCCAAACAGGAGGTTAAAGGGACTCACTCTCCAAGTCGGGAGAGTGTTAGTAAAGCGTGTGGAATGTTGCACCTGAGTTCCAGGGGACGAAAACTGAGACATATTTGAACACGTCTCCCGTTCACACGGTTGATCATACTCTGGGTTCCACATGCATGTTTTAGCTGAAGGAAGAATACCTTAAACCTGGAGAGTTGAGACCCGTGGAATGGGTACCATGCAATATGACTTCAAAGGGTCTTCATTTGCTCACCGAACCTCTCCAGTCCTACCACTGCTGCATTTATGCCTCTGTACACACGCTTGATTCTCTTTTGGAGACATAGGAATCCATAGGTTTTCAGATACTTACTAGTCAGGTACATTCTTAGGCGTTTAATATGGGGTGTTGAGTCCATTTCGTTGAGCAAGGAGTAGCTCTTGTCTATTCCATATTGGGCTTAAGGAACTTTATCTGTGCTCATTTCAATCTTTGGTTTTATGCAGCACCCCAACTCACCTTTCCCCTTAAGCAAGCATAAGTTGGTTTTCTAAATTTGAGACCCTGTTCTGTTTTGGAATTCAGTTCCTGTGTAGCCAAGTTTACATTCCGTGTATTAGTGATATCTTATGATGTTTCATTTTCTGCGTGACTTATTTCAGTTAGAATCATCGTACCTGAATCCACTCATTATGCTGCTACGGGCCTGATGACATAGATTTCATTGCTGACTGATACTGCATTGTACGTAAGTACCACAAGTTCTTTATCCATTTTTCACTTTCTGTGATATTGAACTTGTACGGTAAATGAGGTTCTTGTAAACAGAGGCGTCCCAAACTTTGGGGTGGCTGTGTCTTTTTGATTTTAATTTCCCTAAGCTATAGGACCATAAGTGGAAGTGCCCTAGGCTCTGTTGCTTTGTTTCTTAGATGCATCAGGAAACACCATACACTTCTCCCGAGTGTCTGTTGGCAATTTACATCCCGCCCATCAGCATAACAAGGCTCCCAGTTCTCCATGGCCTGTCCTGCCTTTCTGGATTTTACACTTTTTTCAGATGGCCCTTTTGACCGGGGGGAAGTGAGACTTCATTGTAGTGCAGATTTCCTTTGCAAGCTTGCTTGGTTGGCCAAAAAGGGCGTATGCGTTTTTTCCTGAATATATTCAGGAAAAAACGCATACGGCCTTTTTGGCCAAGTGCATCATTGTGGACGTTCTGCCTCTTTTCCTATGCTTTCAATGCAATTCCAGTCTACCTCCTGAAATCGGTTTCCTGCAATTCTGCCCCGCTTTCAAGTCCTCTTGGCAGCCTTACTTCAGTATATTTTTGGACGATAGCTGTCATTTATAACTCTGCAGGTTTGTGAATTACAGTGCCCCTGAGGTCCTTTCTTCAACTCGCTTTCTTGTGACCTGGCCGCAACACCGCAGGATGGCTTCAGGCCCTAATCTGGTTCCGGCACGGCACGCTGAGCCTTTGGTTAATTCCTCTTCCTGGTGGGAAATGAGAGTGAAATTTGCCCGTCCAGACATCTCCAGCTAGTCTCTCATTGGTTCTCGCTATTCCTGTACATCTTCCGCAGAAATTGCAAACTGGGCCAAACAGGAGGTTAAAGGCTCTGACTCTCCAAGTGGGGAGAGTGTTAGTAAAGCGTCTGGAATGTTGCACCCGAGTACCAGGGAGGAAAACTGAGACATATTTGAACACGTCTCCCGTTCACACGGTTGATCATACTCTGGGTTCCACATGCATGTTTTAGCTGAAGGAAGAATACCTTAAACCTGGGTACTTGAAACCCGTGGAATGGGTACCATGCAATACGACCTCAAAGGGTCTTCATTTGCTCACCGAACCACTCCAATCCTATCACTGCTGCGTTTATGCCCCTGCACACATGCTTGATTCTCTTTCGCAGACATAGTAATCCATAGGTTTTTAGATACTTACTAGTCAGGTACATTCTTAGGCGTTTAATATGCGGTGTTGAGTCCATTTCGTTGAGCAAGGAGTAGCTCTTGTCTATTCCATATTTGGCTTAAGGAACTTTATCTGTGCTCATTTCAATCCCTGGTTTTATGCAGCACCTCAACTCACCTTTCCCCTTAAGCAAGCATAAGTTGGTTTTCTAAATTTGAGACCCTGTTCTGTTCTGTAATTCAGTTCCTGTGTAGCCAAGTTTACATTCCGTGTATTACTGATATCTTATGATGTTTCTTTTTCTGTGTGACTTATTTCAGTTAGAATCATCATACCTGAATCCACTCATTGTGCTGCTAAGGGCCTGATGACATAGATTTCATTGCTGAGTGATATTGCTTTCTAAGTAAATACCACAACTCCTTTATCCATTTTTCACTTTCTGTGATGTAGAACTTGTACTGTAAACGAGGTTCCTGTAAACAGAGCCGTTCCAAACTTCTGGGTGGCTGTGTCTTTTTGATTTTAATTTCCCTAAGCTATAGGACCATAAGTGGAAGTGCCCTAGGCTCTGTTGCTTTGTTTTTTAGATGTTTCAGGAAACACCATACACTTCTCCCGAGTGTCTGTTGGCAATTTACATTGTGCCCATCAGCATAACAAGGCTCCCAGTTCTTCATGGCCTGTCCTGCCTTTCTGGATTTTACACTTTTTTCAGATGGCCCTTTTGACCGGGGGGAAGTGAGACTTCATTGTAGTGCAGATTTCCTTTGCAAGCTTGCTTGGTTGGCCAAAAAGGGCGTATGCGTTTTTTCCTGAATATATTCAGGAAAAAACGCATACGCCCTTTTTGGCCAAGTGCATCATTGTGGACGTTCTGCCTCTTTTCCTATGCTTTCAATGCAATTCCACTCTACCTCCTGAAATCGGTTTCCTGCAATTCTGCCCCGCTTTCAAGTCCTCTTGGCAGCCTTACTTCAGTATATTTTTGGACGATAGCTGTCATTTATAACTCTGCAGGTTTGAGAATTACAGTGCCCCTGAGCTCCTTTCTTCAACTCGCTTTCTTGTGAGCTGGCCGCAACACCGCAGGATGGCTTCAGGCCCTAATCTGGTTCCGGCACGGCACGCTGAGCCTTTGGTTAATTCCTCTTCCTGGTGGGAAATGAGAGTTAAATTTGCCCGTCCAGACACCTCCAGCTAGTCTCTCATTGGTTCTCGCTATTCCTGTTCATCTTCCGCAGAAATTGCAAACTGGGCCAAACAGGAGGTTAAAGGCGCTGACTCTCCAAGTGGGGAGAGTGTTAGTAAAGCGTCTGGAATGTTGCACCCGAGTACCAGGGGAGGAAAACTGAGACATATTTGAACACGTCTCCTGTTCATACGGTTGATCATACTCTTGGTTCCACATGCATGTTTTAGCTGAAGGAAGAATACCTTAAACCTGGGTACTTGAAACCCGTGGAATGGGTACCATGCAATATGACTTCAAAGGGTCTTCATTTGCTCACCGAACCTCTCCAATCCTATCACTGCTGCGTTTATGCCCCTGTACACATGCTTGATTCTCTTTTGGAGACATAGCAATCCATAGGTTTTAAGATACTTACTAGTCAAGTACATTCTTAGGCGTTGAATATGCGGTGTTGAGTCCATTTCGTTGAGCAAGGAGTAGCTCTTGTCTATTCCATATTTGCCTTAAGGAACTTTATCTGTGCTCCTTTCAATCTCTGGTTTCATGCAGCACCCCAACTCACCTTTACCCTTAAGCAAGCATAAGTTGGTTTTCTAAATTTGAGACCCTGTTCTGTTCTGTAATTCATTTCCTGTGTAGCCAAGTTTACATTCCGTGTAGTACTGATATCTTATGATGTTTCTTTTTCTGTGTGACTTATTTCAGTTAGAATCATCGTACCTGAATCCACTCATTATTCTGCTACGGGCCTGATGACATAGATTTCATTGCTGAGTGATACTGCATTGTACGTAAGTACCACAAGTTCTTTATCCATTTTTCACTTTCTGTGATATTGAACTTGTACGGTAAACGAGGTTCTTGTAAACAGAGGCGTCCCAAACTTTGGGGTGGCTGTGTCTTTTTGATTTTAATTTCCCTAAGCTATAGGACCATAAGTGGAAGTGCCCTAGGCTCTGTTGCTTTGTTTTTTAGATGTTTCAGGAAACACCATACACTTCTCCCGAGTTTCTGTTGGCAATTTACATCCCGCCCATCAGCATAACAAGGCTCCCAGTTCTCCATGGCCTGTCCTGCCTTTCTGGATTTTACACATTTTTCAGATGGCCCTTTTGACCGGGGGGAAGTGAGACTTCATTGTAGTGCAGATTTCCTTTGCAAGCTTGCTTGGTTGGCCAAAAAGGGCGTATGCGTTTTTTCCTGAATATATTCAGGAAAAAACGCATACGCCCTTTTTGGCCAAGTGCATCATTGTGGACGTTCTGCCTCTTTTCCTATGCTTTCAATGCAATTCCACTCTGCCTCCTGAAATCGGTTTCCTGCAATTCTGCCCCGCTTTCAAGTCCTCTTGGCAGCCTTACTTCAGTATATTTTTGGACGATAGCTGTCATTTATAACTCTGCAGGTTTGTGAATTACAGTGCCCCTGAGCTCCTTTCTTCAACTCGCTTTCTTGTGACCTGGCCGCAACCCCGCAGGATGGCTTCAGGCCCTAATCTGGTTCCGGCACGGCACGCTGAGCCTTTGGTTAATTCCTCTTCCTGGTGGGAAATGAGAGTTAAATTTGCCCGTCCAGACACCTCCAGCTAGTCTCTCATTGGTTCTCCCTATTCCTGTTCATCTTCCGCAGAAATTGCAAACTGGGCCAAACAGGAGGTTAAAGGGACTGACTCTCCAAGTCGGGAGAGTGTTAGTAAATTATCTGGAATGTTGCACCTGAGTACCAGGGTACGAAAACTGAGACATATTTGAACACGTCTCCCGATCACATGGTTGATCATACTCTAGGTTCCACATGCATGTTTTAGCTGAAGGAAGAATAACTTAAACCTGGGTAGTTGAAACCCATGGAATGGGTACCATGCAATATGCCTTCAAAGGGTCTGCATTTGCTCATCGAACCTCTACAATCCTATCACTGCTGCGTTTATGCCCCTGTTCACATGCTTGATTCTCTTTTGGAGACATAGCAATCCATAGGTTTTAAGATACTTACTAGTCAGGTACATTCTTAGGCGTTTAATATGGGGTGTTGAGTCCATTTCGTTGAGCAAGGAGTAGCTCTTGTCTATTCCATATTTGGCTTAAGGAACTTTATCTGTGCTCATTTCAATCTCTGGTTTTATGCAGCACCCCAACTCACCTTTCCCCTTAAGCAAGCATAAGATGGTTTTCTAAATTTGAGACCCTGTTCTGTTCTGTAATTCAGTTCCTGTGTAGCCAAGTTTACATTCCGTGTATTACTGATATCTTATGACGTTTCTTTTTCTGTGTGACTTATTTCAGTTAGAATCATCGTACCTGAATCCACTCATTATGCTGCTACGGGCCTGATGACATAGATTTCATTGCTGAGTGATACTGCATTGTACATAAGTACCACAAGTTCTTTATACATTTTTCACTTTCTGTGATATTGAACTTGTATGGTAAACGAGGTTCTTGTAAACAGAGGCGTCCCAAACTTTGGGGTGGCTGTGTCTTTTTGATTTTAATTTCCCTAAACTATAGGACCATAAGTGGAAGTGCCCTAGGCTCTGTTGCTTTGTTTCTTAGATGTTTCAGGAAACACCATACACTTCTCCCGAGTGGCTGTTGGCAATTTACATCCCGCCCATCAGCATAACAAGGCTCCCAGTTCTCCATGGCCTGTCCTGACTTTCTGGATTTTACACTTTTTTCAGATGGCCCTTTTGACCGGGGGGAAGTGAGACTTCATTGTAGTGCAGATTTCCTTTGCAAGCTTGCTTGGTTGGCCAAAAAGGGCGTATGCGTTTTTTCCTGAATATATTCAGGAAAAAACGCATACGCCCTTTTTGGCCAAGTGCATCATTGTGGACGTTCTGCCTCTTTTCCTATGCTTTCAATGCAATTCCAGTCTACCTCCTGAAATCGGTTTCCTGCAATTCTGCCCCGCTTTCAAGTCCTCTTGGCAGCCTTACTTCAGTATATTTTTGGACGATAGCTGTCATTTATAACTCTGCAGGTTTGTGAATTACAGTGCCCCTGAGCTCCTTTCTTCAACTCGCTTTCTTGTGAGCTGGCCGCAACACCGCAGGATGGCTTCAGGCCCTAATCTGGTTCCAGCATGGCACGCTGAGCCTTTGGTTAATTCCTCTTCCTGGTGGGAAATGAGAGTTAAATTTGCCCGTCCAGACACCTCCAGCTAGTCTCTCATTGGTTCTCGCTATTCCTGTTCATCTTCCGCAGAAATTGCAAACTGGGCCAAACAGGAGGTTAAAGGCGCTGACTCTCCAAGTGGGGAGAGTGTTAGTAAAGCGTCTGGAATGTTGCACCCGAGTACCAGGGGAGGAAAACTGAGACATATTTGAACACGTCTCCTGTTCACACGGTTGATCATACTCTGGGTTCCACATGCATGTTTTAGCTGAAGGAAGAATACCTTAAACCTGGGTAGTTGAAACCCGTGGAATGGGTACCATGCAATATGACTTCAAAGGGTCTTCATTTGCTCACCGAACCTCTCCAATCCTATCACTGCTGCGTTTATGCCCCTGTACACACGCTTGATTCTCTTTCGGAGACATAGCAATCCATAGGTTTGAAGATACTTACTAGTCAGGTACATACTTAGGGGTTTAATATGGGGTGTTGAGTCCATATCTTTGAGCAAGGAGTAGCTCTTGTCTATTCCGTATTTGGCTTCAGGAACTTTATCTGTGCTCATTTCAATCTCTGGTTTTATACAGCACCCCAACTCACCTTTCCCCTTAAGCAAGCAGAAGTTGGTTTTCTAAATTTGAGACCCTGTTCTGTTCTGTAATTCAGTTCCTGTGTAGCCAAGTTTACATTCCGTGTATTACTGATATCTTATGATGTTTCTTTTTCTGTGTGACTTATTTCAGTTAGAATCATCATACCTGAATCCACTCATTGTGCTGCTAAGGGCCTGATGACATAGATTTCATTGCTGAGTGATATTGCTTTGTAAGTAAATACAAATTCTTTATCCATTTTTCACTTTATGCGATGTTGAACATGTACTGTAAACAAGGATCTTGTAAACAGAGGCGTCCCAAACTTTGGGGTGGCTGTGTCTTTTTGATTTTAATTTCCCTAAGCTATAGGACCATAAGTGGAAGTGCCCTAGGCTCTGTTGCTTTGTTTTGTAGATGTTTCAGGAAACACCATACACTTCTCCCGAGTGTCTGTTGGCAATTTACATCCCTCCCATCAGCATAACAAGGCTCCCAGTTCTCCATGGCCTGTCCTGCCTTTCTGGATTTTACACTTTTTTCAGATGGCCCTTTTGACCGGGGGGAAGTGAGACTTCATTGTAGTGCAGATTTTCTTTGCAAGCTTGCTTGGTTGGCCAAAAAGGGCGTGTGCGTTTTTTCCTGAATATATTCAGGAAAAAACGCATACGCCCTTTTTGGCCAAGTGCATCATTGTGGACGTTCTGCCTCTTTTCCTATGCTTTCAATGCAATTCCAGTCTACCTCCTGAAATCGGTTTCCTGCAATTCTGCCCCGCTTTCAAGTCCTCTTGGCAGCCTTACTTCAGTATATTTTTGGACGATAGCTGTCATTTATAACTCTGCAGGTTTGTGAATTACAGTGCCCCTGAACTCCTTTCTTCAACTCGCTTTCTTGTGAGATGGCCGCAACACCGCAGGATGGCTTCAGGCCCTAATCTGGTTCCGGCACGGCACGCTGAGCCTTTGGTTAATTCCTCTTCCTGGTGGGAAATGAGAGTTAAATTTGCCCGTCCAGACACCTCCAGCTAGTCTCTCATTGGTTCTCGCTATTCCTGTTCATCTTCCGCAGATATTGCAAACTGAGCCATACAGGAGGTTAAAGGGACTGACTCTCCATGTCGGGAGAGTGTTAGTAAAGCGTCTGGAATGTTGCACCCGAGTACCAGGGTACGAAAACTGAGACATATTTGAACACGTCTCCCGTTCACACGGTTGATCATACTCTGGGTTCCACGTGCATGATTTAGCTGAAGGAAGAATACCTTAAACCTGGAGAGTTGAGACCCGTGGAATGGGTAGCATGCAATATGACTTCAAAGGGTCTTCATTTGCTCACCGAATCTCTCCAATCCTATCACTGCTGCGTTTATGCCCCTGTACACACGCTTGATTCTCTTTTGGAGACATAGCAATCCATAGGTTTTAAGATACTTACTAGTCAGGTACATTCTTAGGCGTTTAATATGGGGTGTTGAGTCCATTTCGTTGAGCAAGGAGTAGCTCTTGTCTATTCCATATTTGGCTTAAGGAACTTTATCTGTGCTCATTTCAATCTCTGGTTTTATGCAGCACCCCAACTCACCTTTCCCCTTAAGCAAGCATAAGTTGGTTTTCTAAATTTGAGACCCTGTTCTGTTTTGGAATTCAGTTCCTGTGTAGCCAAGTTTACATTCCGTGTATTACTGATATCTTATGATGTTTCTTTTTCTGTGTGACTTATTTCAATTAGAATCATCATACCTGAATCCACTCATTATGCTGCTACGGGCCTGATGACATAGATTTCATTGCTGAGTGATACTGCATTGTACGTAAGTACCACAAGTTCTTTATCCATTTTACACTTTCTGTGATATTGAACTTGTACGGTAAACGAGGTTCTTGTAAACAGAGGCGTCCCAAACTTTGGGGTGGCTGTGTCTTTTTGATTTTAATTTCCCTAAGCTATAGGACCATAAGTGGAAGTGCCCTAGGCTCTGTTGCTTTGTTTCTTAGATGCTTTAGGAAACACCATACACTTCTCCCGAGTGTCTGTTGGCAATTTCCATCCCGCCCATCAGCATAACAAGGCTCCCAGTTCTCCATGGCCTGTCCTGCCTTTCTGGATTTTACACTTTTTTCAGATGGCCCTTTTGACCGGGGGGAAGTGAGACTTCATGTAGTGCAGATTTCCTTTGCAAGCTTGCTTGGTTGGCCTAAAAGGGCGTATGCGTTTTTTCCTGAATATATTCAGGAAAAAACGCATACGCCCTTTTTGGCCAAGTGCATCATTGTGGACGTTCTGCCTCTTTTCCTATGCTTTCAATGCAATTCCAGTCTACCTCCTGAAATCGGTTTCCTGCAATTCTGCCCCGCTTTCAAGTCCTCTTGGGAGCCTTACTTCAGTATATTTTTGGACGATAGCTGTCATTTATAACTCTGCAGGTTTCTGAATTACAGTGCCCCTGAGCTCCTTTCTTCAACTCGCTTTCTTGTGAGCTGGCCTCAACACCGCAGGATGGCTTCAGGCCCTAATCTGGTTCCGGCAAGGCACGCTGGGCCTTTGGTTAATTCCTCTTCCTGGTGGGAAATGAGAGTTAAATTTGCCCGTCCAGACACCTCCAGCTAGTCTCTCATTGGTTCTCCCTATTCTTGTTCATCTTCCGCAGAAATTGCAAAGTGGGCCAAACAGGAGGTTAAAGGGACTGACTCTCCAAGTCGGGAGAGTGTTAGTAAAGCATCTGGAATGTTGCACCCGAGTACCAGGGTACGAAAACTAAGACATATTTGAACACGTCTCCCGATCACATGGTTGATCATACTCTAGGTTCCACATGCATGTTTTAGCTGAATGAAGAATAACTTAAACCTGGGTAGTTGAAACCCGTGGAATGGGTACCATGCAATATGACTTCAAAGGGTCTTCATTTGCTCATCGAACCTCTCCAATCCTATCACTGAGCGTTTATGCCCCTGTACACATGCTTGATTCTCTTTTGGAGACATAGCAATCCATAGGTTTTAAGATACTTACTAGTCAGGTACATTCTTAGGCGTTTAATTTGGGGTGTTGAGTCCATTTCGTTGAGCAAGGAGTAGCTCTTGTCTATTCCATATTTGGCTTAAGGAACTTTATCTGTGCTCCTTTCAATCTCTGGTTTTATGCAGCACCCCAACTCACCTTTCCCCTTAAGCAAGCATAAGTTGGTTTTCTAAATTTGAGACCCTGTTCTGTTCTGTAATTCAGTTCCTGTGTAGCCAAGTTTACATTCCGTGTATTAGTGATATCTTATGATGTTTCTATTTCTGTGTGACTTATTTCAGTTAGAATCATCATACCTGAATCCACTCATTGTGCTGCTAAGGGCCTGATGAGATAGATTTCATTGCTGAGTGATATTGTTTGTAAGTAAATACCACAACTTCTTTATCCATTTTTCACTTTCTGCGATGTTGAACTTGTACTGTAAACAAGGATCTTGTAAACAGAGGCGTCCCAAATTTTGGGGTGGCTGTGTCTTTTTGATTTTAATTTCCCTAAGCTATAGGTCCATAAGTGGAAGTGCCCTAGGCTCTGTTGCTTTGTTTTTTAGATGTTTCAGGAAACACCATACACTTTCCCGAGTTTCTGTTGGCAATTTACATCCCGCCCATCAGCATAACTAGGCTCCCAGTTCTCCATGGCCTGTCCTGCCTTTCTGGATTTTACACTTTTTTCAGATGGCCCTTTTGACCGGGGGGAAGTGAGACTTCATTGTAGTGCAGATTTCCTTTGCAAGCTTGCTTGGTTGGCCAAAAAGGGCGTATGCGTTTTTTCCTGAATATATTCAGGAAAAAACGCATACGCCCTTTTTGGCCAAGTGCATCATTGTGGACGTTCTGCCTCTTTTCCTATGCTTTCAATGCAATTCCAGTCTACCTCCTGAAATCGGTTTCCTGCAATTCTGCCCCGCTTTCAAGTCCTCTTGGCAGCCTTACTTCAGTATATTTTTGGACGATAGCTGTCATTTATATCTCTGCAGTTTTGTGAATTACAGTGCCCCTGAGCTCCTTTCTTCAACTCGCTTTCTTGTGACCTGGCCGCAACACCGCAGGTTGGCTTCAGGCCCTAATCTGGTTCCGGCATGGCACGCTGAGCCTTTGGTTAATTCCTCTTCCTGGTGGGAAATGAGAGTTAAATTTGCCCGTCCAGACACCTCCAGCTAGTCTCTCATTGGTTCTCCCTATTCCTATTCATATTCCGCAGAAATTGCAAACTGGGCCAAACAGGAGGTTAAAGGCGCTGACTCTCCAAGTGGGGAGAGTGTTAGTAAAGCGTCTGGAATGTTGCACCCGAGTACCAGGGGAGTAAAACTGAGACACATATGAACACGTCTCCCGTTCACACGATTGATCATACTCTGGGTTCCACGTGCATGATTTAGCTGAAGGAAGAATACCTTAAACCTGGAGAGTTGAGACCCGTGGAATGGGTACCATGCAATATGACTTCAAAGGGTCTTCATTTGCTCACCGAACCTCTCCAATCCTATCACTGCTGCGTTTATGCCCCTGTACACACGCTTGATTCTCTTTTGGAGACATAGCAATCCATAGGTTTTCAGATACTTACTAGTCAGGTACATTCTTAGGTGTTTAATATGCGGTGTTGAGTCCATTTTGTTGAGCAAGGAGTAGCTCTTGTCTATTCCATATTTGGCTTAAGGAACTTTATCTGTGCTCATTTCAATCTCTGGTTTTATGCAGCACCCCAACTCACCTTTCCCCTTAAGCAAGCATAAGTTGGTTTTCTAAATTTGAGACCCTGTTCTGTTTTGGAATTCAGTTCCTGTGTAGCCAAGTTTACATTCCGTGTATTAGTGATATCTTATGATGTTTCTTTTTCTGTGTGACTTATTTCAGTTAGAATCATCGTACCTGAATCCACTCATTATGCTCCTACGGGCCTGATGACATAGATTTCATTGCTGAGTGATACTGCATTGTACGTAAGTACCACAAGTTCTTTATCCATTTTTCACTTTCTGTGATATTGAACTTGTACGGTAAAAGAGGTTCTTGTAAACAGAGGTGTCCCAAACTTTGGGGTGGCTGTGTCTTTTTGATTTTAATTTCCCTAAGCTATAGGACCATAACTGGAAGTGCCCTAGGATCTGTTGCTTTGTTTTTTAGATGTTTCAGGAAACACCATACACTTCTCCGGAGTGTCTTTGGCAATTTACATCGCGCCCATCAGCATAACAAGGCTCCCAGTTCTCCATGGCCTGTCCTGCCTTTCTGGATTTTACACTTTTTTCAGATGGCCCTTTTGACCGGGGGGAAGTGAGACTTCATTGTAGTGCAGATTTCCTTTGCAAGCTTGCTTGGTTGGCCAAAAAGGGCATATGCGTTTTTTCCTGAATATATTCAGGAAAAAACGCATACGCCCTTTTTGGCCAAGTGCATCATTGTGGACGTTCTGCCTCTTTTCCTATGCTTTCAATGTAATTCCAGTCTACCTCCTGAAATCGGTTTCCTGCAATTCTGCCCTGCTTTCAAGTCCTCTTGGCAGCCTTACTTCAGTATATTTTTGGACGATAGCTGTCATTTATAACTCTGCAGGTTTGTGAATTACAGTGCCCCTGAGCTCCTTTCTTCAACTCGCTTTCTTTTGAGCTGGCCGCAACAACGCAGGATGGCTTCAGGCCCTAATCTGGTTCAGGCATGGCACGCTGAGCCTTTGGTTATTTCCTCTTCCTGGTGGGAAATGAGAGTTAAATTTGCCCGTCCAGACACCTCCAGCTAGTCTCTCATTGGTTCTCCCTATTCCTGTTCATCTTCCACAGAAATTGCAAACTGGGCCAAACAGGAGGTTAAAGGCGCTGACTCTCCAAGTCGGGGGAGTGTTAGTAAAGCGTCTGGAATGTTGCACCCGAGTACCAGGGAGGAAAACTGAGACATATTTGAACACGTCTCCTGTTCACACGGTTGATCATACTCTGGGTTCCACATGCATGTTTTAGCTGAAGGAAGAATACCTTAAACCTGGAGAGTTGAGACCCGTGGAATGGGTACCATGCAATATGACTTCAAAGGGTCTTCATTTGCTCACCGAACCTCTCCAATCCTATCACTGCTGCGTTTATGCCCCTGTACACACGCTTGATTCTCTTTTGGAGACATAGCAATCCATAGGTTTTAAGATACTTACTAGTCAGGTACATTCTTAGGCGTTTAATTTGGGGTGTTGAGTCCATTTCGTTGAGCAAGGAGTAGCTCTTGTCTATTCCATATTTGGCTTAAGGAACTTTATCTGTGCTCATTTCAATCTCTGGTTTTATGCAGCACCCCAACTCACCTTTCCCCTTAAGCAAGCATAAGTTGGTTTTCTAAATTTGAGACACTGTTCTGTTTTGGAATTCAGTTCCTGTGTAGCCAAGTTTACATTCCGTGTATTAGTGATATCTTATGATGTTTCTTTTTCTGTGTGACTTATTTCAGTTAGAATCATCATACCTGAATCCACTCATTATGCTGCTACGGGCCTGATGACATAGATTTCATTGCTGAGTGATACTGCATTGTACGTAAGTACCACAAGTTCTTTATCCATTTTTCACTTTCTGTGATATTGAACTTGTACGGTAAACGAGGTTCTTGTAAACAGAGGTGTCCCAAACTTTGGGGTGGCTGTGTCTTTTTGATTTTAATTTCCGTAAGCTATAGGACCATAAGTGGAAGTGCCCTAGGCTTTGTTGCTTTGTTTCTTAGTTCCTTCAGGAAACACCATACACTTCTCCCGAGTGTCTGTTGGCAATTTACATCCCGCCCATGAGCATAACAAGGCTCCCAGTTCTCCATGGCCTGTCCTGCGTTTCTGGATTTTACACTTTTTTCAGATGGCCCTTTTGACCGGGGGGAAGTGAGACTTCATTGTAGTGCAGATTTCCATTGCAAGTTTGCTTGGTTGGCCAAAAAGTGCGTATGCGTTTTTTCCTGAATATATTCAGGAAAAAACGCATACGCCCTTTTTGGCCAAGTGCATCATTGTGGACGTTCTGCCTCTTTGCCGATGCTTTCAATGCAATTCCAGTCTACCTGCTGAAATCGGTTTCCTGCAATTCTGCCCCGCTTTCAAGTCCTCTTGGCAGCCTTACTTCAGTATATTTTTGGACGATAGCTGTCATTTATAACTCTGCAGGTTTGTGAATTACAGTGCCCCTGAGCTCCTTTCTTCAACTCGCTTTCTTTTGAGCTGGCCGCAACACCGCAAGATGGCTTCAGGCCCTAATCTGTTTCGGGCACGGCACGCTGAGCCTTTGGTTAATTCCTCTTCCTGTTGGGAAATGAGAGTTAAATTTGCCCGTCCAGACACCTCCAGCTAGTCTCTCATTGGTTCTCCCTATTCCTGTTCATCTTCCGCAGAAATTGCAAACTGGGCCAAACAGGATGTTAAAGGGACTGACTCTCCAAGTTGGGAGAGTGTTAGTAAAGCGTCTGGAATGTTGCACCCGAGTACCAGGGTACGAAAACTGAGACATATTTGAACACGTATCCCGATCACATGGTTGATCATACTCTAGGTTCCACATGCATGTTTTAGCTGAAGGAAGAATACCTTAAACCTGGGTAGTTGAAACCCGTGGAATGGGTACCATGCAATATGACTTCAAAGGGTCTTCATTTGCTCACCGAACATCTCCAATCCTATCACTGCTGCGTTTATGCCCCTGTACACACGCTTGATTCTCTTTCGGAGACATAGCAATCCATAGGTTTGAAGATACTTACTAGTCAGGTACATACTTAGGCGTTTAATATGCGGTGTTGAGTCCATTTCGTTGAGCAAGGAGTAGCTCTTGTCTATTCCATATTTGGCTTAAGGAACTTTATCTGTGCTCATTTCAATCTCTGGTTTTATGCAGCACCCCAACTCACCTTTCCCCTTAAGCAAGCATAAGTTGGTTTTCTAAATTTGAGACCTTGTTCTGTTTTGGAATTCATTTCCTGTGTAGCCAAGTTTACATTCCGTGTATTAGTGATATCTTATGATGTTTCTTTTTCTGTGTGACTTATTTCAGTTAGAATCATCGTACCTGAATCCACTCATTATGCTGCTACGGGCCTGATGACATAGATTTCATTGCTGAGTGATACTGCATTGTAAATAAGTACCACAATTCTTTATCCATTTTTCACTTTCTGTGATATTGAACTTGTATGGTAAATGAGGTTCTTGTAAACAGAGGCGGCCCAAACTTTGGGGTGGCTGTGTCTTTTTGATTTTAATTTCCCTAAGCTATAGGACCATAAGTGGAAGTGCCCTAGGCTCTGTTGCTTTGTTTTTTAGATGTTTCAGGAAACACCATACACTTCTCCCGAGTGTCTGTTGGCAATTTACATCCCGCCCATCAGCATAACAAGGCTCCCAGTTCTCCATGGCCTGTCCTGCCTTTCTGGATTTTACACTTTTTTCAGATGGCCCTTTTGACCTGGGGGAAGTGAGACTTCATTGTAGTGCAGATTTCGTTTGCAAGCTTGCTTGGTTGGCCAAAAAGGGCGTATGCGTTTTTTCCTGAATATATTCAGGAAAAAACGCATACGCCCTTTTAGGCCAAGTGCATCATTGTGGACGTTCTGCCTCTTTTCCTATGCTTTCAATGCTATTCCAGTCTACCTCCTGAAATCGGTTTCCTGCAATTCTGCCCCGCTTTCAAGTCCTCTTGGCAGCCTTACTTCAGTATATTTTTGAACGATAGCTGTCATTTATAACTCAGCAGGTTCGTGAATTGCAGTGCCCCTGAGCTCCTTTCTTCAACTCGCTTTCTTTTGAGCTGGCCGCAACACCGCAGGATGGCTTCAGGCCCTAATCTGGTTCCGGCATGGCACGCTGAGCCTTTGGTTAGTTCCTCTTCCAGATGGGAAATGAGAGTTAAATTTGCCCGTCCAGACACCTCCAGCTAGTCTCTCATTGGTTCTCCCTATTCCTGTTCATCTTCCGCAGAAATTGCAAACTGGGCCAAACAGGAGGTTAAAGGCGCTGACTCTCCAAGTGGTGAGAGTGTTAGTAAAGCGTCTGGAATATTGCACCCGAGTACCAGCGGAGGAAAACTGAGACATATTTGAACACGTCTCCCGTTCACACGGTTGATCATACTCTGGGTTCCACATGCATGTTTTAGCTGAAGGAAGAATACCTTAAACGTGGGTAGTTGAAACCTGTGGAATGGGTACCATGCAATATGACTTCAAAGGGTCTTCATTTGCTCATCGAACATCTCCAATCCTATCACTGCTGCGTTTATGCCCCTGTACACACGCTTGATTCTCTTTCGGAGACATAGCAATCCATAGGTTTTAAGATACTTACTAGTCAGGTACATTCTTAGGCATTTAATATGGGGTGTTGAGTCCATTTCGTTGATCAAGGAGTAGATCTTGTCTATTCCATATTTGGCATAAGGAACGGTATCTGTGCTAATTTCAAACTCTGGTTTTATGCAGCACCCCAACTCACCTTTCCCCTTAAGCAAGCATAAGTTGGTTTTCTAAATTTGAGACCCTGTTCTGTTTTGGAATTCAGTTCCTGTGTAGCCAAGTTTACATTCCGTGTATTAGTGATATCTTATGATGTTTCTTTTTCTGTGTGACTTATTTCAGTTAGAATCATCGTACCTGAATCCACTCATTATGCTGCTACGGGCCTGATGACATAGATTTCATTGCTGAGTGATACTGCATTGTAAATAAGTACCACAATTCTTTATCCATTTTTCACTTTCTGTGATATTGAACTTGTATGGTAAATGAGGTTCTTGTAAACAGAGGCGGCCCAAACTTTGGGGTGGCTGTGTCTTTTTGATTTTAATTTCCCTAAGCTATAGGACCATAAGTGGAAGTGCCCTAGGCTCTGTTGCTTTGTTTTTTAGATGTTTCAGGAAACACCATACACTTCTCCCGAGTGTCTGTTGGCAATTTACATCCCGCCCATCAGCATAACAAGGCTCCCAGTTCTCCATGGCCTGTCCTGCCTTTCTGGATTTTACACTTTTTTCAGATGGCCCTTTTGACCTGGGGGAAGTGAGACTTCATTGTAGTGCAGATTTCGTTTGCAAGCTTGCTTGGTTGGCCAAAAAGGGCGTATGCGTTTTTTCCTGAATATATTCAGGAAAAAACGCATACGCCCTTTTAGGCCAAGTGCATCATTGTGGACGTTCTGCCTCTTTTCCTATGCTTTCAATGCTATTCCAGTCTACCTCCTGAAATCGGTTTCCTGCAATTCTGCCCCGCTTTCAAGTCCTCTTGGCAGCCTTACTTCAGTATATTTTTGAACGATAGCTGTCATTTATAACTCAGCAGGTTCGTGAATTGCAGTGCCCCTGAGCTCCTTTCTTCAACTCGATTTCTTTTGAGCTGGCCGCAACACCGCAGGATGGCTTCAGGCCCTAATCTGGTTCCGGCATGGCACGCTGAGCCTTTGGTTAGTTCCTCTTCCAGATGGGAAATGAGAGTTAAATTTGCCCGTCCAGACACCTCCAGCTAGTCTCTCATTGGTTCTCCCTATTCCTGTTCATCTTCCGCAGAAATTGCAAACTGGGCCAAACAGGAGGTTAAAGGCGCTGACTCTCCAAGTGGTGAGAGTGTTAGTAAAGCGTCTGGAATATTGCACCCGAGTACCAGCGGAGGAAAACTGAGACATATTTGAACACGTCTCCCGTTCACACGGTTGATCATACTCTGGGTTCCACATGCATGTTTTAGCTGAAGGAAGAATACCTTAAACGTGGGTAGTTGAAACCTGTGGAATGGGTACCATGCAATATGACTTCAAAGGGTCTTCATTTGCTCATCGAACATCTCCAATCCTATCACTGCTGCGTTTATGCCCCTGTACACACGCTTGATTCTCTTTTGGAGACATAGCAATCCATAGGTTTTAAGATACTTACTAGTCAGGTACATTCTTAGGCATTTAATATGGGGTGTTGAGTCCATTTCGTTGATCAAGGAGTAGATCTTGTCTATTCCATATTTGGCATAAGGAACGGTATCTGTGCTAATTTCAAACTCTGGTTTTATGCAGCACCCCAACTCACCTTTCCCCTTAAGCAAGCATAAGTTGGTTTTCTAAATTTGAGACCCTGTTCTGTTTTGGAATTCAGTTCCTGTGTAGCCAAGTTTACATTCCGTGTATTACTGATATCTTATGATGTTTCTTTTTCTGTGTGACTTATTTCAGTTAGAATCATCGTACCTGAATCCACTCATTATGCTGCTACGGGCCTGATGACATAGATTTCATTGCTGAGTGATACTGCATTGTACGTAAGTACCACAAGTTCTTTATCCATTTTTCACTTTCTGTGATATTGGACTTGTACGGTAAACGAGGTTCTTGTAAACAGAGGCGTCCCAAATTTTGGGGTGGCTGTGTCTTTTTGATTTTAATTTCCCTAAGCTATAGGACCATATGTGGAAGTGCCCTTGGCTCTGTTGCTTTGTTTTTTAGATGTTTCAGGAAACACCATACACTTCTCCCGAGTGTCTGTTGGCAATTTACATCCCGCCCATCAGCATAACAAGGCTCCCAGTTCTCCATGGCCTGTCCTGCCTTTCTGAATTTTACACTTTTTTCAGATGGCCCTTTTGACCGGGGGGAAGTGAGACTTCATTGTAGTGCAGATTTCCTTTGCAAGCTTGCTTGGTTGGCCAAAAAGGGCGTATGCGTTTTTTCCTGAATATATTCAGGAAAAAACGCATACGCCCTTTTTGGCCAAGTGCATCATTGTGGACGTTCTGCCTCTTTTCCTATGCTTTCAATGCAATTCCAGTCTACCTCCTGAAATCGGTTTCCTGCAATTCTGCCCCGCTTTCAAGTCCTCTTGGCAGCCTTACTTCAGTATATTTTTGGATGATAGCTGTCATTTATAACTCTGCAGATTTGTGAATTACAGTGCCCCTGAGGTCCTTTCTTCAACTCGCTTTCTTGTGAGATGGCCGCAACACCGCAGGATGGCTTCAGGCCCTAATCTGGTTCCGGCACGGCACGCTGAGTGTTTGGTTAATTCCTCTTCCTGCTGGGAAATGAGAGTTAAATTTGCCCGTCCAGACACCTCCAGCTAGTCTCTCATTGGTTCTCCCTATTCCTGTCCATCTTCCGCAGAAATTGCAAACTGGGCCAAACAGGAGGTTAAACGGACTGACTCTCCAAGTCGGGAGACTGTTAGTAAAGCATCTGGAATGTTGCACCCGAGTACCAGGGGACGAAAACTGAGACATATTTGAACACGTCTCCCGTTCACACGGTTGATCATACTCTAGGTTCCACATGCATGTTTTAGCTGAATGAAGAATAACTTAAACCTGGGTAGTTGAAACCCGTGGAATGGGTACCATGCAATATGACTTCAAAGGGTCTTCATTTGCTCATCGAACCTCTCCAATCCTATCACTGCTGCGTTTATGCCCCTGTACACATGCTTGATTCTCTTTCGGAGACATAGCAATCCATAGGTTTTAAGATACTTACTAGTCAGGTACATTCTTAGGCGTTTAATATGCGGTGTTGAGTCCATTTCTTTGAGCAAGGAGTAGCTCTTGTCTATTCCGTATTTGGCTTCAGGAACTTTATCTGTGCTCATTTCAATCTCTGGTTTTATGCAGCACCCCAACTCACCTTTCCCCTTAAGCAAGCAGAAGTTGGTTTTCTAAATTTGAGACCCTGTTCTGTTCTGTAATTCAGTTCCTGTGTAGCCAAGTTTACATTCCGTGTATTACTGATATCTTATGATGTTTCTTATTCTGTGTGACTTATTTCAGTTAGAATCATCATACCTGAATCCACTCATTGTGCTGCTAAGGGCCTGATGACATAGATTTCATTGCTGAGTGATATTGCTTTGTAAGTAAATACAACTTCTTTATCCATTTTTCACTTTCTGCGATGTTGAACATGTACTGTAAACAAGGATCTTGTAAACAGAGGCGTCCCAAACTTTGGGGTGGCTGTGTCTTTTTGATTTTAATTTCCCTAAGCTATAGGACCATAAGTGGAAGTGCCCTAGGCTCTGTTGCTTTGTTTTGTAGATGTTTCAGGAAACACCATACACTTCTCCCGAGTGTCTGTTGGCAATTTACATCCCTCCCATCAGCATAACAAGGCTCCCAGTTCTCCATGGCCTGTCCTGCCTTTCTGGATTTTACACGTTTTTCAGATGGCCCTTTTGACCGGGGGGAAGTGAGACTTCATTGTAGTGCAGATTTCCTTTGCAAGCTTGCTTGGTTGGCCAAAAAGGGCGTATGCGTTTTTTCCTGAATATATTCAGGGAAAAACGCATACGCCCTTTTTGGCCAAGTGCATCATTGTGGACGTTCTGCCTCTTTTCCTATGCTTTCAATGCAATTCCAGTCTACCTCCTGAAATCGGTTTCCTGCAATTCTGCCCCGCTTTCAAGTCCTCTTGGCAGCCTTACTTCAGTATATTTTTGGACGATAGCTGTCATTTATAACTCTGCAGGTTTGTGAATTACAGTGCCCCTGAGCTCCTTTCTTCAACTCGCTTTCTTGTGAGATGGCCGCAACACCGCAGGATGGCTTCAGGCCCTAATCTGGTTCCGGCACGGCACGCTGAGCGTTTGGTTAATTCCTCTTCCTGCTGGGAAATGAGAGTTAAATTTGCCCGTCCAGACACCTCCAGCTAGTCTCTCATTGGTTCTCCCTATTCCTGTCCATCTTCCGCAGAAATTGCAAACTGGGCCAAACAGGAGGTTAAACGGACTGACTCTCCAAGTCGGGAGACTGTTAGTAAAGCATCTGGAATGTTGCACCCGAGTACCAGGGGACGAAAACTGAGACATATTTGAACACGTCTCCCGTTCACACGGTTGATCATACTCTGGGTTCCACGTGCATGATTTAGCTGAAGGAAGAATACCTTAAACCTGGAGAGTTGAGACCCGTGGAATGGGTAGCATGCAATATGACTTCAAAGGGTCTTCATTTGCTCACCGAACCTCTCCAATCCTATCACTGCTGCGTTTATGCCCCTGTACACACGCTTGATTCTCTTTTGGAGACATAGCAATCCATAGGTTTTAAGATACTTACTAGTCAGGTACATTCTTAGGCGTTTAATATGGGGTGTTGAGTCCATTTCGTTGAGCAAGGAGTAGCTCTTGTCTATTCCATATTTGGCTTAAGGAACTTTATCTGTGCTCATTTCAATCTCTGGTTTTATGCAGCACCCCAACTCACCTTTCCCCTTAAGCAAGCATAAGATGGTTTTCTAAATTTGAGACCCTGTTCTGTTCTGTAATTCAGTTCCTGTGTAGCCAAGTTTACATTCCGTGTATTACTGATATCTTATGATGTTTCTTTTTCTGTGTGACTTATTTCAGTTAGAATCATCGTACCTGAATCCACTCATTATGCTGCTACGGGCCTGATGACATAGATTTCATTGCTGAGTGATACTGCATTGTACATAAGTACCACAAGTTCTTTATATATTTTTCACTTTCTGTGATATTGAACTTGTATGGTAAACGAGGTTCTTGTAAACAGAGGCGTCCCAAACTTTGGGGTGGCTGTGTCTTTTTGATTTTAATTTCCCTAAACTATAGGACCATAAGTGGAAGTGCCCTAGGCTCTGTTGCTTTGTTTTTTAGATGTTTCAGGAAACACCATACACTTCTCCCGAGTGGCTGTTGGCAATTTACATCCCGCCCATCAGCATAACAAGGCTCCCAGTTCTCCATGGCCTGTCCTGCCTTTCTGGATTTTACACTTTTTTCAGATGGCCCTTTTGACCGGGGGGAAGTGAGACTTCATTGTAGTGCAGATTTCCTTTGCAAGCTTGCTTGGTTGGCCAAAAAGGGCGTATGCGTTTTTTCCTGAATATATTCAGGAAAAAACGCATACGCCCTTTTTGGCCAAGTGCATCATTGTGGACGTTCTGCCTCTTTTCCTATGCTTTCAATGCAATTCCAGTCTACCTCCTGAAATCGGTTTCCTGCAATTCTGCCCCGCTTTCAAGTCCTCTTGGCAGCCTTACTTCAGTATATTTTTGGACAATAGCTGTCATTTATAACTCAGCAGGTTTGTGAATTACAGTGCCCCTGAGCTCCTTTCTTCAACTCGCTTTCTTGTGAGCTGGCCGCAACACCGCAGGATGGCTTCAGGCCCTAATCTGGTTCCGGCATGGCACGCTGAGCCTTTGGTTAATTCCTCTTCCTGGTGGGAAATGAGAGTTAAATTTGCCCGTCCAGACACGTCCAGCTAGTCTCTCATTGGTTCTCGCTATTCCTGTTCATCTTCCGCAGAAATTGCAAACTGGGCCAAACAGGAGGTTAAAGGCGCTGACTCTCCAAGTGGGGAGAGTGTTAGTAAAGCGTCTGGAATGTTGCACCCGAGTACCAGGGGAGGAAAACTGAGACATATTTGAAAACGTCTCCCGTTCACATGGTTGATCATACTCTGGGTTCCACATGCATGTTTTAGCTGAAGGAAGAATACCTTAAACCTGGGTAGTTGAAACCCGTGGAATGGGTACCATGCAATATGACTTCAAAGGGTCTTCATTTGCTCACCGAACCTCTCCAATCCTATCACTGCTGCGTTTATGCCCCTGTACACACGCTTGATTCTCTTTCGGAGACATAGCAATCCATAGGTTTGAAGATACTTACTAGTCAGGTGCATACTTAGGCGTTTAATATGCGGTGTTGAGTCCATTTCGTTGAGCAAGGAGTAGCTCTTGTCTATTCCATATTTGGCTTAAGGAACTTTATCTGTGCTCATTTCAATCTCTGGTTTTATGCAGCACCCCAACTCACCTTTCCCCTTAAGCAAGCATAAGTTGGTTTTCTAAATTTGAGACCTTGTTCTGTTTTGGAATTCAGTTCCTGTGTAGCCAAGTTTACATTCCGTGTATTAGTGATATCTTATGATGTTTCTTTTTCTGTGTGACTTATTTCAGTTAGAATCATCGTACCTGAATCCACTCATTATGCTGCTACGGGCCTGATGACATAGATTTCATTGCTGAGTGATACTGCATTGTAAATAAGTACCACAATTCTTTATCCATTTTTCACTTTCTGTGATATTGAACTTGTATGGTAAATGAGGTTCTTGTAAACAGAGGCGTCCCAAACTTTGGGTGGCTGTGTCTTTTTGATTTTAATTTCCCTAAGCTATAGGACCATAAGTGGAAGTGCCCTAGGCTCTGTTGCTTTGTTTTTTAGATGTTTCACGAAACACCATACACTTCTCCCGAGTGTCTGTTGGCAATTTACATCCCGCCCATCAGCATAACAAGGCTCCCAGTTCTCCATGGCCTGTCCTGCCTTTCTGGATTTTACACTTTTTTCAGATGGCCCTTTTGACCTGGGGGAAGTGAGACTTCATTGTAGTGCAGATTTCCTTTGCAAGCTTGCTTGGTTGGCCAAAAAGGGCGTATGCGTTTTTTCCTGAATATATTCAGGAAAAAACGCATACGCCCTTTTTGGCCAAGTGCGTCATTGTGGACGTTCTGCCTCTTTTCCTATGCTTTCAATGCAATTCCAGTCTACCTCGTGAAATCGGTTTCCTGCAATTCTGCCCCGCTTTCAAGTCCTCTTGGCAGCCTTACTTCAGTATATTTTTGGACGATAGCTGTCATTTATAACTCAGCAGGTTCCTGAATTGCAGTGCCCCTGAGCTCCTTTCTTCAACTCGCTTTCTTTTGAGCTGGCCGCAACACCGCAGGATGGCTTCAGGCCCTAATCTGGTTCCGGCATGGCACGCTGAGCCTTTGGTTAGTTCCTCTTCCTGGTGGGAAATGAGAGTTAAATTTGCCCGTCCAGACACCTCCAGCTAGTCTCTCATTGGTTCTCCCTATTCCTGTTCATCTTCCGCAGAAATTGCAAACTGGGCCAAACAGGAGGTTAAAGGCGCTGACTCTCCAAGTGGCGAGAGTGTTAGTAAAGCGTCTGGAATGTTGCACACGAGTACCAGGGGAGGAAAACTGAGACATATTTGAACACGTCTCCCGTTCACACGGTTGATCATACTCTGGGTTCCACATGCATGTTTTAGCTGAAGGAAGAATACCTTAAACATGGGTAGTTGAAACCCGTGGAATGGGTACCATGCAATATGACGTCAAAGGGTCTTCATTTGCTCATCGAACCTCACCAGTCCTATCACTGCTGCGTTTATGCCCCTGTACACATGCTTGATTCTCTTTCGGAGACATAGCAATCCATAGGTTTTAAGATACTTACTAGTCAGGTACATTCTTAGGCGTTTAATATGCGGTGTTGAGTCCATTTCTTTGAGCAAGGAGTAGCTCTTGTCTATTCCGTATTTGGCTTCAGGAACTTTATCTGTGCTCATTTCAATCTCTGGTTTTATGCAGCACCCCAACTCACCTTTCCCCTTAAGCAAGCATAAGTTGGTTTTCTAAATTTGAGACCCTGTTCTGTTCTGTAATTCAGTTCCTGTGTAGCCAAGTTTACATTCCGTGTATTACTGATATCTTATGATGTTTCTTTTTATGTGTGACTTATTTCAGTTAGAATCATCATACCTGAATCCACTCATTGTGCTGCTAAGGGCCTGATGACATAGATTTCATTGCTGAGTGATATTGCTTTGTAAGTAAATACCACAGCTTCTTTATCCATTTTTCACTTTCTGCGATGTTGAACATGTACTGTAAACAAGGATCTTGTAAACAGAGGCGTCCCAAACTTTGGGGTGGCTGTGTCTTTTTGATTTTAATTTCCCTAAGCTATAGGACCATAAGTGGAAGTGCCCTAGGCTCTGTTGCTTTGTTTTGTAGATGTTTCAGGAAACACCATACACTTCTCCCTAGTGTCTGTTGGCAATTTACATCCCTCCCATCAGCATAACAAGGCTCCCAGTTCTCCATGGCCTGTCCTGCCTTTCTGGATTTTACACTTTTTTCAGATGGCCCTTTTGACCGGGGGGAAGTGAGACTTCATTGTAGTGGAGATTTCCTTTGCAAGCTTGCTTGGTTGGCCAAAAAGGGCGTATGCGTTTTTTCCTGAATATATTCAGGAAAAAACGCATACGCCCTTTTTGGCCAAGTGCATCATTGTGGACGTTCTGCCTCTTTTCCTATGCTTTCAATGCAATTCCAGTCTACCTCCTGAAATCGGTTTCCTGCAATTCTGCCCCGCTTTCAAGTCCTCTTGGCAGCCTTACTTCAGTATATTTTTGGACGATAGCTGTCATTTATAACTCTGCAGGTTTGTGAATTACAGTGCCCCTGAGCTCCTTTCTTCAACTCGCTTTCTTGTGACCTGGCCGCAACACCGCATGATGGCTTCAGGCCCTAATCTGGTTCCGGCACGGCACGCTGAGCCTTTGGTTAATTCCTCTTCCTGGTGGGAAATGAGAGTTAAATTTGCCCGTCCAGACACCTCCAGCTAGTCTCTCATTGGTTCTCGCTATTCCTGTTCATCTTCCGCAGAAATTGCAAACTGGGCCAAACAGGAGGTTAAAGGGACTGACTCTCCAAGTCGGGAGAGTGTTAGTAAAGCGTCTGGAATGTTGCACCCGAGTACCAGGGGAGTAAAACTGAGACACATATGAACACGTCTCCCGTTCACACGGTTGATCATACTCTGGGTTCCACGTGCATGATTTAGCTGAAGGAAGAATACCTTAAACCTGGAGAGTTGAGACCCGTGGAATGGGTACCATGCAATATGACTTCAAAGGGTCTTCATTTGCTCACCGAACCTCTCCAATCCTATCACTGCTGCGTTTATGCCCCTGTACACACGCTTGATTCTCTTTTGGAGACATAGCAATCCATAGGTTTTAAGATACTTACTAGTCAGGTACATTCTTAGGTGTTTAATATGCGGTCTTGAGTCCATTTCGTTGAGCAAGGAGTAGCTCTTGTCTATTCCATATTTGGCTTAAGGAACTTTATCTGTGCTCATTTCAATCTCTGGTTTTATGCAGCACCCCAACTCACCTTTCCCCTTAAGCAAGCATAAGTTGGTTTTCTAAATTTGAGACCCTGTTCTGTTTTGGAATTCAGTTCCTGTGTAGCCAAGTTTACATTCCGTGTATTAGTGATATCTTATGATGTTTCTTTTTCTGTGTGACTTATTTCAGTTAGAATCATCGTACCTGAATCCACTCATTATGCTGCTACGGGCCTGATGACATAGATTTCATTGCTGAGTGATACTGCATTGTACGTAAGTACCACAAGTTCTTTATCCATTTTTCACTTTCTGTGATATTGAACTTGTACGGTAAAAGAGGTTCTTGTAAACAGAGGTGTCCCAAACTTTGGGGTGGCTGTGTCTTTTTGATTTTAATTTCCCTAAGCTATAGGACCATAAGTGGAAGTGCCCTAGGCTCTGTTGCTTTGTTTTATAGATGTTTCAGGAAACACCATACACTTCTCCCGAGTGTCTGTTGGCAATTTCCATCCCGCCCATCAGCATAACAAGGCTCCCAGTTCTCCATGGCCTGTCCTGCCTTTCTGGATTTTACACTTTTTTCAGATGGCCCTTTTGACCGGGGGGAAGTGAGACTTCATGTAGTGCAGATTTCCTTTGCAAGCTTGCTTGGTTGGCCTAAAAGGGCGTATGCGTTTTTTCCTGAATATATTCAGGAAAAAACGCATACGCCCTTTTTGGCCAAGTGCATCATTGTGGACGTTCTGCCTCTTTTCCTATGCTTTCAATGCAATTCCAGTCTACCTCCTGAAATCGGTTTCCTGCAATTCTGCCCCGCTTTCAAGTCCTCTTGGGAGCCTTACTTCAGTATATTTTTGGACGATAGCTGTCATTTATAACTCTGCAGGTTTCTGAATTACAGTGCCCCTGAGCTCCTTTCTTCAACTCGCTTTCTTTTGAGCTGGCCGCAACACCGCAGGATGGCTTCAGGCCCTAATCTGGTTCCGCCAAGGCACGCTGGGCCTTTGGTTAATTCCTCTTCCTGGTGGGAAATGAGAGTTAAATTTGCCCGTCCAGACACCTCCAGCTAGTCTCTCATTGGTTCTCGCTATTCCTGTTCATCTTCCCCAGAAATTGCAAACTGGGCCAAACAGGAGGTTAAAGGGACTGACTCTCCAAGTCGGGAGAGTGTTAGTAAAGCGTCTGGAATGTTGCACCCGAGTACCAGGGTACGAAAACTGAGACATATTTGAACACGTCTCCCGATCACACGGTTGATCATACTCTAGGTTCCACATGCATGTTTTAGCTGAAGGAAGAATACCTTAAAACTGGGTGGTTGAAACCCGTGGAATGGGTACCATGCAATATGACTTCAAAGGGTCTTCATTTGCTCACCGAACCTCTCCAATCCTATCACTGCTGCGTTTATGCCCCTGTACACACGCTTGATTCTCTTTTGGAGACATAGCAATCCATAGGTTTTAAGATACTTACTAGTCAGGTACATTCTTAGGCGTTTAATATGGGGTGTTGAGTCCATTTCGTTGAGCAAGGAGTAGCTCTTGTCTATTTCATATTTGGCTTAAGGAACTTTATCTGTGCTCATTTCAATCTCTGGTTTTATGCAGCACCCCAACTCACCTTTCCCCTTAAGCAAGCATAAGATGGTTTTCTAAATTTGAGACCCTGTTCTGTTCTGTAATTCAGTTCCTGTGTAGCCAAGTTTACATTCCGTGTATTACTGATATCTTATGATATTTCTTTTTCTGTGTGACTTATTTCAGTTAGAATCATCGTACCTGAATCCACTCATTATGCTGCTACGGGCCTGATGACATAGATTTCATTGCTGACTGATACTGCATTGTACATAAGTACCACAAGTTCTTTATCCATTTTTCACTTTCTGTGATATTGAACTTGTACGGTAAACGAGGTTCTTGTAAACAGAGGCGTCCCAAACTTTGGGGTGGCTGTGTCTTTTTGATTTTAATTTCCCTAAGCTATAGGACCATAAGTGGAAGTGCCCTAGGCTCTGTTGCTTTGTTTTTTAGATGTTTCAGGAAACACCATACACTTCTCCCGAGTGTCTGTTGGCAATTTACATCCCGCCCATCAGCATAACAAGGCTCCCAGTTCTCCATGGCCTGTCCTGCCTTTCTGGATTTTACACTTTTTTCAGATGGCCCTTTTGACCGGGGGGAAGTGAGACTTCATGTAGTGCAGATTTCCTTTGCAAGCTTGCTTGTTTGGCCTAAAAGGGCGTATGCGTTTTTTCCTGAATATATTCAGGAAAAAACGCATACGCCCTTTTTGGCCAAGTGCATCATTGTGGACGTTCTGCCTCTTTTCCTATGCTTTCAATGCAATTCCAGTCTACCTCCTGAAATCGGTTTCCTGCAATTCTGCCCCGCTTTCAAGTCCTCTTGGGAGCCTTACTTCAGTATATTTTTGGACGATAGCTGTCATTTATAACTCTGCAGGTTTGTGAATTACAGTGCCCCTGAGCTCCTTTCTTCAACTCGCTTTCTTGTGAGCTGGCCGCAACACCGCAGGATGGCTTCAGGCCCTAATCTGGTTCCGCCAAGGCACGCTGGGCCTTTGGTTAATTCCTCTTCCTGGTGGGAAATGAGAGTTAAATTTGCCCGTCCAGACACCTCCAGCTAGTCTCTCATTGGTTCTCCCTATTCCTGTTCATCTTCCGCAGAAATTGCAAAGTGGGCCAAACAGGAGGTTAAAGGGACTGACTCTCCAAGTCGGGAGAGTGTTAGTAAAGCATCTGGAATGTTGCACCCGAGTACCAGGGTACGAAAACTGAGACATATTTGAACACATCTCCCGATCACATGGTTGATCATACTCTAGGTTCCACATGCATGTTTTAGCTGAAGGAAGAATAACTTAAACCTGGGTAGTTGAAACCCGTGGAATGGGTACCATGCAATATGACTTCAAAGGGTCTTCATTTGCTCATCGAACCTCTCCAATCCTATCACTGCTGCGTTTATGCCCCTGTACACATGCTTGATTCTCTTTTGGAGACATAGCAATCCATAGGTTTTAAGATACTTACTAGTCAGGTACATTCTTAGGCGTTTAATATGGGGTGTTGAGTCCATTTCGTTGAGCAAGGAGTAGCTCTTGTCTATTCCATATTTGGCTTAAGGAACTTTATCTGTGCTCATTTCAATCTCTGGTTTTATGCAGCACCCCAACTCACCTTTCCCCTTAAGCAAGCATAAGTTGGTTTTCTAAATTTGAGACCCTGTTCTGTTCTGTAATTCAGTTCCTGTGTAGCCAAGTTTACATTCCGTGTATTACTGATATCTTATGATGTTTCTTTTTCTGTGTGACTTATTTCAGTTAGAATCATCATACCTGAATCCACTCATTGTGCTGCTAATGGCCTGATGAGATAGATTTCATTGCTGAGTCATATTGCTTTGTAAGTAAATACAACTTCTTTATCCATTTTTCACTTTCTGCGATGTTGAACATGTACTGTAAACAAGGATCTTGTAAACAGAGGCGTCCCAAATTTTGGGGTGGCTGTGTCTTTTTGATTTTAATTTCCCTAAACTATAGGTCCATAAGTGGAAGTGCCCTAGGCTCTGTTGCTTTGTTTTTTAGATGTTTCAGGAAACACCATACACTTACCCGAGTTTCTGTTGGCAATTTACGTCCCGCCCATCAGCATAACTAGGCTCCCAGTTCTCCATGGCCTGTCCTGCCTTTCTGGATTTTACACTTTTTTCAGATGGCCCTTTTGACCGGGGGGAAGTGAGACTTCATTGTAGTGCAGATTTCCTTTGCAAGCTTGCTTGGTTGGCCAAAAAGGGCGTATGCGTTTTTTCCTGAATATATTCAGGAAAAAACGCATACGCCCTTTTTGGCCAAGTGCATCATTGTGGACGTTCTGCCTCTTTTCCTATGCTTTCAATGCAATTCCAGTCTACCTCCTGAAATCGGTTTCCTGCAATTCTGCCCCGCTTTCAAGTCCTCTTGGCAGCCTTACTTCAGTATATTTTTGGACGATAGCTGTCATTTATATCTCTGGAGGTTTGTGAATTACAGTGCCCCTGAGCTCCTTTCTTCAACTCGCTTTCTTGTGACCTGGCCGCAACACCGCAGGATGGCTTCAGGCCCTAATCTGGTTCCGGCATGGCACGCTGAGCCTTTGGTTATTTCCTCTTCCTGGTGGGAAATGAGAGTTAAATTTGCCCGTCCAGACACCTCCAGCTAGTCTCTCATTGGTTCTCCCTATTCCTGTTCATCTTCCGCAGAAATTGCAAACTGGGCCAAACAGGAGGTTAAAGGCGCTGACTCTCCAAGTCGGGAGAGTGTTAGTAAAGCGTCTGGAATGTTGCACCCGAGTACCAGGGGAGTAAAACTGAGACACATATGAACACGTCTCCCGTTCACACAGTTGATCATACTCTGGGTTCCACGTGCATGATTTAGCTGAAGGAAGAATACCTTAAACCTGGAGAGTTGAGACCCGTGGAATGGGTACCATGCAATATGACTTCAAAGGGTCTTCATTTGCTCACCGAACCTCTCCAATCCTATCACTGCTGCGTTTATGCCCCTGTACACACGCTTGATTCTCTTTTGGAGACATAGCAATCCATAGGTTTTAAGATACTTACTAGTCAGGTACATTCTTAGGTGTTTAATATGCGGTCTTGAGTCCATTTCGTTGAGCAAGGAGTAGCTCTTGTCTATTCCATATTTGGCTTAAGGAACTTTATCTGTGCTCATTTCAATCTCTGGTTTTATGCAGCACCCCAACTCACCTTTCCCCTTAAGCAAGCATAAGTTGGTTTTCTAAATTTGAGACCCTGTTCTGTTTTGGAATTCAGTTCCTGTGTAGCCAAGTTTACATTCCGTGTATTAGTGATATCTTATGATGTTTCTTTTTCTGTGTGACTTATTTCAGTTAGAATCATCGTACCTGAATCCACTCATTATGCTGCTACGGGCCTGATGACATAGATTTCATTGCTGAGTGATACTGCATTGTACGTAAGTACCACAAGTTCTTTATCCATTTTTCACTTTCTGTGATATTGAACTTGTACGGTAAAAGAGGTTCTTGTAAACAGAGGTGTCCCAAACTTTGGGGTGGCTGTGTCTTTTTGATTTTAATTTCCCTAAGCTATAGGACCATAAGTGGAAGTGCCCTAGGCTCTGTTGCTTTGTTTTATAGATGTTTCAGGAAACACCATACACTTCTCCCGAGTGTCTGTTGGCAATTTCCATCCCGCCCATCAGCATAACAAGGCTCCCAGTTCTCCATGGCCTGTCCTGCCTTTCTGGATTTTACACTTTTTTCAGATGGCCCTTTTGACCGGGGGGAAGTGAGACTTCATGTAGTGCAGATTTCCTTTGCAAGCTTGCTTGGTTGGCCAAAAAGGGCGTATGCGTTTTTTCCTGAATATATTCAGGAAAAAACGCATACGCCCTTTTTGGCCAAGTGCATCATTGTGGACGTTCTGCCTCTTTTCCTATGCTTTCAATGCAATTCCAGTCTACCTCCTGAAATCGGTTTCCTGCAATTCTGCCCCGCTTTCAAGTCCTCTTGGGAGCCTTACTTCAGTATATTTTTGGACGATAGCTGTCATTTATAACTCTGCAGGTTTCTGAATTACAGTGCCCCTGAGCTCCTTTCTTCAACTCGCTTTCTTTTGAGCTGGCCGCAACACCGCAGGATGGCTTCAGGCCCTAATCTGGTTCCGCCAAGGCACGCTGGGCCTTTGGTTAATTCCTCTTCCTGGTGGGAAATGAGAGTTAAATTTGCCCGTCCAGACACCTCCAGCTAGTCTCTCATTGGTTCTCGCTATTCCTGTTCATCTTCCCCAGAAATTGCAAACTGGGCCAAACAGGAGGTTAAAGGGACTGACTCTCCAAGTCGGGAGAGTGTTAGTAAAGCGTCTGGAATGTTGCACCCGAGTACCAGGGTACGAAAACTGAGACATATTTGAACACGTCTCCCGATCACACGGTTGATCATACTCTAGGTTCCACATGCATGTTTTAGCTGAAGGAAGAATACCTTAAAACTGGGTGGTTGAAACCCGTGGAATGGGTACCATGCAATATGACTTCAAAGGGTCTTCATTTGCTCACCGAACCTCTCCAATCCTATCACTGCTGCGTTTATGCCCCTGTACACACGCTTGATTCTCTTTTGGAGACATAGCAATCCATAGGTTTTAAGATACTTACTAGTCAGGTACATTCTTAGGCGTTTAATATGGGGTGTTGAGTCCATTTCGTTGAGCAAGGAGTAGCTCTTGTCTATTCCATATTTGGCTTAAGGAACTTTATCTGTGCTCATTTCAATCTCTGGTTTTATGCAGCACCCCAACTCACCTTTCCCCTTAAGCAAGCATAAGTTGGTTTTCTAAATTTGAGACCCTGTTCTGTTCTGTAATTCAGTTCCTGTGTAGCCAAGTTTACATTCCGTGTATTACTGATATCTTATGATGTTTCTTTTTCTGTGTGACTTATTTCAGTTAGAATCATCATACCTGAATCCACTCATTGTGCTGCTAATGGCCTGATGAGATAGATTTCATTGCTGAGTCATATTGCTTTGTAAGTAAATACAACTTCTTTATCCATTTTTCACTTTCTGCGATGTTGAACATGTACTGTAAACAAGGATCTTGTAAACAGAGGCGTCCCAAATTTTGGGGTGGCTGTGTCTTTTTGATTTTAATTTCCCTAAACTATAGGTCCATAAGTGGAAGTGCCCTAGGCTCTGTTGCTTTGTTTTTTAGATGTTTCAGGAAACACCATACACTTTCCCGAGTTTCTGTTGGCAATTTACGTCCCGCCCATCAGCATAACTAGGCTCCCAGTTCTCCATGGCCTGTCCTGCCTTTCTGGATTTTACACTTTTTTCAGATGGCCCTTTTGACCGGGGGGAAGTGAGACTTCATTGTAGTGCAGATTTCCTTTGCAAGCTTGCTTGGTTGGCCAAAAAGGGCGTATGCGTTTTTTCCTGAATATATTCAGGAAAAAACGCATATGCCCTTTTTGGCCAAGTGCATCATTGTGGACGTTCTGCCTCTTTTCCTATGCTTTCAATGCAATTCCAGTCTACCTCCTGAAATCGGTTTCCTGCAATTCTGCCCCGCTTTCAAGTCCTCTTGGGAGCCTTACTTCAGTATATTTTTGGACGATAGCTGTCATTTATAACTCTGCAGGTTTGTGAATTACAGTGCCCCTGAGCTCCTTTCTTCAACTCGCTTTCTTGTGACCTGGCCGCAACACCGCAGGATGGCTTCAGGCCCTAATCTGGTTCCGGCATGGCACGCTGAGCCTTTGGTTAGTTCCTCTTCCAGATGGGAAATGAGAGTTAAATTTGCCCGTCCAGACACCTCCAGCTAGTCTCTCATTGGTTCTCCCTATTCCTGTTCATCTTCCGCAGAAATTGCAAACTGGGCCAAACAGGAGGTTAAAGGCGCTGACTCTCCAAGTGGTGAGAGTGTTAGTAAAGCGTCTGGAATATTGCACCCGAGTACCAGCGGAGGAAAACTGAGACATATTTGAACACGTCTCCCGTTCACACGGTTGATCATACTCTGGGTTCCACATGCATGTTTTAGCTGAAGGAAGAATACCTTAAACGTGGGTAGTTGAAACCTGTGGAATGGGTACCATGCAATATGACTTCAAAGGGTCTTCATTTGCTCATCGAACATCTCCAATCCTATCACTGCTGCGTTTATGCCCCTGTACACACGCTTGATTCTCTTTCGGAGACATAGCAATCCATAGGTTTTAAGATACTTACTAGTCAGGTACATTCTTAGGCATTTAATATGGGGTGTTGAGTCCATTTCGTTGATCAAGGAGTAGATCTTGTCTATTCCATATTTGGCATAAGGAACGGTATCTGTGCTAATTTCAAACTCTGGTTTTATGCAGCACCCCAACTCACCTTTCCCCTTAAGCAAGCATAAGTTGGTTTTCTAAATTTGAGACCCTGTTCTGTTTTGGAATTCAGTTCCTGTGTAGCCAAGTTTACATTCCGTGTATTACTGATATCTTATGATGTTTCTTTTTCTGTGTGACTTATTTCAGTTAGAATCATCGTACCTGAATCCACTCATTATGCTGCTACGGGCCTGATGACATAGATTTCATTGCTGAGTGATACTGCATTGTACGTAAGTACCACAAGTTCTTTATCCATTTTTCACTTTCTGTGATATTGGACTTGTACGGTAAACGAGGTTCTTGTAAACAGAGGCGTCCCAAATTTTGGGGTGGCTGTGTCTTTTTGATTTTAATTTCCCTAAGCTATAGGACCATATGTGGAAGTGCCCTTGGCTCTGTTGCTTTGTTTTTTAGATGTTTCAGGAAACACCATACACTTCTCCCGAGTGTCTGTTGGCAATTTACATCCCGCCCATCAGCATAACAAGGCTCCCAGTTCTCCATGGCCTGTCCTGCCTTTCTGAATTTTACACTTTTTTCAGATGGCCCTTTTGACCGGGGGGAAGTGAGACTTCATTGTAGTGCAGATTTCCTTTGCAAGCTTGCTTGGTTGGCCAAAAAGGGCGTATGCGTTTTTTCCTGAATATATTCAGGAAAAAACGCATACGCCCTTTTTGGCCAAGTGCATCATTGTGGACGTTCTGCCTCTTTTCCTATGCTTTCAATGCAATTCCAGTCTACCTCCTGAAATCGGTTTCCTGCAATTCTGCCCCGCTTTCAAGTCCTCTTGGCAGCCTTACTTCAGTATATTTTTGGATGATAGCTGTCATTTATAACTCTGCAGATTTGTGAATTACAGTGCCCCTGAGGTCCTTTCTTCAACTCGCTTTCTTGTGAGATGGCCGCAACACCGCAGGATGGCTTCAGGCCCTAATCTGGTTCCGGCACGGCACGCTGAGTGTTTGGTTAATTCCTCTTCCTGCTGGGAAATGAGAGTTAAATTTGCCCGTCCAGACACCTCCAGCTAGTCTCTCATTGGTTCTCCCTATTCCTGTCCATCTTCCGCAGAAATTGCAAACTGGGCCAAACAGGAGGTTAAACGGACTGACTCTCCAAGTCGGGAGACTGTTAGTAAAGCATCTGGAATGTTGCACCCGAGTACCAGGGGACGAAAACTGAGACATATTTGAACACGTCTCCCGTTCACACGGTTGATCATACTCTAGGTTCCACATGCATGTTTTAGCTGAATGAAGAATAACTTAAACCTGGGTAGTTGAAACCCGTGGAATGGGTACCATGCAATATGACTTCAAAGGGTCTTCATTTGCTCATCGAACCTCTCCAATCCTATCACTGCTGCGTTTATGCCCCTGTACACATGCTTGATTCTCTTTCGGAGACATAGCAATCCATAGGTTTTAAGATACTTACTAGTCAGGTACATTCTTAGGCGTTTAATATGCGGTGTTGAGTCCATTTCTTTGAGCAAGGAGTAGCTCTTGTCTATTCCGTATTTGGCTTCAGGAACTTTATCTGTGCTCATTTCAATCTCTGGTTTTATGCAGCACCCCAACTCACCTTTCCCCTTAAGCAAGCAGAAGTTGGTTTTCTAAATTTGAGACCCTGTTCTGTTCTGTAATTCAGTTCCTGTGTAGCCAAGTTTACATTCCGTGTATTACTGATATCTTATGATGTTTCTTATTCTGTGTGACTTATTTCAGTTAGAATCATCATACCTGAATCCACTCATTGTGCTGCTAAGGGCCTGATGACATAGATTTCATTGCTGAGTGATATTGCTTTGTAAGTAAATACAACTTCTTTATCCATTTTTCACTTTCTGCGATGTTGAACATGTACTGTAAACAAGGATCTTGTAAACAGAGGCGTCCCAAACTTTGGGGTGGCTGTGTCTTTTTGATTTTAATTTCCCTAAGCTATAGGACCATAAGTGGAAGTGCCCTAGGCTCTGTTGCTTTGTTTTGTAGATGTTTCAGGAAACACCATACACTTCTCCCGAGTGTCTGTTGGCAATTTACATCCCTCCCATCAGCATAACAAGGCTCCCAGTTCTCCATGGCCTGTCCTGCCTTTCTGGATTTTACACGTTTTTCAGATGGCCCTTTTGACCGGGGGGAAGTGAGACTTCATTGTAGTGCAGATTTCCTTTGCAAGCTTGCTTGGTTGGCCAAAAAGGGCGTATGCGTTTTTTCCTGAATATATTCAGGGAAAAACGCATACGCCCTTTTTGGCCAAGTGCATCATTGTGGACGTTCTGCCTCTTTTCCTATGCTTTCAATGCAATTCCAGTCTACCTCCTGAAATCGGTTTCCTGCAATTCTGCCCCGCTTTCAAGTCCTCTTGGCAGCCTTACTTCAGTATATTTTTGGACGATAGCTGTCATTTATAACTCTGCAGGTTTGTGAATTACAGTGCCCCTGAGCTCCTTTCTTCAACTCGCTTTCTTGTGAGATGGCCGCAACACCGCAGGATGGCTTCAGGCCCTAATCTGGTTCCGGCAAGGCACGCTGAGCCTTTGGTTAATTCCTCTTCCTGGTGGAAATGAGAGTTAAATTTGCCCGTCCAGACACCTCCAGCTAGTCTCTCATTGGTTCTCACTATTCCTGTTCATCTTCCGCAGAAATTGCAAACTGAGCCATACAGGAGGTTAAAGGGACTGTCTCTCCATGTCGGGAGAGTGTTAGTAAAGCGTCTGGAATGTTGCACCTGAGTACCAGGGGAGGAAAACTGAGACATATTTGAAAACGTCTCCCGTTCACACGGTTGATCATACTCTGGGTTCCACATGCATGTTTTAGCTGAAGGAAGAATACCTTAAACCTGGGTAGTTGAAACCCGTGGAATGGGTACCATGCAATATGACTTCAAAGGGTCTTCATTTGCTCACCGAACCTCTCCAATCCTATCACTGCTGTGTTTATGCCCCTGTACACACGCTTGATTCTCTTTCGGAGACATAGCAATCCATAGGTTTGAAGATACTTACTAGTCAGGTACATTCTTAGGCGTTTAATATGCGGTGTTGAGTCCATTTCGTTGAGCAAGGAGTAGCTCTTGTATATTCCATATTTGGCTTAAGGAACTTTATCTGTGCTCATTTCAATCTCTGGTTTTATGCAGCACCCCAACTCACCTTTCCCCTTAAGCAAGCATAAGTTGGTTTTCTAAATTTGAGACCTTGTTCTGTTTTGGAATTCAGTTCCTGTGTAGCCAAGTTTACATTCCGTGTATTACTGATATCTTATGATGTTTCTTTTTCTGTGTGACTTATTTCAGTTAGAATCATCGTACCTGAATCCACTCATTATGCTGCTACGGGCCTGATGACATAGATTTCATTGCTGAGTGATACTGCATTGTAAATAAGTAACACAATTCTTTATCCATTTTTCACTTTCTGTGATATTGAACTTGTATGGTAAATGAGGTTCTTGTAAACAGAGGCGTCCCAAACTTTGGGTGGCTGTGTCTTTTTGATTTTAATTTCCCTAAGCTATAGGACCATAAGTGGAAGTGCCCTAGGCTCTGTTGCTTTGTTTTTTAGATGTTTCACGAAACACCATACACTTCTCCCGAGTGTCTGTTGGCAATTTACATCCCGCCCATCAGCATAACAAGGCTCCCAGTTCTCCATGGCCTGTCCTGCCTTTCTGGATTTTACACTTTTTTCAGATGGCCCTTTTGACCTGGGGGAAGTGAGACTTCATTGTAGTGCAGATTTCCTTTGCAAGCTTGCTTGGTTGGCCAAAAAGGGCGTATGCGTTTTTTCCTGAATATATTCAGGAAAAAACGCATACGCCCTTTTTGGCCAAGTGCATCATTGTGGACGTTCTGCCTCTTTTCCTATGCTTTCAATGCAATTCCAGTCTACCTCCTGAAATCGGTTTCCTGCAATTCTGCCCCGCTTTCAAGTCCTCTTGGCAGCCTTACTTCAGTATATTTTTGGACGATAGCTGTCATTTATAACTCAGCAGGTTCGTGAATTGCAGTGCCCCTGAGCTCCTTTCTTCAACTCGCTTACTTTTGAGCTGGCCGCAACAACGCAGGATGGCTTCAGGCCCTAATCTGGTTCAGGCATGGCACGCTGAGCCTTTGGTTATTTCCTCTTCCTGGTGGGAAATGAGAGTTAAATTTGCCCGTCCAGACACCTCCAGCTAGTCTCTCATTGGTTCTCCCTATTCCTGTTCATCTTCCACAGAAATTGCAAACTGGGCCAAACAGGAGGTTAAAGGCGCTGACTCTCCAAGTCGGGGGAGTGTTAGTAAAGCGTCTGGAATGTTGCACCCGAGTACCGGGGAGGAAAACTGAGACATATTTGAACACGTCTCCTGTTCACACAGTTGATCATACTCTGGGTTCCACATGCATGTTTTAGCTGAAGGAAGAATACCTTAAACCTGGAGAGTTGAGACCCGTGGAATGGGTACCATGCAATATGACTTTAAAGGGTCTTCATTTGCTCACCGAACCTCTCCAATCCTATCACTGCTGCATTTATGCCCCTGTACACACGCTTGATTCTCTTATGGAGACATAGCAATCCATAGGTTTTAAGATACTTACTAGTCAGGTACATTCTTAGGCGTTTAATTTGGGGTGTTGAGTCCATTTCGTTGAGCAAGGAGTAGCTCTTGTCTATTCCATATTTGGCTTAAGGAACTTTATCTGTGCTCATTTCAATCTCTGGTTTTATGCAGCACCCCAACTCACCTTTCCCCTTAAGCAAGCATAAGTTGGTTTTCTAAATTTGAGACACTGTTCTGTTTTGGAATTCAGTTCCTGTGTAGCCAAGTTTACATTCCGTGTATTAGTGATATCTTATGATGTTTCTTTTTCTGTGTGACTTATTTCAGTTAGAATCATCATACCTGAATCCACTCATTATGCTGCTACGGGCCTGATGACATAGATTTCATTGCTGAGTGATACTGCATTGTACGTAAGTACCACAAGTTCTTTATCCATTTTTCACTTTCTGTGATATTGAACTTGTACGGTAAACGAGGTTCTTGTAAACAGAGGCGTCCCAAACTTTGGGGTGGCTGTGTCTTTTTGATTTTAATTTCCCTAAGCTATAGGACCATAAGTGGAAGTGCCCTAGGCTTTGTTGCTTTGTTTCTTAGTTCCTTCAGGAAACACCATACACTTCTCCCGAGTGTCTGTTGGCAATTTACATCCCGCCCATGAGCATAACAAGGCTCCCAGTTCTCCATGGCCTGTCCTGCGTTTCTGGATTTTACACTTTTTTCAGATGGCCCTTTTGACCGGGGGGAAGTGAGACTTCATTGTAGTGCAGATTTCCTTTGCAAGCTTGCTTGGTTGGCCAAAAAGGGCGTATGCGTTTTTTCCTGAATATATTCAGGAAAAAACGCATACGCCCTTTTTGGCCAAGTGCATCATTGTGGACGTTCTGCCTCTTTGCCGATGCTTTCAATGCAATTCCAGTCTACCTCCTGAAATCGGTTTCCTGCAATTCTGCCCCGCTTTCAAGTCCTCTTGGCAGCCTTACTTCAGTATATTTTTGGACGATAGCTGTCATTTATAACTCTGCAGGTTTGTGAATTACAGTGCCCCTGAGCTCCTTTCTTAAACTCGCTTTCTTTTGAGCTGGCCGCAACACCGCAAGATGGCTTCAGGCCCTAATCTGTTTCGGGCACGGCACGCTGAGCCTTTGGTTAATTCCTCTTCCTGTTGGGAAATGAGAGTTAAATTTGCCCGTCCAGACACCTCCAGCTAGTCTCTCATTGGTTCTCCCTATTCCTGTTCATCTTCTGCAGAAATTGCAAACTGGTCCAAACAGGATTTTAAAGGGACTGACTCTCCAAGTTGGGAGAGTGTTAGTAAAGCGTCTGGAATGTTGCACCCGAGTACCAGGGTACGAAAACTGAGACATATTTGAACACGTATCCCGATCACATGGTTGATCATACTCTAGGTTCCACATGCATGTTTTAGCTGAAGGAAGAATACCTTAAACCTGGGTAGTTGAAACCCGTGGAATGGGTACCATGCAATATGACTTCAAAGGGTCTTCATTTGCTCACCGAACCTCTCCAATCCTATCACTGCTGCGTTTATGCCCCTGTACACACGCTTGATTCTCTTTCGGAGACATAGCAATCCATAGGTTTGAAGATACTTACTAGTCAGGTACATACTTAGGCGTTTAATATGCGGTGTTGAGTCCATTTCGTTGATCAAGGAGTAGCTCTTGTCTATTCCATATTTGGCTTAAGGAACGGTATCTGTGCTAATTTCAAACTCTGGTTTTATGCAGCACCCCAACTCACCTTTCCCCTTAAGCAAGCATAAGTTGGTTTTCTAAATTTGAGACCCTGTTCTGTTTTGGAATTCAGTTCCTGTGTAGCCAAGTTTACATTCCGTGTATTACTGATATCTTATGATGTTTCTTTTTCTGTGTGACTTATTTCAGTTAGAATCATCGTACCTGAATCCACTCATTATGCTGCTACGGGCCTGATGACATAGATTTCATTGCTGAGTGATACTGCATTGTACGTAAGTACCACAAGTTCTTTATCCATTTTTCAATTTCTGTGATATTGGACTTGTACGGTAAACGAGGTTCTTGTAAACAGAGGCGTCCCAAACTTTGGGGTGGCTGTGTCTTTTTGATTTTAATTTCCCTAAGCTATAGGACCATATGTGGAAGTGCCCTAGGCTCTGTTGCTTTGTTTTTTAGATATTTCAGGAAACACCATACACTTCTCCCGAGTGTCTGTTGGCAATTTACATCCCGCCCATCAGCATAACAAGGCTCCCAGTTCTCCATGGCCTGTCCTGCCTTTCTGGATTTTACACTTTTTTCAGATGGCCCTTTTGACCGGGGGGAAGTGAGACTTCATTGTAGTGCAGATTTCCTTTGCAAGCTTGCTTGGTTGGCCAAAAAGGGCGTATGCGTTTTTTCCTGAATATATTCAGGAAAAAACGCATACGCCCTTTTTGGCCAAGTGCATCATTGTGGACGTTCTGCCTCTTTTCCTATGCTTTCAATGCAATTCCAGTCTACCTCCTGAAATCGGTTTCCTGCAATTCTGCCCCGCTTTCAAGTCCTCTTGGCAGCCTTACTTCAGTATATTTTTGGACGATAGCTGTCATTTATAACTCTGCAGATTTGTGAATTACAGTGCCCCTGAGGTCCTTTCTTCAACTCGCTTTCTTGTGAGATGGCCGCAACACCGCAGGATGGCTTCAGGCCCTAATCTGGTTCCGGCACGGCACGCTGAGCGTTTGGTTAATTCCTCTTCCTGCTGGGAAATGAGAGTTAAATTTGCCCGTCCAGACACCTCCAGCTAGTCTCTCATTGGTTCTCCCTATTCCTGTCCATCTTCCGCAGAAATTGCAAACTGGGCCAAACAGGAGGTTAAACGGACTGACTCTCCAAGTCGGGAGACTGTTAGTAAAGCATCTGGAATGTTGCACCCGAGTACCAGGGGACGAAAACTGAGACATATTTGAACACGTCTCCCGTTCACACGGTTGATCATACTCTGGGTTCCACGTGCATGATTTAGCTGAAGGAAGAATACCTTAAACCTGGAGAGTTGAGACCCGTGGAATGGGTAGCATGCAATATGACTTCAAAGGGTCTTCATTTGCTCACCGAACCTCTCCAATCCTATCACTGCTGCGTTTATGCCCCTGTACACACGCTTGATTCTCTTTTGGAGACATAGCAATCCATAGGTTTTAAGATACTTACTAGTCAGGTACATTCTTAGGCGTTTAATATGGGGTGTTGAGTCCATTTCGTTGAGCAAGGAGTAGCTCTTGTCTATTCCATATTTGGCTTAAGGAACTTTATCTGTGCTCATTTCAATCTCTGGTTTTATGCAGCACCCCAACTCACCTTTCCCCTTAAGCAAGCATAAGATGGTTTTCTAAATTTGAGACCCTGTTCTGTTCTGTAATTCAGTTCCTGTGTAGCCAAGTTTACATTCCGTGTATTACTGATATCTTATGATGTTTCTTTTTCTGTGTGACTTATTTCAGTTAGAATCATCGTACCTGAATCCACTCATTATGCTGCTACGGGCCTGATGACATAGATTTCATTGCTGAGTGATACTGCATTGTACATAAGTACCACAAGTTCTTTATATATTTTTCACTTTCTGTGATATTGAACTTGTATGGTAAACGAGGTTCTTGTAAACAGAGGCGTCCCAAACTTTGGGGTGGCTGTGTCTTTTTGATTTTAATTTCCCTAAACTATAGGACCATAAGTGGAAGTGCCCTAGGCTCTGTTGCTTTGTTTTTTAGATGTTTCAGGAAACACCATACACTTCTCCCGAGTGGCTGTTGGCAATTTACATCCCGCCCATCAGCATAACAAGGCTCCCAGTTCTCCATGGCCTGTCCTGCCTTTCTGGATTTTACACTTTTTTCAGATGGCCCTTTTGACCGGGGGGAAGTGAGACTTCATTGTAGTGCAGATTTCCTTTGCAAGCTTGCTTGGTTGGCCAAAAAGGGCGTATGCGTTTTTTCCTGAATATATTCAGGAAAAAACGCATACGCCCTTTTTGGCCAAGTGCATCATTGTGGACGTTCTGCCTCTTTTCCTATGCTTTCAATGCAATTCCAGTCTACCTCCTGAAATCGGTTTCCTGCAATTCTGCCCCGCTTTCAAGTCCTCTTGGCAGCCTTACTTCAGTATATTTTTGGACAATAGCTGTCATTTATAACTCAGCAGGTTTGTGAATTACAGTGCCCCTGAGCTCCTTTCTTCAACTCGCTTTCTTGTGAGCTGGCCGCAACACCGCAGGATGGCTTCAGGCCCTAATCTGGTTCCGGCATGGCACGCTGAGCCTTTGGTTAATTCCTCTTCCTGGTGGGAAATGAGAGTTAAATTTGCCCGTCCAGACACGTCCAGCTAGTCTCTCATTGGTTCTCGCTATTCCTGTTCATCTTCCGCAGAAATTGCAAACTGGGCCAAACAGGAGGTTAAAGGCGCTGACTCTCCAAGTGGGGAGAGTGTTAGTAAAGCGTCTGGAATGTTGCACCCGAGTACCAGGGGAGGAAAACTGAGACATATTTGAAAACGTCTCCCGTTCACATGGTTGATCATACTCTGGGTTCCACATGCATGTTTTAGCTGAAGGAAGAATACCTTAAACCTGGGTAGTTGAAACCCGTGGAATGGGTACCATGCAATATGACTTCAAAGGGTCTTCATTTGCTCACCGAACCTCTCCAATCCTATCACTGCTGCGTTTATGCCCCTGTACACACGCTTGATTCTCTTTCGGAGACATAGCAATCCATAGGTTTGAAGATACTTACTAGTCAGGTGCATACTTAGGCGTTTAATATGCGGTGTTGAGTCCATTTCGTTGAGCAAGGAGTAGCTCTTGTCTATTCCATATTTGGCTTAAGGAACTTTATCTGTGCTCATTTCAATCTCTGGTTTTATGCAGCACCCCAACTCACCTTTCCCCTTAAGCAAGCATAAGTTGGTTTTCTAAATTTGAGACCTTGTTCTGTTTTGGAATTCAGTTCCTGTGTAGCCAAGTTTACATTCCGTGTATTAGTGATATCTTATGATGTTTCTTTTTCTGTGTGACTTATTTCAGTTAGAATCATCGTACCTGAATCCACTCATTATGCTGCTACGGGCCTGATGACATAGATTTCATTGCTGAGTGATACTGCATTGTAAATAAGTACCACAATTCTTTATCCATTTTTCACTTTCTGTGATATTGAACTTGTATGGTAAATGAGGTTCTTGTAAACAGAGGCGTCCCAAACTTTGGGTGGCTGTGTCTTTTTGATTTTAATTTCCCTAAGCTATAGGACCATAAGTGGAAGTGCCCTAGGCTCTGTTGCTTTGTTTTTTAGATGTTTCACGAAACACCATACACTTCTCCCGAGTGTCTGTTGGCAATTTACATCCCGCCCATCAGCATAACAAGGCTCCCAGTTCTCCATGGCCTGTCCTGCCTTTCTGGATTTTACACTTTTTTCAGATGGCCCTTTTGACCTGGGGGAAGTGAGACTTCATTGTAGTGCAGATTTCCTTTGCAAGCTTGCTTGGTTGGCCAAAAAGGGCGTATGCGTTTTTTCCTGAATATATTCAGGAAAAAACGCATACGCCCTTTTTGGCCAAGTGCGTCATTGTGGACGTTCTGCCTCTTTTCCTATGCTTTCAATGCAATTCCAGTCTACCTCGTGAAATCGGTTTCCTGCAATTCTGCCCCGCTTTCAAGTCCTCTTGGCAGCCTTACTTCAGTATATTTTTGGACGATAGCTGTCATTTATAACTCAGCAGGTTCCTGAATTGCAGTGCCCCTGAGCTCCTTTCTTCAACTCGCTTTCTTTTGAGCTGGCCGCAACACCGCAGGATGGCTTCAGGCCCTAATCTGGTTCCGGCATGGCACGCTGAGCCTTTGGTTAGTTCCTCTTCCTGGTGGGAAATGAGAGTTAAATTTGCCCGTCCAGACACCTCCAGCTAGTCTCTCATTGGTTCTCCCTATTCCTGTTCATCTTCCGCAGAAATTGCAAACTGGGCCAAACAGGAGGTTAAAGGCGCTGACTCTCCAAGTGGCGAGAGTGTTAGTAAAGCGTCTGGAATGTTGCACACGAGTACCAGGGGAGGAAAACTGAGACATATTTGAACACGTCTCCCGTTCACACGGTTGATCATACTCTGGGTTCCACATGCATGTTTTAGCTGAAGGAAGAATACCTTAAACATGGGTAGTTGAAACCCGTGGAATGGGTACCATGCAATATGACGTCAAAGGGTCTTCATTTGCTCATCGAACCTCACCAGTCCTATCACTGCTGCGTTTATGCCCCTGTACACATGCTTGATTCTCTTTCGGAGACATAGCAATCCATAGGTTTTAAGATACTTACTAGTCAGGTACATTCTTAGGCGTTTAATATGCGGTGTTGAGTCCATTTCTTTGAGCAAGGAGTAGCTCTTGTCTATTCCGTATTTGGCTTCAGGAACTTTATCTGTGCTCATTTCAATCTCTGGTTTTATGCAGCACCCCAACTCACCTTTCCCCTTAAGCAAGCATAAGTTGGTTTTCTAAATTTGAGACCCTGTTCTGTTCTGTAATTCAGTTCCTGTGTAGCCAAGTTTACATTCCGTGTATTACTGATATCTTATGATGTTTCTTTTTATGTGTGACTTATTTCAGTTAGAATCATCATACCTGAATCCACTCATTGTGCTGCTAAGGGCCTGATGACATAGATTTCATTGCTGAGTGATATTGCTTTGTAAGTAAATACCACAGCTTCTTTATCCATTTTTCACTTTCTGCGATGTTGAACATGTACTGTAAACAAGGATCTTGTAAACAGAGGCGTCCCAAACTTTGGGGTGGCTGTGTCTTTTTGATTTTAATTTCCCTAAGCTATAGGACCATAAGTGGAAGTGCCCTAGGCTCTGTTGCTTTGTTTTGTAGATGTTTCAGGAAACACCATACACTTCTCCCTAGTGTCTGTTGGCAATTTACATCCCTCCCATCAGCATAACAAGGCTCCCAGTTCTCCATGGCCTGTCCTGCCTTTCTGGATTTTACACTTTTTTCAGATGGCCCTTTTGACCGGGGGGAAGTGAGACTTCATTGTAGTGGAGATTTCCTTTGCAAGCTTGCTTGGTTGGCCAAAAAGGGCGTATGCGTTTTTTCCTGAATATATTCAGGAAAAAACGCATACGCCCTTTTTGGCCAAGTGCATCATTGTGGACGTTCTGCCTCTTTTCCTATGCTTTCAATGCAATTCCAGTCTACCTCCTGAAATCGGTTTCCTGCAATTCTGCCCCGCTTTCAAGTCCTCTTGGCAGCCTTACTTCAGTATATTTTTGGACGATAGCTGTCATTTATAACTCTGCAGGTTTGTGAATTACAGTGCCCCTGAGCTCCTTTCTTCAACTCGCTTTCTTGTGACCTGGCCGCAACACCGCATGATGGCTTCAGGCCCTAATCTGGTTCCGGCACGGCACGCTGAGCCTTTGGTTAATTCCTCTTCCTGGTGGGAAATGAGAGTTAAATTTGCCCGTCCAGACACCTCCAGCTAGTCTCTCATTGGTTCTCGCTATTCCTGTTCATCTTCCGCAGAAATTGCAAACTGGGCCAAACAGGAGGTTAAAGGGACTGACTCTCCAAGTCGGGAGAGTGTTAGTAAAGCGTCTGGAATGTTGCACCCGAGTACCAGGGGAGTAAAACTGAGACACATATGAACACGTCTCCCGTTCACACGGTTGATCATACTCTGGGTTCCACGTGCATGATTTAGCTGAAGGAAGAATACCTTAAACCTGGAGAGTTGAGACCCGTGGAATGGGTACCATGCAATATGACTTCAAAGGGTCTTCATTTGCTCACCGAACCTCTCCAATCCTATCACTGCTGCGTTTATGCCCCTGTACACACGCTTGATTCTCTTTTGGAGACATAGCAATCCATAGGTTTTAAGATACTTACTAGTCAGGTACATTCTTAGGTGTTTAATATGCGGTCTTGAGTCCATTTCGTTGAGCAAGGAGTAGCTCTTGTCTATTCCATATTTGGCTTAAGGAACTTTATCTGTGCTCATTTCAATCTCTGGTTTTATGCAGCACCCCAACTCACCTTTCCCCTTAAGCAAGCATAAGTTGGTTTTCTAAATTTGAGACCCTGTTCTGTTTTGGAATTCAGTTCCTGTGTAGCCAAGTTTACATTCCGTGTATTAGTGATATCTTATGATGTTTCTTTTTCTGTGTGACTTATTTCAGTTAGAATCATCGTACCTGAATCCACTCATTATGCTGCTACGGGCCTGATGACATAGATTTCATTGCTGAGTGATACTGCATTGTACGTAAGTACCACAAGTTCTTTATCCATTTTTCACTTTCTGTGATATTGAACTTGTACGGTAAAAGAGGTTCTTGTAAACAGAGGTGTCCCAAACTTTGGGGTGGCTGTGTCTTTTTGATTTTAATTTCCCTAAGCTATAGGACCATAAGTGGAAGTGCCCTAGGCTCTGTTGCTTTGTTTTATAGATGTTTCAGGAAACACCATACACTTCTCCCGAGTGTCTGTTGGCAATTTCCATCCCGCCCATCAGCATAACAAGGCTCCCAGTTCTCCATGGCCTGTCCTGCCTTTCTGGATTTTACACTTTTTTCAGATGGCCCTTTTGACCGGGGGGAAGTGAGACTTCATGTAGTGCAGATTTCCTTTGCAAGCTTGCTTGGTTGGCCTAAAAGGGCGTATGCGTTTTTTCCTGAATATATTCAGGAAAAAACGCATACGCCCTTTTTGGCCAAGTGCATCATTGTGGACGTTCTGCCTCTTTTCCTATGCTTTCAATGCAATTCCAGTCTACCTCCTGAAATCGGTTTCCTGCAATTCTGCCCCGCTTTCAAGTCCTCTTGGGAGCCTTACTTCAGTATATTTTTGGACGATAGCTGTCATTTATAACTCTGCAGGTTTCTGAATTACAGTGCCCCTGAGCTCCTTTCTTCAACTCGCTTTCTTTTGAGCTGGCCGCAACACCGCAGGATGGCTTCAGGCCCTAATCTGGTTCCGCCAAGGCACGCTGGGCCTTTGGTTAATTCCTCTTCCTGGTGGGAAATGAGAGTTAAATTTGCCCGTCCAGACACCTCCAGCTAGTCTCTCATTGGTTCTCGCTATTCCTGTTCATCTTCCCCAGAAATTGCAAACTGGGCCAAACAGGAGGTTAAAGGGACTGACTCTCCAAGTCGGGAGAGTGTTAGTAAAGCGTCTGGAATGTTGCACCCGAGTACCAGGGTACGAAAACTGAGACATATTTGAACACGTCTCCCGATCACACGGTTGATCATACTCTAGGTTCCACATGCATGTTTTAGCTGAAGGAAGAATACCTTAAAACTGGGTGGTTGAAACCCGTGGAATGGGTACCATGCAATATGACTTCAAAGGGTCTTCATTTGCTCACCGAACCTCTCCAATCCTATCACTGCTGCGTTTATGCCCCTGTACACACGCTTGATTCTCTTTTGGAGACATAGCAATCCATAGGTTTTAAGATACTTACTAGTCAGGTACATTCTTAGGCGTTTAATATGGGGTGTTGAGTCCATTTCGTTGAGCAAGGAGTAGCTCTTGTCTATTTCATATTTGGCTTAAGGAACTTTATCTGTGCTCATTTCAATCTCTGGTTTTATGCAGCACCCCAACTCACCTTTCCCCTTAAGCAAGCATAAGATGGTTTTCTAAATTTGAGACCCTGTTCTGTTCTGTAATTCAGTTCCTGTGTAGCCAAGTTTACATTCCGTGTATTACTGATATCTTATGATATTTCTTTTTCTGTGTGACTTATTTCAGTTAGAATCATCGTACCTGAATCCACTCATTATGCTGCTACGGGCCTGATGACATAGATTTCATTGCTGACTGATACTGCATTGTACATAAGTACCACAAGTTCTTTATCCATTTTTCACTTTCTGTGATATTGAACTTGTACGGTAAACGAGGTTCTTGTAAACAGAGGCGTCCCAAACTTTGGGGTGGCTGTGTCTTTTTGATTTTAATTTCCCTAAGCTATAGGACCATAAGTGGAAGTGCCCTAGGCTCTGTTGCTTTGTTTTTTAGATGTTTCAGGAAACACCATACACTTCTCCCGAGTGTCTGTTGGCAATTTACATCCCGCCCATCAGCATAACAAGGCTCCCAGTTCTCCATGGCCTGTCCTGCCTTTCTGGATTTTACACTTTTTTCAGATGGCCCTTTTGACCGGGGGGAAGTGAGACTTCATGTAGTGCAGATTTCCTTTGCAAGCTTGCTTGTTTGGCCTAAAAGGGCGTATGCGTTTTTTCCTGAATATATTCAGGAAAAAACGCATACGCCCTTTTTGGCCAAGTGCATCATTGTGGACGTTCTGCCTCTTTTCCTATGCTTTCAATGCAATTCCAGTCTACCTCCTGAAATCGGTTTCCTGCAATTCTGCCCCGCTTTCAAGTCCTCTTGGGAGCCTTACTTCAGTATATTTTTGGACGATAGCTGTCATTTATAACTCTGCAGGTTTGTGAATTACAGTGCCCCTGAGCTCCTTTCTTCAACTCGCTTTCTTGTGAGCTGGCCGCAACACCGCAGGATGGCTTCAGGCCCTAATCTGGTTCCGCCAAGGCACGCTGGGCCTTTGGTTAATTCCTCTTCCTGGTGGGAAATGAGAGTTAAATTTGCCCGTCCAGACACCTCCAGCTAGTCTCTCATTGGTTCTCCCTATTCCTGTTCATCTTCCGCAGAAATTGCAAAGTGGGCCAAACAGGAGGTTAAAGGGACTGACTCTCCAAGTCGGGAGAGTGTTAGTAAAGCATCTGGAATGTTGCACCCGAGTACCAGGGTACGAAAACTGAGACATATTTGAACACATCTCCCGATCACATGGTTGATCATACTCTAGGTTCCACATGCATGTTTTAGCTGAAGGAAGAATAACTTAAACCTGGGTAGTTGAAACCCGTGGAATGGGTACCATGCAATATGACTTCAAAGGGTCTTCATTTGCTCATCGAACCTCTCCAATCCTATCACTGCTGCGTTTATGCCCCTGTACACATGCTTGATTCTCTTTTGGAGACATAGCAATCCATAGGTTTTAAGATACTTACTAGTCAGGTACATTCTTAGGCGTTTAATATGGGGTGTTGAGTCCATTTCGTTGAGCAAGGAGTAGCTCTTGTCTATTCCATATTTGGCTTAAGGAACTTTATCTGTGCTCATTTCAATCTCTGGTTTTATGCAGCACCCCAACTCACCTTTCCCCTTAAGCAAGCATAAGTTGGTTTTCTAAATTTGAGACCCTGTTCTGTTCTGTAATTCAGTTCCTGTGTAGCCAAGTTTACATTCCGTGTATTACTGATATCTTATGATGTTTCTTTTTCTGTGTGACTTATTTCAGTTAGAATCATCATACCTGAATCCACTCATTGTGCTGCTAATGGCCTGATGAGATAGATTTCATTGCTGAGTCATATTGCTTTGTAAGTAAATACAACTTCTTTATCCATTTTTCACTTTCTGCGATGTTGAACATGTACTGTAAACAAGGATCTTGTAAACAGAGGCGTCCCAAATTTTGGGGTGGCTGTGTCTTTTTGATTTTAATTTCCCTAAACTATAGGTCCATAAGTGGAAGTGCCCTAGGCTCTGTTGCTTTGTTTTTTAGATGTTTCAGGAAACACCATACACTTACCCGAGTTTCTGTTGGCAATTTACGTCCCGCCCATCAGCATAACTAGGCTCCCAGTTCTCCATGGCCTGTCCTGCCTTTCTGGATTTTACACTTTTTTCAGATGGCCCTTTTGACCGGGGGGAAGTGAGACTTCATTGTAGTGCAGATTTCCTTTGCAAGCTTGCTTGGTTGGCCAAAAAGGGCGTATGCGTTTTTTCCTGAATATATTCAGGAAAAAACGCATACGCCCTTTTTGGCCAAGTGCATCATTGTGGACGTTCTGCCTCTTTTCCTATGCTTTCAATGCAATTCCAGTCTACCTCCTGAAATCGGTTTCCTGCAATTCTGCCCCGCTTTCAAGTCCTCTTGGCAGCCTTACTTCAGTATATTTTTGGACGATAGCTGTCATTTATATCTCTGGAGGTTTGTGAATTACAGTGCCCCTGAGCTCCTTTCTTCAACTCGCTTTCTTGTGACCTGGCCGCAACACCGCAGGATGGCTTCAGGCCCTAATCTGGTTCCGGCATGGCACGCTGAGCCTTTGGTTATTTCCTCTTCCTGGTGGGAAATGAGAGTTAAATTTGCCCGTCCAGACACCTCCAGCTAGTCTCTCATTGGTTCTCCCTATTCCTGTTCATCTTCCGCAGAAATTGCAAACTGGGCCAAACAGGAGGTTAAAGGCGCTGACTCTCCAAGTCGGGAGAGTGTTAGTAAAGCGTCTGGAATGTTGCACCCGAGTACCAGGGGAGTAAAACTGAGACACATATGAACACGTCTCCCGTTCACACAGTTGATCATACTCTGGGTTCCACGTGCATGATTTAGCTGAAGGAAGAATACCTTAAACCTGGAGAGTTGAGACCCGTGGAATGGGTACCATGCAATATGACTTCAAAGGGTCTTCATTTGCTCACCGAACCTCTCCAATCCTATCACTGCTGCGTTTATGCCCCTGTACACACGCTTGATTCTCTTTTGGAGACATAGCAATCCATAGGTTTTAAGATACTTACTAGTCAGGTACATTCTTAGGTGTTTAATATGCGGTCTTGAGTCCATTTCGTTGAGCAAGGAGTAGCTCTTGTCTATTCCATATTTGGCTTAAGGAACTTTATCTGTGCTCATTTCAATCTCTGGTTTTATGCAGCACCCCAACTCACCTTTCCCCTTAAGCAAGCATAAGTTGGTTTTCTAAATTTGAGACCCTGTTCTGTTTTGGAATTCAGTTCCTGTGTAGCCAAGTTTACATTCCGTGTATTAGTGATATCTTATGATGTTTCTTTTTCTGTGTGACTTATTTCAGTTAGAATCATCGTACCTGAATCCACTCATTATGCTGCTACGGGCCTGATGACATAGATTTCATTGCTGAGTGATACTGCATTGTACGTAAGTACCACAAGTTCTTTATCCATTTTTCACTTTCTGTGATATTGAACTTGTACGGTAAAAGAGGTTCTTGTAAACAGAGGTGTCCCAAACTTTGGGGTGGCTGTGTCTTTTTGATTTTAATTTCCCTAAGCTATAGGACCATAAGTGGAAGTGCCCTAGGCTCTGTTGCTTTGTTTTATAGATGTTTCAGGAAACACCATACACTTCTCCCGAGTGTCTGTTGGCAATTTCCATCCCGCCCATCAGCATAACAAGGCTCCCAGTTCTCCATGGCCTGTCCTGCCTTTCTGGATTTTACACTTTTTTCAGATGGCCCTTTTGACCGGGGGGAAGTGAGACTTCATGTAGTGCAGATTTCCTTTGCAAGCTTGCTTGGTTGGCCAAAAAGGGCGTATGCGTTTTTTCCTGAATATATTCAGGAAAAAACGCATACGCCCTTTTTGGCCAAGTGCATCATTGTGGACGTTCTGCCTCTTTTCCTATGCTTTCAATGCAATTCCAGTCTACCTCCTGAAATCGGTTTCCTGCAATTCTGCCCCGCTTTCAAGTCCTCTTGGGAGCCTTACTTCAGTATATTTTTGGACGATAGCTGTCATTTATAACTCTGCAGGTTTCTGAATTACAGTGCCCCTGAGCTCCTTTCTTCAACTCGCTTTCTTTTGAGCTGGCCGCAACACCGCAGGATGGCTTCAGGCCCTAATCTGGTTCCGCCAAGGCACGCTGGGCCTTTGGTTAATTCCTCTTCCTGGTGGGAAATGAGAGTTAAATTTGCCCGTCCAGACACCTCCAGCTAGTCTCTCATTGGTTCTCGCTATTCCTGTTCATCTTCCCCAGAAATTGCAAACTGGGCCAAACAGGAGGTTAAAGGGACTGACTCTCCAAGTCGGGAGAGTGTTAGTAAAGCGTCTGGAATGTTGCACCCGAGTACCAGGGTACGAAAACTGAGACATATTTGAACACGTCTCCCGATCACACGGTTGATCATACTCTAGGTTCCACATGCATGTTTTAGCTGAAGGAAGAATACCTTAAAACTGGGTGGTTGAAACCCGTGGAATGGGTACCATGCAATATGACTTCAAAGGGTCTTCATTTGCTCACCGAACCTCTCCAATCCTATCACTGCTGCGTTTATGCCCCTGTACACACGCTTGATTCTCTTTTGGAGACATAGCAATCCATAGGTTTTAAGATACTTACTAGTCAGGTACATTCTTAGGCGTTTAATATGGGGTGTTGAGTCCATTTCGTTGAGCAAGGAGTAGCTCTTGTCTATTCCATATTTGGCTTAAGGAACTTTATCTGTGCTCATTTCAATCTCTGGTTTTATGCAGCACCCCAACTCACCTTTCCCCTTAAGCAAGCATAAGTTGGTTTTCTAAATTTGAGACCCTGTTCTGTTCTGTAATTCAGTTCCTGTGTAGCCAAGTTTACATTCCGTGTATTACTGATATCTTATGATGTTTCTTTTTCTGTGTGACTTATTTCAGTTAGAATCATCATACCTGAATCCACTCATTGTGCTGCTAATGGCCTGATGAGATAGATTTCATTGCTGAGTCATATTGCTTTGTAAGTAAATACAACTTCTTTATCCATTTTTCACTTTCTGCGATGTTGAACATGTACTGTAAACAAGGATCTTGTAAACAGAGGCGTCCCAAATTTTGGGGTGGCTGTGTCTTTTTGATTTTAATTTCCCTAAACTATAGGTCCATAAGTGGAAGTGCCCTAGGCTCTGTTGCTTTGTTTTTTAGATGTTTCAGGAAACACCATACACTTTCCCGAGTTTCTGTTGGCAATTTACGTCCCGCCCATCAGCATAACTAGGCTCCCAGTTCTCCATGGCCTGTCCTGCCTTTCTGGATTTTACACTTTTTTCAGATGGCCCTTTTGACCGGGGGGAAGTGAGACTTCATTGTAGTGCAGATTTCCTTTGCAAGCTTGCTTGGTTGGCCAAAAAGGGCGTATGCGTTTTTTCCTGAATATATTCAGGAAAAAACGCATATGCCCTTTTTGGCCAAGTGCATCATTGTGGACGTTCTGCCTCTTTTCCTATGCTTTCAATGCAATTCCAGTCTACCTCCTGAAATCGGTTTCCTGCAATTCTGCCCCGCTTTCAAGTCCTCTTGGGAGCCTTACTTCAGTATATTTTTGGACGATAGCTGTCATTTATAACTCTGCAGGTTTGTGAATTACAGTGCCCCTGAGCTCCTTTCTTCAACTCGCTTTCTTGTGACCTGGCCGCAACACCGCAGGATGGCTTCAGGCCCTAATCTGGTTCCGGCATGGCACGCTGAGCCTTTGGTTAGTTCCTCTTCCAGATGGGAAATGAGAGTTAAATTTGCCCGTCCAGACACCTCCAGCTAGTCTCTCATTGGTTCTCCCTATTCCTGTTCATCTTCCGCAGAAATTGCAAACTGGGCCAAACAGGAGGTTAAAGGCGCTGACTCTCCAAGTGGTGAGAGTGTTAGTAAAGCGTCTGGAATATTGCACCCGAGTACCAGCGGAGGAAAACTGAGACATATTTGAACACGTCTCCCGTTCACACGGTTGATCATACTCTGGGTTCCACATGCATGTTTTAGCTGAAGGAAGAATACCTTAAACGTGGGTAGTTGAAACCTGTGGAATGGGTACCATGCAATATGACTTCAAAGGGTCTTCATTTGCTCATCGAACATCTCCAATCCTATCACTGCTGCGTTTATGCCCCTGTACACACGCTTGATTCTCTTTCGGAGACATAGCAATCCATAGGTTTTAAGATACTTACTAGTCAGGTACATTCTTAGGCATTTAATATGGGGTGTTGAGTCCATTTCGTTGATCAAGGAGTAGATCTTGTCTATTCCATATTTGGCATAAGGAACGGTATCTGTGCTAATTTCAAACTCTGGTTTTATGCAGCACCCCAACTCACCTTTCCCCTTAAGCAAGCATAAGTTGGTTTTCTAAATTTGAGACCCTGTTCTGTTTTGGAATTCAGTTCCTGTGTAGCCAAGTTTACATTCCGTGTATTACTGATATCTTATGATGTTTCTTTTTCTGTGTGACTTATTTCAGTTAGAATCATCGTACCTGAATCCACTCATTATGCTGCTACGGGCCTGATGACATAGATTTCATTGCTGAGTGATACTGCATTGTACGTAAGTACCACAAGTTCTTTATCCATTTTTCACTTTCTGTGATATTGGACTTGTACGGTAAACGAGGTTCTTGTAAACAGAGGCGTCCCAAATTTTGGGGTGGCTGTGTCTTTTTGATTTTAATTTCCCTAAGCTATAGGACCATATGTGGAAGTGCCCTTGGCTCTGTTGCTTTGTTTTTTAGATGTTTCAGGAAACACCATACACTTCTCCCGAGTGTCTGTTGGCAATTTACATCCCGCCCATCAGCATAACAAGGCTCCCAGTTCTCCATGGCCTGTCCTGCCTTTCTGAATTTTACACTTTTTTCAGATGGCCCTTTTGACCGGGGGGAAGTGAGACTTCATTGTAGTGCAGATTTCCTTTGCAAGCTTGCTTGGTTGGCCAAAAAGGGCGTATGCGTTTTTTCCTGAATATATTCAGGAAAAAACGCATACGCCCTTTTTGGCCAAGTGCATCATTGTGGACGTTCTGCCTCTTTTCCTATGCTTTCAATGCAATTCCAGTCTACCTCCTGAAATCGGTTTCCTGCAATTCTGCCCCGCTTTCAAGTCCTCTTGGCAGCCTTACTTCAGTATATTTTTGGATGATAGCTGTCATTTATAACTCTGCAGATTTGTGAATTACAGTGCCCCTGAGGTCCTTTCTTCAACTCGCTTTCTTGTGAGATGGCCGCAACACCGCAGGATGGCTTCAGGCCCTAATCTGGTTCCGGCACGGCACGCTGAGTGTTTGGTTAATTCCTCTTCCTGCTGGGAAATGAGAGTTAAATTTGCCCGTCCAGACACCTCCAGCTAGTCTCTCATTGGTTCTCCCTATTCCTGTCCATCTTCCGCAGAAATTGCAAACTGGGCCAAACAGGAGGTTAAACGGACTGACTCTCCAAGTCGGGAGACTGTTAGTAAAGCATCTGGAATGTTGCACCCGAGTACCAGGGGACGAAAACTGAGACATATTTGAACACGTCTCCCGTTCACACGGTTGATCATACTCTAGGTTCCACATGCATGTTTTAGCTGAATGAAGAATAACTTAAACCTGGGTAGTTGAAACCCGTGGAATGGGTACCATGCAATATGACTTCAAAGGGTCTTCATTTGCTCATCGAACCTCTCCAATCCTATCACTGCTGCGTTTATGCCCCTGTACACATGCTTGATTCTCTTTCGGAGACATAGCAATCCATAGGTTTTAAGATACTTACTAGTCAGGTACATTCTTAGGCGTTTAATATGCGGTGTTGAGTCCATTTCTTTGAGCAAGGAGTAGCTCTTGTCTATTCCGTATTTGGCTTCAGGAACTTTATCTGTGCTCATTTCAATCTCTGGTTTTATGCAGCACCCCAACTCACCTTTCCCCTTAAGCAAGCAGAAGTTGGTTTTCTAAATTTGAGACCCTGTTCTGTTCTGTAATTCAGTTCCTGTGTAGCCAAGTTTACATTCCGTGTATTACTGATATCTTATGATGTTTCTTATTCTGTGTGACTTATTTCAGTTAGAATCATCATACCTGAATCCACTCATTGTGCTGCTAAGGGCCTGATGACATAGATTTCATTGCTGAGTGATATTGCTTTGTAAGTAAATACAACTTCTTTATCCATTTTTCACTTTCTGCGATGTTGAACATGTACTGTAAACAAGGATCTTGTAAACAGAGGCGTCCCAAACTTTGGGGTGGCTGTGTCTTTTTGATTTTAATTTCCCTAAGCTATAGGACCATAAGTGGAAGTGCCCTAGGCTCTGTTGCTTTGTTTTGTAGATGTTTCAGGAAACACCATACACTTCTCCCGAGTGTCTGTTGGCAATTTACATCCCTCCCATCAGCATAACAAGGCTCCCAGTTCTCCATGGCCTGTCCTGCCTTTCTGGATTTTACACGTTTTTCAGATGGCCCTTTTGACCGGGGGGAAGTGAGACTTCATTGTAGTGCAGATTTCCTTTGCAAGCTTGCTTGGTTGGCCAAAAAGGGCGTATGCGTTTTTTCCTGAATATATTCAGGGAAAAACGCATACGCCCTTTTTGGCCAAGTGCATCATTGTGGACGTTCTGCCTCTTTTCCTATGCTTTCAATGCAATTCCAGTCTACCTCCTGAAATCGGTTTCCTGCAATTCTGCCCCGCTTTCAAGTCCTCTTGGCAGCCTTACTTCAGTATATTTTTGGACGATAGCTGTCATTTATAACTCTGCAGGTTTGTGAATTACAGTGCCCCTGAGCTCCTTTCTTCAACTCGCTTTCTTGTGAGATGGCCGCAACACCGCAGGATGGCTTCAGGCCCTAATCTGGTTCCGGCAAGGCACGCTGAGCCTTTGGTTAATTCCTCTTCCTGGTGGAAATGAGAGTTAAATTTGCCCGTCCAGACACCTCCAGCTAGTCTCTCATTGGTTCTCACTATTCCTGTTCATCTTCCGCAGAAATTGCAAACTGAGCCATACAGGAGGTTAAAGGGACTGTCTCTCCATGTCGGGAGAGTGTTAGTAAAGCGTCTGGAATGTTGCACCTGAGTACCAGGGGAGGAAAACTGAGACATATTTGAAAACGTCTCCCGTTCACACGGTTGATCATACTCTGGGTTCCACATGCATGTTTTAGCTGAAGGAAGAATACCTTAAACCTGGGTAGTTGAAACCCGTGGAATGGGTACCATGCAATATGACTTCAAAGGGTCTTCATTTGCTCACCGAACCTCTCCAATCCTATCACTGCTGTGTTTATGCCCCTGTACACACGCTTGATTCTCTTTCGGAGACATAGCAATCCATAGGTTTGAAGATACTTACTAGTCAGGTACATTCTTAGGCGTTTAATATGCGGTGTTGAGTCCATTTCGTTGAGCAAGGAGTAGCTCTTGTATATTCCATATTTGGCTTAAGGAACTTTATCTGTGCTCATTTCAATCTCTGGTTTTATGCAGCACCCCAACTCACCTTTCCCCTTAAGCAAGCATAAGTTGGTTTTCTAAATTTGAGACCTTGTTCTGTTTTGGAATTCAGTTCCTGTGTAGCCAAGTTTACATTCCGTGTATTACTGATATCTTATGATGTTTCTTTTTCTGTGTGACTTATTTCAGTTAGAATCATCGTACCTGAATCCACTCATTATGCTGCTACGGGCCTGATGACATAGATTTCATTGCTGAGTGATACTGCATTGTAAATAAGTAACACAATTCTTTATCCATTTTTCACTTTCTGTGATATTGAACTTGTATGGTAAATGAGGTTCTTGTAAACAGAGGCGTCCCAAACTTTGGGTGGCTGTGTCTTTTTGATTTTAATTTCCCTAAGCTATAGGACCATAAGTGGAAGTGCCCTAGGCTCTGTTGCTTTGTTTTTTAGATGTTTCACGAAACACCATACACTTCTCCCGAGTGTCTGTTGGCAATTTACATCCCGCCCATCAGCATAACAAGGCTCCCAGTTCTCCATGGCCTGTCCTGCCTTTCTGGATTTTACACTTTTTTCAGATGGCCCTTTTGACCTGGGGGAAGTGAGACTTCATTGTAGTGCAGATTTCCTTTGCAAGCTTGCTTGGTTGGCCAAAAAGGGCGTATGCGTTTTTTCCTGAATATATTCAGGAAAAAACGCATACGCCCTTTTTGGCCAAGTGCATCATTGTGGACGTTCTGCCTCTTTTCCTATGCTTTCAATGCAATTCCAGTCTACCTCCTGAAATCGGTTTCCTGCAATTCTGCCCCGCTTTCAAGTCCTCTTGGCAGCCTTACTTCAGTATATTTTTGGACGATAGCTGTCATTTATAACTCAGCAGGTTCGTGAATTGCAGTGCCCCTGAGCTCCTTTCTTCAACTCGCTTACTTTTGAGCTGGCCGCAACAACGCAGGATGGCTTCAGGCCCTAATCTGGTTCAGGCATGGCACGCTGAGCCTTTGGTTATTTCCTCTTCCTGGTGGGAAATGAGAGTTAAATTTGCCCGTCCAGACACCTCCAGCTAGTCTCTCATTGGTTCTCCCTATTCCTGTTCATCTTCCACAGAAATTGCAAACTGGGCCAAACAGGAGGTTAAAGGCGCTGACTCTCCAAGTCGGGGGAGTGTTAGTAAAGCGTCTGGAATGTTGCACCCGAGTACCGGGGAGGAAAACTGAGACATATTTGAACACGTCTCCTGTTCACACAGTTGATCATACTCTGGGTTCCACATGCATGTTTTAGCTGAAGGAAGAATACCTTAAACCTGGAGAGTTGAGACCCGTGGAATGGGTACCATGCAATATGACTTTAAAGGGTCTTCATTTGCTCACCGAACCTCTCCAATCCTATCACTGCTGCATTTATGCCCCTGTACACACGCTTGATTCTCTTATGGAGACATAGCAATCCATAGGTTTTAAGATACTTACTAGTCAGGTACATTCTTAGGCGTTTAATTTGGGGTGTTGAGTCCATTTCGTTGAGCAAGGAGTAGCTCTTGTCTATTCCATATTTGGCTTAAGGAACTTTATCTGTGCTCATTTCAATCTCTGGTTTTATGCAGCACCCCAACTCACCTTTCCCCTTAAGCAAGCATAAGTTGGTTTTCTAAATTTGAGACACTGTTCTGTTTTGGAATTCAGTTCCTGTGTAGCCAAGTTTACATTCCGTGTATTAGTGATATCTTATGATGTTTCTTTTTCTGTGTGACTTATTTCAGTTAGAATCATCATACCTGAATCCACTCATTATGCTGCTACGGGCCTGATGACATAGATTTCATTGCTGAGTGATACTGCATTGTACGTAAGTACCACAAGTTCTTTATCCATTTTTCACTTTCTGTGATATTGAACTTGTACGGTAAACGAGGTTCTTGTAAACAGAGGCGTCCCAAACTTTGGGGTGGCTGTGTCTTTTTGATTTTAATTTCCCTAAGCTATAGGACCATAAGTGGAAGTGCCCTAGGCTTTGTTGCTTTGTTTCTTAGTTCCTTCAGGAAACACCATACACTTCTCCCGAGTGTCTGTTGGCAATTTACATCCCGCCCATGAGCATAACAAGGCTCCCAGTTCTCCATGGCCTGTCCTGCGTTTCTGGATTTTACACTTTTTTCAGATGGCCCTTTTGACCGGGGGGAAGTGAGACTTCATTGTAGTGCAGATTTCCTTTGCAAGCTTGCTTGGTTGGCCAAAAAGGGCGTATGCGTTTTTTCCTGAATATATTCAGGAAAAAACGCATACGCCCTTTTTGGCCAAGTGCATCATTGTGGACGTTCTGCCTCTTTGCCGATGCTTTCAATGCAATTCCAGTCTACCTCCTGAAATCGGTTTCCTGCAATTCTGCCCCGCTTTCAAGTCCTCTTGGCAGCCTTACTTCAGTATATTTTTGGACGATAGCTGTCATTTATAACTCTGCAGGTTTGTGAATTACAGTGCCCCTGAGCTCCTTTCTTAAACTCGCTTTCTTTTGAGCTGGCCGCAACACCGCAAGATGGCTTCAGGCCCTAATCTGTTTCGGGCACGGCACGCTGAGCCTTTGGTTAATTCCTCTTCCTGTTGGGAAATGAGAGTTAAATTTGCCCGTCCAGACACCTCCAGCTAGTCTCTCATTGGTTCTCCCTATTCCTGTTCATCTTCTGCAGAAATTGCAAACTGGTCCAAACAGGATTTTAAAGGGACTGACTCTCCAAGTTGGGAGAGTGTTAGTAAAGCGTCTGGAATGTTGCACCCGAGTACCAGGGTACGAAAACTGAGACATATTTGAACACGTATCCCGATCACATGGTTGATCATACTCTAGGTTCCACATGCATGTTTTAGCTGAAGGAAGAATACCTTAAACCTGGGTAGTTGAAACCCGTGGAATGGGTACCATGCAATATGACTTCAAAGGGTCTTCATTTGCTCACCGAACCTCTCCAATCCTATCACTGCTGCGTTTATGCCCCTGTACACACGCTTGATTCTCTTTCGGAGACATAGCAATCCATAGGTTTGAAGATACTTACTAGTCAGGTACATACTTAGGCGTTTAATATGCGGTGTTGAGTCCATTTCGTTGATCAAGGAGTAGCTCTTGTCTATTCCATATTTGGCTTAAGGAACGGTATCTGTGCTAATTTCAAACTCTGGTTTTATGCAGCACCCCAACTCACCTTTCCCCTTAAGCAAGCATAAGTTGGTTTTCTAAATTTGAGACCCTGTTCTGTTTTGGAATTCAGTTCCTGTGTAGCCAAGTTTACATTCCGTGTATTACTGATATCTTATGATGTTTCTTTTTCTGTGTGACTTATTTCAGTTAGAATCATCGTACCTGAATCCACTCATTATGCTGCTACGGGCCTGATGACATAGATTTCATTGCTGAGTGATACTGCATTGTACGTAAGTACCACAAGTTCTTTATCCATTTTTCAATTTCTGTGATATTGGACTTGTACGGTAAACGAGGTTCTTGTAAACAGAGGCGTCCCAAACTTTGGGGTGGCTGTGTCTTTTTGATTTTAATTTCCCTAAGCTATAGGACCATATGTGGAAGTGCCCTAGGCTCTGTTGCTTTGTTTTTTAGATATTTCAGGAAACACCATACACTTCTCCCGAGTGTCTGTTGGCAATTTACATCCCGCCCATCAGCATAACAAGGCTCCCAGTTCTCCATGGCCTGTCCTGCCTTTCTGGATTTTACACTTTTTTCAGATGGCCCTTTTGACCGGGGGGAAGTGAGACTTCATTGTAGTGCAGATTTCCTTTGCAAGCTTGCTTGGTTGGCCAAAAAGGGCGTATGCGTTTTTTCCTGAATATATTCAGGAAAAAACGCATACGCCCTTTTTGGCCAAGTGCATCATTGTGGACGTTCTGCCTCTTTTCCTATGCTTTCAATGCAATTCCAGTCTACCTCCTGAAATCGGTTTCCTGCAATTCTGCCCCGCTTTCAAGTCCTCTTGGCAGCCTTACTTCAGTATATTTTTGGACGATAGCTGTCATTTATAACTCTGCAGATTTGTGAATTACAGTGCCCCTGAGGTCCTTTCTTCAACTCGCTTTCTTGTGAGATGGCCGCAACACCGCAGGATGGCTTCAGGCCCTAATCTGGTTCCGGCACGGCACGCTGAGCGTTTGGTTAATTCCTCTTCCTGCTGGGAAATGAGAGTTAAATTTGCCCGTCCAGACACCTCCAGCTAGTCTCTCATTGGTTCTCCCTATTCCTGTCCATCTTCCGCAGAAATTGCAAACTGGGCCAAACAGGAGGTTAAACGGACTGACTCTCCAAGTCGGGAGACTGTTAGTAAAGCATCTGGAATGTTGCACCCGAGTACCAGGGGACGAAAACTGAGACATATTTGAACACGTCTCCCGTTCACACGGTTGATCATACTCTGGGTTCCACGTGCATGATTTAGCTGAAGGAAGAATACCTTAAACCTGGAGAGTTGAGACCCGTGGAATGGGTAGCATGCAATATGACTTCAAAGGGTCTTCATTTGCTCACCGAACCTCTCCAATCCTATCACTGCTGCGTTTATGCCCCTGTACACACGCTTGATTCTCTTTTGGAGACATAGCAATCCATAGGTTTTAAGATACTTACTAGTCAGGTACATTCTTAGGCGTTTAATATGGGGTGTTGAGTCCATTTCGTTGAGCAAGGAGTAGCTCTTGTCTATTCCATATTTGGCTTAAGGAACTTTATCTGTGCTCATTTCAATCTCTGGTTTTATGCAGCACCCCAACTCACCTTTCCCCTTAAGCAAGCATAAGATGGTTTTCTAAATTTGAGACCCTGTTCTGTTCTGTAATTCAGTTCCTGTGTAGCCAAGTTTACATTCCGTGTATTACTGATATCTTATGATGTTTCTTTTTCTGTGTGACTTATTTCAGTTAGAATCATCGTACCTGAATCCACTCATTATGCTGCTACGGGCCTGATGACATAGATTTCATTGCTGAGTGATACTGCATTGTACATAAGTACCACAAGTTCTTTATATATTTTTCACTTTCTGTGATATTGAACTTGTATGGTAAACGAGGTTCTTGTAAACAGAGGCGTCCCAAACTTTGGGGTGGCTGTGTCTTTTTGATTTTAATTTCCCTAAACTATAGGACCATAAGTGGAAGTGCCCTAGGCTCTGTTGCTTTGTTTTTTAGATGTTTCAGGAAACACCATACACTTCTCCCGAGTGGCTGTTGGCAATTTACATCCCGCCCATCAGCATAACAAGGCTCCCAGTTCTCCATGGCCTGTCCTGCCTTTCTGGATTTTACACTTTTTTCAGATGGCCCTTTTGACCGGGGGGAAGTGAGACTTCATTGTAGTGCAGATTTCCTTTGCAAGCTTGCTTGGTTGGCCAAAAAGGGCGTATGCGTTTTTTCCTGAATATATTCAGGAAAAAACGCATACGCCCTTTTTGGCCAAGTGCATCATTGTGGACGTTCTGCCTCTTTTCCTATGCTTTCAATGCAATTCCAGTCTACCTCCTGAAATCGGTTTCCTGCAATTCTGCCCCGCTTTCAAGTCCTCTTGGCAGCCTTACTTCAGTATATTTTTGGACAATAGCTGTCATTTATAACTCAGCAGGTTTGTGAATTACAGTGCCCCTGAGCTCCTTTCTTCAACTCGCTTTCTTGTGAGCTGGCCGCAACACCGCAGGATGGCTTCAGGCCCTAATCTGGTTCCGGCATGGCACGCTGAGCCTTTGGTTAATTCCTCTTCCTGGTGGGAAATGAGAGTTAAATTTGCCCGTCCAGACACGTCCAGCTAGTCTCTCATTGGTTCTCGCTATTCCTGTTCATCTTCCGCAGAAATTGCAAACTGGGCCAAACAGGAGGTTAAAGGCGCTGACTCTCCAAGTGGGGAGAGTGTTAGTAAAGCGTCTGGAATGTTGCACCCGAGTACCAGGGGAGGAAAACTGAGACATATTTGAAAACGTCTCCCGTTCACATGGTTGATCATACTCTGGGTTCCACATGCATGTTTTAGCTGAAGGAAGAATACCTTAAACCTGGGTAGTTGAAACCCGTGGAATGGGTACCATGCAATATGACTTCAAAGGGTCTTCATTTGCTCACCGAACCTCTCCAATCCTATCACTGCTGCGTTTATGCCCCTGTACACACGCTTGATTCTCTTTCGGAGACATAGCAATCCATAGGTTTGAAGATACTTACTAGTCAGGTGCATACTTAGGCGTTTAATATGCGGTGTTGAGTCCATTTCGTTGAGCAAGGAGTAGCTCTTGTCTATTCCATATTTGGCTTAAGGAACTTTATCTGTGCTCATTTCAATCTCTGGTTTTATGCAGCACCCCAACTCACCTTTCCCCTTAAGCAAGCATAAGTTGGTTTTCTAAATTTGAGACCTTGTTCTGTTTTGGAATTCAGTTCCTGTGTAGCCAAGTTTACATTCCGTGTATTAGTGATATCTTATGATGTTTCTTTTTCTGTGTGACTTATTTCAGTTAGAATCATCGTACCTGAATCCACTCATTATGCTGCTACGGGCCTGATGACATAGATTTCATTGCTGAGTGATACTGCATTGTAAATAAGTACCACAATTCTTTATCCATTTTTCACTTTCTGTGATATTGAACTTGTATGGTAAATGAGGTTCTTGTAAACAGAGGCGTCCCAAACTTTGGGTGGCTGTGTCTTTTTGATTTTAATTTCCCTAAGCTATAGGACCATAAGTGGAAGTGCCCTAGGCTCTGTTGCTTTGTTTTTTAGATGTTTCACGAAACACCATACACTTCTCCCGAGTGTCTGTTGGCAATTTACATCCCGCCCATCAGCATAACAAGGCTCCCAGTTCTCCATGGCCTGTCCTGCCTTTCTGGATTTTACACTTTTTTCAGATGGCCCTTTTGACCTGGGGGAAGTGAGACTTCATTGTAGTGCAGATTTCCTTTGCAAGCTTGCTTGGTTGGCCAAAAAGGGCGTATGCGTTTTTTCCTGAATATATTCAGGAAAAAACGCATACGCCCTTTTTGGCCAAGTGCGTCATTGTGGACGTTCTGCCTCTTTTCCTATGCTTTCAATGCAATTCCAGTCTACCTCGTGAAATCGGTTTCCTGCAATTCTGCCCCGCTTTCAAGTCCTCTTGGCAGCCTTACTTCAGTATATTTTTGGACGATAGCTGTCATTTATAACTCAGCAGGTTCCTGAATTGCAGTGCCCCTGAGCTCCTTTCTTCAACTCGCTTTCTTTTGAGCTGGCCGCAACACCGCAGGATGGCTTCAGGCCCTAATCTGGTTCCGGCATGGCACGCTGAGCCTTTGGTTAGTTCCTCTTCCTGGTGGGAAATGAGAGTTAAATTTGCCCGTCCAGACACCTCCAGCTAGTCTCTCATTGGTTCTCCCTATTCCTGTTCATCTTCCGCAGAAATTGCAAACTGGGCCAAACAGGAGGTTAAAGGCGCTGACTCTCCAAGTGGCGAGAGTGTTAGTAAAGCGTCTGGAATGTTGCACACGAGTACCAGGGGAGGAAAACTGAGACATATTTGAACACGTCTCCCGTTCACACGGTTGATCATACTCTGGGTTCCACATGCATGTTTTAGCTGAAGGAAGAATACCTTAAACATGGGTAGTTGAAACCCGTGGAATGGGTACCATGCAATATGACGTCAAAGGGTCTTCATTTGCTCATCGAACCTCACCAGTCCTATCACTGCTGCGTTTATGCCCCTGTACACATGCTTGATTCTCTTTCGGAGACATAGCAATCCATAGGTTTTAAGATACTTACTAGTCAGGTACATTCTTAGGCGTTTAATATGCGGTGTTGAGTCCATTTCTTTGAGCAAGGAGTAGCTCTTGTCTATTCCGTATTTGGCTTCAGGAACTTTATCTGTGCTCATTTCAATCTCTGGTTTTATGCAGCACCCCAACTCACCTTTCCCCTTAAGCAAGCATAAGTTGGTTTTCTAAATTTGAGACCCTGTTCTGTTCTGTAATTCAGTTCCTGTGTAGCCAAGTTTACATTCCGTGTATTACTGATATCTTATGATGTTTCTTTTTATGTGTGACTTATTTCAGTTAGAATCATCATACCTGAATCCACTCATTGTGCTGCTAAGGGCCTGATGACATAGATTTCATTGCTGAGTGATATTGCTTTGTAAGTAAATACCACAGCTTCTTTATCCATTTTTCACTTTCTGCGATGTTGAACATGTACTGTAAACAAGGATCTTGTAAACAGAGGCGTCCCAAACTTTGGGGTGGCTGTGTCTTTTTGATTTTAATTTCCCTAAGCTATAGGACCATAAGTGGAAGTGCCCTAGGCTCTGTTGCTTTGTTTTGTAGATGTTTCAGGAAACACCATACACTTCTCCCTAGTGTCTGTTGGCAATTTACATCCCTCCCATCAGCATAACAAGGCTCCCAGTTCTCCATGGCCTGTCCTGCCTTTCTGGATTTTACACTTTTTTCAGATGGCCCTTTTGACCGGGGGGAAGTGAGACTTCATTGTAGTGGAGATTTCCTTTGCAAGCTTGCTTGGTTGGCCAAAAAGGGCGTATGCGTTTTTTCCTGAATATATTCAGGAAAAAACGCATACGCCCTTTTTGGCCAAGTGCATCATTGTGGACGTTCTGCCTCTTTTCCTATGCTTTCAATGCAATTCCAGTCTACCTCCTGAAATCGGTTTCCTGCAATTCTGCCCCGCTTTCAAGTCCTCTTGGCAGCCTTACTTCAGTATATTTTTGGACGATAGCTGTCATTTATAACTCTGCAGGTTTGTGAATTACAGTGCCCCTGAGCTCCTTTCTTCAACTCGCTTTCTTGTGACCTGGCCGCAACACCGCATGATGGCTTCAGGCCCTAATCTGGTTCCGGCACGGCACGCTGAGCCTTTGGTTAATTCCTCTTCCTGGTGGGAAATGAGAGTTAAATTTGCCCGTCCAGACACCTCCAGCTAGTCTCTCATTGGTTCTCGCTATTCCTGTTCATCTTCCGCAGAAATTGCAAACTGGGCCAAACAGGAGGTTAAAGGGACTGACTCTCCAAGTCGGGAGAGTGTTAGTAAAGCGTCTGGAATGTTGCACCCGAGTACCAGGGTACGAAAACTGAGACATATTTGAACACGTCTCCCGATCACACGGTTGATCATACTCTAGGTTCCACATGCATGTTTTAGCTGAATGAAGAATACCTTAAAACTGGGTGGTTGAAACCCGTGGAATGGGTACCATGCAATATGACTTCAAAGGGTCTTCATTTGCTCACCGAACCTCTCCAATCCTATCACTGCTGCGTTTATGCCCCTGTACACACGCTTGATTCTCTTTTGGAGACATAGCAATCCATAGGTTTTAAGATACTTACTAGTCAGGTACATTCTTAGGCGTTTAATATGGGGTGTTGAGTCCATTTCGTTGAGCAAGGAGTAGCTCTTGTCTATTCCATATTTGGCTTAAGGAACTTTATCTGTGCTCATTTCAATCTCTGGTTTTATGCAGCACCCCAACTCACCTTTCCCCTTAAGCAAGCATAAGATGGTTTTCTAAATTTGAGACCCTGTTCTGTTCTGTAATTCAGTTCCTGTGTAGCCAAGTTTACATTCCGTGTATTACTGATATCTTATGATGTTTCTTTTTCTGTGTGACTTATTTCAGTTAGAATCATCGTACCTGAATCCACTCATTATGCTGCTACGGGCCTGATGACATAGATTTCATTGCTGACTGATACTGCATTGTACATAAGTACCACAAGTTCTTTATCCATTTTTCACTTTCTGTGATATTGAACTTGTACGGTAAACGAGGTTCTTGTAAACAGAGGCGTCCCAAACTTTGGGGTGGCTGTGTCTTTTTGATTTTAATTTCCCTAAGCTATAGGACCATAAGTGGAAGTGCCCTAGGCTCTGTTGCTTTGTTTTTTAGATGTTTCAGGAAACACCATACACTTCTCCCGAGTGGCTGTTGGCAATTTACATCCCGCCCATCAGCATAACAAGGCTCCCAGTTCTCCATGGCCTGTCCTGCCTTTCTGGATTTTACACTTTTTTCAGATGGCCCTTTTGACCGGGGGGAAGTGAGACTTCATGTAGTGCAGATTTCCTTTGCAAGCTTGCTTGTTTGGCCTAAAAGGGCGTATGCGTTTTTTCCTGAATATATTCAGGAAAAAACGCATACGCCCTTTTTGGCCAAGTGCATCATTGTGGACGTTCTGCCTCTTTTCCTATGCTTTCAATGCAATTCCAGTCTACCTCCTGAAATCGGTTTCCTGCAATTCTGCCCCGCTTTCAAGTCCTCTTGGGAGCCTTACTTCAGTATATTTTTGGACGATAGCTGTCATTTATAACTCTGCAGGTTTGTGAATTACAGTGCCCCTGAGCTCCTTTCTTCAACTCGCTTTCTTGTGAGCTGGCCGCAACACCACAGGATGGCTTCAGGCCCTAATCTGGTTCCGCCAAGGCACGCTGGGCCTTTGGTTAATTCCTCTTCCTGGTGGAAAATGAGAGTTAAATTTGCCCGTCCAGACACCTCCAGCTAGTCTCTCATTGGTTCTCCCTATTCCTGTTCATCTTCCGCAGAAATTGCAAAGTGGGCCAAACAGGAGGTTAAAGGGACTGACTCTCCAAGTCGGGAGAGTGTTAGTAAAGCATCTGGAATGTTGCACCCGAGTACCAGGGTACGAAAACTGAGACATATTTGAACACATCTCCCGATCACATGGTTGATCATACTCTAGGTTCCACATGCATGTTTTAGCTGAATGAAAAATAACTTAAACCTGGGTAGTTGAAACCCGTGGAATGGGTACCATGCAATATGACTTCAAAGGGTCTTCATTTGCTCATCGAACCTCTCCAATCCTATCACTGCTGCGTTTATGCCCCTGTACACATGCTTGATTCTCTTTTGGAGACATAGCAATCCATAGGTTTTAAGATACTTACTAGTCAGGTACATTCTTAGGCGTTTAATATGGGGTGTTGAGTCCATTTCGTTGAGCAAGGAGTAGCTCTTGTCTATTCCATATTTGGCTTAAGGAACTTTATCTGTGCTCATTTCAATCTCTGGTTTTATGCAGCACCCCAACTCACCTTTCCCCTTAAGCAAGCATAAGTTGGTTTTCTAAATTTGAGACCCTGTTCTGTTCTGTAATTCAGTTCCTGTGTAGCCAAGTTTACATTCCGTGTATTACTGATATCTTATGATGTTTCTTTTTCTGTGTGACTTATTTCAGTTAGAATCATCATACCTGAATCCACTCATTGTGCTGCTAATGGCCTGATGAGATAGATTTCATTGCTGAGTCATATTGCTTTGTAAGTAAATACAACTTCTTTATCCATTTTTCACTTTCTGCGATGTTGAACATGTACTGTAAACAAGGATCTTGTAAACAGAGGCGTCCCAAATTTTGGGGTGGCTGTGTCTTTTTGATTTTAATTTCCCTAAACTATAGGTCCATAAGTGGAAGTGCCCTAGGCTCTGTTGCTTTGTTTTTTAGATGTTTCAGGAAACACCATACACTTTCCCGAGTTTCTGTTGGCAATTTACGTCCCGCCCATCAGCATAACTAGGCTCCCAGTTCTCCATGGCCTGTCCTGCCTTTCTGGATTTTACACTTTTTTCAGATGGCCCTTTTGACCGGGGGGAAGTGAGACTTCATTGTAGTGCAGATTTCCTTTGCAAGCTTGCTTGGTTGGCCAAAAAGGGCGTATGCGTTTTTTCCTGAATATATTCAGGAAAAAACGCATACGCCCTTTTTGGCCAAGTGCATCATTGTGGACGTTCTGCCTCTTTTCCTATGCTTTCAATGCAATTCCAGTCTACCTCCTGAAATCGGTTTCCTGCAATTCTGCCCCGCTTTCAAGTCCTCTTGGCAGCCTTACTTCAGTATATTTTTGGACGATAGCTGTCATTTATATCTCTGCAGGTTTGTGAATTACAGTGCCCCTGAGCTCCTTTCTTCAACTCGCTTTCTTGTGACCTGGCCGCAACACCGCAGGATGGCTTCAGGCCCTAATCTGGTTCCGGCATGGCACGCTGAGCCTTTGGTTATTTCCTCTTCCTGGTGGGAAATGAGAGTTAAATTTGCCCGTCCAGACACCTCCAGCTAGTCTCTCATTGGTTCTCCCTATTCCTGTTCATCTTCCGCAGAAATTGCAAACTGGGCCAAACAGGAGGTTAAAGGCGCTGACTCTCCAAGTCGGGAGAGTGTTAGTAAAGCGTCTGGAATGTTGCACCCGAGTACCAGGGGAGTAAAACTGAGACACATATGAACACGTCTCCCGTTCACACGGTTGATCATACTCTGGGTTCCACGTGCATGATTTAGCTGAAGGAAGAATACCTTAAACCTGGAGAGTTGAGACCCGTGGAATGGGTACCATGCAATATGACTTCAAAGGGTCTTCATTTGCTCACCGAACCTCTCCAATCCTATCACTGCTGCGTTTATGCCCCTGTACACACGCTTGATTCTCTTTTGGAGACATAGCAATCCATAGGTTTTAAGATACTTACTAGTCAGGTACATTCTTAGGTGTTTAATATGCGGTGTTGAGTCCATTTCGTTGAGCAAGGAGTAGCTCTTGTCTATTCCATATTTGGCTTAAGGAACTTTATCTGTGCTCATTTCAATCTCTGGTTTTATGCAGCACCCCAACTCACCTTTCCCCTTAAGCAAGCATAAGTTGGTTTTCTAAATTTGAGACCCTGTTCTGTTTTGGAATTCAGTTCCTGTGTAGCCAAGTTTACATTCCGTGTATTAGTGATATCTTATGATGTTTCTTTTTCTGTGTGACTTATTTCAGTTAGAATCATCGTACCTGAATCCACTCATTATGCTGCTACGGGCCTGATGACATAGATTTCATTGCTGAGTGATACTGCATTGTACGTAAGTACCACAAGTTCTTTATCCATTTTTCACTTTCTGTGATATTGAACTTGTACGGTAAAAGAGGTTCTTGTAAACAGAGGTGTCCCAAACTTTGGGGTGGCTGTGTCTTTTTGATTTTAATTTCCCTAAGCTATAGGACCATAAGTGGAAGTGCCCTAGGCTCTGTTGCTTTGTTTTATAGATGTTTCAGGAAACACCATACACTTCTCCCGAGTGTCTGTTGGCAATTTCCATCCCGCCCATCAGCATAACAAGGCTCCCAGTTCTCCATGGCCTGTCCTGCCTTTCTGGATTTTACACTTTTTTCAGATGGCCCTTTTGACCGGGGGGAAGTGAGACTTCATGTAGTGCAGATTTCCTTTGCAAGCTTGCTTGGTTGGCCTAAAAGGACGTATGCGTTTTTTCCTGAATATATTCAGGAAAAAACGCATACGCCCTTTTTGGCCAAGTGCATCATTGTGGACGTTCTGCCTCTTTTCCTATGCTTTCAATGCAATTCCAGTCTACCTCCTGAAATCGGTTTCCTGCAATTCTGCCCCGCTTTCAAGTCCTCTTGGGAGCCTTACTTCAGTATATTTTTGGACGATAGCTGCATTTATAACTCTGCAGGTTTCTGAATTACAGTGCCCCTGAGCTCCTTTCTTCAACTCGCTTTCTTTTGAGCTGGCCGCAACACCGCAGGATGGCTTCAGGCCCTAATCTGGTTCCGCCAAGGCACGCTGGGCCTTTGGTTAATTCCTCTTCCTGGTGGGAAATGAGAGTTAAATTTGCCCGTCCAGACACCTCCAGCTAGTCTCTCATTGGTTCTCGCTATTCCTGTTCATCTTCCCCAGAAATTGCAAACTGGGCCAAACAGGAGGTTAAAGGGACTGACTCTCCAAGTCGGGAGAGTGTTAGTAAAGCGTCTGGAATGTTGCACCCGAGTACCAGGGTACGAAAACTGAGACATATTTGAACACGTCTCCCGATCACACGGTTGATCATACTCTAGGTTCCACATGCATGTTTTAGCTGAAGGAAGAATACCTTAAAACTGGGTGGTTGAAACCCGTGGAATGGGTACCATGCAATATGACTTCAAAGGGTCTTCATTTGCTCACCGAACCTCTCCAATCCTATCACTGCTGCGTTTATGCCCCTGTACACACGCTTGATTCTCTTTTGGAGACATAGCAATCCATAGGTTTTAAGATACTTACTAGTCAGGTACATTCTTAGGCGTTTAATATGGGGTGTTGAGTCCATTTCGTTGAGCAAGGAGTAGCTCTTGTCTATTCCATATTTGGCTTAAGGAACTTTATCTGTGCTCATTTCAATCTCTGGTTTTATGCAGCACCCCAACTCACCTTTCCCCTTAAGCAAGCATAAGATGGTTTTCTAAATTTGAGACCCTGTTCTGTTCTGTAATTCAGTTCCTGTGTAGCCAAGTTTACATTCCGTGTATTACTGATATCTTATGATGTTTCTTTTTCTGTGTGACTTATTTCAGTTAGAATCATCGTACCTGAATCCACTCATTATGCTGCTACGGGCCTGATGACATAGATTTCATTGCTGAGTGATACTGCATTGTAAATAAGTACCACAATTCTTTATCCATTTTTCACTTTCTGTGATATTGAACTAGTATGGTAAATGAGGTTCTTGTAAACAGAGGCGTCCCAAACTTTGGGTGGCTGTGTCTTTTTGATTTTAATTTCCCTAAGCTATAGGACCATAAGTGGAAGTGCCCTAGGCTCTGTTGCTTTGTTTTTTAGATGTTTCACGAAACACCATACACTTCTCCCGAGTGTCTGTTGGCAATTTACATCCCGCCCATCAGCATAACAAGGCTCCCAGTTCTCCATGGCCTGTCCTGCCTTTCTGGATTTTACACTTTTTTCAGATGGCCCTTTTGACCTGGGGGAAGTGAGACTTCATTGTAGTGCAGATTTCCTTTGCAAGCTTGCTTGGTTGGCCAAAAAGTGTGTATGCGTTTTTTCCTGAATATATTCAGGAAAAAACGCATACGCCCTTTTTGGCCAAGTGCATCATTGTGGACGTTCTGCCTCTTTTCCTATGCTTTCAATGCAATTCCAGTCTACCTCCTGAAATCGGTTTCCTGCAATTCTGCCCCGCTTTCAAGTCCTCTTGGGAGCCTTACTTCAGTATATTTTTGGACGATAGCTGTCATTTATAACTCAGCAGGTTCCTGAATTGCAGTGCCCCTGAGCTCCTTTCTTCAACTCGCTTTCTTTTGAGCTGGCCGCAACACCGCAGGATGGCTTCAGGCCCTAATCTGGTTCCGGCATGGCACGCTGAGCCTTTGGTTAGTTCCTCTTCCTGGTGGGAAATGAGAGTTAAATTTGCCCGTCCAGACACCTCCAGCTAGTCTCTCATTGGTTCTCCCTATTCCTGTTCATCTTCCGCAGAAATTGCAAACTGGGCCAAACAGGAGGTTAAAGGCGCTGACTCTCCAAGTGGCGAGAGTGTTAGTAAAGCGTCTGGAATGTTGCACACGAGTACCAGGGGAGGAAAACTGAGACATATTTGAACACGTCTCCCGTTCACACGGTTGATCATACTCTGGGTTCCACATGCATGTTTTAGCTGAAGGAAGAATACCTTAAACATGGGTAGTTGAAACCTGTGGAATGGGTACCATGCAATATGACTTCAAAGGGTCTTCATTTGCTCATCGAACATCTCCAATCCTATCACTGCTGCGTTTATACCCCTGTACACACGCTTGATTCTCTTTCGGAGACATAGCAATCCATAGGTTTTAAGATACTTACTAGTCAGGTACATTCTTAGGCATTTAATATGGGGTGTTGAGTCCATTTCGTTGATCAAGGAGTAGCTCTTGTCTATTTCATATTTGGCTTAAGGAACGGTATCTGTGCTAATTTCAAACTCTGGTTTTATGCAGCACCCCAACTCACCTTTCCCCTTAAGCAAGCATAAGTTGGTTTTCTAAATTTGAGACCCTGTTCTGTTTTGGAATTCAGTTCCTGTGTAGCCAAGTTTACATTCCGTGTATTACTGATATCTTATGATGTTTCTTTTTCTGTGTGACTTATTTCAGTTAGAATCATCGTACCTGAATCCACTCATTATGCTGCTACGGGCCTGATGACATAGATTTCATTGCTGAGTGATACTGCATTGTACGTAAGTACCACAAGTTCTTTATCCATTTTTCACTTTCTGTGATATTGGACTTGTACGGTAAACGAGGTTCTTGTAAACAGAGGCGTCCCAAATTTTGGGGTGGCTGTGTCTTTTTGACTTTAATTTCCCTAAGCTATAGGACCATAAGTGGAAGTGCCCTAGGCTCTGTTGCTTTGTTTTTTAGATGTTTCAGGAAACACCATACACTTCTCCTGAGTGTCTGTTGGCAATTTACATCCCGCCCATCAGCATAACAAGGCTCCCAGTTCTCCATGGCCTGTCCTGCCTTTCTGGATTTTACACTTTTTGCAGATGGCCCTTTTGACCGGGGGGAAGTGAGACTTCATTGTAGTGCAGATTTCTTTGCAAGCTTGCTTGGTTGGCAAAAAAGGGCGTATGCGTTTTTTCCTGAATATATTCAGGAAAAAACGCATACGCCCTTTTTAGCCAAGTGCATCATTGTGGACGTTCTGCCTCTTTTCCTATGCTTTCAATGCAATTCCAGTCTACCTCCTGAAATCGGTTTCCTGTAATTCTGCCCCGCTTTCAAGACCTCTTGGCAGCCTTACTTCAGTATATTTTTGGATGATAGCTGTCATTTATAACTCTGCAGATTTGTGAATTACAGTGCCCCTGAGCTCCTTTCTTCAACTCGCTTTCTTGTGAGATGGCCGCAACACCGCAGGATGGCTTCAGGCCCTAATCTGGTTCCGGCACGGCACGCTGAGCGTTTGGTTAATTCCTCTTCCTGCTGGGAAATGAGAGTTAAATTTGCCCGTCCAGACACCTCCAGCTAGTCTCTCATTGGTTCTCCCTATTCCTGTCCATCTTCCGCAGAAATTGCAAACTGGGCCAAACAGGAGGTTAAACGGACTGACTCTCCAAGTCGGGAGACTGTTAGTAAAGCATCTGGAATGTTGCACCCGAATACCAGGGGACGAAAACTGAGACATATTTGAACACGTCTCCCAATCACATGGTTGATCATACTCTAGGTTCCACATGCATGTTTTAGCTGAATGAAGAATAACTTAAACCTGGGTAGTTGAAACCCGTGGAATGGGTACCATGCAATATGACGTCAAAGGGTCTTCATTTGCTCATCGAACCTCACCAATCCTATCACTGCTGCGTTTATGCCCCTGTACACATGCTTGATTCTCTTTCGGAGACATAGCAATCCATAGGTTTTAAGATACTTACTAGTCAGGTACATTCTTAGGCGTTTAATATGCGGTGTTGAGTCCATTTCTTTGAGCAAGGAGTAGCTCTTGTCTATTCCGTATTTGGCTTCAGGAACTTTATCTGTGCTCATTTCAATCTCTGGTTTTATGCAGCACCCCAACTCACCTTTCCCCTTAAGCAAGCATAAGTTGGTTTTCTAAATTTGAGACCCTGTTCTGTTCTGTAATTCAGTTCCTGTGTAGCCAAGTTTACATTCCGTGTATTACTGATATCTTATGATGTTTCTTTTTATGTGTGACTTATTTCAGTTAGAATCATCATACCTGAATCCACTCATTGTGCTGCTAAGGGCCTGATGACATAGATTTCATTGCTGAGTGATATTGCTTTGTAAGTAAATACCACAGCTTCTTTATCCATTTTTCACTTTCTGCGATGTTGAACATGTACTGTAAACAAGGATCTTGTAAACACAGGCGTCCCAAACTTTGGGGTGGCTGTGTCTTTTTGATTTTAATTTCCCTAAGCTATAGGACCATAAGTGGAAGTGCCCTAGGCTCTGTTGCTTTGTTTTTTAGATGTTTCAGGAAACACCATACACTTCTCCCGAGTGTCTGTTGGCAATTTACATCCCTCCCATCAGCATAACAAGGCTCCCAGTTCTCCATGGCCTGTCCTGCCTTTCTGGATTTTACACTTTTTTCAGATGGCCCTTTTGACCGGGGGGAAGTGAGACTTCATGTAGTGCAGATTTCCTTTGCAAGCTTGCTTGTTTGGCCTAAAAGGGCGTATGCGTTTTTTCCTGAATATATTCAGGAAAAAACGCATACGCCCTTTTTGGCCAAGTGCATCATTGTGGACGTTCTGCCTCTTTTCCTATGCTTTCAATGCAATTCCAGTCTACCTCCTGAAATCGGTTTCCTGCAATTCTGCCCCGCTTTCAAGTCCTCTTGGGAGCCTTACTTCAGTATATTTTTGGACGATAGCTGTCATTTATAACTCTGCAGGTTTGTGAATTACAGTGCCCCTGAGCTCCTTTCTTCAACTCGCTTTCTTGTGAGCTGGCCGCAACACCACAGGATGGCTTCAGGCCCTAATCTGGTTCCGCCAAGGCACGCTGGGCCTTTGGTTAATTCCTCTTCCTGGTGGAAAATGAGAGTTAAATTTGCCCGTCCAGACACCTCCAGCTAGTCTCTCATTGGTTCTCCCTATTCCTGTTCATCTTCCGCAGAAATTGCAAAGTGGGCCAAACAGGAGGTTAAAGGGACTGACTCTCCAAGTCGGGAGAGTGTTAGTAAAGCATCTGGAATGTTGCACCCGAGTACCAGGGTACGAAAACTGAGACATATTTGAACACATCTCCCGATCACATGGTTGATCATACTCTAGGTTCCACATGCATGTTTTAGCTGAATGAAGAATAACTTAAACCTGGGTAGTTGAAACCCGTGGAATGGGTACCATGCAATATGACTTCAAAGGGTCTTCATTTGCTCATCGAACCTCTCCAATCCTATCACTGCTGCGTTTATGCCCCTGTACACATGCTTGATTCTCTTTTGGAGACATAGCAATCCATAGGTTTTAAGATACTTACTAGTCAGGTACATTCTTAGGCGTTTAATATGGGGTGTTGAGTCCATTTCGTTGAGCAAGGAGTAGCTCTTGTCTATTCCATATTTGGCTTAAGGAACTTTATCTGTGCTCATTTCAATCTCTGGTTTTATGCAGCACCCCAACTCACCTTTCCCCTTAAGCAAGCATAAGTTGGTTTTCTAAATTTGAGACCCTGTTCTGTTCTGTAATTCAGTTCCTGTGTAGCCAAGTTTACATTCCGTGTATTACTGATATCTTATGATGTTTCTTTTTCTGTGTGACTTATTTCAGTTAGAATCATCATACCTGAATCCACTCATTGTGCTGCTAATGGCCTGATGAGATAGATTTCATTGCTGAGTCATATTGCTTTGTAAGTAAATACAACTTCTTTATCCATTTTTCACTTTCTGCGATGTTGAACATGTACTGTAAACAAGGATCTTGTAAACAGAGGCGTCCCAAATTTTGGGGTGGCTGTGTCTTTTTGATTTTAATTTCCCTAAACTATAGGTCCATAAGTGGAAGTGCCCTAGGCTCTGTTGCTTTGTTTTTTAGATGTTTCAGGAAACACCATACACTTTCCCGAGTTTCTGTTGGCAATTTACGTCCCGCCCATCAGCATAACTAGGCTCCCAGTTCTCCATGGCCTGTCCTGCCTTTCTGGATTTTACACTTTTTTCAGATGGCCCTTTTGACCGGGGGGAAGTGAGACTTCATTGTAGTGCAGATTTCCTTTGCAAGCTTGCTTGGTTGGCCAAAAAGGGCGTATGCGTTTTTTCCTGAATATATTCAGGAAAAAACGCATACGCCCTTTTTGGCCAAGTGCATCATTGTGGACGTTCTGCCTCTTTTCCTATGCTTTCAATGCAATTCCAGTCTACCTCCTGAAATCGGTTTCCTGCAATTCTGCCCCGCTTTCAAGTCCTCTTGGCAGCCTTACTTCAGTATATTTTTGGACGATAGCTGTCATTTATATCTCTGCAGGTTTGTGAATTACAGTGCCCCTGAGCTCCTTTCTTCAACTCGCTTTCTTGTGAACTGGCCGCAACACCGCAGGATGGCTTCAGGCCCTAATCTGGTTCCGGCATGGCACGCTGAGCCTTTGGTTATTTCCTCTTCCTGGTGGGAAATGAGAGTTAAATTTGCCCGTCCAGACACCTCCAGCTAGTCTCTCATTGGTTCTCCCTATTCCTGTTCATCTTCCGCAGAAATTGCAAACTGGGCCAAACAGGAGGTTAAAGGCGCTGACTCTCCAAGTCGGGAGAGTGTTAGTAAAGCGTCTGGAATGTTGCACCCGAGTACCAGGGGAGTAAAACTGAGACACATATGAACACGTCTCCCGTTCACACGGTTGATCATACTCTGGGTTCCACGTGCATGATTTAGCTGAAGGAAGAATACCTTAAACCTGGAGAGTTGAGACCCGTGGAATGGGTACCATGCAATATGACTTCAAAGGGTCTTCATTTGCTCACCGAACCTCTCCAATCCTATCACTGCTGCGTTTATGCCCCTGTACACACGCTTGATTCTCTTTTGGAGACATAGCAATCCATAGGTTTTAAGATACTTACTAGTCAGGTACATTCTTAGGTGTTTAATATGCGGTCTTGAGTCCATTTCGTTGAGCAAGGAGTAGCTCTTGTCTATTCCATATTTGGCTTAAGGAACTTTATCTGTGCTCATTTCAATCTCTGGTTTTATGCAGCACCCCAACTCACCTTTCCCCTTAAGCAAGCATAAGTTGGTTTTCTAAATTTGAGACCCTGTTCTGTTTTGGAATTCAGTTCCTGTGTAGCCAAGTTTACATTCCGTGTATTAGTGATATCTTATGATGTTTCTTTTTCTGTGTGACTTATTTCAGTTAGAATCATCGTACCTGAATCCACTCATTATGCTGCTACGGGCCTGATGACATAGATTTCATTGCTGAGTGATACTGCATTGTACGTAAGTACCACAAGTTCTTTATCCATTTTTCACTTTCTGTGATATTGAACTTGTACGGTAAAAGAGGTTCTTGTAAACAGAGGTGTCCCAAACTTTGGGGTGGCTGTGTCTTTTTGATTTTAATTTCCCTAAGCTATAGGACCATAAGTGGAAGTGCCCTAGGCTCTGTTGCTTTGTTTTATAGATGTTTCAGGAAACACCATACACTTCTCCCGAGTGTCTGTTGGCAATTTCCATCCCGCCCATCAGCATAACAAGGCTCCCAGTTCTCCATGGCCTGTCCTGCCTTTCTGGATTTTACACTTTTTTCAGATGGCCCTTTTGACCGGGGGGAAGTGAGACTTCATGTAGTGCAGATTTCCTTTGCAAGCTTGCTTGGTTGGCCTAAAAGGGCGTATGCGTTTTTTCCTGAATATATTCAGGAAAAAACGCATACGCCCTTTTTGGCCAAGTGCATCATTGTGGACGTTCTGCCTCTTTTCCTATGCTTTCAATGCAATTCCAGTCTACCTCCTGAAATCGGTTTCCTGCAATTCTGCCCCGCTTTCAAGTCCTCTTGGGAGCCTTACTTCAGTATATTTTTGGACGATAGCTGTCATTTATAACTCTGCAGGTTTCTGAATTACAGTGCCCCTGAGCTCCTTTCTTCAACTCGCTTTCTTTTGAGCTGGCCGCAACACCGCAGGATGGCTTCAGGCCCTAATCTGGTTCCGCCAAGGCACGCTGGGCCTTTGGTTAATTCCTCTTCCTGGTGGGAAATGAGAGTTAAATTTGCCCGTCCAGACACCTCCAGCTAGTCTCTCATTGGTTCTCGCTATTCCTGTTCATCTTCCCCAGAAATTGCAAACTGGGCCAAACAGGAGGTTAAAGGGACTGACTCTCCAAGTCGGGAGAGTGTTAGTAAAGCGTCTGGAATGTTGCACCCGAGTACCAGGGTACGAAAACTGAGACATATTTGAACACGTCTCCCGATCACACGGTTGATCATACTCTAGGTTCCACATGCATGTTTTAGCTGAAGGAAGAATACCTTAAAACTGGGTGGTTGAAACCCGTGGAATGGGTACCATGCAATATGACTTCAAAGGGTCTTCATTTGCTCACCGAACCTCTCCAATCCTATCACTGCTGCGTTTATGCCCCTGTACACACGCTTGATTCTCTTTTGGAGACATAGCAATCCATAGGTTTTAAGATACTTACTAGTCAGGTACATTCTTAGGCGTTTAATATGGGGTGTTGAGTCCATTTCGTTGAGCAAGGAGTAGCTCTTGTCTATTTCATATTTGGCTTAAGGAACTTTATCTGTGCTCATTTCAATCTCTGGTTTTATGCAGCACCCCAACTCACCTTTCCCCTTAAGCAAGCATAAGATGGTTTTCTAAATTTGAGACCCTGTTCTGTTCTGTAATTCAGTTCCTGTGTAGCCAAGTTTACATTCCGTGTATTACTGATATCTTATGATATTTCTTTTTCTGTGTGACTTATTTCAGTTAGAATCATCGTACCTGAATCCACTCATTATGCTGCTACGGGCCTGATGACATAGATTTCATTGCTGACTGATACTGCATTGTACATAAGTACCACAAGTTCTTTATCCATTTTTCACTTTCTGTGATATTGAACTTGTACGGTAAACGAGGTTCTTGTAAACAGAGGCGTCCCAAACTTTGGGGTGGCTGTGTCTTTTTGATTTTAATTTCCCTAAGCTATAGGACCATAAGTGGAAGTGCCCTAGGCTCTGTTGCTTTGTTTTTTAGATGTTTCAGGAAACACCATACACTTCTCCCGAGTGTCTGTTGGCAATTTACATCCCGCCCATCAGCATAACAAGGCTCCCAGTTCTCCATGGCCTGTCCTGCCTTTCTGGATTTTACACTTTTTTCAGATGGCCCTTTTGACCGGGGGGAAGTGAGACTTCATGTAGTGCAGATTTCCTTTGCAAGCTTGCTTGTTTGGCCTAAAAGGGCGTATGCGTTTTTTCCTGAATATATTCAGGAAAAAACGCATACGCCCTTTTTGGCCAAGTGCATCATTGTGGACGTTCTGCCTCTTTTCCTATGCTTTCAATGCAATTCCAGTCTACCTCCTGAAATCGGTTTCCTGCAATTCTGCCCCGCTTTCAAGTCCTCTTGGGAGCCTTACTTCAGTATATTTTTGGACGATAGCTGTCATTTATAACTCTGCAGGTTTGTGAATTACAGTGCCCCTGAGCTCCTTTCTTCAACTCGCTTTCTTGTGAGCTGGCCGCAACACCGCAGGATGGCTTCAGGCCCTAATCTGGTTCCGCCAAGGCACGCTGGGCCTTTGGTTAATTCCTCTTCCTGGTGGGAAATGAGAGTTAAATTTGCCCGTCCAGACACCTCCAGCTAGTCTCTCATTGGTTCTCCCTATTCCTGTTCATCTTCCGCAGAAATTGCAAAGTGGGCCAAACAGGAGGTTAAAGGGACTGACTCTCCAAGTCGGGAGAGTGTTAGTAAAGCATCTGGAATGTTGCACCCGAGTACCAGGGTACGAAAACTGAGACATATTTGAACACATCTCCCGATCACATGGTTGATCATACTCTAGGTTCCACATGCATGTTTTAGCTGAAGGAAGAATAACTTAAACCTGGGTAGTTGAAACCCGTGGAATGGGTACCATGCAATATGACTTCAAAGGGTCTTCATTTGCTCATCGAACCTCTCCAATCCTATCACTGCTGCGTTTATGCCCCTGTACACATGCTTGATTCTCTTTTGGAGACATAGCAATCCATAGGTTTTAAGATACTTACTAGTCAGGTACATTCTTAGGCGTTTAATATGGGGTGTTGAGTCCATTTCGTTGAGCAAGGAGTAGCTCTTGTCTATTCCATATTTGGCTTAAGGAACTTTATCTGTGCTCATTTCAATCTCTGGTTTTATGCAGCACCCCAACTCACCTTTCCCCTTAAGCAAGCATAAGTTGGTTTTCTAAATTTGAGACCCTGTTCTGTTCTGTAATTCAGTTCCTGTGTAGCCAAGTTTACATTCCGTGTATTACTGATATCTTATGATGTTTCTTTTTCTGTGTGACTTATTTCAGTTAGAATCATCATACCTGAATCCACTCATTGTGCTGCTAATGGCCTGATGAGATAGATTTCATTGCTGAGTCATATTGCTTTGTAAGTAAATACAACTTCTTTATCCATTTTTCACTTTCTGCGATGTTGAACATGTACTGTAAACAAGGATCTTGTAAACAGAGGCGTCCCAAATTTTGGGGTGGCTGTGTCTTTTTGATTTTAATTTCCCTAAACTATAGGTCCATAAGTGGAAGTGCCCTAGGCTCTGTTGCTTTGTTTTTTAGATGTTTCAGGAAACACCATACACTTACCCGAGTTTCTGTTGGCAATTTACGTCCCGCCCATCAGCATAACTAGGCTCCCAGTTCTCCATGGCCTGTCCTGCCTTTCTGGATTTTACACTTTTTTCAGATGGCCCTTTTGACCGGGGGGAAGTGAGACTTCATTGTAGTGCAGATTTCCTTTGCAAGCTTGCTTGGTTGGCCAAAAAGGGCGTATGCGTTTTTTCCTGAATATATTCAGGAAAAAACGCATACGCCCTTTTTGGCCAAGTGCATCATTGTGGACGTTCTGCCTCTTTTCCTATGCTTTCAATGCAATTCCAGTCTACCTCCTGAAATCGGTTTCCTGCAATTCTGCCCCGCTTTCAAGTCCTCTTGGCAGCCTTACTTCAGTATATTTTTGGACGATAGCTGTCATTTATATCTCTGGAGGTTTGTGAATTACAGTGCCCCTGAGCTCCTTTCTTCAACTCGCTTTCTTGTGACCTGGCCGCAACACCGCAGGATGGCTTCAGGCCCTAATCTGGTTCCGGCATGGCACGCTGAGCCTTTGGTTATTTCCTCTTCCTGGTGGGAAATGAGAGTTAAATTTGCCCGTCCAGACACCTCCAGCTAGTCTCTCATTGGTTCTCCCTATTCCTGTTCATCTTCCGCAGAAATTGCAAACTGGGCCAAACAGGAGGTTAAAGGCGCTGACTCTCCAAGTCGGGAGAGTGTTAGTAAAGCGTCTGGAATGTTGCACCCGAGTACCAGGGGAGTAAAACTGAGACACATATGAACACGTCTCCCGTTCACACAGTTGATCATACTCTGGGTTCCACGTGCATGATTTAGCTGAAGGAAGAATACCTTAAACCTGGAGAGTTGAGACCCGTGGAATGGGTACCATGCAATATGACTTCAAAGGGTCTTCATTTGCTCACCGAACCTCTCCAATCCTATCACTGCTGCGTTTATGCCCCTGTACACACGCTTGATTCTCTTTTGGAGACATAGCAATCCATAGGTTTTAAGATACTTACTAGTCAGGTACATTCTTAGGTGTTTAATATGCGGTCTTGAGTCCATTTCGTTGAGCAAGGAGTAGCTCTTGTCTATTCCATATTTGGCTTAAGGAACTTTATCTGTGCTCATTTCAATCTCTGGTTTTATGCAGCACCCCAACTCACCTTTCCCCTTAAGCAAGCATAAGTTGGTTTTCTAAATTTGAGACCCTGTTCTGTTTTGGAATTCAGTTCCTGTGTAGCCAAGTTTACATTCCGTGTATTAGTGATATCTTATGATGTTTCTTTTTCTGTGTGACTTATTTCAGTTAGAATCATCGTACCTGAATCCACTCATTATGCTGCTACGGGCCTGATGACATAGATTTCATTGCTGAGTGATACTGCATTGTACGTAAGTACCACAAGTTCTTTATCCATTTTTCACTTTCTGTGATATTGAACTTGTACGGTAAAAGAGGTTCTTGTAAACAGAGGTGTCCCAAACTTTGGGGTGGCTGTGTCTTTTTGATTTTAATTTCCCTAAGCTATAGGACCATAAGTGGAAGTGCCCTAGGCTCTGTTGCTTTGTTTTATAGATGTTTCAGGAAACACCATACACTTCTCCCGAGTGTCTGTTGGCAATTTCCATCCCGCCCATCAGCATAACAAGGCTCCCAGTTCTCCATGGCCTGTCCTGCCTTTCTGGATTTTACACTTTTTTCAGATGGCCCTTTTGACCGGGGGGAAGTGAGACTTCATGTAGTGCAGATTTCCTTTGCAAGCTTGCTTGGTTGGCCAAAAAGGGCGTATGCGTTTTTTCCTGAATATATTCAGGAAAAAACGCATACGCCCTTTTTGGCCAAGTGCATCATTGTGGACGTTCTGCCTCTTTTCCTATGCTTTCAATGCAATTCCAGTCTACCTCCTGAAATCGGTTTCCTGCAATTCTGCCCCGCTTTCAAGTCCTCTTGGGAGCCTTACTTCAGTATATTTTTGGACGATAGCTGTCATTTATAACTCTGCAGGTTTCTGAATTACAGTGCCCCTGAGCTCCTTTCTTCAACTCGCTTTCTTTTGAGCTGGCCGCAACACCGCAGGATGGCTTCAGGCCCTAATCTGGTTCCGCCAAGGCACGCTGGGCCTTTGGTTAATTCCTCTTCCTGGTGGGAAATGAGAGTTAAATTTGCCCGTCCAGACACCTCCAGCTAGTCTCTCATTGGTTCTCGCTATTCCTGTTCATCTTCCCCAGAAATTGCAAACTGGGCCAAACAGGAGGTTAAAGGGACTGACTCTCCAAGTCGGGAGAGTGTTAGTAAAGCGTCTGGAATGTTGCACCCGAGTACCAGGGTACGAAAACTGAGACATATTTGAACACGTCTCCCGATCACACGGTTGATCATACTCTAGGTTCCACATGCATGTTTTAGCTGAAGGAAGAATACCTTAAAACTGGGTGGTTGAAACCCGTGGAATGGGTACCATGCAATATGACTTCAAAGGGTCTTCATTTGCTCACCGAACCTCTCCAATCCTATCACTGCTGCGTTTATGCCCCTGTACACACGCTTGATTCTCTTTTGGAGACATAGCAATCCATAGGTTTTAAGATACTTACTAGTCAGGTACATTCTTAGGCGTTTAATATGGGGTGTTGAGTCCATTTCGTTGAGCAAGGAGTAGCTCTTGTCTATTCCATATTTGGCTTAAGGAACTTTATCTGTGCTCATTTCAATCTCTGGTTTTATGCAGCACCCCAACTCACCTTTCCCCTTAAGCAAGCATAAGTTGGTTTTCTAAATTTGAGACCCTGTTCTGTTCTGTAATTCAGTTCCTGTGTAGCCAAGTTTACATTCCGTGTATTACTGATATCTTATGATGTTTCTTTTTCTGTGTGACTTATTTCAGTTAGAATCATCATACCTGAATCCACTCATTGTGCTGCTAATGGCCTGATGAGATAGATTTCATTGCTGAGTCATATTGCTTTGTAAGTAAATACAACTTCTTTATCCATTTTTCACTTTCTGCGATGTTGAACATGTACTGTAAACAAGGATCTTGTAAACAGAGGCGTCCCAAATTTTGGGGTGGCTGTGTCTTTTTGATTTTAATTTCCCTAAACTATAGGTCCATAAGTGGAAGTGCCCTAGGCTCTGTTGCTTTGTTTTTTAGATGTTTCAGGAAACACCATACACTTTCCCGAGTTTCTGTTGGCAATTTACGTCCCGCCCATCAGCATAACTAGGCTCCCAGTTCTCCATGGCCTGTCCTGCCTTTCTGGATTTTACACTTTTTTCAGATGGCCCTTTTGACCGGGGGGAAGTGAGACTTCATTGTAGTGCAGATTTCCTTTGCAAGCTTGCTTGGTTGGCCAAAAAGGGCGTATGCGTTTTTTCCTGAATATATTCAGGAAAAAACGCATATGCCCTTTTTGGCCAAGTGCATCATTGTGGACGTTCTGCCTCTTTTCCTATGCTTTCAATGCAATTCCAGTCTACCTCCTGAAATCGGTTTCCTGCAATTCTGCCCCGCTTTCAAGTCCTCTTGGGAGCCTTACTTCAGTATATTTTTGGACGATAGCTGTCATTTATAACTCTGCAGGTTTGTGAATTACAGTGCCCCTGAGCTCCTTTCTTCAACTCGCTTTCTTGTGACCTGGCCGCAACACCGCAGGATGGCTTCAGGCCCTAATCTGGTTCCGGCATGGCACGCTGAGCCTTTGGTTATTTCCTCTTCCTGGTGGGAAATGCGAGTTAAATTTGCCCGTCCAGACACCTCCAGCTAGTCTCTCATTGGTTCTCCCTATTCCTGTTCATCTTCCGCAGAAATTGCAAACTGGGCCAAACAGGAGGTTAAAGGCGCTGACTCTCCAAGTCGGGAGAGTGTTAGTAAAGCGTCTGGAATGTTGCACCCGAGTACCAGGGGAGTAAAACTGAGACACATATGAACACGTCTCCCGTTCACACGGTTGATCATACTCTGGGTTCCACGTGCATGATTTAGCTGAAGGAAGAATACCTTAAACCTGGAGAGTTGAGACCCGTGGAATGGGTACCATGCAATATGACTTCAAAGGGTCTTCATTTGCTCACCGAACCTCTCCAATCCTATCACTGCTGCGTTTATGCCCCTGTACACACGCTTGATTCTCTTTTGGAGACATAGCAATCCATAGGTTTTAAGATACTTACTAGTCAGGTACATTCTTAGGTGTTTAATATGCGGTGTTGAGTCCATTTCGTTGAGCAAGGAGTAGCTCTTGTCTATTCCATATTTGGCTTAAGGAACTTTATCTGTGCTCATTTCAATCTCTGGTTTTATGCAGCACCCCAACTCACCTTTCCCCTTAAGCAAGCATAAGTTGGTTTTCTAAATTTGAGACCCTGTTCTGTTTTGGAATTCAGTTCCTGTGTAGCCAAGTTTACATTCCGTGTATTAGTGATATCTTATGATGTTTCTTTTTCTGTGTGACTTATTTCAGTTAGAATCATCGTACCTGAATCCACTCATTATGCTGCTACGGGCCTGATGACATAGATTTCATTGCTGAGTGATACTGCATTGTACGTAAGTACCACAAGTTCTTTATCCATTTTTCACTTTCTGTGATATTGAACTTGTACGGTAAAAGAGGTTCTTGTAAACAGAGGTGTCCCAAACTTTGGGGTGGCTGTGTCTTTTTGATTTTAATTTCCCTAAGCTATAGGACCATAAGTGGAAGTGCCCTAGGCTCTGTTGCTTTGTTTTATAGATGTTTCAGGAAACACCATACACTTCTCCCGAGTGTCTGTTGGCAATTTCCATCCCGCCCATCAGCATAACAAGGCTCCCAGTTCTCCATGGCCTGTCCTGCCTTTCTGGATTTTACACTTTTTTCAGATGGCCCTTTTGACCGGGGGGAAGTGAGACTTCATGTAGTGCAGATTTCCTTTGCAAGCTTGCTTGGTTGGCCAAAAAGGGCGTATGCGTTTTTTCCTGAATATATTCAGGAAAAAACGCATACGCCCTTTTTGGCCAAGTGCATCATTGTGGACGTTCTGCCTCTTTTCCTATGCTTTCAATGCAATTCCAGTCTACCTCCTGAAATCGGTTTCCTGCAATTCTGCCCCGCTTTCAAGTCCTCTTGGGAGCCTTACTTCAGTATATTTTTGGACGATAGCTGTCATTTATAACTCTGCAGGTTTCTGAATTACAGTGCCCCTGAGCTCCTTTCTTCAACTCGCTTTCTTTTGAGCTGGCCGCAACACCGCAGGATGGCTTCAGGCCCTAATCTGGTTCCGCCAAGGCACGCTGGGCCTTTGGTTAATTCCTCTTCCTGGTGGGAAATGAGAGTTAAATTTGCCCGTCCAGACACCTCCAGCTAGTCTCTCATAGGTTCTCGCTATTCCTGTTCATCTTCCCCAGAAATTGCAAACTGGGCCAAACAGGAGGTTAAAGGGACTGACTCTCCAAGTCGGGAGAGTGTTAGTAAAGCATCTGGAATGTTGCACCCGAGTACCAGGGTACGAAAACTGAGACATATTTGAACACGTCTCCCGATCACATGGTTGATCATACTCTAGGTTCCACATGCATGTTTTAGCTGAATGAAGAATAACTTAAACCTGGTTAGTTGAAACCCGTGGAATGGGTACCATGCAATATGACTTCAAAGGGTCTTCATTTGCTCATCGAACCTCTCCAATCCTATCACTGCTGCGTTTATGCCCCTGTACACATGCTTGATTCTCTTTTGGAGACATAGCAATCCATAGGTTTTAAGATACTTACTAGTCAGGTACATTCTTAGGCGTTTAATATGGGGTGTTGAGTCCATTTCGTTGAGCAAGGAGTAGCTCTTGTCTATTCCATATTTGGCTTAAGGAACTTTATCTGTGCTCATTTCAATCTCTGGTTTTATGCAGCACCCCAACTCACCTTTACCCTTAAGCAAGCATAAGTTGGTTTTCTAAATTTGAGACCCTGTTCTGTTCTGTAATTCAGTTCCTGTGTAGCCAAGTTTACATTCCGTGTATTACTGATATCTTATGATGTTTCTTTTTCTGTGTGACTTATTTCAGTTAGAATCATCATACCTGAATCCACTCATTGTGCTGCTAAGGGCCTGATGAGATAGATTTCATTGCTGAGTCATATTGCTTTGTAAGTAAATACAACTTCTTTATCCATTTTTCACTTTCTGCGATGTTGAACATGTACTGTAAACAAGGATCTTTTAAACAGAGGCGTCCCAAATTTTGGGGTGGCTGTGTCTTTTTGATTTTAATTTCCCTAAGCTATAGGTCCATAAGTGGCAGTGCCCTAGGCTCTGTTGCTTTGTTTTTTAGATGTTTCAGGAAACACCATACACTTTCCCGAGTTCTGTTGGCAATTTACATCCCGCCCATCAGCATAACTAGGCTCCCAGTTCTCCATGGCCTGTCCTGCCTTTCTGGATTTTACACTTTTTTCAGATGGCCCTTTTGACCGGGGGGAAGTGAGACTTCATTGTAGTGCAGATTTCCTTTGCAAGCTTGCTTGGTTGGCCAAAAAGGGCGTATGCGTTTTTTCCTGAATATATTCAGGAAAAAATGCATACGCCCTTTTTGGCCAAGTGCATCATTGTGGACGTTCTGCCTCTTTTCCTATGCTTTCAATGCAATTCCAGTCTACCTCCTGAAATCGGTTTCCTGCAATTCTGCCCCGCTTTCAAGTCATCTTGGAAGCCTTACTTCAGTATATTTTTGGACGATAGCTGTCATTTATATCTCTGCAGGTTTCTGAATTACAGTGCCCCTGAGCTCCTTTCTTCAACTCGCTTTCTTGTGACCTGGCCGCAACACCGCAGGATGGCTTCAGGCCCTAATCTGGTTCCGGCATGGCACGCTGAGCCTTTGGTTATTTCCTCTTCCTGGTGGGAAATGAGAGTTAAATTTGCCCGTCCAGACACCTCCAGCTAGTCTCTCATTGGTTCTCCCTATTCCTGTTCATCTTCCGCAGAAATTGCAAACTGGGCCAAACAGGAGGTTAAAGGCGCTGACTTTCCAAGTTGGGAGAGTGTTAGTAAAGCGTCTGGAATGTTGCACCCGAGTACCGGGGAGGAAAACTGAGACATATTTGAACACGTCTCCTGTTCACATGGTTGATCATACTCTGGGTTCCACATGCATGTTTTAGCTGAAGGAAGAATACATTAAACCTGGAGAGTTGAGACCCGTGGAATGGGTACCATGCAATATGACTTCAAAGGGTCTTCATTTGCTCACCGAACCTCTCCAATCCTATCACTGCTGCGTTTATGCCCCTGTACACACGCTTGATTCTCTTATGGAGACATAGCAATCCATAGGTTTTAAGATACTTACTAGTCAGGTACATTCTTAGGCGTTTAATTTGGGGTGTTGAGTCCATTTCGTTGAGCAAGGAGTAGCTCTTGTCTATTCCATATTTGGCTTAAGGAACTTTATCTGTGCTCATTTCAATCTCTGGTTTTATGCAGCACCCCAACTCACCTTTCCCCTTAAGCAAGCATAAGTTGGTTTTCTAAATTTGAGACCCTGTTCTGTTTTGGAATTCAGTTCCTGTGTAGCCAAGTTTACATTCCGTGTATTACTGATATCTTATGATATTTCTTTTTCTGTGTGACTTATTTCAGTTAGAATCATCGTACCTGAATCCACTCATTATGCTGCTACGGGCCTGACGCCATAGATTTCATTGCTGAGTGATACTGCATTGTACGTAAGTACCACAAGTTCTTTATCCATTTTTCACTTTCTGTGATATTGAACTTGTACGGTAAACGAGGTTCTTGTAAACAGAGGCGTCCCAAACTTTGGGGTGGCTGTGTCTTTTTGATTTTAATTTCCCTAAACTATAGGACCATAAGTGGAAGTGCCCTAGGCTCTGTTGCTTTGTTTCTTAGATGCTTTAGGAAACACCATACATTTCTCCCGAGTGTCTGTTGGCAATTTACATCCCGCCCATCAGCATAACAAGGCTCCCAGTTCTCCATGGCCTGTCCTGCCTTTCTGGATTTTACACTTTTTTCAGATGGCCCTTTTGACCGGGGGGAAGTGAGACTTCATTGTAGTGCAGATTTCCTTTGCAAGTTTGCTTGGTTGGCCAAAAAGGGCGTATGCGTTTTTTCCTGAATATATTCAGGAAAAAACGCATACGCCCTTTTTGGCCAAGTGCATCATTGTGGACGTTCTGCCTCTTTTCCTATGCTTTCAATGCAATTCCAGTCTACCTCCTGAAATCGGTTTCCTGCAATTCTGCCCCGCTTTCAAGTCCTCTTGGCAGCCTTACTTCAGTATATTTTTGGTCGATAGCTGTCATTTATAACTCTGCAGGTTTGTGAATTACAGTGGCCCTGAGCTCCTTTCTTCAACTCGCTTTCTTTTGAGCTGGCCGCAACACCGCAGGATGGCTTCAGGCCCTAATCTGGTTCCGGCACGGCACGCTGAGCCTTTGGTTATTTACTCTTCCTGGTGGGAAATGAGAGTTAAATTTGCCCGTCCAGACACCTCCAGCTAGTCTCTCATTGGTTCTCACTATTCCTGTTCATCTTCCACAGAAATTGCAAACTGGGCCAAACAGGATGTTAAAGGCGCTGACTCTCCAAGTGGGGAGAGTGTTAGTAAAGCGTCTGGAATGTTGCACCCGAGTACCAGGGGAGGAAAACTGAGACATATTTGAACACGTCTCCCGTTCACACGGTTGATCATACTCTGGGTTACACATGCATGTTTTAGCTGAAGGAAGAATACCTTAAACCTGGAGAGTTGAGACCCGTGGAATGGGTACCATGCAATATGACTTCAAAGGGTCTTCATTTACTCACCAAACCTCTCCAATCTTATCACTGCTGCGTTTATGCCCCTGTACACAGGCTTGATTCTCTTTTGGAGACACAGCAATCCATAGGTTTTAAGATACTTACTAGTCAGGTACATTCTTAGGCGTTTAATATGGGGTGTTGAGGCCATTTCGTTGAGCAAGGAGTAGCTCTTGTCTATTCCGTATTTGGCTTCAGGAACTTTATCTGTGCTCATTTCAATCTCTGGTTTTATGCAGCACCCCAACTCACCTTTCCCCTTAAGCAAGCATAAGTTGGTTTTCTAAATTTGAGACCCTGTTCTGTTCTGTAATTCAGTTCCTGTGTAGCCAAGTTTACATTCCGTGTATTACTGATATCTTATGATGTTTCTTTTTCTGTGTGACTTATTTCAGTTAGAATCATCATACCTGAATCCACTCATTGTGCTGCTAAGGGCCTGATGACATAGATTTCATTGCTGAGTGATATTGCTTTGTAAGTAAATACAAATTCTTTATCCATTTTTCACTTTCTGGGATGTTGAACATGTACTGTAAACAAGGATCTTGTAAACAGAGGCGTCCCAAACTTTGGGGTGGCTGTGTCTTTTTGATTTTAATTTCCCTAAGCTATAGGACCATAAGTGGAAGTGCCCTAGGCTCTGTTGCTTTGTTTTGTAGATGTTTCAGGAAACACCATACACTTCTCCCGAGTGTCTGTTGGCAATTTACATCCCTCCCATCAGCATAACAAGGCTCCCAGTTCTCCATGGCCTGTCCTGCCTTTCTGGATTTTACACTTTTTTCAGATGGCCCTTTTGACCGGGGGGAAGTGAGACTTCTTTGTAGTGCAGATTTTCTTTGCAAGCTTGCTTGGTTGGCCAAAAAGGGCGTGTGCGTTTTTTCCTGAATATATTCAGGAAAAAACGCATACGCCCTTTTTGGCCAAGTGCATCATTGTGGACGTTCTGCCTCTTTTCCTATGCTTTCAATGCAATTCCAGTCTACCTCCTGAAATCGGTTTCCTGCAATTCTGCCCCGCTTTCAAGTCCTCTTGGCAGCCTTACTTCAGTATATTTTTGGACGATAGCTGTCATTTATAACTCTGCAGGTTTGTGAATTACAGTGCCCCTGAGCTCCTTTCTTCAACTCGCTTTCTTGTGAGATGGCCGCAACACCGCAGGATGGCTTCAGGCCCTAATCTGGTTCCGGCACGGCACGCTGAGCCTTTGGTTAATTCCTCTTGCTGGTGGGAAATGAGAGTTAAATTTGCCCGTCCAGACACCTCCAGCTAGTCTCTCATTGGTTCTCGCTATTCCTGTTCATCTTCCGCAGATATTGCAAACTGAGCCATACAGGAGGTTAAAGGGACTGACTCTCCATGTCGGGAGAGTGTTAGTAAAGCGTCTGGAATGTTGCACCCGAGTACCAGGGTACGAAAACTGAGACATATTTGAACACGTCTCCCGTTCACACGGTTGATCATACTCTGGGTTCCACGTGCATGATTTAGCTGAAGGAAGAATACCTTAAACCTGGAGAGTTGAGACCCGTGGAATGGGTAGCATGCAATATGACTTCAAAGGGTCTTCATTTGCTCACCGAATCTCTCCAATCCTATCACTGCTGCGTTTATGCCCCTGTACACACGCTTGATTCTCTTTTGGAGACATAGCAATCCATAGGTTTTAAGATACTTACTAGTCAGGTACATTCTTAGGCGTTTAATATGGGGTGTTGAGTCCATTTCGTTGAGCAAGGAGTAGCTCTTGTCTATTCCATATTTGGCTTAAGGAACTTTATCTGTGCTCATTTCAATCTCTGGTTTTATGCAGCACCCCAACTCACCTTTCCCCTTAAGCAAGCATAAGTTGGTTTTCTAAATTTGAGACCCTGTTCTGTTTTGGAATTCAGTTCCTGTGTAGCCAAGTTTACATTCCGTGTGTTACTGATATCTTATGATGTTTCTTTTTCTGTGTGACTTATTTCAGTTAGAATCATCATACCTGAATCCACTCATTATGCTGCTACGGGCCTGATGACATAGATTTCATTGCTGAGTGATACTGCATTGTACGTAAGTACCACAAGTTCTTTATCCATTTTTCACTTTCTGTGATATTGAACTTGTACGGTAAACGAGGTTCTTGTAAACAGAGGCGTCCCAAACTTTGGGGTGGCTGTGTCTTTTTGATTTTAATTTCCCTAAGCTATAGGACCATAAGTGGAAGTGCCCTAGGCTCTGTTGCTTTGTTTTTTAGATGTTTCAGGAAACACCATACACTTCTCCCGAGTGTCTGTTGGCAATTTCCATCCCACCCATCAGCATAACAAGGCTCCCAGTTCTCCATGGCCTGTCCTGCCTTTCTGGATTTTACACTTTTTTCAGATGGCCCTTTTGACCGGGGGGAAGTGAGACTTCATTGTAGTGCAGATTTCCTTTGCAAGTTTGCTTGGTTGGCCAAAAAGGGTGTATGCGTTTTTTCCTGAATATATTCAGGAAAAAACGCATACGCCCTTTTTGGCCAAGTGCATCATTGTGGACGTTCTGCCTCTTTTCCTATGCTTTCAATGCAATTCCAGTCTACCTCCTGAAATCGGTTTCCTGCAATTCTGCCCCGCTTTCAAGTCCTCTTGGCAGCCTTACTTCAGTATATTTTTGGTCGATAGCTGTCATTTATAACTCTGCAGGTTTGTGAATTACAGTGGCCCTGAGCTCCTTTCTTCAACTCGCTTTCTTTTGAGCTGGCCGCAACACTGCAGGATGGCTTCAGGCCCTAATCTGGTTCCGGCACGGCACGCTGAGCCTTTGGTTATTTCCTCTTCCTGGTGGGAAATGAGAGTTAAATTTGCCCGTCCAGACACCTCCAGCTAGTCTCTCATTGGTTCTCACTATTCCTGTTCATCTTCCACAGAAATTGCAAACTGGGCCAAACAGGATGTTAAAGGCGCTGACTCTCCAAGTGGGGAGAGTGTTAGTAAAGCGTCTGGAATGTTGCACCCGAGTACCAGGGGAGGAAAACTGAGACATATTTGAACACGTCTCCCGTTCACACGGTTGATCATACTCTGGGTTACACATGCATGTTTTAGCTGAAGGAAGAATACCTTAAACCTGGAGAGTTGAGACCCGTGGAATGGGTACCATGTAATATGACTTCAAAGGGTCTTCATTTGCTCACCAAACCTCTCCAATCTTATCACTGCTGCGTTTATGCCCCTGTACACAGGCTTGATTCTCTTTTAGAGACACAGCAATCCATAGGTTTTAAGATACTTACTAGTCAGGTACATTCTTAGGCGTTTAATATGGGGTGTTGAGGCCATTTCGTTGAGCAAGGAGTAGCTCTTGTCTATTCCGTATTTGGCTTCAGGAACTTTATCTGTGCTCATTTCAATCTCTGGTTTTATGCAGCACCCCAACTCACCTTTCCCCTTAAGCAAGCAGAAGTTGGTTTTCTAAATTTGAGACCCTGTTCTGTTCTGTAATTCAGTTCCTGTGTAGCCAAGTTTACATTCCGTGTATTACTGATATCTTATGATGTTTCTTTTTCTGTGTGACTTATTTCAGTTAGAATCATCATACCTGAATCCACTCATTGTGCTGCTAAGGGCCTGATGACATAGATTTCATTGCTGAGTGATATTGCTTTGTAAGTAAATACAAATTCTTTATCCATTTTTCACTTTCTGCGATGTTGAACATGTACTGTAAACAAGGATCTTGTAAACAGAGGCGTCCCAAACTTTGGGGTGGCTGTGTCTTTTTGATTTTAATTTCCCTAAGCTATAGGACCATAAGTGGAAGTGCCCTAGGCTCTGTTGCTTTGTTTTGTAGATGTTTCAGGAAACACCATACACTTCTCCCGAGTGTCTGTTGGCAATTTACATCCCTCCCATCAGCATAACAAGGCTCCCAGTTCTCCATGGCCTGTCCTGCCTTTCTGGATTTTACACTTTTTTCAGATGGCCCTTTTGACCGGGGGGAAGTGAGACTTCTTTGTAGTGCAGATTTTCTTTGCAAGCTTGCTTGGTTGGCCAAAAAGGGCGTGTGCGTTTTTTCCTGAATATATTCAGGAAAAAACGCATACGCCCTTTTTGGCCAAGTGCATCATTGTGGACGTTCTGCCTCTTTTCCTATGCTTTCAATGCAATTCCAGTCTACCTCCTGAAATCGGTTTCCTGCAATTCTGCCCCGCTTTCAAGTCCTCTTGGCAGCCTTACTTCAGTATATTTTTGGACGATAGCTGTCATTTATAACTCTGCAGGTTTGTGAATTACAGTGCCCCTGAGCTCCTTTCTTCAACTCGCTTTCTTGTGAGATGGCCGCAACACCGCAGGATGGCTTCAGGCCCTAATCTGGTTCCGGCACGGCACGCTGAGCCTTTGGTTAATTCCTCTTCCTGGTGGGAAATGAGAGTTAAATTTGCCCGTCCAGACACCTCCAGCTAGTCTCTCATTGGTTCTCGCTATTCCTGTTCATCTTCCGCAGATATTGCAAACTGAGCCATACAGGAGGTTAAAGGGACTGACTCTCCATGTCGGGAGAGTGTTAGTAAAGCGTCTGGAATGTTGCACCCGAGTACCAGGGTACGAAAACTGAGACATATTTGAACACGTCTCCCGTTCACACGGTTGATCATACTCTGGGTTCCACGTGCATGATTTAGCTGAAGGAAGAATACCTTAAACCTGGAGAGTTGAGACCCGTGGAATGGGTAGCATGCAATATGACTTCAAAGGGTCTTCATTTGCTCACCGAATCTCTCCAATCCTATCACTGCTGCGTTTATGCCCCTGTACACACGCTTGATTCTCTTTTGGAGACATAGCAATCCATAGGTTTTAAGATACTTACTAGTCAGGTACATTCTTAGGCGTTTAATATGGGGTGTTGAGTCCATTTCGTTGAGCAAGGAGTAGCTCTTGTCTATTCCATATTTGGCTTAAGGAACTTTATCTGTGCTCATTTCAATCTCTGGTTTTATGCAGCACCCCAACTCACCTTTCCCCTTAAGCAAGCATAAGTTGGTTTTCTAAATTTGAGACCCTGTTCTGTTTTGGAATTCAGTTCCTGTGTAGCCAAGTTTACATTCCGTGTGTTACTGATATCTTATGATGTTTCTTTTTCTGTGTGACTTATTTCAGTTAGAATCATCATACCTGAATCCACTCATTATGCTGCTACGGGCCTGATGACATAGATTTCATTGCTGAGTGATACTGCATTGTACGTAAGTACCACAAGTTCTTTATCCATTTTTCACTTTCTGTGATATTGAACTTGTACGGTAAACGAGGTTCTTGTAAACAGAGGCGTCCCAAACTTTGGGGTGGCTGTGTCTTTTTGATTTTAATTTCCCTAAGCTATAGGACCATAAGTGGAAGTGCCCTAGGCTCTGTTGCTTTGTTTTTTAGATGTTTCAGGAAACACCATACACTTCTCCCGAGTGTCTGTTGGCAATTTCCATCCCGCCCATCAGCATAACAAGGCTCCCAGTTCTCCATGGCCTGTCCTGCCTTTCTGGATTTTACACTTTTTTCAGATGGCCCTTTTGACCGGGGGGAAGTGAGACTTCATGTAGTGCAGATTTCCTTTGCAAGCTTGCTTGGTTGGCCTAAAAGGGCGTATGCGTTTTTTCCTGAATATATTCAGGAAAAAACGCATACGCCCTTTTTGGCCAAGTGCATCATTGTGGACGTTCTGCCTCTTTTCCTATGCTTTCAATGCAATTCCAGTCTACCTCCTCAAATCGGTTTCCTGCAATTCTGCCCCGCTTTCAAGTCCTCTTGGGAGCCTTACTTCAGTATATTTTTGGACGATAGCTGTCATTTATAACTCTGCAGGTTTCTGAATTACAGTGCCCCTGAGCTCCTTTCTTCAACTCGCTTTCTTGTGAGCTGGCCTCAACACCGCAGGATGGCTTCAGGCCCTAATCTGGTTCCGGCAAGGCACGCTGGGCCTTTGGTTAATTCCTCTTCCTGGTGGGAAATGAGAGTTAAATTTGCCCGTCCAGACACCTCCAGCTAGTCTCTCATTGGTTCTCCCTATTCTTGTTCATCTTCCGCAGAAATTGCAAAGTGGGCCAAACAGGAGGTTAAAGGGACTGACTCTCCAAGTCGGGAGAGTGTTAGTAAAGCATCTGGAATGTTGCACCCGAGTACCAGGGTACGAAAACTGAGACATATTTGAACACGTCTCCCGATCACATGGTTGATCATACTCTAGGTTCCACATGCATGTTTTAGCTGAATGAAGAATAACTTAAACCTGGGTAGTTGAAACCCGTGGAATGGGTACCATGCAATATGACTTCAAAGGGTCTTCATTTGCTCATCGAACCTCTCCAATCCTATCACTGCTTCGTTTATGCCCCTGTACACATGCTTGATTCTCTTTTGGAGACATAGCAATCCATAGGTTTTAAGATACTTACAAGTCAGGTACATTCTTAGGCGTTTAATATGGGGTGTTGAGTCCATTTCGTTGAGCAAGGAGTAGCTTTTGTCTATTCCATATTTGGCTTAAGGAACTTTATCTGTGCTCATTTCAATCTCTGGTTTCATGCAGCACCCCAACTCACCTTTACCCTTAAGCAAGCATAAGTTGGTTTTCTAAATTTGAGACTCTGTTCTGTTCTGTAATTCAGTTCCTGTGTAGCCAAGTTTACATTCCGTGTATTACTGATATCTTATGATATTTCTTTTTCTGTGTGACTTATTTCAGTTAGAATCATCATACCTGAATCCACTCATTGTGCTGCTAAGGGCCTGATGAGATAGATTTCATTGCTGAGTCATATTGCTTTGTAAGTAAATACAACTTCTTTATCCATTTTTCACTTTCTGCGATGTTGAACTTGTACTGTAAAAAAGGATCTTGTAAACAGAGGCGTCCCAAATTTTGGGGTGGCTGTGTCTTTTTGATTTTAATTTCCCTAAGCTATAGGTCCATAAGTGGAAGTGCCCTAGGCTCTGTTGCTTTGTTTTTTAGATGTTTCAGGAAACACCATACACTTTCCCGAGTTTCTGTTGGCAATTTACATCCCGCCCATCAGCATAACTAGGCTCCCAGTTCTCCATGGCCTGTCCTGCCTTTCTGGATTTTACACTTTTTTCAGATGGCCCTTTTGACCGGGGGGAAGTGAGACTTCATTGTAGTGCAGATTTCCTTTGCAAGCTTGCTTGGTTGGCCAAAAAGGGCGTATGCGTTTTTTCCTGAATATATTCAGGAAAAAACGCATACGCCCTTTTTGGCCAAGTGCATCATTGTGGACGTTCTGCCTCTTTTCCTATGCTTTCAATGCAATTCCAGTCTACCTCCTGAAATCGGTTTCCTGCAATTCTGCCCCGCTTTCAAGTCCTCTTGGCAGCCTTACTTCAGTATATTTTTGGACGATAGCTGTCATTTATATCTCTGCAGTTTTGTGAATTACAGTGCCCCTGAGCTCCTTTCTTCAACTTGCTTTCTTGTGACCTGGCCGCAACACCGCAGGTTGGCTTCAGGCCCTAATCTGGTTCCGGCATGGCACGCTGAGCCTTTGGTTAATTCCTCTTCCTGGTGGGAAATGAGAGTTAAATTTGCCCGTCCAGACACCTCCAGCTAGTCTCTCATTGGTTCTCCCTATTCCTGTTCATATTCCGCAGAAATTGCAAACTGGGCCAAACAGGAGGTTAAAGGCGCTGACTCTCCAAGTGGGGAGAGTGTTAGTAAAGCGTCTGGAATGTTGCACCCGAGTACCAGGGGAGTAAAACTGAGACACATATGAACACGTCTCCCGTTCACACGATTGATCATACTCTGGGTTCCACGTGCATGATTTAGCTGAAGGAAGAATACCTTAAACCTGGAGAGTTGAGACCCGTGGAATGGGTACCATGCAATATGACTTCAACGGGTCTTCATTTGCTCACTGAACCTCTCCAATCCTATCACTGCTGCATTTATGCCCCTGTACACACGCTTGATTCTCTTATGGAGACATAGCAATCCATAGGTTTTAAGATACTTACTAGTCAGGTACATTCTTAGGCGTTTAATTTGGGGTGTTGAGTCCATATCGTTGAGCAAGGAGTAGCTCTTGTCTATTCCATATTTGGCTTAAGGAACTTTATCTGTGCTCATTTCAATCTCTGGTTTTATGCAGCACCCCAACTCACCTTTCCCCTTAAGCAAGCATAAGTTGGTTTTCTAAATTTGAGACCCTGTTCTGTTTTGGAATTCAGTTCCTGTGTAGCCAAGTTTACATTCCGTGTATTAGTGATATCTTATGATGTTTCTTTTTCTGTGTGACTTATTTCAGTTAGAATCATCATACCTGAATCCACTCATTATGCTGCTACGGGCCTGATGACATAGATTTCATTGCTGAGTGATACTGCATTGTACCTAAGTACCACAAGTTCTTTATCCATTTTTCACTTTCTGTGATATTGAACTTGTACGGTAAACGAGGTTCTTGTAAACAGAGGCGTCCCAAACTTTGGGGTGGCTGTGTCTTTTTGATTTTAATTTCCCTAAGCTATAGGACCATAAGTGGAAGTGCCCTAGGCTTTGTTGCTTTGTTTCTTAGTTCCTTCAGGAAACACCATACACTTCTCCCGAGTGTCTGTTGGCAATTTACATCCCGCCCATCAGCATAACAAGGCTCACAGTTCTCCATGGCCTGTCCTGCGTTTCTGGATTTTACACTTTTTTCAGATGGCCCTTTTGACCGGGGGGAAGTGAGACTTCATTGTAGTGCAGATTTCCATTGCAAGTTTGCTTGGTTGGCCAAAAAGTGCGTATGCGTTTTTTCCTGAATATATTCAGGAAAAAACGCATACGCCCTTTTTGGCCAAGTGCATCATTGTGGACGTTCTGCCTCTTTGCCGATGCTTTCAATGCAATTCCAGTCTACCTCCTGAAATCGGTTTCCTGCAATTCTGCCCCGCTTTCAAGTCCTCTTGGCAGCCTTACTTCAGTATATTTTTGGACGATAGCTGTCATTTATAACTCTGCAGGTTTGTGAATTACAGTGCCCCTGAGCTCCTTTCTTCAACTCGCTTTCTTTTGAGCTGGCCGCAACACCGCAAGATGGCTTCAGGCCCTAATCTGTTTCGGGCACGGCACGCTGAGCCTTTGGTTAATTCCTCTTCCTGTTGGGAAATGAGAGTTAAATTTGCCCGTCCAGACACCTCCCGCTAGTCTCTCATTGGTTCTCCCTATTCCTGTTCATCTTCCGCAGAAATTGCAAACTGGGCCAAACAGGATGTTAAAGGGACTGACTCTCCAAGTTGGGAGAGTGTTAGTAAAGCGTCTGGAATGTTGCACCCGAGTACCAGGGTACGAAATCTGAGACATATTTGAACACGTATCCCGATCACATGGTTGATCATACTCTAGGTTCCACATGCATGTTTTAGCTGAAGGAAGAATACCTTAAACCTGGGTAGTTGAAACCCGTGGAATGGGTACCATGCAATATGACTTCAAAGGGTCTTCATTTGCTCACCGAACCTCTCCAATCCTATCACTGCTGCGTTTATGCCCCTGTACACACGCTTGATTCTCTTTCGGAGACATAGCAATCCATAGGTTTGAAGATAGTTACTAGTCAGGTACATACTTAGGCGTTTAATATGCGGTGTTGAGTCCATTTCGTTGAGCAAGGAGTAGCTCTTGTCTATTCCATATTTGGCTTAAGGAACTTTATCTGTGCTCATTTCAATCTCTGGTTTTATGCAGCACCCCAACTCACCTTTCCCCTTAAGCAAGCATAAGTTGGTTTTCTAAATTTGAGACCTTGTTCTGTTTTGGAATTCAGTTCCTGTGTAGCCAAGTTTACATTCCGTGTATTAGTGATATCTTATGATGTTTCTTTTTCTGTGTGACTTATTTCAGTTAGAATCATCGTACCTGAATCCACTCATTATGCTGCTGCGGGCCTGATGACATAGATTTCATTGCTGAGTGATACTGCATTGTAAATAAGTACCACAATTCTTTATCCATTTTTCACTTTCTGTGATATTGAACTTGTATGGTAAATGAGGTTCTTGTAAACAGAGGCGGCGCAAACTTTGGGGTGGCTGTGTCTTTTTGATTTTAATTTCTCTAAGCTATAGGACCATAAGTGGAAGTGCCCTAGGCTCTGTTGCTTTGTTTTTTAGATGTTTCAGGAAACACCATACACTTCTCCCGAGTGTCTGTTGGCAATTTACATCCCGCCCATCAGCATAACAAGGCTCCCAGTTCTCCATGGCCTGTCCTGCCTTTCTGGATTTTACACTTTTTTCAGATGGCCCTTTTGACCTGGGGGAAGTGAGACTTCATTGTAGTGCAGATTTCGTTTGCAAGCTTGCTTGGTTGGCCAAAAAGGGCGTATGCGTTTTTTCCTGAATATATTCAGGAAAAAACGCATACGCCCTTTTTGGCCAAGTGCATCATTGTGGACGTTCTGCCTCTTTTCCTATGCTTTCAATGCAATTCCAGTCTACCTCCTGAAATCGGTTTCCTGCAATTCTGCCCCGCTTTCAAGTCCTCTTGGCAGCCTTACTTCAGTATAATTTTGAACGATAGCTGTCATTTATAACTCAGCAGGTTCGTGAATTGCAGTGCCCCTGAGCTCCTTTCTTCAACTCGCTTTCTTTTGAGCTGGCCGCAACACCGCAGGATGGCTTCAGGCCCTAATGTGGTTCCGGCATGGCACGCTGAGCCTTTGGTTAGTTCCTCTTCCAGATGGGAAATGAGAGTTAAATTTGCCCGTCCAGACACCTCCAGCTAGTCTCTCATTGGTTCTCCCTATTCCTGTTCATCTTCCGCAGAAATTGCAAACTGGGCCAAACAGGAGGTTAAAGGCGCTGACTCTCCAAGTGGCGAGAGTGTTAGTAAAGCGTCTGGAATATTGCACCCGAGTACCAGCGGAGGAAAACTGAGACATATTGGAACACGTCTCCCGTTCACACGGTTGATCATACTCTGGGTTCCACATGCATGTTTTAGCTGAAGGAAGAATACCTTAAACGTGGGTAGTTGAAACCTGTGGAATGGGTACCATGCAATATGACTTCAAAGGGTCTTCATTTGCTCATCGAACATCTCCAATCCTATCACTGCTGCGTTTATGCCCCTGTACACACGCTTGATTCTCTTTCGGAGACATAGCAATCCATAGGTTTTAAGATACTTACTAGTCAGGTACATTCTTAGGCATTTAATATGGGGTGTTGAGTCCATTTCGTTGATCAAGGAGTAGCTCTTGTCTATTCCATATTTGGCATAAGGAACGGTATCTGTGCTAATTTCAAACTCTGGTTTTATGCAGCACCCCAACTCACCTTTCCCCTTAAGCAAGCATAAGTTGGTTTTCTAAATTTGAGACCCTGTTCTGTTTTGCAATTCAGTTCCTATGTAGCCAAGTTTACATTCCGTGTATTACTGATATCTTATGATGTTTCTTTTTCTGTGTGACTTATTTCAGTTAGAATCATCGTACCTGAATCCACTCATTATGCTGCTACGGGCCTGATGACATAGATTTCATTGCTGAGTGATACTGCATTGTACGTAAGTACCACAAGTTCTTTATCCATTTTTCACTTTCTGTGATATTGGACTTGTACGGTAAACGAGGTTCTTGTAAACAGAGGCGTCCCAAATTTTGGGGTGGCTGTGTCTTTTTGATTTTAATTTCCCTAAGCTATAGGACCATATGTGGAAGTGCCCTAGGCTCTGTTGCTTTGTTTTTTAGATGTTTCAGGAAACACCATACACTTCTCCTGAGTGTCTGTTGGCAATTTACATCCCGCCCATCAGCATAACAAGGCTCTCAGTTCTCCATGGCCTGTCCTGCCTTTCTGGATTTTACACTTTTTTCAGATGGCCCTTTTGACCGGGGGGAAGTGAGACTTCATTGTAGTGCAGATTTCCTTTGCAAGCTTGCTTGGTTGGCCAAAAAGTGCGTATGCGTTTTTTCCTGAATATATTCAGGAAAAAACGCATACGGCCTTTTTGGCCAAGTGCATCATTGTGGACGTTCTGCCTCTTTTCCTATGCTTTCAATGCAATTCCAGTCTACCTCCTGAAATCGGTTTCCTGCAATTCTGCCCCGCTTTCAAGTCCTCTTGGCAGCCTTACTTCAGTATATTTTTGGATGATAGCTGTCATTTATAACTCTGCAGATTTGTGAATTACAGTGCCCCTGAGGTCCTTTCTTCAACTCGCTTTCTTGTGAGATGGCCGCAACACCGCAGGATGGCTTCAGGCCCTAATCTGGTTCCGGCACGGCACGCTGAGCGTTTGGTTAATTCCTCTTCCTGCTGGGAAATGAGAGTTAAATTTGCCCGTCCAGACACCTCCAGCTAGTCTCTCATTGGTTCTCCCTATTCCTGTCCATCTTCCGCAGAAATTGCAAACTGGGCCAAACAGGAGGTTAAACGGACTGACTCTCCAAGTCGGGAGACTGTTAGTAAAGCATCTGGAATGTTGCACCCGAGTACCAGGGGACGAAAACTGAGACATATTTGAACACGTCTCCCGATCACATGGTTGATCATACTCTAGGTTCCACATGCATGTTTTAGCTGAATGAAGAATAACTTAAACCTGGGTAGTTGAAACCCGTGGAATGGGTACCATGCAATATGACTTCAAAGGGTCTTCATTTGCTCATCGAACCTCCCCAATCCTATCACTGCTGCGTTTATGCCCCTGTACACATGCTTGATTCTCTTTCGGAGACATAGCAATCCATAAGTTTTAAGATACTTACTAGTCAGGTACATTCTTAGGCGTTTAATATGCGGTGTTGAGTCCATTTCTTTGAGCAAGGAGTAGCTCTTGTCTATTCCGTATTTGGCTTCAGGAACTTTATCTGTGCTCATTTCAATCTCTGGTTTTATGCAGCACCCCAACTCACCTTTCCCCTTAAGCAAGCAGAAGTTGGTTTTCTAAATTTGAGACCCTGTTCTGTTCTGTAATTCAGTTCCTGTGTAGCCAAGTTTACATTCCGTGTATTACTGATATCTTATGATGTTTCTTTTTCTGTGTGACTTATTTCAGTTAGAATCATCATACCTGAATCCACTCATTGTGCTGCTAAGGGCCTGATGACATAGATTTCATTGCTGAGTGATATTGCTTTGTAAGTAAATACAACTTCTTTATCCATTTTTCACTTTCTGCGATGTTGAACATGTACTGTAAACAAGGATCTTGTAAACAGAGGCGTCCCAAACTTTGAGGTGGCTGTGTCTTTTTGATTTTAATTTCCCTAAGCTATAGGACCATAAGTGGAAGTGCCCTAGGCTCTGTTGCTTTGTTTTGTAGATGTTTCAGGAAACACCATACACTTCTCCCGAGTGTCTGTTGGCAATTTACATCCCTCCCATCAGCATAACAAGGCTCCCAGTTCTCCATGGCCTGTCCTGCCTTTCTGGATTTTACACTTTTTTCAGATGGCCCTTTTGACCGGGGGGAAGTGAGACTTCATTGTAGTGCAGATTTCCTTTGCAAGCTTGCTTGGTTGGCCAAAAAGGGCGTATGCGTTTTTTCCTGAATATATTCAGGAAAAAACGCATACGCCCTTTTTGGCCAAGTGCATCATTGTGGACGTTCTGCCTCTTTTCCTATGCTTTCAATGCAATTCCAGTCTACCTCCTGAAATCGGTTTCCTGCAATTCTGCCCCGCTTTCAAGTCCTCTTGGGAGCCTTACTTCAGTATATTTTTGGACGATAGCTGTCATTTATAACTCTGCAGGTTTGTGAATTACAGTGCCCCTGAGCTCCTTTCTTCAACTCGCTTTCTTGTGAGATGGCCGCAACACCGCAGGATGGCTTCAGGCCCTAATCTGGTTCCGGCACGGCACGCTGAGCCTTTGGTTAATTCCTCTTCCTGGTGGAAATGAGAGTTAAATTTGCCCGTCCAGACACCTCCAGCTAGTCTCTCATTGGTTCTCACTATTCCTGTTCATCTTCCGCAGAAATTGCAAACTGAGCCATACAGGAGGTTAAAGGGACTGACTCTCCATATCGGGAGAGTGTTAGTAAAGCATCTGGAATGTTGCACCCGAGTACCAGGGTACGAAAACTGAGACATATTTGAACACGTCTCCCGTTCACACGGTTGATCATACTCTGGGTTCCACGTGCATGATTTAGCTGAAGGAAGAATACCTTAAACCTGGAGAGTTGAGACCCGTGGAATGGGTAGCATGCAATATGACTTCAAAGGGTCTTCATTTGCTCACCGAACCTCTCCAATCCTATCACTGCTGCGTTTATGCCCCTGTACACACGCTTGATTCTCTTTTGGAGACATAGCAATCCATAGGTTTTAAGATACTTACTAGTCAGGTACATTCTTAGGCGTTTAATATGGGGTGTTGAGTCCATTTCGTTGAGCAAGGAGTAGCTCTTGTCTATTCCATATTTGGCTTAAGGAACTTTATCTGTGCTCATTTCAATCTCTGGTTTTATGCAGCACCCCAACTCACCTTTCCCCTTAAGCAAGCATAAGATGGTTTTCTAAATTTGAGACCCTGTTCTGTTCTGTAATTCAGTTCCTGTGTAGCCAAGTTTACATTCCGTGTATTACTGATATCTTATGATGTTTCTTTTTCTGTGTGACTTATTTCAGTTAGAATCATCGTACCTGAATCCACTCATTATGCTGCTACGGGCCTGATGACATAGATTTCATTGCTGAGTGATACTGCATTGTACATAAGTACCACAAGTTCTTTATACATTTTTCACTTTCTGTGATATTGAACTTGTATGGTAAATGAGGTTCTTGTAAACAGAGGCGTCCCAAACTTTGGGGTGGCTGTGTCTTTTTGATTTCAATTTCCCTAAACTATAGGACCATAAGTGGAAGTGCCCTAGGCTCTGTTGCTTTGTTTTTTAGATGTTTCAGGAAACACCATACACTTCTCCTGAGTGGCTGTTGGCAATTTACATCCCGCCCATCAGCATAACAAGGCTCCCAGTTCTCCATGGCCTGTCCTGCCTTTCTGGATTTTACACTATTTTCAGATGGCCCTTTTGACCGGGGGGAAGTGAGACTTCATTGTAGTGCAGATTTCCTTTGCAAGTTTGCTTGGTTGGCCAAAAAGGGCGTATGCGTTTTTTCCTGAATATATTCAGGAAAAAACGCATACGCCCTTTTTGGCCAAGTGCATCATTGTGGACGTTCTGCCTCTTTTCCTATGCTTTCAATGCAATTCCAGTCTACCTCCTGAAATCGGTTTCCTGCAATTCTGCCCCGCTTTCAAGTCCTCTTGGCAGCCTTACTTCAGTATATTTTTGGACAATAGCTGTCATTTATAACTCTGCAGGTTTGTGAATTACAGTGCCCCTGAGCTCCTTTCTTCAACTCGCTTTCTTGTGAGCTGGCCGCAACACCGCAGGATGGCTTCAGGCCCTAATCTGGTTCCGGCATGGCACGCTGAGCCTTTGGTTAATTCCTCTTCCTGGTGGGAAATGAGAGTTAAATTTGCCCGTCCAGACACTTCCAGCTAGTCTCTCATTGGTTCTCGCTATTCCTGTTCATCTTCCGCAGAAATTGCAAACTGGGCCAAACAGGAGGTTAAAGGCGCTGACTCTCCAAGTGGGGAGAGTGTTAGTAAAGCGTCTGGAATGTTGCACCTGAGTACCAGGGGAGGAAAACTGAGACATATTTGAAAACGTCTCCCGTTCACACGGTTGATCATACTCTGGGTTCCACATGCATGTTTTAGCTGAAGGAAGAATACCTTAAACCTGGGTAGTTGAAACCCGTGGAATGGGTACCATGCAATATGACTTCAAAGGGTCTTCATTTGCTCACCGAACCTCTCCAATCCTATCACTGCTGTGTTTATGCCCCTGTACACACGCTTGATTCTCTTTCGGAGACATAGCAATCCATAGGTTTGAAGATACTTACTAGTCAGGTACATACTTAGGCGTTTAATATGCGGTGTTGAGTCCATTTCGTTGAGCAAAGAGTAGCTCTTGTCTATTTCATATTTGGCTTAAGGAACGGTATCTGTGCTAATTTCAAACTCTGGTTTTATGCAGCACCCCAACTCACCTTTCCCCTTAAGCAAGCATAAGTTGGTTTTCTAAATTTGAGACCCTGTTCTGTTTTGGAATTCCGTTCCTGTGTAGCCAAGTTTACATTCCGTGTATTACTGATATCTTATGATGTTTCTTTTTCTGTGTGACTTATTTCAGTTAGAATCATCGTACCTGAATCCACTCATTATGCTGCTACGGGCCTGATGACATAGATTTCATTGCTGAGTGATACTGCATTGTACGTAAGTACCACAAGTTCTTTATCCATTTTTCACTTTCTGTGATATTGGACTTGTACGGTAAACGAGGTTCTTGTAAACAGAGGCGTCCCAAATTTTGGGGTGGCTGTGTCTTTTTGACTTTAATTTCCCTAAGCTATAGGACCATAAGTGGAAGTGCCCTAGGCTCTGTTGCTTTGTTTTTTAGATGTTTCAGGAAACACCATACACTTCTCCCGAGTGTCTGTTGGCAATTTACATCCCGCCCATCAGCATAACAAGGCTCCCAGTTCTCCATGGCCGGTCCTGCCTTTCTGGATTTTACACTTTTTGCAGATGGCCCTTTTGACCGGGGGGAAGTGAGACTTCATTGTAGTGCAGATTTCTTTGCAAGCTTGCTTGGTTGGCAAAAAAGGGCGTATGCGTTTTTTCCTGAATATATTCAGGAAAAAACGCATACGCCCTTTTTGGCCAAGTGCATCATTGTGGACGTTCTGCCTCTTTTCCTATGCTTTCAATGCAATTCCAGTCTACCTCCTGAAATCGGTTTCCTGCAATTCTGCCCCGCTTTCAAGTCCTCTTGGCAGCCTTACTTCAGTATATTTTTGGACGATAGCTGTCATTTATAACTCTGCAGGTTTGTGAATTACAGTGCCCCTGAGCTCCTTTCTTCAACTCGCTTTCTTGTGACCTGGCCGCAACACCGCATGATGGCTTCAGGCCCTAATCTGGTTCCGGCACGGCACGCTGAGCCTTTGGTTAATTCCTCTTCCTGGTGGGAAATGAGAGTTAAATTTGCCCGTCCAGACACCTCCAGCTAGTCTCTCATTGGTTCTCGCTATTCCTGTTCATCTTCCGCAGAAATTGCAAACTGGGCCAAACAGGAGGTTAAAGGGACTGACTCTCCAAGTCGGGAGAGTGTTAGTAACGCGTCTGGAATGTTGCACCCGAGTACCAGGGTACGAAAACTGAGACATATTTGAACACGTCTCCCGATCACACGGTTGATCATACTCTAGGTTCCACATGCATGTTTTAGCTGAATGAAGAATACCTTAAAACTGGGTGGTTGAAACCCGTGGAATGGGTACCATGCAATATGACTTCAAAGGGTCTTCATTTGCTCACCGAACCTCTCCAATCCTATCACTGCTGCGTTTATGCCCCTGTACACACGCTTGATTCTCTTTTGGAGACATAGCAATCCATAGGTTTTAAGATACTTACTAGTCAGGTACATTCTTAGGCGTTTAATATGGGGTGTTGAGTCCATTTCGTTGAGCAAGGAGTAGCTCTTGTCTATTCCATATTTGGCTTAAGGAACTTTATCTGTGCTCATTTCAATCTCTGGTTTTATGCAGCACCCCAACTCACCTTTCCCCTTAAGCAAGCATAAGATGGTTTTCTAAATTTGAGACCCTGTTCTGTTCTGTAATTCAGTTCCTGTGTAGCCAAGTTTACATTCCGTGTATTACTGATATCTTATGATGTTTCTTTTTCTGTGTGACTTATTTCAGTTAGAATCATCGTACCTGAATCCACTCATTATGCTGCTACGGGCCTGATGACATAGATTTCATTGCTGACTGATACTGCATTGTACATAAGTACCACAAGTTCTTTATCCATTTTTCACTTTCTGTGATATTGAACTTGTACGGTAAACGAGGTTCTTGTAAACAGAGGCGTCCCAAACTTTGGGGTGGCTGTGTCTTTTTGATTTTAATTTCCCTAAGCTATAGGACCATAAGTGGAAGTGCCCTAGGCTCTGTTGCTTTGTTTTTTAGATGTTTCAGGAAACACCATACACTTCTCCCGAGTGTCTGTTGGCAATTTACATCCCGCCCATCAGCATAACAAGGCTCCCAGTTCTCCATGGCCTGTCCTGCCTTTCTGGATTTTACACTTTTTTCAGATGGCCCTTTTGACCGGGGGGAAGTGAGACTTCATGTAGTGCAGATTTCCTTTGCAAGCTTGCTTGTTTGGCCTAAAAGGGCGTATGCGTTTTTTCCTGAATATATTCAGGAAAAAACGCATACGCCCTTTTTGGCCAAGTGCATCATTGTGGACGTTCTGCCTCTTTTCCTATGCTTTCAATGCAATTCCAGTCTACCTCCTGAAATCGGTTTCCTGCAATTCTGCCCCGCTTTCAAGTCCTCTTGGGAGCCTTACTTCAGTATATTTTTGGACGATAGCTGTCATTTATAACTCTGCAGGTTTGTGAATTACAGTGCCCCTGAGCTCCTTTCTTCAACTCGCTTTCTTGTGAGCTGGCCGCAACACCGCAGGATGGCTTCAGGCCCTAATCTGGTTCCGCCAAGGCACGCTGGGCCTTTGGTTAATTCCTCTTCCTGGTGGGAAATGAGAGTTAAATTTGCCCGTCCAGACACCTCCAGCTAGTCTCTCATTGGTTCTCCCTATTCCTGTTCATCTTCCACAGAAATTGCAAAGTGGGCCAAACAGGAGGTTAAAGGGACTGACTCTCCAAGTCGGGAGAGTGTTAGTAAAGCATCTGGAATGTTGCACCCGAGTACCAGGGTACGAAAACTGAGACATATTTGAACACATCTCCCGATCACATGGTTGATCATACTCTAGGTTCCACATGCATGTTTTAGCTGAATGAAGAATAACTTAAACCTGGGTAGTTGAAACCCGTGGAATGGGTACCATGCAATATGACTTCAAAGGGTCTTCATTTGCTCATCGAACCTCTCCAATCCTATCACTGCTGCGTTTATGCCCCTGTACACATGCTTGATTCTCTTTTGGAGACATAGCAATCCATAGGTTTTAAGATACTTACTAGTCAGGTACATTCTTAGGCGTTTAATATGGGGTGTTGAGTCCATTTCGTTGAGCAAGGAGTAGCTCTTGTCTATTCCATATTTGGCTTAAGGAACTTTATCTGTGCTCATTTCAATCCTGGTTTTATGCAGCACCCCAACTCACCTTTCCCCTTAAGCAAGCATAAGTTGGTTTTCTAAATTTGAGACCCTGTTCTGTTCTGTAATTCAGTTCCTGTGTAGCCAAGTTTACATTCCGTGTATTACTGATATCTTATGATGTTTCTTTTTCTGTGTGACTTATTTCAGTTAGAATCATCATACCTGAATCCACTCATTGTGCTGCTAATGGCCTGATGAGATAGATTTCATTGCTGAGTCATATTGCTTTGTAAGTAAATACAACTTCTTTATCCATTTTTCACTTTCTGCGATGTTGAACATGTACTGTAAACAAGGATCTTGTAAACAGAGGCGTCCCAAATTTTGGGGTGGCTGTGTCTTTTTGATTTTAATTTCCCTAAACTATAGGTCCATAAGTGGAAGTGCCCTAGGCTCTGTTGCTTTGTTTTTTAGATGTTTCAGGAAACACCATACACTTTCCCGAGTTTCTGTTGGCAATTTACGTCCCGCCCATCAGCATAACTAGGCTCCCAGTTCTCCATGGCCTGTCCTGCCTTTCTGGATTTTACACTTTTTTCAGATGGCCCTTTTGACCGGCGGGAAGTGAGACTTCATCATAGTGCAGATTTCCTTTGCAAGCTTGCTTGGTTGGCCAAAAAGGGCGTATGCGTTTTTTCCTGAATATATTCAGGAAAAAACGCATACGCCCTTTTTGGCCAAGTGCATCATTGTGGACGTTCTGCCTCTTTTCCTATGCTTTCAATGCAATTCCAGTCTACCTCCTGAAATCGGTTTCCTGCAATTCTGCCCCGCTTTCAAGTCCTCTTGGCAGCCTTACTTCAGTATATTTTTGGACGATAGCTGTCATTTATAACTCTGCAGGTTTGTGAATTACAGTGCCCCTGAGCTCCTTTCTTCAACTCGCTTTCTTGTGACCTGGCCGCAACACCGCATGATGGCTTCAGGCCCTAATCTGTTTCCGGCACGGCACGCTGAGCCTTTGGTTAATTCCTCTTCCTGGTGGGAAATGAGAGTTAAATTTGCCCGTCCAGACACCTCCAGCTAGTCTCTCATTGGTTCTCGCTATTCCTGTTCATCTTCCGCAGAAATTGCAAACTGGGCCAAACAGGAGGTTAAAGGGACTGACTCTCCAAGTCGGGAGAGTGTTAGTAAAGCGTCTGGAATGTTGCACCCGAGTACCAGGGTACGAAAACTGAGACATATTTGAACACGTCTCCCGATCACACGGTTGATCATACTCTAGGTTCCACATGCATGTTTTAGCTGAAGGAAGAATACCTTAAAACTGGGTGGTTGAAACCCGTGGAATGGGTACCATGCAATATGACTTCAAAGTTTCTTCATTTGCTCACCGAACCTCTCCAATCCTATCACTGCTGCGTTTATGCCCCTGTACACATGCTTGATTCTCTTTTGGAGACATAGCAATCCATAGGTTTTAAGATACTTACTAGTCAGGTACATTCTTAGGCGTTTAATATGGGGTGTTGAGTCCATTTCGTTGAGCAAGGAGTAGCTCTTGTCTATTCCATATTTGGCTTAAGGAACTTTATCTGTGCTCATTTCAATCTCTGGTTTTATGCAGCACCCCAACTCACCTTTCCCCTTAAGCAAGCATAAGATGGTTTTCTAAATTTGAGACCCTGTTCTGTTCTGTAATTCAGTTCCTGTGTAGCCAAGTTTACATTCCGTGTATTACTGATATCTTATGATGTTTCTTTTTCTGTGTGACTTATTTCAGTTAGAATCATCGTACCTGAATCCACTCATTATGCTGCTACGGGCCTGATGACATAGATTTCATTGCTGACTGATACTGCATTGTACATAAGTACCACAAGTTCTTTATCCATTTTTCACTTTCTGGGATATTGAACTTGTACGGTAAACGAGGTTCTTGTAAACAGAGGCGTCCCAAACTTTGGGGTGGCTGTGTCTTTTTGATTTTAATTTCCCTAAGCTATAGGACCATAAGTGGAAGTGCCCTAGGCTCTGTTGCTTTGGTTTTTAGATGTTTCAGGAAACACCATACACTTCTCCCGAGTGTCTGTTGGCAATTTACATCCCGCCCATCAGCATAACAAGGCTCCCAGTTCTCCATGGCCTGTCCTGCCTTTCTGGATTTTACACTTTTTTCAGATGGCCCTTTTGACCGGGGGGAAGTGAGACTTCATGTAGTGCAGATTTCCTTTGCAAGTTTGCTTGGTTGGCCAAAAAGGGCGTATGCGTTTTTTCCTGAATATATTCAGGAAAAAACGCATACGCCCTTTTTGGCCAAGTGCATCATTGTGGACGTTCTGCCTCTTTTCCTATGCTTTCAATGCAATTCCAGTCTACCTCCTGAAATCGGTTTCCTGCAATTCTGCCCCGCTTTCAAGTCCTCTTGGGAGCCTTACTTCAGTATATTTTTGGACGATAGCTGTCATTTATAACTCTGCAGGTTTGTGAATTACAGTGCCCCTGAGCTCCTTTCTTCAACTCGCTTTCTTGTGAGCTGGCCGCAACACCACAGGATGGCTTCAGGCCCTAATCTGGTTCCGCCAAGGCACGCTGGGCCTTTGGTTAATTCCTCTTCCTGGTGGAAAATGAGAGTTAAATTTGCCCGTCCAGACACCTCCAGCTAGTCTCTCATTGGTTCTCCCTATTCCTGTTCATCTTCCGCAGAAATTGCAAAGTGGGCCAAACAGGAGGTTAAAGGGACTGACTCTCCAAGTCGGGAGAGTGTTAGTAAAGCATCTGGAATGTTGCACCCGAGTACCAGGGTACGAAAACTGAGACATATTTGAACACATCTCCCGATCACATGGTTGATCATACTCTAGGTTCCACATGCATGTTTTAGCTGAATGAAGAATAACTTAAACCTGGGTAGTTGAAACCCGTGGAATGGGTACCATGCAATATGACTTCAAAGGGTCTTCATTTGCTCATCGAACCTCTCCAATCCTATCACTGCTGCGTTTATGCCCCTGTACACATGCTTGATTCTCTTTTGGAGACATAGCAATCCATAGGTTTTAAGATACTTACTAGTCAGGTACATTCTTAGGCGTTTAATATGGGGTGTTGAGTCCATTTCGTTGAGCAAGGAGTAGCTCTTGTCTATTCCATATTTGGCTTAAGGAACTTTATCTGTGCTCATTTCAATCTCTGGTTTTATGCAGCACCCCAACTCACCTTTCCCCTTAAGCAAGCATAAGTTGGTTTTCTAAATTTGAGACCCTGTTCTGTTCTGTAATTCAGTTCCTGTGTAGCCAAGTTTACATTCCGTGTATTACTGATATCTTATGATGTTTCTTTTTCTGTGTGACTTATTTCAGTTAGAATCATCATACCTGAATCCACTCATTGTGCTGCTAATGGCCTGATGAGATAGATTTCATTGCTGAGTCATATTGCTTTGTAAGTAAATACAACTTCTTTATCCATTTTTCACTTTCTGCGATGTTGAACATGTACTGTAAACAAGGATCTTGTAAACAGAGGCGTCCCAAATTTTGGGGTGGCTGTGTCTTTTTGATTTTAATTTCCCTAAACTATAGGTCCATAAGTGGAAGTGCCCTAGGCTCTGTTGCTTTGTTTTTTAGATGTTTCAGGAAACACCATACACTTTCCCGAGTTTCTGTTGGCAATTTACGTCCCGCCCATCAGCATAACTAGGCTCCCAGTTCTCCATGGCCTGTCCTGCCTTTCTGGATTTTACACTTTTTTCAGATGGCCCTTTTGACCGGGGGGAAGTGAGACTTCATTGTAGTGCAGATTTCCTTTGCAAGCTTGCTTGGTTGGCCAAAAAGGGCGTATGCGTTTTTTCCTGAATATATTCAGGAAAAAACGCATACGCCCTTTTTGGCCAAGTGCATCATTGTGGACGTTCTGCCTCTTTTCCTATGCTTTCAATGCAATTCCAGTCTACCTCCTGAAATCGGTTTCCTGCAATTCTGCCCCGCTTTCAAGTCCTCTTGGCAGCCTTACTTCAGTATATTTTTGGATGATAGCTGTCATTTATATCTCTGGAGGTTTGTGAATTACAGTGCCCCTGAGCTCCTTTCTTCAACTCGCTTTCTTGTGACCTGGCCGCAACACCGCAGGATGGCTTCAGGCCCTAATCTGGTTCCGGCATGGCACGCTGAGCCTTTGGTTATTTCCTCTTCCTGGTGGGAAATGAGAGTTAAATTTGCCCGTCCAGACACCTCCAGCTAGTCTCTCATTGGTTCTCCCTATTCCTGTTCATCTTCCGCAGAAATTGCAAACTGGGCCAAACAGGAGGTTAAAGGCGCTGACTCTCCAAGTCGGGAGAGTGTTAGTAAAGCGTCTGGAATGTTGCACCCGAGTACCAGGGGAGTAAAACTGAGACACATATGAACACGTCTCCCGTTCACACGGTTGATCATACTCTGGGTTCCACGTGCATGATTTAGCTGAAGGAAGAATACCTTAAACCTGGAGAGTTGAGACCCGTGGAATGGGTACCATGCAATATGACTTCAAAGGGTCTTCATTTGCTCACCGAACCTCTCCAATCCTATCACTGCTGCGTTTATGCCCCTGTACACACGCTTGATTCTCTTTTGGAGACATAGCAATCCATAGGTTTTAAGATACTTACTAGTCAGGTACATTCTTAGGCGTTTAATATGGGGTGTTGAGTCCATTTCGTTGAGCAAGGAGTAGCTCTTGTCTATTCCATATTTGGCTTAAGGAACTTTATCTGTGCTCATTTCAATCTCTGGTTTTATGCAGCACCCCAACTCACCTTTCCCCTTAAGCAAGCATAAGATGGTTTTCTAAATTTGAGACCCTGTTCTGTTCTGTAATTCAGTTCCTGTGTAGCCAAGTTTACATTCCGTGTATTACTGATATCTTATGATGTTTCTTTTTCTGTGTGACTTATTTCAGTTAGAATCATCGTACCTGAATCCACTCATTATGCTGCTACGGGCCTGATGACATAGATTTCATTGCTGACTGATACTGCATTGTACATAAGTACCACAAGTTCTTTATCCATTTTTCACTTTCTGTGATATTGAACTTGTACGGTAAAAGAGGTTCTTGTAAACAGAGGCGTCCCAAACTTTGGGGTGGCTGTGTCTTTTTGATTTTAATTTCCCTAAGCTATAGGACCATAAGTGGAAGTGCCCTAGGCTCTGTTGCTTTGTTTTTTAGATGTTTCAGGAAACACCATACAATTCTCCCGAGTGTCTGTTGGCAATTTCCATCCCGCCCATCAGCATAACAAGGCTCCCAGTTCTCCATGGCCTGTCCTGCCTTTCTGGATTTTACACTTTATTCAGATGGCCCTTTTGACCGGGGGGAAGTGAGACTTCATGTAGTGCAGATTTCCTTTGCAAGCTTGCTTGGTTGGCCTAAAAGGGCGTATGCGTTTTTTCCTGAATATATTCAGGAAAAAACGCATACGCCCTTTTTGGCCAAGTGCATCATTGTGGACGTTCTGCCTCTTTTCCTATGCTTTCAATGCAATTCCAGTCTACCTCCTGAAATCGGTTTCCTGCAATTCTGCCCCGCTTTCAAGTCCTCTTGGGAGCCTTACTTCAGTATATTTTTGGACGATAGCTGTCATTTATAACTCTGCAGGTTTGTGAATTACAGTGCCCCTGAGCTCCTTTCTTCAACTCGCTTTCTTGTGAGCTGGCCGCAACACCGCAGGATGGCTTCAGGCCCTAATCTGGTTCCGCCAAGGCACGCTGGGCCTTTGGTTAATTCCTCTTCCTGGTGGAAAATGAGAGTTAAATTTGCCCGTCCAGACACCTCCAGCTAGTCTCTCATTGGTTCTCCCTATTCCTGTTCATCTTCCGCAGAAATTGCAAAGTGGGCCAAACAGGAGGTTAAAGGGACTGACTCTCCAAGTCGGGAGAGTGTTAGTTAAGCATCTGGAATGTTGCACCCGAGTACCAGGGTACGAAAACTGAGACATATTTGAACACATCTCCCGATCACATGGTTGATCATACTCTAGGTTCCACATGCATGTTTTAGCTGAATGAAGAATAACTTAAACCTGGGTAGTTGAAACCCGTGGAATGGGTACCATGCAATATGACTTCAAAGGGTCTTCATTTGCTCATCGAACCTCTCCAATCCTATCACTGCTGCGTTTATGCCCCTGTACACATGCTTGATTCTCTTTTGGAGACATAGCAATCCATAGGTTTTAAGATACTTACTAGTCAGGTACATTCTTAGGCGTTTAATATGGGGTGTTGAGTCCATTTCGTTGAGCAAGGAGTAGCTCTTGTCTATTCCATATTTGGCTTAAGGAACTTTATCTGTGCTCATTTCAATCTCTGGTTTTATGCAGCACCCCAACTCACCTTTCCCCTTAAGCAAGCATAAGTTGGTTTTCTAAATTTGAGACCCTGTTCTGTTCTGTAATTCAGTTCCTGTGTAGCCAAGTTTACATTCCGTGTATTACTGATATCTTATGATGTTTCTTTTTCTGTGTGACTTATTTCAGTTAGAATCATCATACCTGAATCCACTCATTGTGCTGCTAATGGCCTGATGAGATAGATTTCATTGCTGAGTCATATTGCTTTGTAAGTAAATACAACTTCTTTATTCATTTTTCACTTTCTGCGATGTTGAACATGTACTGTAAACAAGGATCTTGTAAACAGAGGCGTCCCAAATTTTGGGGTGGCTGTGTCTTTTTGATTTTAATTTCCCTAAACTATAGGTCCATAAGTGGAAGTGCCCTAGGCTCTGTTGCTTTGTTTTTTAGATGTTTCAGGAAACACCATACACTTTCCCGAGTTTCTGTTGGCAATTTACGTCCCGCCCATCAGCATAACTAGGCTCCCAGTTCTCCATGGCCTGTCCTGCCTTTCTGGATTTTACACTTTTTTCAGATGGCCCTTTTGACCGGGGGGAAGTGAGACTTCATTGTAGTGCAGATTTCCTTTGCAAGCTTGCTTGGTTGGCCAAAAAGGGCGTATGCGTTTTTTCCTGAATATATTCAGGAAAAAACGCATACGCCCTTTTTGGCCAAGTGCATCATTGTGGACGTTCTGCCTCTTTTCCTATGCTTTCAATGCAATTCCAGTCTACCTCCTGAAATCGGTTTCCTGCAATTCTGCCCCGCTTTCAAGTCCTCTTGGCAGCCTTACTTCAGTATATTTTTGGACGATAGCTGTCATTTATATCTCTGCAGGTTTGTGAATTACAGTGCCCCTGAGCTCCTTTCTTCAACTCGCTTTCTTGTGACCTGGCCGCAACACCGCAGGATGGCTTCAGGCCCTAATCTGGTTCCGGCATGGCACGCTGAGCCTTTGGTTATTTCCTCTTCCTGGTGGGAAATGAGAGTTAAATTTGCCCGTCCAGACACCTCCAGCTAGTCTCTCATTGGTTCTCCCTATTCCTGTTCATCTTCCGCAGAAATTGCAAACTGGGCCAAACAGGAGGTTAAAGGCGCTGACTCTCCAAGTCGGGAGAGTGTTAGTAAAGCGTCTGGAATGTTGCACCCGAGTACCAGGGGAGTAAAACTGAGACACATATGAACACGTCTCCCGTTCACACGGTTGATCATACTCTGGGTTCCACGTGCATGATTTAGCTGAAGGAAGAATACCTTAAACCTGGAGAGTTGAGACCCGTGGAATGGGTACCATGCAATATGACTTCAAAGGGTCTTCATTTGCTCACCGAACCTCTCCAATCCTATCACTGCTGCGTTTATGCCCCTGTACACACGCTTGATTCTCTTTTGGAGACATAGCAATCCATAGGTTTTAAGATACTTACTAGTCAGGTACATTCTTAGGTGTTTAATATGCGGTCTTGAGTCCATTTCGTTGAGCAAGGAGTAGCTCTTGTCTATTCCATATTTGGCTTAAGGAACTTTATCTGTGCTCATTTCAATCTCTGGTTTTATGCAGCACCCCAACTCACCTTTCCCCTTAAGCAAGCATAAGTTGGTTTTCTAAATTTGAGACCCTGTTCTGTTTTGGAATTCAGTTCCTGTGTAGCCAAGTTTACATTCCGTGTATTAGTGATATCTTATGATGTTTCTTTTTCTGTGTGACTTATTTCAGTTAGAATCATCGTACCTGAATCCACTCATTATGCTGCTACGGGCCTGATGACATAGATTTCATTGCTGAGTGATACTGCATTGTACGTAAGTACCACAAGTTCTTTATCCATTTTTCACTTTCTGTGATATTGAACTTGTACGGTAAAAGAGGTTCTTGTAAACAGAGGTGTCCCAAACTTTGGGGTGGCTGTGTCTTTTTGATTTTAATTTCCCTAAGCTATAGGACCATAAGTGGAAGTGCCCTAGGCTCTGTTGCTTTGTTTTATAGATGTTTCAGGAAACACCATACACTTCTCCCGAGTGTCTGTTGGCAATTTCCATCCCGCCCATCAGCATAACAAGGCTCCCAGTTCTCCATGGCCTGTCCTGCCTTTCTGGATTTTACACTTTTTTCAGATGGCCCTTTTGACCGGGGGGAAGTGAGACTTCATGTAGTGCAGATTTCCTTTGCAAGCTTGCTTGGTTGGCCTAAAAGGGCGTATGCGTTTTTTCCTGAATATATTCAGGAAAAAACGCATACGCCCTTTTTGGCCAAGTGCATCATTGTGGACGTTCTGCCTCTTTTCCTATGCTTTCAATGCAATTCCAGTCTACCTCCTCAAATCGGTTTCCTGCAATTCTGCCCCGCTTTCAAGTCCTCTTGGGAGCCTTACTTCAGTATATTTTTGGACGATAGCTGTCATTTATAACTCTGCAGGTTTCTGAATTACAGTGCCCCTGAGCTCCTTTCTTCAACTCGCTTTCTTTTGAGCTGGCCGCAACACCGCAGGATGGCTTCAGGCCCTAATCTGGTTCCGCCAAGGCACGCTGGGCCTTTGGTTAATTCCTCTTCCTGGTGGGAAATGAGAGTTAAATTTGCCCGTCCAGACACCTCCAGCTTGTCTCTCATTGGTTCTCGCTATTCCTGTTCATCTTCCCCAGAAATTGCAAACTGGGCCAAACAGGAGGTTAAAGGGACTGACTCTCCAAGTCGGGAGAGTGTTAGTAAAGCGTCTGGAATGTTGCACCCGAGTACCAGGGTACGAAAACTGAGACATATTTGAACACATCTCCCGATCACACGGTTGATCATACTCTAGGTTCCACATGCATGTTTTAGCTGAAGGAAGAATACCTTAAAACTGGGTGGTTGAAACCCGTGGAATGGGTACCATGCAATATGAATTCAAAGGGTCTTCATTTGCTCACCGAACCTCTCCAATCCTATCACTGCTGCGTTTATGCCCCTGTACACACGCTTGATTCTCTTTTGGAGACATAGCAATCCATAGGTTTTAAGATACTTACTAGTCAGGTACATTCTTAGGCGTTTAATATGGGGTGTTGAGTCCATTTCGTTGAGCAAGGAGTAGCTCTTGTCTATTCCATATTTGGCTTAAGGAACTTTATCTGTGCTCATTTCAATCTCTGGTTTTATGCAGCACCCCAACTCACCTTTCCCCTTAAGCAAGCATAAGATGGTTTTCTAAATTTGAGACCCTGTTCTGTTCTGTAATTCAGTTCCTGTGTAGCCAAGTTTACATTCCGTGTATTACTGATATCTTATGATGTTTCTTTTTCTGTGTGACTTATTTCAGTTAGAATCATCGTACCTGAATCCACTCATTATGCTGCTACGGGCCTGATGACATAGATTTCATTGCTGACTGATACTGCATTGTACATAAGTACCACAAGTTCTTTATCCATTTTTCACTTTCTGTGATATTGAACTTGTACGGTAAAAGAGGTTCTTGTAAACAGAGGCGTCCCAAACTTTGGGGTGGCTGTGTCTTTTTGATTTTAATTTCCCTAAGCTATAGGACCATAAGTGGAAGTGCCCTAGGCTCTGTTGCTTTGTTTTTTAGATGTTTCAGGAAACACCATACACTTCTCCCGAGTGTCTGTTGGCAATTTACATCCCGCCCATCAGCATAACAAGGCTCCCAGTTCTCCATGGCCTGTCCTGCCTTTCTGGATTTTACACTTTTTTCAGATGGCCCTTTTGACCGGGGGGAAGTGAGACTTCATGTAGTGCAGATTTCCTTTGCAAGCTTGCTTGTTTGGCCTAAAAGGGCGTATGCGTTTTTTCCTGAATATATTCAGGAAAAAACGCATACGCCCTTTTTGGCCAAGTGCATCATTGTGGACGTTCTGCCTCTTTTCCTATGCTTTCAATGCAATTCCAGTCTACCTCCTGAAATCGGTTTCCTGCAATTCTGCCCCGCTTTCAAGTCCTCTTGGGAGCCTTACTTCAGTATATTTTTGGACGATAGCTGTCATTTATAACTCTGCAGGTTTGTGAATTACAGTGCCCCTGAGCTCCTTTCTTCAACTCGCTTTCTTGTGAGCTGGCCGCAACACCGCAGGATGGCTTCAGGCCCTAATCTGGTTCCGGCAAGGCACGCTGGGCCTTTGGTTAATTCCTCTTCCTGGTGGAAAATGAGAGTTAAATTTGCCCGTCCAGACACCTCCAGCTAGTCTCTCATTGGTTCTCCCTATTCCTGTTCATCTTCCGCAGAAATTGCAAAGTGGGCCAAACAGGAGGTTAAAGGGACTGACTCTCCAAGTCGGGAGAGTGTTAGTTAAGCATCTGGAATGTTGCACCCGAGTACCAGGGTACGAAAACTGAGACATATTTGAACACATCTCCCGATCACATGGTTGATCATACTCTAGGTTCCACATGCATGTTTTAGCTGAATGAAGAATAACTTAAACCTGGGTAGTTGAAACCCGTGGAATGGGTACCATGCAATATGACTTCAAAGGGTCTTCATTTGCTCATCGAACCTCTCCAATCCTATCACTGCTGCGTTTATGCCCCTGTACACATGCTTGATTCTCTTTTGGAGACATAGCAATCCATAGGTTTTAAGATACTTACTAGTCAGGTACATTCTTAGGCGTTTAATATGGGGTGTTGAGTCCATTTCGTTGAGCAAGGAGTAGCTCTTGTCTATTCCATATTTGGCTTAAGGAACTTTATCTGTGCTCATTTCAATCTCTGGTTTTATGCAGCACCCCAACTCACCTTTCCCCTTAAGCAAGCATAAGTTGGTTTTCTAAATTTGAGACCCTGTTCTGTTCTGTAATTCAGTTCCTGTGTAGCCAAGTTTACATTCCGTGTATTACTGATATCTTATGATGTTTCTTTTTCTGTGTGACTTATTTCAGTTAGAATCATCATACCTGAATCCACTCATTGTGCTGCTAATGGCCTGATGAGATAGATTTCATTGCTGAGTCATATTGCTTTGTAAGTAAATAAAACTTCTTTATCCATTTTTCACTTTCTGCGATGTTGAACATGTACTGTAAACAAGGATCTTGTAAACAGAGGCGTCCCAAATTTTGGGGTGGCTGTGTCTTTTTGATTTTAATTTCCCTAAACTATAGGTCCATAAGTGGAAGTGCCCTAGGCTCTGTTGCTTTGTTTTTTAGATGTTTCAGGAAACACCATACACTTTCCCGAGTTTCTGTTGGCAATTTACGTCCCGCCCATCAGCATAACTAGGCTCCCAGTTCTCCATGGCCTGTCCTGCCTTTCTGGATTTTACACTTTTTTCAGATGGCCCTTTTGACCGGGGGGAAGTGAGACTTCATTGTAGTGCAGATTTCCTTTGCAAGCTTGCTTGGTTGGCCAAAAAGGGCGTATGCGTTTTTTCCTGAATATATTCAGGAAAAAACGCATACGCCCTTTTTGGCCAAGTGCATCATTGTGGACGTTCTGCCTCTTTTCCTATGCTTTCAATGCAATTCCAGTCTACCTCCTGAAATCGGTTTCCTGCAATTCTGCCCCGCTTTCAAGTCCTCTTGGCAGCCTTACTTCAGTATATTTTTGGACGATAGCTGTCATTTATATCTCTGCAGGTTTGTGAATTACAGTGCCCCTGAGCTCCTTTCTTCAACTCGCTTTCTTGTGACCTGGCCGCAACACCGCAGGATGGCTTCAGGCCCTAATCTGGTTCCGGCATGGCACGCTGAGCCTTTGGTTATTTCCTCTTCCTGGTGGGAAATGAGAGTTAAATTTGCCCGTCCAGACACCTCCAGCTAGTCTCTCATTGGTTCTCCCTATTCCTGTTCATATTCCGCAGAAATTGCAAACTGGGCCAAACAGGAGGTTAAAGGCGCTGACTCTCCAAGTCGGGAGAGTGTTAGTAAAGCGTCTGGAATGTTGCACCCGAGTACCAGGGGAGTAAAACTGAGACACATATGAACACGTCTCCCGTTCACACGGTTGATCATACTCTGGGTTCCACGTGCATGATTTAGCTGAAGGAAGAATACCTTAAACCTGGAGAGTTGAGACCCGTGGAATGGGTACCATGCAATATGACTTCAAAGGGTCTTCATTTGCTCACCGAACCTCTCCAATCCTATCACTGCTGCGTTTATGCCCCTGTACACACGCTTGATTCTCTTTTGGAGACATAGCAATCCATAGGTTTTAAGATACTTACTAGTCAGGTACATTCTTAGGTGTTTAATATGCGGTCTTGAGTCCATTTCGTTGAGCAAGGAGTAGCTCTTGTCTATTCCATATTTGGCTTAAGGAACTTTATCTGTGCTCATTTCAATCTCTGGTTTTATGCAGCACCCCAACTCACCTTTCCCCTTAAGCAAGCATAAGTTGGTTTTCTAAATTTGAGACCCTGTTCTGTTTTGGAATTCAGTTCCTGTGTAGCCAAGTTTACATTCCGTGTATTAGTGATATCTTATGATGTTTCTTTTTCTGTGTGACTTATTTCAGTTAGAATCATCGTACCTGAATCTACTCATTATGCTGCTACGGGCCTGATGACATAGATTTCATTGCTGAGTGATACTGCATTGTACGTAAGTACCACAAGTTCTTTATCCATTTTTCACTTTCTGTGATATTGAACTTGTACGGTAAAAGAGGTTCTTGTAAACAGACGTGTCCCAAACTTTGGGGTGGCTGTGTCTTTTTGATTTTAATTTCCCTAAGCTATAGGACCATAAGTGGAAGTGCCCTAGGCTCTGTTGCTTTGTTTTATAGATGTTTCAGGAAACACCATACACTTCTCCCGAGTGTCTGTTGGCAATTTCCATCCCGCCCATCAGCATAACAAGGCTCCCAGTTCTCCATGGCCTGTCCTGCCTTTCTGGATTTTACACTTTTTTCAGATGGCCCTTTTCACCGGGGGGAAGTGAGACTTCTTTGTAGTGCAGATTTCCTTTGCAAGCTTGCTTGGTTGGCCTAAAAGGGCGTATGCGTTTTTTCCTGAATATATTCAGGAAAAAACGCATACGCCCTTTTTGGCCAAGTGCATCATTGTGGACGTTCTGCCTCTTTTCCTATGCTTTCAATGCAATTCCAGTCTACCTCCTGAAATCGGTTTCCTGCAATTCTGCCCCGCTTTCAAGTCCTCTTGGGAGCCTTACTTCAGTATATTTTTGGACGATAGCTGTCATTTATAACTCTGCAGGTTTCTGAATTACAGTGCCCCTGAGCTCCTTTCTTCAACTCGCTTTCTTTTGAGCTGGCCGCAACACCGCAGGATGGCTTCAGGCCCTAATCTGGTTCCGCCAAGGCACGCTGGGCCTTTGGTTAATTCCTCTTCCTGGTGGGAAATGAGAGTTAAATTTGCCCGTCCAGACACCTCCAGCTAGTCTCTCATTGGTTCTCGCTATTCCTGTTCATCTTCCCCAGAAATTGCAAACTGGGCCAAACAGGAGGTTAAAGGGACTGACTCTCCAAGTCGGGAGAGTGTTAGTAAAGCGTCTGGAATGTTGCACCCGAGTACCAGGGTACGAAAACTGAGACATATTTGAACACGTCTCCCGATCACACGGTTGATCATACTCTAGGTTCCACATGCATGTTTTAGCTGAAGGAAGAATACCTTAAAACTGGGTGGTTGAAACCCGTGGAATGGGTACCATGCAATATGACTTCAAAGGGTCTTCATTTGCTCACCGAACCTCTCCAATCCTATCACTGCTGCGTTTATGCCCCTGTACACACGCTTGATTCTCTTTTGGAGACATAGCAATCCATAGGTTTTAAGATACTTACTAGTCAGGTACATTCTTAGGCGTTTAATATGGGGTGTTGAGTCCATTTCGTTGAGCAAGGAGTAGCTCTTGTCTATTTCATATTTGGCTTAAGGAACTTTATCTGTGCTCATTTCGATCTCTGGTTTTATGCAGCACCCCAACTCACCTTTCCCCTTAAGCAAGCATAAGATGGTTTTCTAAATTTGAGACCCTGTTCTGTTCTGTAATTCAGTTCCTGTGTAGCCAAGTTTACATTCCGTGTATTACTGATATCTTATGATGTTTCTTTTTCTGTGTGACTTATTTCAGTTAGAATCATCGTACCTGAATCCACTCATTATGCTGCTACGGGCCTGATGACATAGATTTCATTGCTGACTGATACTGCATTGTACATAAGTACCACAAGTTCTTTATCCATTTTTCACTTTCTGTGATATTGAACTTGTACGGTAAACGAGGTTCTTGTAAACAGAGGCGTCCCAAACTTTGGGGTGGCTGTGTCTTTTTGATTTTAATTTCCCTAAGCTATAGGACCATAAGTGGAAGTGCCCTAGGCTCTGTTGCTTTGTTTTTTAGATGTTTCAGGAAACACCATACACTTCTCCCGAGTGTCTGTTGGCAATTTCCATCCCGCCCATCAGCATAACAAGGCTCCCAGTTCTCCATGGCCTGTCCTGCCTTTCTGGATTTTACACTTTTTTCAGATGGCCCTTTTGACCGGGGGGAAGTGAGACTTCATGTAGTGCAGATTTCCTTTGCAAGCTTGCTTGTTTGGCCTAAAAGGGCGTATGCGTTTTTTCCTGAATATATTCAGGAAAAAACGCATACGCCCTTTTTGTCCAAGTGCATCATTGTGGACGTTCTGCCTCTTTTCCTATGCTTTCAATGCAATTCCAGTCTACCTCCTGAAATCGGTTTCCTGCAATTCTGCCCCGCTTTCAAGTCCTCTTGGGAGCCTTACTTCAGTATATTTTTGGACGATAGCTGTCATTTATAACTCTGCAGGTTTGTGAATTACAGTGCCCCTGAGCTCCTTTCTTCAACTCGCTTTCTTGTGAGCTGGCCGCAACACCGCAGGATGGCTTCAGGCCCTAATCTGGTTCCGACAAGGCACGCTGGGCCTTTGGTTAATTCCTCTTCCTGGTGGAAAATGAGAGTTAAATTTGCCCGTCCAGACACCTCCAGCTAGTCTCTCATTGGTTCTCCCTATTCCTGTTCATCTTCCGCAGAAATTGCAAAGTGGGCCAAACAGGAGGTTAAAGGGACTGACTCTCCAAGTCGGGAGAGTGTTAGTAAAGCATCTGGAATGTTGCACCCGAGTACCAGGGTACGAAAACTGAGACATATTTGAACACGTCTCCCGATCACATGGTTGATCATACTCTAGGTTCCACATGCATGTTTTAGCTGAATGAAGAATAAGTTAAACCTGGGTAGTTGAAACCCGTGGAATGGGTACCATGCAATATGACTTCAAAGGGTCTTCATTTGCTCATCGAACCTCTCCAATCCTATCACTGCTGCGTTTATGCCCCTGTACACATGCTTGATTCTCTTTTGGAGACATAGCAATCCATAGGTTTTAAGATACTTACTAGTCAGGTACATTCTTAGGCGTTTAATATGGGGTGTTGAGTCCATTTCGTTGAGCAAGGAGTAGCTCTTGTCTATTCCATATTTGGCTTAAGGAACTTTATCTGTGCTCATTTCAATCTCTGGTTTTATGCAGCACCCCAACTCACCTTTCCCCTTAAGCAAGCATAAGTTGGTTTTCTAAATTTGAGACCCTGTTCTGTTCTGTAATTCAGTTCCTGTGTAGCCAAGTTTACATTCCGTGTATTACTGATATCTTATGATGTTTCTTTTTCTGTGTGACTTATTTCAGTTAGAATCATCATACCTGAATCCACTCATTGTGCTGCTAATGGCCTGATGAGATAGATTTCATTGCTGAGTCATATTGCTTTGTAAGTAAATACAACTTCTTTATCCATTTTTCACTTTCTGCGATGTTGAACATGTACTGTAAACAAGGATCTTGTAAACAGAGGCGTCCCAAATTTTGGGGTGGCTGTGTCTTTTTGATTTCAATTTCCCTAACCTATAGGTCCATAAGTGGAAGTGCCCTAGGCTCTGTTGCTTTGTTTTTTAGATGTTTCAGGAAACACCATACACTTTCCCGAGTTTCTGTTGGCAATTTACGTCCCGCCCATCAGCATAACTAGGCTCCCAGTTCTCCATGGCCTGTCCTGCCTTTCTGGATTTTACACTTTTTTCAGATGGCCCTTTTGACCGGGGGGAATTGAGACTTCATTATAGTGCCGATTTCCTTTGCAAGCTTGCTTGGTTGGCCAAAAAGGGCGTATGCGTTTTTTCCTGAATATATTCAGGAAAAAACGCATACGCCCTTTTTGGCCAAGTGCATCATTGTGGACGTTCTGCCTCTTTTCCTATGCTTTCAATGCAATTCCAGTCTACCTCCTGAAATCGGTTTCCTGCAATTCTGCCCCGCTTTCAAGTCCTCTTGGCAGCCTTACTTCAGTATATTTTTGGACGATAGCTGTCATTTATATCTCTGCAGGTTTGTGAATTACAGTGCCCCTGAGCTCCTTTCTTCAACTCGCTTTCTTGTGACCTGGCCGCAACACCGCAGGATGGCTTCAGGCCCTAATCTGGTTCCGGCATGGCACGCTGAGCCTTTGGTTATTTCCTCTTCCTGGTGGGAAATGAGAGTTAAATTTGCCCGTCCAGACACCTCCAGCTAGTCTCTCATTGGTTCTCCCTATTCCTGTTCATATTCCGCAGAAATTGCAAACTGGGCCAAACAGGAGGTTAAAGGCGCTGACTCTCCAAGTGGGGAGAGTGTTAGTAAAGCGTCTGGAATGTTGCACCCGAGTACCAGGGGAGTAAAACTGAGACACATATGAACACGTCTCCCGTTCACACGGTTGATCATACTCTGGGTTCCACGTGCATGATTTAGCTGAAGGAAGAATACCTTAAACCTGGAGAGTTGAGACCCGTGGAATGGGTAGCATGCAATATGACTTCAAAGGGTCTTCATTTGCTCACCGAACCTCTCCAATCCTATCACTGCTGCGTTTATGCCCCTGTACACACGCTTGATTCTCTTTTGGAGACATAGCAATCCATAGGTTTTAAGATACTTACTAGTCAGGTACATTCTTAGGCGTTTAATATGCGGTGTTGAGTCCATTTCGTTGAGCAAGGAGTAGCTCTTGTCTATTCCATATTTGGCTTAAGGAACTTTATCTGTGCTCATTTCAATCTCTGGTTTTATGCAGCACCCCAACTCACCTTTCCCCTTAAGCAAGCATAAGATGGTTTTCTAAATTTGAGACCCTGTTCTGTTCTGTAATTCAGTTCCTCTGTAGCCAAGTTTACATTCCGTGTATTACTGATATCTTATGATGTTTCTTTTTCTGTGTGACTTATTTCAGTTAGAATCATCGTACCTGAATCCACTCATTATGCTGCCACGGGCCTGATGACATAGATTTCATTGCTGAGTGATACTGCATTGTACATAAGTACCACAAGTTCTTTATACATTTTTCACTTTCTGTGATATTGAACTTGTATGGTAAACGAGGTTCTTGTAAACAGAGGCGTCCCAAACTTTGGGGTGGCTGTGTCTTTTTGATTTTAATTTCCCTAAACTATAGGACCATAAGTGGAAGTGCCCTAGGCTCTGTTGCTTTGTTTTTTAGATGTTTCAGGAAACACCATACACTTCTCCCGAGTGTCTGTTGGCAATTTCCATCCCGCCCATCAGCATAACAAGGCTCCCAGTTCTCCATGGCCTGTCCTGCCTTTCTGGATTTTACACTATTTTCAGATGGCCCTTTTGACCGGGGGGAAGTGAGACTTCATTGTAGTGCAGATTTCCTTTGCAAGTTTGCTTGGTTGGCCAAAAAGGGCGTATGCGTTTTTTCCTGAATATATTCAGGAAAAAACGCATACGCCCTTTTTGGCCAAGTGCATCATTGTGGACGTTCTGCCTCTTTTCCTATGCTTTCAATGCAATTCCAGTCTACCTCCTGAAATCGGTTTCCTGCAATTCTGCCCCGCTTTCAAGTCTTCTTGGCAGCCTTACTTCAGTATATTTTTGGACAATAGCTGTCATTTATAACTCTGCAGGTTTGTGAATTACAGTGCCCCTGAGCTCCTTTCTTCAACTCGCTTTCTTGTGAGCTGGCCGCAACACCGCAGGATGGCTTCAGGCCCTAATCTGGTTCCGGCATGGCACGCTGAGCCTTTGGTTAATTCCTCTTCCTGGTGGGAAATGAGAGTTAAATTTGCCCGTCCAGACACCTCCAGCTAGTCTCTCATTGGTTCTCGCTATTCCTGTTCATCTTCCGCAGAAATTGCAAACTGGGCCAAACAGGAGGTTAAAGGCGCTGACTCTCCAAGTGGGGAGAGTGTTAGTAAAGCGTCTGGAATGTTGCACCTGAGTACGAGGGGAGGAAAACTGAGACATATTTGAAAACGTCTCCCGTTCACACGGTTGATCATACTCTGGGTTCCACATGCATGTTTTAGCTGAAGGAAGAATACCTTAAACCTGGGTAGTTGAAACCCGTGGAATGGGTACCATGCAATATGACTTCAAAGGGTCTTCATTTGCTCACCGAACCTCTCCAATCCTATCACTGCTGTGTTTATGCCCCTGTACACACGCTTGATTCTCTTTTGGAGACATAGCAATCCATAGGTTTGAAGATACTTACTAGTCAGGTACATACTTAGGCGTTTAATATGCGGTGTTGAGTCCATTTCGTTGAGCAAGGAGTAGCTCTTGTCTATTCCATATTTGGCTTAAGGAACTTTATCTGTGCTCATTTCAATCTCTGGTTTTATGCAGCACCCCAACTCACCTTTCCCCTTAAGCAAGCATAAGTTGGTTTTCTAAATTTGAGACCTTGTTCTGTTTTGGAATTCAGTTCCTGTGTAGCCAAGTTTACATTCCGTGTATTAGTGATATCTTATGATGTTTCTTTTTCTGTGTGACTTATTTCAGTTAGAATCGTCGTACCTGAATCCACTCATTATGCTGCTACGGGCCTGATGACATAGATTTCATTGCTGAGTGATACTGCATTGTAAATAAGTACCGCAATTCTTTATCCATTTTTCACTTTCTGTGATATTGAACTTGTATGGTAAATGAGGTTCTTGTAAACAGAGGCGTCCCAAACTTTGGGTGGCTGTGTCTTTTTGATTTTAATTTCCCTAAGCTATAGGACCATAAGTGGAAGTGCCCTAGGCTCTGTTGCTTTGTTTTTTAGATGTTTCACGAAACACCATACACTTCTCCCGAGTGTCTGTTGGCAATTTACATCCCGCCCATCAGCATAACAAGGCTCCCAGTTCTCCATGGCCTGTCCTGCCTTTCTGGATTTTACACTTTTTTCAGATGGCCCGTTTGACCTGGGGGAAGTGAGACTTCATTGTAGTGCAGATTTCCTTTGCAAGCTTGCTTGGTTGGCCAAAAAGGGCGTATGCGTTTTTTCCTGAATATATTCAGGAAAAAACGCATACGCCCTTTTTGGCCAAGTGCATCATTGTGGACGTTCTGCCTCTTTTCCTATGCTTTCAATGCAATTCCAGTCTACCTCCTGAAATCGGTTTCCTGCAATTCTGCCCCGCTTTCAAGTCCTCTTGGCAGCCTTACTTCAGTATATTTTTGGACGATAGCTGTCATTTATAACTCAGCAGGTTCGTGAATTGCAGGGCCCCTGAGCTCCTTTCTTCAACTCGCTTTCTTTTGAGCTGGCCGCAACAAGGCAGGATGGCTTCAGGCCCTAATCTGGTTCAGGCATGGCACGCTGAGCCTTTGGTTATTTCCTCTTCCTGGTGGGAAATGAGAGTTCAATTTGCCCGTCCAGACACCTCCAGCTAGTCTCTCATTGGTTCTCCCTATTCCTGTTCATCTTCCACAGAAATTGCAAACTGGGCCAAACAGGAGGTTAAAGGCGCTGACTCTCCAAGTCGGGGGAGTGTTAGTAAAGCGTCTGGAATGTTGCACCCGAGTACCGGGGAAGAAAACTGAGACATATTTGAACACGTCTCCTGTTCACACGGTTGATCATACTCTGGGTTCCACATGCATGTTTTAGCTGAAGGAAGAATACCTTAAACCTGGAGAGTTGAGACCCGTGGAATGGGTACCATGCAATATGACTTCAAAGGGTCTTCATTTGCTCACCGAACCTCTCCAATCCTATCACTGCTGCATTTATGCCCCTGTACACACGCTTGATTCTCTTATGGAGACATAGCAATCCATAGGTTTTAAGATACTTACTAGTCAGGTACATTCTTAGGCGTTTAATTTGGGGTGTTGAGTCCATTTCGTTGAGCAAGGAGTAGCTCTTGTCTATTCCATATTTGGCTTAAGGAACTTTATCTGTGCTCATTTCAATCTCTGGTTTTATGCAGCACCCCAACTCACCTTTCCCCTTAACCAAGCATAAGTTGGTTTTCTAAATTTGAGACACTGTTCTGTTTTGGAATTCAGTTCCTGTGTAGCCAAGTTTACATTCCGTGTATTAGTGATATCTTATGATGTTTCTTTTTCTGTGTGACTTATTTCAGTTAGAATCATCATACCTGAATCCACTCATTATGCTGCTACGGGCCTGATGACATAGATTTCATTGCTGAGTGATACTGCATTGTACGTAAGTACCACAAGTTCTTTATCCATTTTTCACTTTCTGTGATATTGAACTTGTACGGTAAACGAGGTTCTTGTAAACAGAGGCGTCCCAAACTTTGGGGTGGCTGTGTCTTTTTGATTTTAATTTCCCTAAGCTATAGGACCATAAGTGGAAGTGCCCTAGGCTCTGTTGCTTTGTTTCTTAGTTCCTTCAGGAAACACCATACACTTCTCCCGAGTGTCTGTTGGCAATTTACATCCCGCCCATGAGCATAACAAGGCTCCCAGTTCTCCATGGCCTGTCCTGCGTTTCTGGATTTTACACTTTTTTCAGATGGCCCTTTTGACCGGGGGGAAGTGAGACTTCATTGTAGTGCAGATTTCCATTGCAAGTTTGCTTGGTTGGCCAAAAAGTGCGTATGCGTTTTTTCCTGAATATATTCAGGAAAAAACGCATACGCCCTTTTTGGCCAAGTGCATCATTGTGGACGTTCTGCCTCTTTTCCTATGCTTTCAATGCAATTCCAGTCTACCTCCTGAAATCGGTTTCCTGCAATTCTGCCCCGCTTTCAAGTCCTCTTGGCAGCCTTACTTCAGTATATTTTTGGACGATAGCTGTCATTTATAACTCTGCAGGTTTGTGAATTACAGTGCCCCTGAGCTCCTTTCTTCAACTCGCTTTCTTTTGAGCTGGCCGCAACACCGCAAGATGGCTTCAGGCCCTAATCTGTTTCGGGCACGGCACGCTGAGCCTTTGGTTAATTCCTCTTCCTGTTGGGAAATGAGAGTTAAATTTGCCCGTCCAGACACCTCCAGCTAGTCTCTCATTGGTTCTCCCTATTCCTGTTCATCTTCCGCAGAAATTGCAAACTGGGCCAAACAGGATGTTAAAGGGACTGACTCTCCAAGTTGGGAGAGTGTTAGTAAAGCGTCTGGAATGTTGCACCCGAGTACCAGGGTACGAAAACTGAGACATATTTGAACACGTATCCCGATCACATGGTTGATCATACTCTAGGTTCCACATGCATGTTTTAGCTGAAGGAAGAATACCTTAAACCTGGGTAGTTGAAACCCGTGGAATGGGTACCATGCAATATGACTTCAAAGGGTCTTCATTTGCTCACCGAACCTCTCCAATCCTATCACTGCTGCGTTTATGCCCCTGTACACACGCTTGATTCTCTTTCGGAGACATAGCAATCCATAGGTTTGAAGATACTTACTAGTCAGGTACATACTTAGGCGTTTAATATGGGGTGTTGAGTCCATTTCGTTGAGCAAGGAGTAGCTCTTGTCTATTCCATATTTGGCTTAAGGAACTTTATCTGTGCTCATTTCAATCTCTGGTTTTATGCAGCACCCCAACTCACCTTTCCCCTTAAGGAAGCATAAGTTGGTTTTCTAAATTTGAGACCTTGTTCTGTTTTGGAATTCAGTTCCTGGGTAGCCAAGTTTACATTCCGTGTATTAGTGATATCTTATGATGTTTCTTTTTCTGTGTGACTTATTTCAGTTAGAATCATCGTACCTGAATCCACTCATTATGCTGCTACGGGCCTGATGACATAGATTTCATTGCTGAGTGATACTGCATTGTAAATAAGTAGCACAATTCTTTATCCATTTTTCACTTTCTGTGATATTGAACTTGTATGGTAAATGAGGTTCTTGTAAACAGAGGCGGCCCAAACTTTGGGGTGGCTGTGTCTTTTTGATTTTAATTTCCCTAAGCTATAGGACCATAAGTGGAAGTGCCCTAGGCTCTGTTGCTTTGTTTTTTAGATGTTTCAGGAAACACCATACACTTCTCCCGAGTGTCTGTTGGCAATTTACATCCCGCCCATCAGCATAACAAGGCTCCCAGTTCTCCATGGCCTGTCCTGCCTTTCTGGATTTTACACTTTTTTCAGATGGCCCTTTTGACCTGGGGGAAGTGAGACTTCATTGTAGTGCAGATTTCGTTTGCAAGCTTGCTTGGTTGGCCAAAAAGGGCGTATGCGTTTTTTCCTGAATATATTCAGGAAAAAACGCATACGCCCTTTTTGGCCAAGTGCATCATTGTGGACGTTCTGCCTCTTTTCCTATGCTTTCAATGCAATTCCAGTCTACCTCCTGAAATCGGTTTCCTGCAATTCTGCCCCGCTTTCAAGTCCTCTTGGCAGCCTTACTTCAGTATATTTTTGAACGATAGCTGTCATTTATAACTCAGCAGGTTCGTGAATTGCAGTGCCCCTGAGCTCCTTTCTTCAACTCGCTTTCTTTTGAGCTGGCCGCAACACCGCAGGATGGCTTCAGGCCCTAATCTGGTTCCGGCATGGCACGCTGAGCCTTTGGTTAGTTCCTCTTCCAGATGGGAAATGAGAGTTAAATTTGCCCGTCCAGACACCTCCAGCTAGTCTCTCATTGGTTCTCCCTATTCCTGTTCATCTTCCGCAGAAATTGCAAACTGGGCCAAACAGGAGGTTAAAGGCGCTGACTCTCCAAGTGGCGAGAGTGTTAGTAAAGCGTCTGGAATATTGCACCCGAGTACCAGCGGAGGAAAACTGAGACATATTTGAACACGTCTCCCGTTCACACGGTTGATCATACTCTGGGTTCCACATGCATGTTTTAGCTGAAGGAAGAATACCTTAAACGTGGGTAGTTGAAACCTGTGGAATGGGTACCATGCAATATGACTTCAAAGGGTCTTCATTTGCTCATCGAACATCTCCAATCCTATCACTGCTGCGTTTATGCCCCTGTACACACGCTTGATTCTCTTTCGGAGACATAGCAATCCATAGGTTTTAAGATACTTACTAGTCAGGTACATTCTTAGGCATTTAATATGGGGTGTTGAGTCCATTTCGTTGATCAAGGAGTAGCTCTTCTCTATTCCATATTTGGCTTAAGGAACGGTATCTGTGCTAATTTCAAACTCTGGTTTTATGCAGCACCCCAACTCACCTTTCCCCTTAAGCAAGCATAAGTTGGTTTTCTAAATTTGAGACCCTGTTCTGTTTTGGAATTCAGTTCCTGTGTAGCCAAGTTTACATTCCGTGTATTACTGATATCTTATGATGTTTCTTTTTCTGTGTGACTTATTTCAGTTAGAATCATCGTACCTGAATCCACTCATTATGCTGCTACGGGCCTGATGACATAGATTTCATTGCTGAGTGATACTGCATTGTACGTAAGTACCACAAGTTCTTTATCCATTTTTCACTTTCTGTGATATTGGACTTGTACGGTAAACGAGGTTCTTGTAAACAGAGGCGTCCCAAATTTTGGGGTGGCTGTGTCTTTTTGATTTTAATTTCCCTAAGCTATAGGTCCATAAGTGGAAGTGCCCTAGGCTCTGTTGCTTTGTTTTATAGATGTTTCAGGAAACACCATACACTTCTCCCGAGTGTCTGTTGGCAATTTACATCCCGCCCATCAGCATAACAAGGCTCCCAGTTCTCCATGGCCTGTCCTGCCTTTCTGGATTTTACACTTTTTTCAGATGGCCCTTTTGACCGGGGGGAAGTGAGACTTCATTGTAGTGCAGATTTCCTTTGCAAGCTTGCTTGGTTGGCCAAAAAGGGCGTATGCGTTTTTTCCTGAATATATTCAGGAAAAAACGCATATGCCCTTTTTGGCCAAGTGCATCATTGTGGACGTTCTGCCTCTTTTCCTATGCTTTCAATGCAATTCCAGTCTACCTCCTGAAATCGGTTTCCTGCAATTCTGCCCCGCTTTCAAGTCCTCTTGGCAGCCTTACTTCAGTATATTTTTGGATGATAGCTGTCATTTATAACTCTGCAGATTTGTGAATTACAGTGCCCCTGAGGTCCTTTCTTCAAGTCGCTTTCTTGTGAGATGGCCGCAACACCGCAGGATGGCTTCAGGCCCTAATCTGCTTCCAGCACGGCACGCTGAGCGTTTGGTTAATTCCTCTTCCTGCTGGGAAATGAGAGTTAAATTTGCCCGTCCAGACACCTCCAGCTAGTCTCTCATTGGTTTTCCCTATTCCTGTCCATCTTCCGCAGAAATTGCAAACTGGGCCAAACAGGAGGTTAAACGGACTGACTCTCCAAGTCGGGAGACTGTTAGTAAAGCATCTGGAATGTTGCACCCGAGTACCAGGGGACGAAAACTGAGACATATTTGAACACGTCTCCTGATCACATGGTTGATCATACTCTAGGTTCCACATGCATGTTTTAGCTGAATGAAGAATAACTTAAACCTGGGTAGTTGAAACCCGTGGAATGGGTACCATGCAATATGACTTCAAAGGGTCTTCATTTGCTCATCGAACCTCTCCAATCCTATCACTGCTGCGTTTATGCCCCTGTACACATGCTTGATTCTCTTTCGGAGACATAGCAATCCATAAGTTTTAAGATACTTACTAGTCAGGTACATTCTTAGGCGTTTAATATGCGGTGTTGAGTCCATTTCTTTGAGCAAGGAGTAGCTCTTGTCTATTCCGTATTTGGCTTCAGGAACTTTATCTGTGCTCATTTCAATCTCTGGTTTTATGCAGCACCCCATCTCACCTTTCCCCTTAAGCAAGCAGAAGTTGGTTTTCTAAATTTGAGACCCTGTTCTGTTCTGTAATTCAGTTCCTGTGTAGCCAAGTTTACATTCCGTGTATTACTGATATCTTATGATGTTTCTTTTTCTGTGTGACTTATTTCAGTTAGAATCATCATACCTGAATCCACTCATTGTGCTGCTAAGGGCCTGATGACATAGATTTCATTGCTGAGTGATATTGCTTTGTAAGTAAATACAACTTCTTTATCCATTTTTCACTTTCTGCGATGTTGAACATGTACTGTAAACAAGGATCTTGTAAACAGAGGCGTCCCAAACTTTGGGGTGGCTGTGTCTTTTTGATTTTAATTTCCCTAAGCTATAGGACCATAAGTGGAAGTGCCCTAGGCTCTGTTGCTTTGTTTTGTAGATGTTTCAGGAAACACCATACACTTCTCCCGAGTGTCTGTTGGCAATTTACATCCCTCCCATCAGCATAACAAGGCTCCCAGTTCTCCATGGCCTGTCCTGCCTTTCTGGATTTTACACTTTTTTCAGATGGCCCTTTTGACCGGGGGGAAGTGAGACTTCATTGTAGTGCAGATTTCCTTTGCAAGCTTGCTTGGTTGGCCAAAAAGGGCGTATGCGTTTTTTCCTGAATATATTCAGGAAAAAACGCATACGCCCTTTTTGGCCAAGTGCGTCATTGTGGACGTTCTGCCTCTTTTCCTATGCTTTCAATGCAATTCCAGTCTACCTCCTGAAATCGGTTTCCTGCAATTCTGCCCCGCTTTCAAGTCCTCTTGGCAGCCTTACTTCAGTATATTTTTGGACGATAGCTGTCATTTATAACTCTGCAGGTTTGTGAATTACAGTGCCCCTGAGCTCCTTTCTTCAACTCGCTTTCTTGTGAGATGGCCGCAACACCGCAGGATGGCTTCAGGCCCTAATCTGGTTCCGGCACGGCACGCTGAGCCTTTGGTTAATTCCTCTTCCTGGTGGAAATGAGAGTTAAATTTGCCCGTCCAGACACCTCCAGCTAGTCTCTCATTGGTTCTCACTATTCCAGTTCATCTTCCGCAGAAATTGCAAACTGAGCCATACAGGAGGTTAAAGGGACTGACTCTCCAAGTCGGGAGAGTGTTAGTAAAGCGTCTGGAATGTTGCACCCGAGTACCAGGGTACGAAAACTGAGACATATTTGAACACGTCTCCCGATCACACGGTTGATCATACTCTAGGTTCCACATGCATGTTTTAGCTGAATGAAGAATACCTTAAAACTGGGTGGTTGAAACCCGTGGAATGGGTACCATGCAATATGACTTCAAAGGGTCTTCATTTGCTCACCGAACCTCTCCAATCCTATCACTGCTGCGTTTATGCCCCTGTACACACGCTTGATTCTCTTTTGGAGACATAGCAATCCATAGGTTTTAAGATACTTACTAGTCAGGTACATTCTTAGGCGTTTAATATGGGGTGTTGAGTCCATTTCGTTGAGCAAGGAGTAGCTCTTGTCTATTCCATATTTGGCTTAAGGAACTTTATCTGTGCTCATTTCAATCTCTGGTTTTATGCAGCACCCCAACTCACCTTTCCCCTTAAGCAAGCATAAGATGGTTTTCTAAATTTGAGACCCTGTTCTGTTCTGTAATTCAGTTCCTGTGTAGCCAAGTTTACATTCCGTGTATTACTGATATCTTATGATGTTTCTTTTTCTGTGTGACTTATTTCAGTTAGAATCATCGTACCTGAATCCACTCATTATGCTGCTACGGGCCTGATGACATAGATTTCATTGCTGACTGATACTGCATTGTACATAAGTACCACAAGTTCTTTATCCATTTTTCACTTTCTTTGATATTGAACTTGTACGGTAAACGAGGTTCTTGTAAACAGAGGCGTCCCAAACTTTGGGGTGGCTGTGTCTTTTTGATTTTAATTTCCCTAAGCTATAGGACCATAAGTGGAAGTGCCCTAGGCTCTGTTGCTTTGTTTTTTAGATGTTTCAGGAAACACCATACACTTCTCCCGAGTGTCTGTTGGCAATTTACATCCCTCCCATCAGCATAACAAGGCTCCCAGTTCTCCATGGCCTGTCCTGCCTTTCTGGATTTTACACTTTTTTCAGATGGCCCTTTTGACTGGGGGGAAGTGAGACTTCATGTAGTGCAGATTTCCTTTGCAAGCTTGCTTGTTTGGCCTAAAAGGGCGTATGCGTTTTTTCCTGAATATATTCAGGAAAAAACGCATACGCCCTTTTTGGCCAAGTGCATCATTGTGGACGTTCTGCCTCTTTTCCTATGCTTTCAATGCAATTCCAGTCTACCTCCTGAAATCGGTTTCCTGCAATTCTGCCCCGCTTTCAAGTCCTCTTGGGAGCCTTACTTCAGTATATTTTTGGACGATAGCTGTCATTTATAACTCTGCAGGTTTGTGAATTACAGTGCCCCTGAGCTCCTTTCTTCAACTCGCTTTCTTGTGAGCTGGCCGCAACACCACAGGATGGCTTCAGGCCCTAATCTGGTTCCGCCAAGGCACGCTGGGCCTTTGGTTAATTCCTCTTCCTGGTGGAAAATGAGAGTTAAATTTGCCCGTCCAGACACCTCCAGCTAGTCTCTCATTGGTTCTCCCTATTCCTGTTCATCTTCCGCAGAAATTGCAAAGTGGGCCAAACAGGAGGTTAAAGGGACTGACTCTCCAAGTCGGGAGAGTGTTAGTAAAGCATCTGGAATGTTGCACCCGAGTACCAGGGTACGAAAACTGAGACATATTTGAACACATCTCCCGATCACATGGTTGATCATACTCTAGGTTCCACATGCATGTTTTAGCTGAATGAAGAATAACTTAAACCTGGGTAGTTGAAACCCGTGGAATGGGTACCATGCAATATGACTTCAAAGGGTCTTCATTTGCTCATCGAACCTCTCCAATCCTATCACTGCTGCGTTTATGCCCCTGTACACATGCTTGATTCTCTTTTGGAGACATAGCAATCCATAGGTTTTAAGATACTTACTAGTCAGGTACATTCTTAGGCGTTTAATATGGGGTGTTGAGTCCATTTCGTTGAGCAAGGAGTAGCTCTTGTCTATTCCATATTTGGCTTAAGGAACTTTATCTGTGCTCATTTCAATCTCTGGTTTTATGCAGCACCCCAACTCACCTTTCCCCTTAAGCAAGCATATGTTGGTTTTGTAAATTTGAGACCCTGTTCTGTTCTGTAATTCAGTTCCTGTGTAGCCAAGTTTACATTCCGTGTATTACTGATATCTTATGATGTTTCTTTTTCTGTGTGACTTATTTCAGTTAGAATCATCATACCTGAATCCACTCATTGTGCTGCTAATGGCCTGATGAGATAGATTTCATTGCTGAGTCATATTGCTTTGTAAGTAAATACAACTTCTTTATCCATTTTTCACTTTCTGCGATGTTGAACATGTACTGTAAACAAGGATCTTGTAAACAGAGGTGTCCCAAATTTTGGGGTGGCTGTGTCTTTTTGATTTTAATTTCCCTAAACTATAGGTCCATAAGTGGAAGTGCCCTAGGCTCTGTTGCTTTGTTTTTTAGATGTTTCAGGAAACACCATACACTTTCCCGAGTTTCTGTTGGCAATTTACGTCCCGCCCATCAGCATAACTAGGCTCCCAGTTCTCCATGGCCTGTCCTGCCTTTCTGGATTTTACACTTTTTTCAGATGGCCCTTTTCACCGGGGGGAAGTGAGACTTCATTGTAGTGCAGATTTCCTTTGCAAGCTTGCTTGGTTGGCCAAAAAGGGCGTATGCGTTTTTTCCTGAATATATTCAGGAAAAAACGCATACGCCCTTTTTGGCCAAGTGCATCATTGTGGACGTTCTGCCTCTTTTCCTATGCTTTCAATGCAATTCCAGTCTACCTCCTGAAATCGGTTTCCTGCAATTCTGCCCCGCTTTCAAGTCCTCTTGGTAGCCTTACTTCAGTATATTTTTGGACGATAGCTGTCATTTATAACTCTGCAGGTTTGTGAATTACAGTGCCCCTGAGCTCCTTTCTTCAACTCGCTTTCTTGTGACCTCGCCGCAACACCGCATGATGGCTTCAGGCCCTAATCTGGTTCCGGCACGGCACGCTGAGCCTTTGGTTAATTCCTCTTCCTGGTGGGAAATGAGAGTTAAATTTGCCCGTCCAGACACCTCCAGCTAGTCTCTCATTGGTTCTCGCTATTCCTGTTCATCTTCCGCAGAAATTGCAAACTGGGCCAAACAGGAGGTTAAAGGGACTGACTCTCCAAGTCGGGAGAGTGTTAGTAAAGCGTCTGGAATGTTGCACCCGAGTACCAGGGTACGAAAACTGAGACATATTTGAACACGTCTCCCGATCACACGGTTGATCATACTCTAGGTTCCACATGCATGTTTTAGCTGAATGAAGAATACCTTAAAACTGGGTGGTTGAAACCCGTGGAATGGGTACCATGCAATATGACTTCAAAGGGTCTTCATTTGCTCACCGAACCTCTCCAATCCTATCACTGCTGCGTTTATGCCCCTGTACACACGCTTGATTCTCTTTTGGAGACATAGCAATCCATAGGTTTTAAGATACTTACTAGTCAGGTACATTCTTAGGCGTTTAATATGGGGTGTTGAGTCCATTTCGTTGAGCAAGGAGTAGCTCTTGTCTATTCCATATTTGGCTTAAGGAACTTTATCTGTGCTCATTTCAATCTCTGGTTTTATGCAGCACCCCAACTCACCTTTCCCCTTAAGCAAGCATAAGATGGTTTTCTAAATTTGAGACCCTGTTCTGTTCTGTAATTCAGTTCCTGTGTAGCCAAGTTTACATTCCGTGTATTACTGATATCTTATGATGTTTCTTTTTCTGTGTGACTTATTTCAGTTAGAATCATCGTACCTGAATCCACTCATTATGCTGCTACGGGCCTGATGACATAGATTTCATTGCTGACTGATACTGCATTGTACATAAGTACCACAAGTTCTTTATCCATTTTTCACTTTCTGTGATATTGAACTTGTACGGTAAACGAGGTTCTTGTAAACAGAGGCGTCCCAAACTTTGGGGTGGCTGTGTCTTTTTGATTTTAATTTCCCTAAGCTATAGGACCATAAGTGGAAGTGCCCTAGGCTCTGTTGCTTTGTTTTTTAGATGTTTCAGGAAACACCATACACTTCTCCCGAGTGTCTGTTGGCAATTTACATCCCTCCCATCAGCATAACAAGGCTCCCAGTTCTCCATGGCCTGTCCTGCCTTTCTGGATTTTACACTTTTTTCAGATGGCCCTTTTGACCGGGGGGAAGTGAGACTTCATGTAGTGCAGATTTCCTTTGCAAGCTTGCTTGTTTGGCCTAAAAGGGCGTATGCGTTTTTTCCTGAATATATTCAGGAAAAAACGCATACGCCCTTTTTGGCCAAGTGCATCATTGTGGACGTTCTGCCTCTTTTCCTATGCTTTCAATGCAATTCCAGTCTACCTCCTGAAATCGGTTTCCTGCAATTCTGCCCCGCTTTCAAGTCCTCTTGGGAGCCTTACTTCAGTATATTTTTGGACGATAGCTGTCATTTATAACTCTGCAGGTTTGTGAATTACAGTGCCCCTGAGCTCCTTTCTTCAACTCGCTTTCTTGTGAGCTGGCCGCAACACCACAGGATGGCTTCAGGCCCTAATCTGGTTCCGCCAAGGCACGCTGGGCCTTTGGTTAATTCCTCCTCCTGGTGGAAAATGAGAGTTAAATTTGCCCGTCCAGACACCTCCAGCTAGTCTCTCATTGGTTCTCCCTATTCCTGTTCATCTTCCGCAGAAATTGCAAAGTGGGCCAAACAGGAGGTTAAAGGGACTGACTCTCCAAGTCGGGAGAGTGTTAGTAAAGCATCTGGAATGTTGCACCCGAGTACCAGGGTACGAAAACTGAGACATATTTGAACACATCTCCCGATCACATGGTTGATCATACTCTAGGTTCCACATGCATGTTTTAGCTGAATGAAGAATAACTTAAACCTGGGTAGTTGAAACCCGTGGAATGGGTACCATGCAATATGACTTCAAAGGGTCTTCATTTGCTCATCGAACCTCTCCAATCCTATCACTGCTGCGTTTATGCCCCTGTACACATGCTTGATTCTCTTTTGGAGACATAGCAATCCATAGGTTTTAAGATACTTACTAGTCAGGTACATTCTTAGGCGTTTAATATGGGGTGTTGAGTCCATTTCGTTGAGCAAGGAGTAGCTCTTGTCTATTCCATATTTGGCTTAAGGAACTTTATCTGTGCTCATTTCAATCTCTGGTTTTATGCAGCACCCCAACTCACCTTTCCCCTTAAGCAAGCATAAGTTGGTTTTCTAAATTTGAGACCCTGTTCTGTTCTGTAATTCAGTTCCTGTGTAGCCAAGTTTACATTCCGTGTATTACTGATATCTTATGATGTTTCTTTTTCTGTGTGACTTATTTCAGTTAGAATCATCATACCTGAATCCACTCATTGTGCTGCTAATGGCCTGATGAGATAGATTTCATTGCTGAGTCATATTGCTTTGTAAGTAAATACAACTTCTTTATCCATTTTTCACTTTCTGCGATGTTGAACATGTACTGTAAACAAGGATCTTGTAAACAGAGGTGTCCCAAATTTTGGGGTGGCTGTGTCTTTTTGATTTTAATTTCCCTAAACTATAGGTCCATAAGTGGAAGTGCCCTAGGCTCTGTTGCTTTGTTTTTTAGATGTTTCAGGAAACACCATACACTTTCCCGAGTTTCTGTTGGCAATTTACGTCCCGCCCATCAGCATAACTAGGCTCCCAGTTCTCCATGGCCTGTCCTGCCTTTCTGGATTTTACACTTTTTTCAGATGGCCCTTTTGACCGGGGGGAAGTGAGACTTCATTGTAGTGCAGATTTCCTTTGCAAGCTTGCTTGGTTGGCCAAAAAGGGCGTATGCGTTTTTTCCTGAATATATTCAGGAAAAAACGCATACGCCCTTTTTGGCCAAGTGCATCATTGTGGACGTTCTGCCTCTTTTCCTATGCTTTCAATGCAATTCCAGTCTACCTCCTGAAATCGGTTTCCTGCAATTCTGCCCCGCTTTCAAGTCCTCTTGGCAGCCTTACTTCAGTATATTTTTGGACGATAGCTGTCATTTATAACTCTGCAGGTTTGTGAATTACAGTGCCCCTGAGCTCCTTTCTTCAACTCGCTTTCTTGTGACCTGGCCGCAACACCGCATGATGGCTTCAGGCCCTAATCTGGTTCCGGCACGGCACGCTGAGCCTTTGGTTAATTCCTCTTCCTGGTGGGAAATGAGAGTTAAATTTGCCCGTCCAGACACCTCCAGCTAGTCTCTCATTGGTTCTCGCTATTCCTGTTCATCTTCCGCAGAAATTGCAAACTGGGCCAAACAGGAGGTTAAAGGGACTGACTCTCCAAGTCGGGAGAGTGTTAGTAAAGCGTCTGGAATGTTGCACCCGAGTACCAGGGTACGAAAACTGAGACATATTTGAACACGTCTCCCGATCACACGGTTGATCATACTCTAGGTTCCACATGCATGTTTTAGCTGAATGAAGAATACCTTAAAACTGGGTGGTTGAAACCCGTGGAATGGGTACCATGCAATATGACTTCAAAGGGTCTTCATTTGCTCACCGAACCTCTCCAATCCTATCACTGCTGCGTTTATGCCCCTGTACACACGCTTGATTCTCTTTTGGAGACATAGCAATCCATAGGTTTTAAGATACTTACTAGTCAGGTACATTCTTAGGCGTTTAATATGGGGTGTTGAGTCCATTTCGTTGAGCAAGGAGTAGCTCTTGTCTATTCCATATTTGGCTTAAGGAACTTTATCTGTGCTCATTTCAATCTCTGGTTTTATGCAGCACCCCAACTCACCTTTCCCCTTAAGCAAGCATAAGATGGTTTTCTAAATTTGAGACCCTGTTCTGTTCTGTAATTCAGTTCCTGTGTAGCCAAGTTTACATTCCGTGTATTACTGATATCTTATGATGTTTCTTTTTCTGTGTGACTTATTTCAGTTAGAATCATCGTACCTGAATCCACTCATTATGCTGCTACGGGCCTGGTGACATAGATTTCATTGCTGACTGATACTGCATTGTACATAAGTACCACAAGTTCTTTATCCATTTTTCACTTTCTGTGATATTGAACTTGTACGGTAAACGAGGTTCTTGTAAACAGAGGCGTCCCAAACTTTGGGGTGGCTGTGTCTTTTCGATTTTCATTTCCCTAACCTATAGGACCATAAGTGGAAGTGCCCTAGGCTCTGTTGCTTTGTTTTTTAGATGTTTCAGGAAACACCATACACTTCTCCCGAGTGTCTGTTGGCAATTTCCATCCCGCCCATCAGCATAACAAGGCTCCCAGTTCTCCATGGCCTGTCCTGCCTTTCTGGATTTTACACTTTTTTCAGATGGCCCTTTTGACCGGGGGGAAGTGAGACTTCATGTAGTGCAGATTTCCTTTGCAAGCTTGCTTGTTTGGCCTAAAAGGGCGTATGCGTTTTTTCCTGAATATATTCAGGAAAAAACGCATACGCCCTTTTTGGCCAAGTGCATCATTGTGGACGTTCTGCCTCTTTTCCTATGCTTTCAATGCAATTCCAGTCTACCTCCTGAAATCGGTTTCCTGCAATTCTGCCCCGCTTTCAAGTCCTCTTGGGAGCCTTACTTCAGTATATTTTTGGACGATAGCTGTCATTTATAACTCTGCAGGTTTGTGAATTACAGTGCCCCTGAGCTCCTTTCTTCAACTCGCTTTCTTGTGAGCTGGCCGCAACACCACAGGATGGCTTCAGGCCCTAATCTGGTTCCGCCAAGGCACGCTGGGCCTTTGGTTAATTCCTCTTCCTGGTGGGAAATGAGAGTTAAATTTGCCCGTCCAGACACCTCCAGCTAGTCTCTCATTGGTTCTCCCTATTCCTGTTCATCTTCCGCAGAAATTGCAAAGTGGGCCTAACAGGAGGTTAAAGGGACTGACTCTCCAAGTCGGGAGAGTGTTAGTAAAGCATCTGGAATGTTGCACCCGAGTACCAGGGTACGAAAACTGAGACATATTTGAACACATCTCCCGATCACATGGTTGATCATACTCTAGGTTCCACATGCATGTTTTAGCTGAATGAAGAATAACTTAAACCTGGGTAGTTGAAACCCGTGGAATGGGTACCATGCAATATGACTTCAAAGGGTCTTCATTTGCTCATCGAACCTCTCCAATCCTATCACTGCTGCGTTTATGCCCCTGTACACATGCTTGATTCTCTTTTGGAGACATAGCAATCCATAGGTTTTAAGATACTTACTAGTCAGGTACATTCTTAGGCGTTTAATATGGGGTGTTGAGTCCATTTCGTTGAGCAAGGAGTAGCTCTTGTCTATTCCATATTTGGCTTAAGGAACTTTATCTGTGCTCATTTCAATCTCGGGTTTTATGCAGCACCCCAACTCACCTTTCCCCTTAAGCAAGCATAAGTTGGTTTTCTAAATTTGAGACCCTGTTCTGTTCTGTAATTCAGTTCCTGTGTAGCCAAGTTTACATTCCGTGTATTACTGATATCTTATGATGTTTCTTTTTCTGTGTGACTTATTTCAGTTAGAATCATCATACCTGAATCCACTCATTGTGCTGCTAATGGCCTGATGAGATAGATTTCATTGCTGAGTCATATTGCTTTGTAAGTAAATACAACTTCTTTATCCATTTTTCACTTTCTGCGATGTTGAACATGTACTGTAAACAAGGATCTTGTAAACAGAGGCGTCCCAAATTTTGGGGTGGCTGTGTCTTTTTGATTTTAATTTCCCTAAACTATAGGTCCATAAGTGGAAGTGCCCTAGGCTCTGTTGCTTTGTTTTTTAGATGTTTCAGGAAACACCATACACTTTCCCGAGTTTCTGTTGGCAATTTACGTCCCGCCCATCAGCATAACTAGGCTCCCAGTTCTCCATGTCCTGTCCTGCCTTTCTGGATTTTACACTTTTTTCAGATGGCCCTTTTGACCGGGGGGAAGTGAGACTTCATTGTAGTGCAGATTTCCTTTGCAAGCTTGCTTGGTTGGCCAAAAAGGGCGTATGCGTTTTTTCCTGAATATATTCAGGAAAAAACGCATACGCCCTTTTTGGCCAAGTGCATCATTGTGGACGTTCTGCCTCTTTTCCTATGCTTTCAATGCAATTCCAGTCTACCTCCTGAAATCGGTTTCCTGCAATTCTGCCCCGCTTTCAAGTCCTCTTGGGAGCCTTACTTCAGTATATTTTTGGACGATAGCTGTCATTTATAACTCTGCAGGTTTCTGAATTACAGTGCCCCTGAGCTCCTTTCTTCAACTCGCTTTCTTTTGAGCTGGCCGCAACACCGCAGGATGGCTTCAGGCCCTAATCTGGTTCCGCCAAGGCACGCTGGGCCTTTGGTTAATTCCTCTTCCTGGTGGGAAATGAGAGTTAAATTTGCCCGTCCAGACACCTCCAGCTTGTCTCTCATTGGTTCTCGCTATTCCTGTTCATCTTCCCCAGAAATTGCAAACTGGGCCAAACAGGAGGTTAAAGGGACTGACTCTCCAAGTCGGGAGAGTGTTAGTAAAGCGTCTGGAATGTTGCACCCGAGTACCAGGGGAGTAAAACTGAGACACATATGAACACGTCTCCCGTTCACACGGTTGATCATACTCTGGGTTCCACGTGCATGATTTAGCTGAAGGAAGAATACCTTAAACCTGGAGAGTTGAGACCCGTGGAATGGGTACCATGCAATATGACTTCAAAGGGTCTTCATTTGCTCACCGAACCTCTCCAATCCTATCACTGCTGCGTTTATGCCCCTGTACACACGCTTGATTCTCTTTTGGAGACATAGCAATCCATAGGTTTTAAGATACTTACTAGTCAGGTACATTCTTAGGTGTTTAATATGCGGTCTTGAGTCCATTTCGTTGAGCAAGGAGTAGCTCTTGTCTATTCCATATTTGGCTTAAGGAACTTTATCTGTGCTCATTTCAATCTCTGGTTTTATGCAGCACCCCAACTCACCTTTCCCCTTAAGCAAGCATAAGTTGGTTTTCTAAATTTGAGACCCTGTTCTGTTTTGGAATTCAGTTCCTGTGTAGCCAAGTTTACATTCCGTGTATTAGTGATATCTTATGATGTTTCTTTTTCTGTGTGACTTATTTCAGTTAGAATCATCGTACCTGAATCCACTCATTATGCTGCTACGGGCCTGATGACATAGATTTCATTGCTGAGTGATACTGCATTGTACGTAAGTACCACAAGTTCTTTATCCATTTTTCACTTTCTGTGATATTGAACTTGTACGGTAAAAGAGGTTCTTGTAAACAGAGGTGTCCCAAACATTGGGGTGGCTGTGTCTTTTTGATTTTAATTTCCCTAAGCTATAGGACCATAAGTGGAAGTGCCCTAGGCTCTGTTGCTTTGTTTTTTAGATGTTTCAGGAAACACCATACACTTCTCCCGAGTGTCTGTTGGCAATTTCCATCCCGCCCATCAGCATAACAAGGCTCCCAGTTCTCCATGGCCTGTCCTGCCTTTCTGGATTTTACACTTTTTTCAGATGGCCCTTTTGACCGGGGGGAAGTGAGACTTCATGTAGTGCAGATTTCCTTTGCAAGCTTGCTTGGTTGGCCTAAAAGGGCGTATGCGTTTTTTCCTGAATATATTCAGGAAAAAACGCATACGCCCTTTTTGGCCAAGTGCATCATTGAGGACGTTCTGCCTCTTTTCCTATGCTTTCAATGCAATTCCAGTCTACCTCCTGAAATCGGTTTCCTGCAATTCTGCCCCGCTTTCAAGTCCTCTTGGGAGCCTTACTTCAGTATATTTTTGGACGATAGCTGTCATTTATAACTCTGCAGGTTTCTGAATTACAGTGCCCCTGAGCTCCTTTCTTCAACTCGCTTTCTTTTGAGCTGGCCGCAACACCGCAGGATGGCTTCAGGCCCTAATCTGGTTCCACCAAGGCACGCTGGGCCTTTGGTTAATTCCTCTTCCTGGTGGGAAATGAGAGTTAAATTTGCCCGTCCAGACACCTCCAGCTAGTCTCTCATTGGTTCTCGCTATTCCTGTTCATCTTCCCCAGAAATTGCAAACTGGGCCAAACAGGAGGTTAAAGGGACTGACTCTCCAAGTCGGGAGAGTGTTAGTAAAGCGTCTGGAATGTTGCACCCGAGTACCAGGGTACGAAAACTGAGACATATTTGAACACGTCTCCCGATCACACGGTTGATCATACTCTAGGTTCCACATGCATGTTTTAGCTGAAGGAAGAATACCTTAAAACTGGGTGGTTGAAACCCGTGGAATGGGTACCATGCAATATGACTTCAAAGGGTCTTCATTTGCTCACCGAACCTCTCCAATCCTATCACTGCTGCGTTTATGCCCCTGTACACACGCTTGATTCTCTTTTGGAGACATAGCAATCCATAGGTTTTAAGATACTTACTAGTCAGGTACATTCTTAGGCGTTTAATATGGGGTGTTGAGTCCATTTCGTTGAGCAAGGAGTAGCTCTTGTCTATTCCATATTTGGCTTAAGGAACTTTATCTGTGCTCATTTCAATCTCTGGTTTTATGCAGCACCCCAACTCACCTTTCCCCTTAAGCAAGCATAAGTTGGTTTTCTAAATTTGAGACCCTGTTCTGTTCTGTAATTCAGTTCCTGTGTAGCCAAGTTTACATTCCGTGTATTACTGATATCTTATGATGTTTCTTTTTCTGTGTGACTTATTTCAGTTAGAATCATCATACCTGAATCCACTCATTGTGCTGCTAATGGCCTGATGAGATAGATTTCATTGCTGAGTCATATTGCTTTGTAAGTAAATACAACTTCTTTATCCATTTTTCACTTTCTGCGATGTTGAACATGTACTGTAAACAAGGATCTTGTAAACAGAGGCGTCCCAAATTTTGGGGTGGCTGTGTCTTTTTGATTTTAATTTCCCTAACCTATAGGTCCATAAGTGGAAGTGCCCTAGGCTCTGTTGCTTTGTTTTTTAGATGTTTCAGGAAACACCATACACTTTCCCGAGTTTCTGTTGGCAATTTACGTCCCGCCCATCAGCATAACTAGGCTCCCAGTTCTCCATGGCCTGTCCTGCCTTTCTGGATTTTACACTTTTTTCAGATGGCCCTTTTGACCGGGGGGAAGTGAGACTTCATTATAGTGCCGATTTCCTTTGCAAGCTTGCTTGGTTGGCCAAAAAGGGCGTATGCGTTTTTTCCTGAATATATTCAGGAAAAAACGCATACGCCCTTTTTGGCCAAGTGCATCATTGTGGACGTTCTGCCTCTTTTCCTATGCTTTCAATGCAATTCCAGTCTACCTCCTGAAATCGGTTTCCTGCAATTCTGCCCCGCTTTCAAGTCCTCTTGGCAGCCTTACTTCAGTATATTTTTGGATGATAGCTGTCATTTATATCTCTGCAGGTTTGTGAATTACAGTGCCCCTGAGCTCCTTTCTTCAACTCGCTTTCTTGTGACCTGGCCGCAACACCGCAGGATGGCTTCAGGCCCTAATCTGGTTCCGGCACGGCACGCTGAGCCTTTGGTTATTTCCTCTTCCTGGTGGGAAATGAGAGTTAAATTTGCCCGTCCAGACACCTCCAGCTAGTCTCTCATTGGTTCTCCCTATTCCTGTTCATATTCCGCAGAAATTGCAAACTGGGCAAAACAGGAGGTTAAAGGCGCTGACTCTCCAAGTCGGGAGAGTGTTAGTAAAGCGTCTGGAATGTTGCACCCGAGTACCAGGGGAGTAAAACTGAGACACATATGAACACGTCTCCCGTTCACACGGTTGATCATACTCTGGGTTCCACGTGCATGATTTAGCTGAAGGAAGAATACCTTAAACCTGGAGAGTTGAGACCCGTGGAATGGGTACCATGCAATATGACTTCAAAGGGTCTTCATTTGCTCACCGAACCTCTCCAATCCTATCACTGCTGCGTTTATGCCCCTGTACACACGCTTGATTCTCTTTTGGAGACATAGCAATCCATAGGTTTTAAGATACTTACTAGTCAGGTACATTCTTAGGTGTTTAATATGCGGTGTTGAGTCCATTTCGTTGAGCAAGGAGTAGCTCTTGTCTATTCCATATTTGGCTTAAGGAACTTTATCTGTGCTCATTTCAATCTCTGGTTTTATGCAGCACCCCAACTCACCTTTCCCCTTAAGCAAGCATAAGTTGGTTTTCTAAATTTGAGACCCTGTTCTGTTTTGGAATTCAGTTCCTGTGTAGCCAAGTTTACATTCCGTGTATTAGTGATATCTTATGATGTTTCTTTTTCTGTGTGACTTATTTCAGTTAGAATCATCGTACCTGAATCCACTCATTATGCTGCTACGGGCCTGATGACATAGATTTCATTGCTGAGTGATACTGCATTGTACGTAAGTACCACAAGTTCTTTATCCATTTTTCACTTTCTGTGATATTGAACTTGTACGGTAAAAGAGGTTCTTGTAAACAGAGGTGTCCCAAACTTTGGGGTGGCTGTGTCTTTTTGATTTTAATTTCCCTAAGCTATAGGACCATAAGTGGAAGTGCCCTAGGCTCTGTTGCTTTGTTTTATAGATGTTTCAGGAAACACCATACACTTCTCCCGAGTGTCTGTTGGCAATTTCCATCCCGCCCATCAGCATAACAAGGCTCCCAGTTCTCCATGGCCTGTCCTGCCTTTCTGGATTTTACACTTTTTTCAGATGGCCCTTTTGACCGGGGGGAAGTGAGACTTCATGTAGTGCAGATTTCCTTTGCAAGCTTGCTTGGTTGGCCTAAAAGGGCGTATGCGTTTTTTCCTGAATATATTCAGGAAAAAACGCATACGCCCTTTTTGGCCAAGTGCATCATTGTGGACGTTCTGCCTCTTTTCCTATGCTTTCAATGCAATTCCAGTCTACCTCCTGAAATCGGTTTCCTGCAATTCTGCCCCGCTTTCAAGTCCTCTTGGGAGCCTTACTTCAGTATATTTTTGGACGATAGCTGTCATTTATAACTCTGCAGGTTTGTGAATTACAGTGCCCCTGAGCTCCTTTCTTCAACTCGCTTTCTTGTGAGCTGGCCGCAACACCGCAGGATGGCTTCAGGCCCTAATCTGGTTCCGCCAAGGCACGCTGGGCCTTTGGTTAATTCCTCTTCCTGGTGGGAAATGAGAGTTAAATTTGCCCGTCCAGACACCTCCAGCTAGTCTCTCATTGGTTCTCCCTATTCCTGTTCATCTTCCGCAGAAATTGCAAAGTGGGCCAAACAGGAGGTTAAAGGGACTGACTCTCCAAGTCGGGAGAGTGTTAGTAAAGCATCTGGAATGTTGCACCCGAGTACCAGGGTACGAAAACTGAGACATATTTGAACACGTCTCCCGATCACATGGTTGATCATACTCTAGGTTCCACATGCATGTTTTAGCTGAATGAAGAATAAGTTAAACCTGGGTAGTTGAAACCCGTGGAATGGGTACCATGCAATATGACTTCAAAGGGTCTTCATTTGCTCATCGAACCTCTCCAATCCTATCACTGCTGCGTTTATGCCCCTGTACACATGCTTGATTCTCTTTTGGAGACATAGCAATCCATAGGTTTTAAGATACTTACTAGTCAGGTACATTCTTAGGCATTTAATATGGGGTGTTGAGTCCATTTCGTTGAGCAAGGAGTAGCTCTTGTCTATTCCATATTTGGCTTAAGGAACTTTATCTGTGCTCATTTCAATCTCTGGTTTTATGCAGCACCCCAACTCACCTTTACCCTTAAGCAAGCATAAGTTGGTTTTCTAAATTTGAGACCCTGTTCTGTTCTGTAATTCAGTTCCTGTGTAGCCAAGTTTACATTCCGTGTATTACTGATATCTTATGATGTTTCTTTTTCTGTGTGACTTATTTCAGTTAGAATCATCATACCTGAATCCACTCATTGTGCTGCTAAGGGCCTGATGAGATAGATTTCATTGCTGAGTCATATTGCTTTGTAAGTAAATACAACTTCTTTATCCATTTTTCACTTTCTGTGATGTTGAACATGTACTGTAAACAAGGATCTTGTAAACAGAGGCGTCCCAAATTTTGGGGTGGCTGTGTCTTTTTGATTTTAATTTCCCTAAACTATAGGTCCATAAGTGGAAGTGCCCTAGGCTCTGTTGCTTTGTTTTTTAGATGTTTCAGGAAACACCATACACTTTCCCGAGTTTCTGTTGGCAATTTACATCCCGCCCATCAGCATAACTAGGCTCCCAGTTCTCCATGGCCTGTCCTGCCTTTCTGGATTTTACACTTTTTTCAGATGGCCCTTTTGACCGGGGGGAAGTGAGACTTCATTGTAGTGCAGATTTCCTTTGCAAGCTTGCTTGGTTGGCCAAAAAGGGCGTATGCGTTTTTTCCTGAATATATTCAGGAAAAAACGCATACGCCCTTTTTGGCCAAGTGCATCATTGTGGACGTTCTGCCTCTTTTCCTATGCTTTCAATGCAATTCCAGTCTACCTCCTGAAATCGGTTTCCTGCAATTCTGCCCCGCTTTCAAGTCCTCTTGGCAGCCTTACTTCAGTATATTTTTGGACGATAGCAGTCATTTATATCTCTGCAGGTTTGTGAATTACAGTGCCCCTGAGCTCCTTTCTTCAACTCGGTTTCTTGTGAACTGGCCGCAACACCGCAGGATGGCTTCAGGCCCTAATCTGGTTCCGGCATGGCACGCTGAGCCTTTGGTTATTTCCTCTTCCTGGTGGGAAATGAGAGTTAAATTTGCCCGTCCAGACACCTCCAGCTATTCTCTCATTGGTTCTCCCTATTCCTGTTCATATTCCGCAGAAATTGCAAACTGGGCCAAACAGGAGGTTAAAGGCGCTGACTCTCCAAGTGGGGAGAGTGTTAGTAAAGCGTCTGGAATGTTGCACCCGAGTACCAGGGGAGTAAAACTGAGACACATATGAACACGTCTCCCGTTCACACGGTTGATCATACTCTGGGTTCCACGTGCATGATTTAGCTGAAGGAAGAATACCTTAAACCTGGAGAGTTGAGACCCGTGGAATGGGTACCATGCAATATGACTTCAAAGGGTCTTCATTTGCTCACCGAACCTCTCCAATCCTATCACTGCTGCGTTTATGCCCCTGTACACACGCTTGATTCTCTTTTGGAGACATAGCAATCCATAGGTTTTAAGATACTTACTAGTCAGGTACATTCTTAGGTGTTTAATATGCGGTGTTGAGTCCATTTCGTTGAGCAAGGAGTAGCTCTTGTCTATTCCATATTTGGCTTAAGGAACTTTATCTGTGCTCATTTCAATCTCTGGTTTTATGCAGCACCCCAACTCACCTTTCCCCTTAAGCAAGCATAAGTTGGTTTTCTAAATTTGAGACCCTGTTCTGTTTTGGAATTCAGTTCCTGTGTAGCCAAGTTTACATTCCGTGTATTAGTGATATCTTATGATGTTTCTTTTTCTGTGTGACTTATTTCAGTTAGAATCATCGTACCTGAATCCACTCATTATGCTGCTACGGGCCTGATGACATAGATTTCATTGCTGAGTGATACTGCATTGTACGTAAGTACCACAAGTTCTTTATCCATTTTTCACTTTCTGTGATATTGAACTTGTACGGTAAAAGAGGTTCTTGTAAACAGAGGTGTCCCAAACTTTGGGGTGGCTGTGTCTTTTTGATTTTAATTTCCCTAAGCTATAGGACCATAAGTGGAAGTGCCCTAGGCTCTGTTGCTTTGTTTTATAGATGTTTCAGGAAACACCATACACTTCTCCTGAGTGTCTGTTGGCAATTTCCATCCCGCCCATCAGCATAACAAGGCTCCCAGTTCTCCATGGCCTGTCCTGCCTTTCTGGATTTTACACTTTTTTCAGATGGCCCTTTTGACCGGGGGGAAGTGAGACTTCATTGTAGTGCAGATTTCCTTTGCAAGCTTGCTTGGTTGGCCTAAAAGGGCGTATGCGTTTTTTCCTGAATATATTCAGGAAAAAACGCATACGCCCTTTTTGGCCAAGTGCATCATTGTGGACGTTCTGCCTCTTTTCCTATGCTTTCAATGCAATTCCAGTCTACCTCCTGTAATCGGTTTCCTTCAATTCTGCCCCGCTTTCAAGTCCTCTTGGGAGCCTTACTTCAGTATATTTTTGGACGATAGCTGTCATTTATAACTCTGCAGGTTTCTGAATTACAGTGCCCCTGAGCTCCTTTCTTCAACTCGCTTTCTTGTGAGCTGGCCGCAACACCGCAGGATGGCTTCAGGCCCTAATCTGGTTCCGCCAAGGCACGCTGGGCCTTTGGTTAATTCCTCTTCCTGGTGGGAAATGAGAGTTAAATTTGCCCGTCCAGACACCTCCAGCTAGTCTCTCATTGGTTCTCCCTATTCCTGTTCATCTTCCGCAGAAATTGCAAAGTGGGCCAAACAGGAGGTTAAAGGGACTGACTCTCCAAGTCGGGAGAGTGTTAGTAAAGCATCTGGAATGTTGCACCCGAGTACCAGGGTACGAAAACTGAGACATATTTGAACACGTCTCCCGATCACATGGTTGATCATACTCTAGGTTCCACATGCATGTTTTAGCTGAATGAAGAATAACTTAAACCTGGGTAGTTGAAACCCGTGGAATGGGTACCATGCAATATGACTTCAAAGGGTCTTCATTTGCTCATCGAACCTCTCCAATCCTATCACTGCTGCGTTTATGCCCCTGTACACATGCTTGATTCTCTTTTGGAGACATAGCAATCCATAGGTTTTAAGATACTTACTAGTCAGGTACATTCTTAGGCATTTAATATGGGGTGTTGAGTCCATTTCGTTGAGCAAGGAGTAGCTCTTGTCTATTCCATATTTGGCTTAAGGAACTTTATCTGTGCTCATTTCAATCTCTGGTTTTATGCAGCACCCCAACTCACCTTTACCCTTAAGCAAGCATAAGTTGGTTTTCGAAATTTGAGACCCTGTTCTGTTCTGTAATTCAGTTCCTGTGTAGCCAAGTTTACATTCCGTGTATTACTGATATCTTATGATGTTTCTTTTTCTGTGTGACTTATTTCAGTTAGAATCATCATACCTGAATCCACTCATTGTGCTGCTAAGGGCCTGATGAGATAGATTTCATTGCTGAGTCATATTGCTTTGTAAGTAAATACAACTTCTTTATCCATTTTTCACTTTCTGTGATGTTGAACATGTACTGTAAACAAGGATCTTGTAAACAGAGGCGTCCCAAATTTTGGGGTGGCTGTGTCTTTTTGATTTTAATTTCCCTAAACTATAGGTCCATAAGTGGAAGTGCCCTAGGCTCTGTTGCTTTGTTTTTTAGATGTTTCAGGAAACACCATACACTTTCCCGAGTTTCTGTTGGCAATTTACATCCCGCCCATCAGCATAACTAGGCTCCCAGTTCTCCATGGCCTGTCCTGCCTTTCTGGATTTTACACTTTTTTCAGATGCCCCTTTTGACCGGGGGGAAGTGAGACTTCATTGTAGTGCAGATTTCCTTTGCAAGCTTGCTTGGTTGGCCAAAAAGGGCGTATGCGTTTTTTCCTGAATATATTCAGGAAAAAACGCATACGCCCTTTTTGGCCAAGTGCATCATTGTGGACGTTCTGCCTCTTTTCCTATGCTTTCAATGCAATTCCAGTCTACTTCCTGAAATCGGTTTCCTGCAATTCTGCCCCGCTTTCAAGTCCTCTTGGCAGCCTTACTTCAGTATATTTTTGGACGATAGCTGTCATTTATATCTCTGCAGGTTTGTGAATTACAGTGCCCCTGAGCTCCTTTCTTCAACTCGCTTTCTTGTGAACTGGCCGCAACACCGCAGGATGGCTTCAGGCCCTAATCTGGTTCCGGCATGGCACGCTGAGCCTTTGGTTATTTCCTCTTCCTGGTGGGAAATGAGAGTTAAATTTGCCCGTCCAGACACCTCCAGCTATTCTCTCATTGGTTCTCCCTATTCCTGTTCATATTCCGCAGAAATTGCAAACTGGGCCAAACATGAGGTTAAAGGCGCTGACTCTCCAAGTGGGGAGAGTGTTAGTAAAGCGTCTGGAATGTTGCACCCGAGTACCAGGGGAGTAAAACTGAGACACATATGAACACGTCTCCCGTTCACACGGTTGATCATACTCTGGGTTCCACGTGCATGATTTAGCTGAAGGAAGAATACCTTAAACCTGGAGAGTTGAGACCCGTGGAATGGGTACCATGCAATATGACTTCAAAGGGTCTTCATTTGCTCACCGAACCTCTCCAATCCTATCACTGCTGCGTTTATGCCCCTGTACACACGCTTGATTCTCTTTTGGAGACATAGCAATCCATAGGTTTTAAGATACTTACTAGTCAGGTACATTCTTAGGTGTTTAATATGCGGTGTTGAGTCCATTTCGTTGAGCAAGGAGTAGCTCTTGTCTATTCCATATTTGGCTTAAGGAACTTTATCTGTGCTCATTTCAATCTCTGGTTTTATGCAGCACCCCAACTCACCTTTCCCCTTAAGCAAGCATAAGTTGGTTTTCTACATTTGAGACCCTGTTCTGTTTTGGAATTCAGTTCCTGTGTAGCCAAGTTTACATTCCGTGTATTAGGGATATCTTATGATGTTTCTTTTTCTGTGTGACCTATTTCAGTTAGAATCATCGTACCTGAATCCACTCATTATGCTGCTACGGGCCTGATGACATAGATTTCATTGCTGAGTGATACTGCATTGTACGTAAGTACCACAAGTTCTTTATCCATTTTTCACTTTCTGTGATATTGAACTTGTACGGTAAAAGAGGTTCTTGTAAACAGAGGTGTCCCAAACTTTGGGGTGGCTGTGTCTTTTTGATTTTAATTTCCCTAAGCTATAGGACCATAAGTGGAAGTGCCCTAGGCTCTGTTGCTTTGTTTTTTAGATGTTTCAGGAAACACCATACACTTCTCCCGAGTGTCTGTTGGCAATTTCCATCCCGCCCATCAGCATAACAAGGCTCCCAGTTCTCCATGGCCTGTCCTGCCTTTCTGGATTTTACACTTTTTTCAGATGGCCCTTTTGACCGGGGGGAAGTGAGACTTCATGTAGTGCAGATTTCCTTTGCAAGCTTGCTTGGTTGGCCTAAAAGGGCGTATGCGTTTTTTCCTGAATATATTCAGGAAAAAACGCATATGCCCTTTTTGGCCAAGTGCATCATTGTGGACGTTCTGCCTCTTTTCCTATGCTTTCAATGCAATTCCAGTCTACCTCCTGAAATCGGTTTCCTGCAATTCTGCCCCGCTTTCAAGTCCTCTTGGGAGCCTTACTTCAGTATATTTTTGGACGATAGCTGTCATTTATAACTCTGCAGGTTTCTGAATTACAGTGCCCCTGAGCTCCTTTCTTCAACTCGCTTTCTTGTGAGCTGGCCGCAACACCGCAGGATGGCTTCAGGCCCTAATCTGGTTCCACCAAGGCACGCTGGGCCTTTGGTTAATTCCTCTTCCTGGTGGGAAATGAGAGTTAAATTTGCCCGTCCAGACACCTCCAGATAGTCTCTCATTGGTTCTCCCTATTCCTGTTCATCTTCCGCAGAAATTGCAAAGTGGGCCAAACAGGAGGTTAAAGGGACTGACTCTCCAAGTCGGGAGAGTGTTAGTAAAGCATCTGGAATGTTGCACCCGAGTACCAGGGTACTAAAACTGAGACATATTTGAACACGTCTCCCGATCACATGGTTGATCATACTCTAGGTTCCACATGCATGTTTTAGCTGAATGAAGAATAAGTTAAACCTGGGTAGTTGAAACCCTTGGAATGGGTACCATGCAATATGACTTCAAAGGGTCTTCATTTGCTCATCGAACCTCTCCAATCCTATCACTGCTGCGTTTATGCCCCTGTACACATGCTTGATTCTCTTTTGGAGACATAGCAATCCATAGGTTTTAAGATACTTACTAGTCAGGTACATTCTTAGGCGTTTAATATGGGGTGTTGAGTCCATTTCGTTGAGCAAGGAGTAGCTCTTGTCTATTCCATATTTGGCTTAAGGAACTTTATCTGTGCTCATTTCAATCTCTGGTTTTATGCAGCACCCCAACTCACCTTTACCCTTAAGCAAGCATAAGTTGGTTTTCTAAATTTGAGACCCTGTTCTGTTCTGTAATTCAGTTCCTGTGTAGCCAAGTTTACATTCCGTGTATTACTGATATCTTATGATGTTTCTTTTTCTGTGTGACTTATTTCAGTTAGAATCATCATACCTGAATCCACTCATTGTGCTGCTAAGGGCCTGATGAGATAGATTTCATTGCTGAGTCATATTGCTTTGTAAGTAAATACAACTTCTTTATCCATTTTTCACTTTCTGCGATGTTGAACATGTACTGTAAACAAGGATCTTGTAAACAGAGGCGTCCCAAATTTTGGGGTGGCTGTGTCTTTTTGATTTTAATTTCCCTAAACTATAGGTCCATAAGTGGAAGTGCCCTAGGCTCTGTTGCTTTGTTTTTTAGATGTTTCAGGAAACACCATACACTTTCCCGAGTTTCTGTTGGCAATTTACATCCCGCCCATCAGCATAACTAGGCTCCCAGTTCTCCATGGCCTGTCCTGCCTTTCTGGATTTTACACTTTTTTCAGATGGCCCTTTTGACCGGGGGGAAGTGAGACTTCATTATAGTGCAGATTTCCTTTGCAAGCTTGCTTGGTTGGCCAAAAAGGGCGTATGCGTTTTTTCCTGAATATATTCAGGAAAAAACGCATACGCCCTTTTTGGCCAAGTGCATCATTGTGGACGTTCTGCCTCTTTTCCTATGCTTTCAATGCAATTCCAGTCTACCTCCTGAAATCGGTTTCCTGCAATTCTGCCCTGCTTTCAAGTCCTCTTGGAAGCCTTACTTCAGTATATTTTTGGACGATAGCTGTCATTTATATCTCTGCAGGTTTCTGAATTACAGTGCCCCTGAGCTCCTTTCTTCAACTCGCTTTCTTGTGACCTGGCCGCAACACCGCAGGATGGCTTCAGGCCCTAATCTGGTTCCGGCATGGCACGCTGAGCCTTTGGTTATTTCCTCTTCCTGGTGGGAAATGAGAGTTAAATTTGCCCGTCCAGACACCTCCAGCTAGTCTCTCATTGGTTCTCCCTATTCCTGTTCATATTCCGCAGAAATTGCAAACTGGGCCAAACAGGAGGTTAAAGGCGCTGACTCTCCAAGTGGGGAGAGTGTTAGTAAAGCGTCTGGAATGTTGCACCCGAGTACCAGGGGAGTAAAACTGAGACACATATGAACACGTCTCCCGTTCACACGGTTGATCATACTCTGGGTTCCACGTGCATGATTTAGCTGAAGGAAGAATACCTTAAACCTGGAGAGTTGAGACCCGTGGAATGGGTACCATGCAATATGACTTCAAAGGGTCTTCATTTGCTCACCGAACCTCTCCAATCCTATCACTGCTGCGTTTATGCCCCTGTACACACGCTTGATTCTCTTTTGGAGACATAGCAATCCATAGGTTTTAAGATACTTACTAGTCAGGTACATTCTTAGGTGTTTAATATGCGGTGTTGAGTCCATTTCGTTGAGCAAGGAGTAGCTCTTGTCTATTCCATATTTGGCTTAAGGAACTTTATCTGTGCTCATTTCAATCTCTGGTTTTATGCAGCACCCCAACTCACCTTTCCCCTTAAGCAAGCATAAGTTGGTTTTCTAAATTTGAGACCCTGTTCTGTTTTGGAATTCAGTTCCTGTGTAGCCAAGTTTACATTCCGTGTATTAGTGATATCTTATGATGTTTCTTTTTCTGTGTGACTTATTTCAGTTAGAATCATCGTACCTGAATCCACTCATTATGCTGCTACGGGCCTGATGACATAGATTTCATTGCTGAGTGATACTGCATTGTACGTAAGTACCACAAGTTCTTTATCCATTTTTCACTTTCTGTGATATTGAATTTGTACGGTAAAAGAGGTTCTTGTAAACAGAGGTGTCCCAAACTTTGGGGTGGCTGTGTCTTTTTGATTTTAATTTCCCTAAGCTATAGGACCATAAGTGGAAGTGCCCTAGGCTCTGTTGCTTTGTTTTTTAGATGTTTCAGGAAACACCATACACTTCTCCTGAGTGTCTGTTGGCAATTTCCATCCCGCCCATCAGCATAACAAGGCTCCCAGTTCTCCATGGCCTGTCCTGCCTTTCTGGATTTTACACTTTTTTCAGATGGCCCTTTTGACCGGGGGGAGTGAGACTTCATTGTAGTGCAGATTTCCTTTGCAAGCTTGCTTGGTTGGCCAAAAAGGGCGTATGCGTTTTTTCCTGAATATATTCAGGAAAAAACGCATACGCCCTTTTTGGCCAAGTGCATCATTGTGGACGTTCTGCCTCTTTTCCTATGCTTTCAATGCAATTCCAGTCTACCTCCTGAAATCGGTTTCCTGCAATTCTGCCCCGCTTTCAAGTCCTCTTGGCAGCCTTACTTCAGTATATTTTTGGACGATAGCTGTCATTTATATCTCTGCAGATTTGTGAATTACAGTGCCCCTGAGCTCCTTTCTTCAACTCGCTTTCTTGTGAGATGGCCGCAACACCGCAGGATGGCTTCAGGCCCTAATCTGGTTCCGGCACGGCACACTGAGCCTTTGGTTATTTCCTCTTCCTGGTGGGAAATGAGAGTTAAATTTGCCCGTCCAGACACCTCCAGGTAGTCTCTCATTGGTTCTCCCTATTCCTGTTCATCTGCAGAAATTGCAAACTGGGCCAAACAGGAGGTTAAAGGCGCTGACTCTCCAAGTGGGGAGAGTGTTAGTAAAGCGTCTGGAATGTTGCACCCGAGTACCAGGGGAGGAAAACTGAGACATATTTGAACACGTCTCCCGTTCACACGGTTGATCATACTCTGGGTTACACATGCATGTTTTAGCTGAAGGAAGAATACCTTAAACCTGGAGAGTTGAGACCCGTGGAATGGGTACCATGCAATATGACTTCAAAGGGTCTTCATTTGCTCACCAAACCTCTCCAATCTTATCACTGCTGCGTTTATGCCCCTGTACACAGGCTTGATTCTCTTTTGGAGACACAGCAATCCATAGGTTTTAAGATACTTACTAGTCAGGTACATTCTTAGCTGTTTAATATGGGGTGTTGAGGCCATTTCGTTGAGCAAGGAGTAGCTCTTGTCTATTCCATATTTGGCTTAAGGTACTTTATCTGTGCTCATTTCAATCTCTGGTTTTATGCAGCACCCGAACTCACCTTTCCCCTTAAGCAAGAATAAGTTGGTTTTCTAAATTTGAGACACTGTTCTGTTCTGTAATTCAGTTCCTGTGTAGCCAAGTTTACATTCCGTGTATTAGTGATATCTTATGATGTTTCTTTTTCTGTGTGACTTATTTCAGTTAGAATCAGCATATCTGAATCCACTCATTGTGCTGCTAAGGGCCTGATGACATAGATTTCAGTGCTGAGTGATATTGCTTTGTAAGTAAATACCACAACTTATTTATCCATTTTTCAATTTCTGCAATGTTGAACTTGTACTGTAAACGAGGTTCTTGTAAACAGAGGCGTCCCAAACTTTGGGGTGGCTGTGTCTTTTTGATTTTAATTTCCCTAAGCTATAGGACCATAAGTGGAAGTGCCCTAGGCTCTGTTGCTTTGTTTTTTAGATGTTTCAGGAAACACCATACACTTCTACCGGGTGTCTGTTGGCAATTTACATCCCGCCCATCAGCATAACAAGGCTCCCAGTTCTCCATGGCCTGTCCTGCCTTTCTGGATTTTACACTTTTTTCAGATGGCCCTTTTGACCGGGGGAAAGTGAGACTTCATTGTAGTGCAGATTTCCTTTGCAAGTTTGCTTGGTTGGCCAAAAAGGGCGTATGCGTTTTTTCCTGAATATATTCAGGAAAAAACGCATACGCCCTTTATGGCCAAGTGCATCATTGTGGACGTTCTGCCTCTTTTCCTATGCTTTCAATGCAATTCCAGTCTACCTCCTGAAATCGGTTTCCTGCAATTCTGCCCCGCTTTCAAGTCCTCTTGGCAGCCTTACTTCAGTATATTTTTGGACGATAGCTGTCATTTATAACTCTGCAGGTTTGTGAATTACAGTGCCCCTGAGCTCCTTTCTTCAACTCGCTTTCTTGTGACCTGGCCGCAACACCGCAGGATGGCTTCAGGCCCTAATCTGGTTCCGGCACGGCACGCTGAGCCTTTGGTTAATTCCTCTTCCTGGTGGGAAATGAGAGTTAAATTTGCCCGTCCAGACACCTCCAGCTAGTCTCTCATTGGTTTTCGCTATTCCTGTTCATCTTCCGCAGAAATTGCAAACTGGGCCAAACAGGAGGTTAAAGGGACTGACTCTCCAAGTAGGGAGAGTGTTAGTAAAGCGTCTGGAATGTTGCACCCGAGTACCAGGGTACGAAAACTGAGACATATTTGAACACGTCTCCCGATCACACGGTTGATCATAGTCTAGGTTCCACATGCATGTTTTAGCTGAAGGAAGAATACCTTAAAACTGGGTGGTTGAAACCCGTGGAATGGGTACCATGCAATATGACTTCAAAGGGTCTTCATTTGCTCCTCGAACATCTCCAATCCTATCACTGCTGCGTTTATGCCCCTGTACACACGCTTGATTCTCTTTCGGAGACATAGCAATCCATAGGTTTTAAGATACTTACTAGTCAGGTACATTCTTAGGCGTTTAATTTGGGGTGTTGAGTCCATTTCGTTGAGCAAGGAGTAGCTCTTGTCTATTCCATATTTGGCTTAAGGAACTTTATCTGTGCTCATTTCAATCTCTGGTTTTATGCAGCACCCCAACTCACCTTTCCCCTTAAGCAAGCATAAGTTGGTTTTCTAAATTTGAGACCCTGTTCTGTTCTGTAATTCAGTTCCTGTGTAGCCAAGTTTACATTCCGTGTATTAGTGATATCTTATGATGTTTCTATTTCTGTGTGACTTATTTCAGTTAGAATCATCATACCTGAATCCACTCATTGTGCTGCTAAGGGCCTGATGACATAGATTTCATTGCTGAGTGATATTGCTTTGTAAGTAAATACCACAACTTCTTTATCCATTTTTCACTTTCTGCGATGTTGAACTTGTACTGTAAACGAGGTTCTTGTAAACAGAGCCGTCCCAAACTTTGGGGTGGCTGTGTCTTTTTGATTTTAATTTCCCTAAGCTATAGGACCATAAGTGGAAGTGCCCTAGGCTCTGTTGCTTTGTTTTTTAGATGTTTCAGGAAACACCATACACTTCTCCCGAGTGTCTGTTGGCAATTTACATCCCACCCATCAGCATAACAAGGCTCCCAGTTCTCCATGGCCTGTCCTGCCTTTCTGGATTTTACACTTTTTTCAGATGGCCCTTTTGACCAGGGGGAAGTGAGACTTCATTGTAGTGCAGATTTCCTTTGCAAGCTTGCTTGGTTGGCCAAAAAGGGCGTATGCGTTTTTTCCTGAATATATTCAGGAAAAAACGCATACGCCCTTTTTGGCCAAGTGCATCATTGTGGACGTTCTGCCTCTTTTCCTATGCTTTCAATGCAATTCCAGTCTACCTCCTGAAATCGGTTTCCTGCAATTCTGCCCCGCTTTCAAGTCCTCTTGGCAGCCTTACTTCAGTATATTTTTGGACGATAGCTGTCATTTATAACTCTGCAGGTTTCTGAATTACAGTGCCCCTGAGCTCCTTTCTTCAACTCGCTTTCTTGTGACCTGGCCGCAACACCGCAGGATGGCTTCAGGCCCTAATCTGGTTCCGGCAAGGCACGCTGAGCGTTTGGTTAATTCCTCTTCCTGCTGGGACATGAGAGTTAAATTTGCCCGTCCAGACACCTCCAGCTAGTCTCTCATTGGTTCTCCCTATTCCTGTCCATCTTCCGCAGAAATTGCAAACTGGGCCAAACAGGAGGTTAAACGGACTGACTCTCCAAGTCGGGAGACTGTTAGTAAAGCATCTGGAATGTTGCACCCGAGTACCAGGGGACGAAAACTGAGACATATTTGAACACGTCTCCCGATCACATGGTTGATCATACTCTAGGTTCCACATGCATGTTTTAGCTGAATGAAGAATAACTTAAACCTGGGTAGTTGAAACCCGTGGAATGGGTACCATGCAATATGACTTCAAAGGGTCTTCATTTGCTCATCGAACCTCACCAGTCCTATCACTGCTGCGTTTATGCTCCTGTACACATGCTTGATTCTCTTTCGGAGACATAGCAATCCATAGGTTTTAAGATACTTACTAGTCAGGTACATTCTTAGGCGTTTAATATGCGGTGTTGAGTCCATTTCTTTGAGCAAGGAGTAGCTATTGTCTATTCCGTATTTGGCTTCAGGAACTTTATCTGTGCTCATTTCAATCTCTGGTTTTATGCAGCACCCCAACTCACCTTTCCCCTTAAGCAAGCAGAAGTTGGTTTTCTAAATTTGAGACCCTGTTCTGTTCTGTAATTCAGTTCCTGTGTAGCCAAGTTTACATTCCGTGTATTAGTGATATCTTATGATGTTTCTTTTTCTGTGTGACTTATTTCAGTTAGAATCATCGTACCTGAATCCACTCATTATGCTGCTACGGGCCTGATGACATAGATTTCATTGCTGAGTGATACTGCATTGTACGTAAGTACCACAAGTTCTTTATCCATTTTTCACTTTCTGTGATATTGAACTTGTACGGTAAATGAGGTTCTTGTAAACAGAGGCGTCCCAAACTTTGGGGTGGCTGTGTCTTTTTGATTTTAATTTCCGTAAGCTATAGGACCATAAGTGGAAGTGCCCTAGGCTCTGTTGCTTTGTTTTTTAGATGTTTCAGGAAACACCATACACTTCTCCCGAGTGTCTGTTGGCAATTTACATCCCGCCCATCAGCATAACAAGGCTCCCAGTTCTCCATGGCCTGTCCTGCCTTTCTGGATTTTACACTTTTTTCAGATGGCCCTTTTGACCGGGGGGAAGTGAGACTTCATTGTAGTGCAGATTTCCTTTGCAAGCTTGCTTGGTTGGCCAAAAAGGGCATATGCGTTTTTTCCTGAATATATTCAGGAAAAAACGCATACGCCCTTTTTGGCCAAGTGCATCATTGTGGACGTTCTGCCTCTTTTCCTATGCTTTCAATGTAATTCCAGTCTACCTCCTGAAATCGGTTTCCTGCAATTCTGCCCTGCTTTCAAGTCCTCTTGGCAGCCTTACTTCAGTATATTTTTGGACGATAGCTGTCATTTATAACTCTGCAGGTTTGTGAATTACAGTGCCCCTGAGCTCCTTTCTTCAACTCGCTTTCTTTTGAGCTGGCCGCAACAACGCAGGATGGCTTCAGGCCCTAATCTGTTTCAGGCATGGCACGCTGAGCCTTTGGTTATTTCCTCGTCCTGGTGGGAAATGAGAGTTAAATTTGCCCGTCCAGACACCTCCAGCTAGTCTCTCATTGGTTCTCCCTATTCCTGTTCATCTTCCACAGAAATTGCAAACTGGGCCAAACAGGAGGTTAAAGGCGCTGACTCTCCAAGTCGGGGGAGTGTTAGTAAAGCGTCTGGAATGTTGCACCCGAGTACCGGGGAGGAAAACTGAGACATATTTGAACACGTCTCCTGTTCACACGGTTGATCATACTCTGGGTTCCACATGCATGTTTTAGCTGAAGGAAGAATACCTTAAACCTGGAGAGTTGAGACCCGTGGAATGGGTACCATGCAATATGACTTCAAAGGGTCTTCATTTGCTCACCGAACCTCTCCAATCCTATCACTGCTGCATTTATGCCCCTGTACACACGCTTGATTCTCTTATGGAGACATAGCAATCCATAGGTTTTAAGATACTTACTAGTCAGTTACATTCTTAGGCGTTTAATTTGGGGTGTTGAGTCCATTTCGTTGAGCAAGGAGTAGCTCTTGTCTATTCCATATTTGGCTTAAGGAACTTTATCTGTGCTCATTTCAATCTCTGGTTTTATGCAGCACCCCAACTCACCTTTCCCCTTAAGCAAGCAGAAGTTGGTTTTCTAAATTTGAGACCCTGTTCTGTTCTGTAATTCAGTTCCTGTGTAGCCAAGTTTACATTCCGTGTATTAGTGATATCTTATGATGTTTCTTTTTCTGTGTGACTTATTTCAGTTAGAATCATCATACCTGAATCCACTCATTGTGCTGCTAAGGGCCTGATGACATAGATTTCATTGCTGAGTGATATTGCTTTGTAAGTAAATACAACTTCTTTATCCATTTTTCACTTTCTGCGATGTTGAACTTGTACTGTAAACAAGGATCTTTTAAACAGAGGCGTACCAAATTTTGGGGTGGCTGTGTCTTTTTGATTTTAATTTCCCTAAGCTATAGGTCCATAAGTGGAAGTGCCCTAGGCTCTGTTGCTTTGTTTTTTAGATGTTTCAGGAAACACCATACACTTTCCCGAGTTTCTGTTGGCAATTTACATCCCGCCCATCAGCATAACTAGGCTCCCAGTTCTCCATGGCCTGTCCTGCCTTTCTGGATTTTACACTTTTTTCAGATGGCCCTTTTGACCGGGGGGAAGTGAGACTTCATTGTAGTGCAGATTTCCTTTGCAAGCTTGCTTGGTTGGCCAAAAAGGGCGTATGCGTTTTTTCCTGAATATATTCAGGAAAAAACGCATACGCCCTTTTTGGCCAAGTGCATCATTGTGGACGTTCTGCCTCTATTCCTATGCTTTCAATGCAATTCCAGTCTACCTCCTGAAATCGGTTTCCTGCAATTCTGCCCCGCTTTCAAGTCCTCTTGGCAGCCTTACTTCAGTATATTTTTGGACAATAGCTGTCATTTATAACTCTGCAGGTTTGTGAATTACAGTGTCCCTGAGCTCCTTTCTTCAACTCCCTTTCTTGTGAGATGGCCGCAACACCGCAGGATGGCTTCAGGCCCTAATCTGGTTCCGGCACGGCACGCTGAGCCTTTGGTTAATTCCTCTTCCTGGTGGGAAATGAGAGTTAAATTTGCCCGTCCAGACACCTCCAGCTAGTCTCTCATTGGTTCTCGCTATTCCTGTTCATCTTCCGCAGAAATTGCAAACTGAGCCATACAGGAGGTTAAAGGGACTGACTCTCCATGTCAGGAGAGTGTTAGTAAAGCGTCTGGAATGTTGCACCCGAGTACCAGGGTACGAAAACTGAGACATATTTGAACACGTCTCCCGTTCACACGGTTGATCATACTCTGGGTTCCACGTGCATGATTTAGCTGAAGGAACAATACCTTAAACCTGGAGAGTTGAGACCCGTGGAATGGGTAGCATGCAATATGACTTCAAAGGGTATTCATTTGCTCACCGAACCTCTCCAATCCTATCACTGCTGCGTTTATGCCCCTGTACACACGCTTGATTCTCTTTTGGAGACATAGCAATCCATAGGTTTTAAGATACTTACTAGTCAGGTACATTCTTAGGCGTTTAATATGCGGTGTTGAGTCCATTTCGTTGAGCAAGGAGTAGCTCTTGTCTATTCCATATTTGGCTTAAGGAACTTTATCTGTGCTCATTTCAATCTCTGGTTTTATGCAGCACCCCAACTCACCTTTCCCCTTAAGCAAGCATAAGTTGGTTTTCTAAATTTGAGACCCTGTTCTGTTTTGGAATTCAGTTCCTGTGTAGCCAAGTTTACATTCCGTGTATTACTGATATCTTATGATGTTTCTTTTTCTGTGTGACTTATTTCAGTTAGAATCATCATACCTGAATCCACTCATTATGCTGCTACGGGCCTGATGACATAGATTTCATTGCTGAGTGATACTGCATTGTACGTAAGTACCACAAGTTCTTTATCCATTTTTCACTTTCTGTGATATTGAACTTGTACGGTAAACGAGGTTCTTGTAAACAGAGGCGTCCCAAACTTTGGGGTGGCTGTGTCTTTTTGATTTTAATTTCCCTAAGCTATAGGACCATAAGTGGAAGTGCCCTAGGCTCTGTTGCTTTGTTTTTTAGATGTTTCAGGAAACACCATACACTTCTCCCGAGTGTCTGTTGGCAATTTACATCCCGCCCATCAGCATAACAAGGCTCCCAGTTCTCCATGGCCTGTCCTGCCTTTCTGGATTTTACACTTTTTTCAGATGGCCCTTTTGACCGGGGGGAAGTGAGACTTCATGTAGTGCAGATTTCCTTTGCAAGCTTGCTTTGTTGGCCTAAAAGGGCGTATGCATTTTTTCCTGAATATATTCAGGAAAAAACGCATACGCCCTTTTTGGCCAAGTGCATCATTGTGGACGTTCTGCCTCTTTTCCTATGCTTTCAATGCAATTCCAGTCTACCTCCTGAAATCGGTTTCCTGCAATTCTGCCCCGCTTTCAAGTCCTCTTGGGAGCCTTACTTCAGTATATTTTTGGACGATAGCTGTCATTTATAACTCTGCAGGTTTCTGAATTACAGTGCCCCTGAGCTCCTTTCTTCAACTCGCTTTCTTGTGAGCTGGCCTCAACACCGCAGGATGGCTTCAGGCCCTAATCTGGTTCCGGCAAGGCACGCTGGGCCTTTGGTTAATTCCTCTTCCTGGTGGGAAATGAGAGTTAAATTTGCCCGTCCAGACACCTCCAGCTAGTCTCTCATTGGTTCTCCCTATTCCTGTTCATCTTCCGCAGAAATTGCAAAGTGGGCCAAACAGGAGGTTAAAGGGACTGACTCTCCAAGTCGGGAGAGTGTTAGTAAAGCATCTGGAATGTTGCACCCGAGTACCAGGGTACGAAAACTGAGACATATTTGAACACGTCTCCCGATCACATGGTTGATCATACTCTAGGTTCCACATGCATGTTTTAGCTGAATGAAGAATAACTTAAACCTGGGTAGTTGAAACCCGTGGAATGGGTACCATGCAATATGACTTCAAAGGGTCTTCATTTGCTCATCGAACCTCTCCAATCCTATCACTGCTGCGTTTATGCCCCTGTACACATGCTTGATTCTCTTTTGGAGACATAGCAATCCATAGGTTTTAAGATACTTACTAGTCAGGTACATTCTTAGGCGTTTAATATGGGGTGTTGAGTCCATTTCGTTGAGCAAGGAGTAGCTCTTGTCTATTCCATATTTGGCTTAAGGAACTTTATCTGTGCTCATTTCAATCTCTGGTTTTATGCAGCACCCCAACTCACCTTTACCCTTAAGCAAGCATAAGTTGGTTTTCTAAATTTGAGACCCTGTTCTGTTCTGTAATTCAGTTCCTGTGTAGCCAAGTTTACATTCCGTGTATTACTGATATCTTATGATGTTTCTTTTTCTGTGTGACTTATTTCAGTTAGAATCATCATACCTGAATCCACTCATTGTGCTGCTAAGGGCCTGATGAGATAGATTTCTTTCCTGAGTCATATTGCTTTGTAAGTAAATACAACTTCTTTATCCATTTTTCACTTTCTGCGATGTTGAACTTGTACTGTAAACAAGGATCTTTTAAACAGAGGCGTCCCAAATTTTGGGGTGGCTGTGTCTTTTTGATTTTAATTTCCCTAAGCTATAGGTCCATAAGTGGAAGTGCCCTAGGCTCTGTTGCTTTGTTTTTTAGATGTTTCAGGAAACACCATACACTTTCCCGAGTTTCTGTTGGCAATTTACATCCCGCCCATCAGCATAACTAGGCTCCCAGTTCTCCATGGCCTGTCCTGCCTTTCTGGATTTTACACTTTTTTCAGATGGCCCTTTTGACCGGGGGGAAGTGAGACTTCATTGTAGTGCAGATTTCCTTTGCAAGCTTGCTTGGTTGGCCAAAAAGGGCGTATGCGTTTTTTCCTGAATATATTCAGGAAAAAACGCATACGCCCTTTTTGACCAAGTGCATCATTGTGGACGTTCTGCCTCTTTTCCTATGCTTTCAATGCAATTCCAGTCTACCTCCTGAAATCGGTTTCCTGCAATTCTGCCCCGCTTTCAAGTCCTCTTGGCAGCCTTACTTCAGTATATTTTTGGACGATAGCTGTCATTTATATCTCTGCAGGTTTGTGAATTACAGTGCCCCTGAGCTCTTTCTTCAACTCGCTTTCTTGTGACATGGCCGCAACACCGCAGGATGGCTTCAGGCCCTAATCTGGTTCCGGCATGGCACGCTGAGCCTTTGGTTAATTCCTCTTCCTGGTGGGAAATGAGAGTTAAATTTGCCCGTCCAGACACCTCCAGCTAGTCTCTCATTGGTTCTCCCTATTCCTGTTCATATTCCGCAGAAATTGCAAACTGGGCCAAACAGGAGGTTAAAGGCGCTGACTCTCCAAGTGGGGAGATTGTTAGTAAAGCGTCTGGAATGTTGCACCCGAGTACCAGGGGAGGAAAACTGAGACACATATGAACACGTCTCCCGTTCACACGATTGATCATACTCTGGGTTACACGTGCATGATTTAGCTGAAGGAAGAATACCTTAAACCTGGAGAGTTGAGACCCGTGGAATGGGTACCATGCAATATGACTTCAAAGGGTCTTCATTTGCTCACCGAACCTCTCCAATCCTATCACTGCTGCGTTTATGCCCCTGTACACACGCTTGATTCTCTTTTGGAGACATAGCAATCCATAGGTTTTAAGATACTTACTAGTCAGGTACATTCTTAGGTGTTTAATATGCGGTGTTGAGTCCATTTCGTTGAGCAAGGAGTAGCTCTTGGCTATTCCATATTTGGCTTAAGGAACTTTATCTGTGCTCATTTCAATCTCTGGTTTTATGCAGCACCCCAACTCACCTTTCCCCTTAAGCAAGCATAAGATGGTTTTCTAAATTTGAGACCCTGTTCTGTTTTGGAATTCAGTTCCTGTGTAGCCAAGTTTACATTCCGTGTATTAGTGATATCTTATGATGTTTCTTTTTCTGTGTGACTTATTTCAGTTAGAATCATCGTACCTGAATCCACCCATTATGCTGCTACGGGCCTGATGACATAGATTTCATTGCTGAGTGATACTGCATTGTACGTATGTACCACAAGTTCTTTATCCATTTTTCACTTTCTGTGATATTGAACTTGTACAGTAAAAGAGGTTCTTGTAAACAGAGGTGTCCCAAAATTTGGGGTGGCTGTGTCTTTTTGATTTTAATTTCCCTAAGCTATAGGACCATAAGTGGAAGTGCCCTAGGCTCTGTTGCTTTGTTTTTTAGATGTTTCAGGAAACACCATACACTTCTCCCGAGTGTCTGTTGGCAATTTACATCGCGCCCATCAGCATAACAAGGCTCCCAGTTCTCCATGGCCTGTCCTGCCTTTCTTGATTTTACACTTTTTTCAGATGGCCCTTTTGACCGGGGGGAAGTGAGACTTCATTGTAGTGCAGATTTCCTTTGCAAGCTTGCTTGGTTGGCCAAAAAGGGCGTATGCGTTTTTTCCTGAATATATTCAGGAAAAAACGCATACGCCCTTTTTGGCCAAGTGCATCATTGTGGACGTTCTGCCTCTTTTCCTATGCTTTCAATGCAATTCCAGTCTACCTCCTGAAATCGGTTTCCTGCAATTCTGCCCCGCTTTCAAGTCCTCTTGATAGCCTTACTTCAGTATATTTTTGGACGATAGCTGTCATTTATAACTCTGCAGATTTGTGAATTACAGTGCCCCTGAGCTCCTTTCTTCAACTCGCTTTCTTGTGAACTGGCCGCAACACCGCAGGATGGCTTCAGGCCCTAATCTGGTTCCGGCACGGCACACTGAGCCTTTGGTTATTTCCTCTTCCTGGTGGGAAATGAAAGTTAAATTTGCCCGTCCAGACACCTCCAGCTAGTCTCTCATTGGTTCTCACTATTCCTGTTCATCTGCAGAAATTGCAAACTGGGCCAAACAGGAGGTTAAAGGCGCTGACTCTCCAAGTGGGGAGAGTGTTAGTAAAGCGTCTGGAATGTTGCACCCGAGTACCAGGGGAGGAAAACTGAGACATATTTGAACACGTCTCCCATTCACACGGTTGATCATACTCTGGGTTCCACATGCATGTTTTAGCTGAAGGAAGAATACCTTAAACCTGGAGAGTTGAGACCCGTGGAATGGGTACCATGCAATATGACTTCAAAGGGTCTTCATTTGCTCACCGAACCTCTCCAATCCTATCACTGCTGCGTTTATGCCCCGTACACATGCTTGATTCTCTTTTGGAGACATAGCAATCCATAGGTTTTAAGATACTTACTACTCAGGTACATTCTTAGGCGTTTAATATGCGGTGTTGAGTCCATTTCGTTGAGCAAGGAGTAGCTCTTGTCTATTCCATATTTGGCTTAAGGAACTTTATCTGTGCTCATTTCAATCTCTGGTTTTATGCAGCACCCCAACTCACCTTTCCCCTTAAGCAAGCATAAGTTGGTTTTCTAAATTTGAGACCCTGTTCTGTTTTGGAATTCAGTTCCTGTGTAGCCAAGTTTACATTCCGTGTATTACTGATAACTTATGATGTTTCTTTTTCTTTGTGACTTATTTCAGTTAGTATCATCATACCTGAATCCACTCATTGTGCTGCTAAGGGCCTGATGACATAGATTTCATTGCTGAGTGATATTGCTTTGTAAGTAAATACCACAATTTCTTTATCCATTTTTCACTTTCTGCGATGTTGAACTTGTACTGTAAACGAGGTTCTTGTAAACAGAGGTGTCCCAAACTTTGGGGTGGCTGTGTCTTTTTGATTTTAATTTCCCTAAGCTATAGGACCATAAGTGGAAGTGCCCTAGGCTCTGTTGCTTTGTTTTTTAGATGTTCCAAGAAACACCATACACTTCTCCCGAGTGTCTGTTGGCAATTTACATCGCGCCAATCAGCATAACAAGGCTCACAGTTCTCCATGGCCTGTCCTGCCTTTCTGGATTTTACACTTTTTTCAGATGGCCTCTTTGACCGGGGGGAAGTGAGACTTCATTGTAGTGCAGATTTCCTTTGCAAGCTTGCTTGGTTGGCCAAAAAGGGCGTATGCGTTTTTTCCTGAATATATTCAGGAAAAAACGCATACGCCCTTTTTGGCCAAGTGCATCATTGTGGACGTTCTGCCTCTTTTCCTATGCTTTCAATGTAATTCCAGTCTACCTCCTGAAATCGGTTTCCTGCAATTCTGCCCTGCTTTCAAGTCCTCTTGGCAGCCTTACTTCAGTATATTTTTGGACGATAGCTGTCATTTATAACTCTGCAGGTTTGTGAATTACAGTGCCCCTGAGCTCCTTTCTTCAACTCGCTTTCTTTTGAGCTGACCGCAACAACGCAGGATGGCTTCAGGCCCTAATCTGGTTCAGGCATGGCACGCTGAGCCTTTGGTTATTTCCTCTTCCTGGTGGGAAATGAGAGTTAAATTTGCCCGTCCAGACACCTCCAGCTAGTCTCTCATTGGTTCTCCCTATTCCTGTTCATCTTCCACAGAAATTGCAAACTGGGCCAAACAGGAGGTTAAAGGCGCTGACTCTCCAAGTCGGGATAGTGTTAGTAAAGCGTCTGGAATGTTGCACCCGAGTACCGGGGAGGAAAACTGAGACATATTTGAACATGTCTCCTGTTCACACGGTTGATCATACTCTGGGTTCCACATGCATGTTTTAGCTGAAGGAAGAATACCTTAAACCTGGAGAGTTGAGACCCGTGGAATGGGTACCATGCAATATGACTTCAAAGGGTCTTCATTTGCTCACCGAAGCTCTCCAATCCTATCACTGCTGCATTTATGCCCCTGTACACACGCTTGATTCTCTTATGGAGACATAGCAATCCATAGGTTTTAAGATACTTACTAGTCAGGTACATTCTTAGGCGTTTAATTTGGGGTGTTGAGTCCATTTCGTTGAGCAAGGAGTAGCTCTTGTCTATTCCATATTTGGCTTAAGGAACTTTATCTGTGCTCATTTCAATCTCTGGTTTTATGCAGCACCCCAACTCACCTTTCCCCTTAAGCAAGCATAAGTTGGTTTTCTAAATTTGAGACCCTGTTCTGTTTTGGAATTCAGTTCCTGTGTAGCCAAGTTTACATTCCGTGTATTAGTGATATCTTATGATGTTTCTTTTTCTGTGTGACTTATTTCAGTTAGAATCATCGTACCTGAATCCACTCATTATGCTGCTACGGGCCTGATGAAATACATTTCATTGCTGAGTGATACTGCATTGTACGTAAGTACCACAAGTTCTTTATCCATTTTTCACTTTCTGTGATATTGAACTTGTACGGTAAACGAGGTTCTTGTAAACAGAGGCGTCCCAAACTTTGGGGTGGCTGTGTCTTTTTGATTTTAATTTCCCTAAGCTATAGGACCATAAGTGGAAGTGCCCTAGGCTTTGTTGCTTTGTTTCTTAGTTCCTTCAGGAAACACCATACACTTCTCCCGAGTGTCTGTTGGCAATTTACATCCCGCCCATGAGCATAACAAGGCTCCCAGTTCTCCATGGCCTGTCCTGCCTTTCTGGATTTTACACTTTTTTCAGATGGCCCTTTTGACCTGGGGGAAGTGAGACTTCATTGTAGTGCAGATTTCCTTTGCAAGTTTGCTTGGTTGGCCAAAAAGTGCGTATGCGTTTTTTCCTGAATATATTCAGGAAAAAACGCATACGCCCTTTTTGGCCAAGTGCATCATTGTGGACGTTCTGCCTATTTTCCTATGCTTTCAATGCAATTCCAGTCTACCTCCTGAAATCGGTTTCCTGCAATTCTGCCCCGCTTTCAAGTCCTCTTGGCAGCCTTACTTCAGTATATTTTTGGACGATAGCTGTCATTTATAACTCTGCAGGTTTGTGCATTACAGTGCCCCTGAGCTCCTTTCTTCAACTTGCTTTCTTTTGAGGTGGTCACAACACCGCAGGATGGCTTCAGGCCCTAATCTGGTTCCGGCACGGCATGCTGAGCCTTTGGTTATTTCCTCTTCCTGGTGGGAAATGAGAGTTAAATTTGCCCGTCCAGACACCTCCAGCTAGTCTCTCATTGGTTCTCCCTATTCCTGTTCATCTTCTGCAGAAATTGCAAACTGGGCCAAACAGGAGGTTAAAGGCGCTGACTCTCCAAGTGGGGAGAGTGTTAGTAAAGCGTCTGGAATGTTGCACCCGAGTACCAGGGGAGGAAAACTGAGACATATTTGAACACGTCTCCCGTTCACACGGTTGATCATACTCTGGGTTCCACATGCATGTTTTAGCTGAAGGAAGAATACCTTAAACCTGGGTAGTTGACACCCGTGGAATGGGTACCATGAAATATGACTTCAAAGGGTATTCATTTGCTCAGTGAACCTCTCCAATCCTATCACTGCTGCGTTTATGCCCCTGTACACATGCTTGATTCTCTTTCGGAGACATAGCAATCCATAGGTTTTAAGATACTTACTAGTCAGGTACATTCTTAGGCGTTTAATATGCGGTGTTGAGTCCATTTCGTTGAGCAAGGAGTAGCTCTTGTCTATTCCATATTTGGCTTAAGGAACTTTATCTGTGCTCATTTCAATCACTGGTTTTATGCAGCACCCCAACTCACCTTTCCCCTTAAGCAAGAATAAGTTGGTTTTCTAAATTTGAGACACTGTTCTGTTCTGTAATTCAGTTCCTGTGTAGCCAAGTTTACATTCCGTGTATTACTGATATCTTATGATGTTTCTTTTTCTGTGTGACTTATTTCAGTTAGAATCATCATATCTGAATCCACTCATTGTGCTGCTAAGGGCCTGATGACATAGATTTCAGTGCTGAGTGATATTGCTTTGTAAGTAAATACCACAACTTATTTATCCATTTTTCAATTTCTGCGATGTTGAACTTGTACTGTAAACGAGGTTCTTGTAAACAGAGCCGTCCCAAACTTTGGGGTGGCTGTGTCTTTTTGATTTTAATTTCCCTAAGCTATAGGACCATAAGTGGAAGTGCCCTAGGCTCTGTTGCTTTGTTTTTTAGATGTTTCAGGAAACACCATACACTTCTCCCGGGTGTCTGTTGGCAATTTACATCCCGCCCATCAGCATAACAAGGCTCCCAGTTCTCCATGGCCTGTCCTGCCTTTCTGGATTTTACACTTTTTTCAGATGGCCCTTTTGACCGGTGGAAAGTGAGACTTCATTGTAGTGCAGATTTCCTTTGCAAGTTTGCTTGGTTGGCCAAAAAGTGCGTATGCGATTTTTCCTGAATATATTCAGGAAAAAACGCATACGCCCTTTATGGCCAAGTGCATCATTGTGGACGTTCTGCCTCTTTTCCTATGCTTTCAATGCAATTCCAGTCTACCTCCTGAAATCGGTTTCCTGCAATTCTGCCCCGCTTTCAAGTCCTCTTGGCAGCCTTACTTCAGTATATTTTTGGACGATAGTTGTCATTTATAACTCTGCAGGTTTGTGAATTACAATGCCCCTGAGCTCCTTTCTTCAACTCGCTTTCTTGTGACCTGGCTGCAACACCGCAGGGTGGCTTCAGGCCCTAATCTGGTTCCGGCACGGCATGCTGAGCCTTTGGTTAATTCCTCTTCCTGGTGGGAAATGAGAGTTAAATTTGCCCTTCCAGACATCTCCAGCTAGTCTCTCATTGGTTCTCGCTATTCCTGTTCATCTTCCGCAGAAATTGCAAACTGGGCCAAATAGGAGGTTAAAGGGACTGACTCTCCAAGTTGGGAGAGTGTTAGTAAAGCATTTGGAATGTTGCACCCGAGTACCAGGGTACGAAAACTGAGACATATTTGAACACGTCTCCCGATCACATGGTTGATCATACTCTAGGTTCCACATGCATGTTTTAGCTGAAGGAAGAATACCTTAAACCTGGGTAGTTGAAACCCGTGGAATGGGTACCATGCAATATGACTTCAAAGGGTCTTCATTTGCTCAGTGAACCTCTCCAATCCTATCACTGCTGCGTTTATGCCCCTGTACACATGCTTGATTCTCTTTTGGAGACATAGCAATCCATAGGTTTTAAGATACTTACTAGTCAGGTACATTCTTAGGCGTTTAATTTGGGGTGTTGAGTCCATTTCGTTGAGCAAGGAGTAGCTCTTGTCTATTCCATATTTGGCTTAAGGAACTTTATCTGTGCTCATTTCAATCTCTGGTTTTATGCAGCACCCCAACTCACCTTTCCCCTTAAGCAAGCATAAGTTGCTTTTCTAAATTTGAGACACTGTTCTGTTCTGTAATTCAGTTCCTGTGTAGCCAAGTTTACATTCCGTGTATTACTGATACCTTATGATGTTTCTTTTTCTGTGTGACTTATTTCAGTTAGAATCATCATATCTGAATCCACTCATTGTGCTGCTAAGGGCCTGATGACATAGATTTCAGTGCTGAGTGATATTGATTTGTAAGTAAATACCACAACTTCTTTATCCATTTTTCAATTTCTGCGATGTTGAACTCGTACTGTAAACGAGGTTCTTGTAAACAGAGGCGTCCCAAACTTTGGGGTGGCTGTGTCTTTTTGATTTTAATTTCCCTAAGCTATAGGACCATAAGTGGAAGTGCCCTAGGCTCTGTTGCTTTGTTTTTTAGATGTTTCAGGAAACACCATACTCTTCTCCCGAGTGTCTGTTGGCAATTTACATCCCGCCCATCAGCATAACAAGGCTCCCAGTTCTCCATGGCCTGTCCTGCCTTTCTGGATTTTACACTTTTTTCAGATGGCCCTTTTGACCGGGGGGAAGTGAGACTTCATTGTAGTGCAGATTTCCTTTCCAAGTTTGCTTGGTTGGCCAAAAAGGGCGTATGCGTTTTTTCCTGAATATATTCAGGATAAAACGCATACGCCCTTTTTGGCCAAGTGCATCATGGTGGACGTTCTGCCTCTTTTCCTATGCTTTCAATGCAATTCCAGTCTACCTCCTGAAATCGGTTTCCTGCAATTCTGCCCCGCTTTCAAGTCCTCTTGATAGCCTTACTTCAGTATATTTTTGGACGATAGCTGTCATTTATAACTCTGCAGATTTGTGAATTACAGTGCCCCTGAGCTCCTTTCTTCAACTCGCTTTCTTGTGAACTGGCCCCAACACCGCAGGATGGCTTCAGGCCCTAATCTGGTTCCGGCATGGCACACTGAGCCTTTGGTTATTTCCTCTTCCTGGTGGGAAATGAGAGTTAAATTTGCCCGTCCAGACACCTCCAGCTAGTCTCTCATTGGTTCTCACTATTCCTGTTCATCTGCAGAAATTGCAAACTGGGCCAAACAGGAGGTTAAAGGCGCTGACTCTCCAAGTGGGGAGAGTGTTAGTAAAGCGTCTGGAATGTTGCACCCGAGTACCAGGGGAGGAAAACTGAGACATATTTGAACACGTCTCCCGTTCACATGGTTGATCATACTCTGGGTTCCACATGCATGTATTAGCTGAAGGAAGAATACCTTAAACCTGGAGAGTTGAGACCCGTGTAATGGGTACCATGCAATATGACTTCAAAGGGTCTTCATTTGCTCAGTGAACCTCTCCAATCCTATCACTGCTGCGTTTATGCCCCGTACACATGCTTGATTCTCTTTTGGAGACATAGCAATCCATAGGTTTTAAGATACTTACTACTCAGGTACATTCTTAGGCGTTTAATATGCGGTGTTGAGTCCATTTCGTTGAGCAAGGAGTAGCTCTAGTCTATTCCATATTTGGCTTAAGGAACTTTATCTGTGCTCATTTCAATCTCTGGTTTTATGCAGCACCCCAACTCACCTTTCCCCTTAAGCAAGCATAAGTTGGTTTTCTAAATTTGAGACCCTGTTCTGTTTTGGAATTCAGTTCCTGTGTAGCCAAGTTTACATTCCGTGTATTACTGATAACTTATGATGTTTCTTTTTCTTTGTGACTTATTTCAGTTAGTATCATCATAGCTGAATCCACTCCTTGTGCTGCTAAGGGCCTGATGACATAGATTTCATTGCTGAGTGATATTGCTTTGTAAGTAAATACCACAACTTCTTTATCCATTTTTCACTTTCTGCGATGTTGAACTTGTACTGTAAACGAGGTTCTTGTAAACAGAGGCGTCCCAAACTTTGGGGTGGCTGTGTCTTTTTGATTTTAATTTCCCTAAGCTATAGGACCATAAGTGGAAGTGCCCTAGGCTCTGTTGCTTTGTTTTTTAGATGTTCCAGGAAACACCATACACTTCTCCCGAGTGTCTGTTGGCAATTTACATCCCGCCCATCAGCATAACAAGGCTCCCAGTTCTCCATGGCCTGTCCTGCCTTTCTGGATTTTACACTTTTTTCAGATGGCCCTTTTGACCGGGGGGAAGTGAGACTTCATTGTAGTGCAGATTTCCTTTGCAAGCTTGCTTGGTTGGCCAAAAAGGGCGTATGCGTTTTTTCCTGAATATATTCAGGAAAAAACGCATACGCCCTTTTTGGCCAAGTGCATCATTGTGGACGTTCTGCCTCTTTTCCTATGCTTTCAATGCAATTCCAGTCTACCTCCTGAAATCGGTTTCCTGCAATTCTGCCCCGCTTTCAAGTCCTCTTGGCAGCCTTACTTCAGTATATTTTTGGACGATAGCTGTCATTTATAACTCTGCAGGTTTGTGAATTACAGTGCCCCTGAGCTCCTTTCTTCAACTCGCTTTCTTTTGAGCTGGCCGCAACACCGCAGGATGTCTTCAGGCCCTAATCTGGTTCCGGCACGGCACGCTGAGCCTTTGGTTATTTCCTCTTCCTGGTGGGAAATGAGAGTTAAATTTGCCCGTCCAGACACCTCCAGCTAGTCTCTCATTGGTTCTCACTATTCCTGTTCATCTTCCACAGAAATTGCAAACTGGGCCAAACAGGATGTTAAAAGCGCTGACTCTCCAAGTGGGGAGAGTGTTAGTAAAGCGTCTGGAATGTTGCACCCGAGTACCAGGGGAGGTAAACTGAGACATATTTGAAGAAGTCTCCCATTCACACGGTTGATCATACTCTGGGTTCCACATGCATGTTTTAGCTGAAGGAAGAATACCTTAAACCTGGGTAGTTGACACCCGTGGAATGGGTACCATGAAATATGACTTCAAAGGGTATTCATTTGCTCAGTGAACCTCTCCAATCCTATCACTGCTGCTTTTATGCCCCTGTACACATGCTTGATTCTCTTTCGGAGACATAGCAATCCATAGGTTTTAAGATACTTACTAGTCAGGTACATTCTTAGGCGTTTAATATGGGGTGTTGAGTCCATTTCGTTGAGCAAGGAGTAGCTCTTGTCTATTCCATATTTGGCTTAAGGAACTTTATCTGTGCTCATTTCAATCTCTGGTTTTATGCAGCACCCCAACTCACCTTTCCCCTTAAGCAAGAATAAGTTGGTTTTCTAAATTTGAGACACTGTTCTGTTCTGTAATTCAGTTCCTGTGTAGCCAAGTTTACATTCCGTGTATTACTGATATCTTATGATGTTTCTTTTTCTGTGTGACTTATTTCAGTTAGAATCATCATATCTGAATCCACTCATTGTGCTGCTAAGGGCCTGATGACATAGATTTCAGTGCTGAGTGATATTGCTTTGTAAGTAAATACCACAACTTATTTATCCATTTTTCAATTTCTGCGATGTTGAACTTGTACTGTAAACGAGGTTCTTGTAAACAGAGGCGTCCCAAACTTTGGGGTGGCTGTGTCTTTTTGATTTTAATTTCCCTAAGCTATAGGACCATAAGTGGAAGTGCCCTAGGCTCTGTTGCTTTGTTTTTTAGATGTTTCAGGAAACACCATACACTTCTCCCGGGTGTCTGTTGGCAATTTACATCCCGCCCATCAGCATAACAAGGCTCCCAGTTCTCCATGGCCTGTCCTGCCTTTCTGGATTTTACACTTTTTTCAGATGGCCCTTTTGACCGGGGGAAAGTGAGACTTCATTGTAGTGCAGATTTCCTTTGCAAGTTTGCTTGGTTGGCCAAAAAGGGCGTATGCGTTTTTTCCTGAATATATTCAGGAAAAAACGCATACGCCCTTTTTGGCCAAGTGCATCATTGTGGACGTTCTGCCTCTTTTCCTATGCTTTCAATGCAATTCCAGTCTACCTCCTGAAATCGGTTTCCTGCAATTCTGCCCCGCTTTCAAGTCCTCTTGGCAGCCTTACTTCAGTATATTTTTGGACGATAGCTGTCATTTATAACTCTGCAGGTTTGTGAATTACAGTGCCCCTGAGCTCCTTTCTTCAACTCGCTTTCTTGTGACCTGGCCGCAACACCGCAGGATGGCTTCAGGCCCTAATCTGGTTCCGGCACGGCACGCTGAGCCTTTGGTTAATTCCTCTTCCTGGTGGGAAATGAGAGTTAAATTTGCCCGTCCAGACACCTCCAGCTAGTCTCTCATTGGTTTTCGCTATTCCTGTTCATCTTCCGCAGAAATTGCAAACTGGGCCAAACAGGAGGTTAAAGGGACTGACTCTCCAAGTAGGGAGAGTGTTAGTAAAGCGTCTGGAATGTTGCACCCGAGTACCAGGGTACGAAAACTGAGACATATTTGAACACGTCTCCCGATCACACGGTTGATCATAGTCTAGGTTCCACATGCATGTTTTAGCTGAAGGAAGAATACCTTAAAACTGGGTGGTTGAAACCCGTGGAATGGGTACCATGCAATATGACTTCAAAGGGTCTTCATTTGCTCCTCGAACATCTCCAATCCTATCACTGCTGCGTTTATGCCCCTGTACACACGCTTGATTCTCTTTCGGAGACATAGCAATCCATAGGTTTTAAGATACTTACAAGTCAGGTACATTCTTAGGCGTTTAATTTGGGGTGTTGAGTCCATTTCGTTGAGCAAGGAGTAGCTCTTGTCTATTCCATATTTGGCTTAAGGAACTTTATCTGTGCTCATTTCAATCTCTGGTTTTATGCAGCACCCCAACTCACCTTTCCCCTTAAGCAAGCATAAGTTGGTTTTCTAAATTTGAGACCCTGTTCTGTTCTGTAATTCAGTTCCTGTGTAGCCAAGTTTACATTCCGTGTATTAGTGATATCTTATGATGTTTCTATTTCTGTGTGACTTATTTCAGTTAGAATCATCATACCTGAATCCACTCATTGTGCTGCTAAGGGCCTGATGACATAGATTTCATTGCTGAGTGATATTGCTTTGTAAGTAAATACCACAACTTCTTTATCCATTTTTCACTTTCTGCGATGTTGAACTTGTACTGTAAACGAGGTTCTTGTAAACAGAGCCGTCCCAAACTTTGGGGTGGCTGTGTCTTTTTGATTTTAATTTCCCTAAGCTATAGGACCATAAGTGGAAGTGCCCTAGGCTCTGTTGCTTTGTTTTTTAGATGTTTCAGGAAACACCATACACTTCTCCCGAGTGTCTGTTGGCAATTTACATCCCACCCATCAGCATAACAAGGCTCCCAGTTCTCCATGGCCTGTCCTGCCTTTCTGGATTTTACACTTTTTTCAGATGGCCCTTTTGACCAGGGGGAAGTGAGACTTCATTGTAGTGCAGATTTCCTTTGCAAGCTTGCTTGGTTGGCCAAAAAGGGCGTATGCGTTTTTTCCTGAATATATTCAGGAAAAAACGCATACGCCCTTTTTGGCCAAGTGCATCATTGTGGACGTTCTGCCTCTTTTCCTATGCTTTCAATGCAATTCCAGTCTACCTCCTGAAATCGGTTTCCTGCAATTCTGCCCCGCTTTCAAGTCCTCTTGGCAGCCTTACTTCAGTATATTTTTGGACGATAGCTGTCATTTATAACTCTGCAGGTTTCTGAATTACAGTGCCCCTGAGCTCCTTTCTTCAACTCGCTTTCTTGTGACCTGGCCGCAACACCGCAGGATGGCTTCAGGCCCTAATCTGGTTCCGGCAAGGCACGCTGAGCGTTTGGTTAATTCCTCTTCCTGCTGGGACATGAGAGTTAAATTTGCCCGTCCAGACACCTCCAGCTAGTCTCTCATTGGTTCTCCCTATTCCTGTCCATCTTCCGCAGAAATTGCAAACTGGGCCAAACAGGAGGTTAAACGGACTGACTCTCCAAGTCGGGAGACTGTTAGTAAAGCATCTGGAATGTTGCACCCGAGTACCAGGGGACGAAAACTGAGACATATTTGAACACGTCTCCCGATCACATGGTTGATCATACTCTAGGTTCCACATGCATGTTTTAGCTGAATGAAGAATAACTTAAACCTGGGTAGTTGAAACCCGTGGAATGGGTACCATGCAATATGACTTCAAAGGGTCTTCATTTGCTCATCGAACCTCACCAGTCCTATCACTGCTGCGTTTATGCTCCTGTACACATGCTTGATTCTCTTTCGGAGACATAGCAATCCATAGGTTTTAAGATACTTACTAGTCAGGTACATTCTTAGGCGTTTAATATGCGGTGTTGAGTCCATTTCTTTGAGCAAGGAGTAGCTATTGTCTATTCCGTATTTGGCTTCAGGAACTTTATCTGTGCTCATTTCAATCTCTGGTTTTATGCAGCACCCCAACTCACCTTTCCCCTTAAGCAAGCAGAAGTTGGTTTTCTAAATTTGAGACCCTGTTCTGTTCTGTAATTCAGTTCCTGTGTAGCCAAGTTTACATTCCGTGTATTAGTGATATCTTATGATGTTTCTTTTTCTGTGTGACTTATTTCAGTTAGAATCATCGTACCTGAATCCACTCATTATGCTGCTACGGGCCTGATGACATAGATTTCATTGCTGAGTGATACTGCATTGTACGTAAGTACCACAAGTTCTTTATCCATTTTTCACTTTCTGTGATATTGAACTTGTACGGTAAATGAGGTTCTTGTAAACAGAGGCGTCCCAAACTTTGGGGTGGCTGTGTCTTTTTGATTTTAATTTCCGTAAGCTATAGGACCATAAGTGGAAGTGCCCTAGGCTCTGTTGCTTTGTTTTTTAGATGTTTCAGGAAACACCATACACTTCTCCCGAGTGTCTGTTGGCAATTTACATCCCGCCCATCAGCATAACAAGGCTCCCAGTTCTCCATGGCCTGTCCTGCCTTTCTGGATTTTACACTTTTTTCAGATGGCCCTTTTGACCGGGGGGAAGTGAGACTTCATTGTAGTGCAGATTTCCTTTGCAAGCTTGCTTGGTTGGCCAAAAAGGGCATATGCGTTTTTTCCTGAATATATTCAGGAAAAAACGCATACGCCCTTTTTGGCCAAGTGCATCATTGTGGACGTTCTGCCTCTTTTCCTATGCTTTCAATGTAATTCCAGTCTACCTCCTGAAATCGGTTTCCTGCAATTCTGCCCTGCTTTCAAGTCCTCTTGGCAGCCTTACTTCAGTATACTTTGGACGATAGCTGTCATTTATAACTCTGCAGGTTTGTGAATTACAGTGCCCCTGAGCTCCTTTCTTCAACTCGCTTTCTTTTGAGCTGGCCGCAACAACGCAGGATGGCTTCAGGCCCTAATCTGTTTCAGGCATGGCACGCTGAGCCTTTGGTTATTTCCTCTTCCTGGTGGGAAATGAGAGTTAAATTTGCCCGTCCAGACACCTCCAGCTAGTCTCTCATTGGTTCTCCCTATTCCTGTTCATCTTCCACAGAAATTGCAAACTGGGCCAAACAGGAGGTTAAAGGCGCTGACTCTCCAAGTCGGGGGAGTGTTAGTAAAGCGTCTGGAATGTTGCACCCGAGTACCGGGGAGGAAAACTGAGACATATTTGAACACGTCTCCTGTTCACACGGTTGATCATACTCTGGGTTCCACATGCATGTTTTAGCTGAAGGAAGAATACCTTAAACCTGGAGAGTTGAGACCCGTGGAATGGGTACCATGCAATATGACTTCAAAGGGTCTTCATTTGCTCACCGAACCTCTCCAATCCTATCACTGCTGCATTTATGCCCCTGTACACACGCTTGATTCTCTTATGGAGACATAGCAATCCATAGGTTTTAAGATACTTACTAGTCAGTTACATTCTTAGGCGTTTAATTTGGGGTGTTGAGTCCATTTCGTTGAGCAAGGAGTAGCTCTTGTCTATTCCATATTTGGCTTAAGGAACTTTATCTGTGCTCATTTCAATCTCTGGTTTTATGCAGCACCCCAACTCACCTTTCCCCTTAAGCAAGCAGAAGTTGGTTTTCTAAATTTGAGACCCTGTTCTGTTCTGTAATTCAGTTCCTGTGTAGCCAAGTTTACATTCCGTGTATTAGTGATATCTTATGATGTTTCTTTTTCTGTGTGACTTATTTCAGTTAGAATCATCATACCTGAATCCACTCATTGTGCTGCTAAGGGCCTGATGACATAGATTTCATTGCTGAGTGATATTGCTTTGTAAGTAAATACAACTTCTTTATCCATTTTTCACTTTCTGCGATGTTGAACTTGTACTGTAAACAAGGATCTTTTAAACAGAGGCGTCCCAAATTTTGGGGTGGCTGTGTCTTTTTGATTTTAATTTCCCTAAGCTATAGGTCCATAAGTGGAAGTGCCCTAGGCTCTGTTGCTTTGTTTTTTAGATGTTTCAGGAAACACCATACACTTTCCCGAGTTTCTGTTGGCAATTTACATCCCGCCCATCAGCATAACTAGGATCCCAGTTCTCCATGGCCTGTCCTGCCTTTCTGGATTTTACACTTTTTTCAGATGGCCCTTTTGACCGGGGGGAAGTGAGACTTCATTGTAGTGCAGATTTCCTTTGCAAGCTTGCTTGGTTGGCCAAAAAGGGCGTATGCGTTTTTTCCTGAATATATTCAGGAAAAAACGCATACGCCCTTTTTGGCCAAGTGCATCATTGTGGACGTTCTGCCTCTATTCCTATGCTTTCAATGCAATTCCAGTCTACCTCCTGAAATCGGTTTCCTGCAATTCTGCCCCGCTTTCAAGTCCTCTTGGCAGCCTTACTTCAGTATATTTTTGGACAATAGCTGTCATTTATAACTCTGCAGGTTTGTGAATTACAGTGCCCCTGAGCTCCTTTCTTCAACTCCCTTTCTTGTGAGATGGCCGCAACACCGCAGGATGGCTTCAGGCCCTAATCTGGTTCCGGCACGGCACGCTGAGCCTTTGGTTAATTCCTCTTCCTGGTGGGAAATGAGAGTTAAATTTGCCCGTCCAGACACCTCCAGCTAGTCTCTCATTGGTTCTCGCTATTCCTGTTCATCTTCCGCAGAAATTGCAAACTGAGCCATACAGGAGGTTAAAGGGACTGACTCTCCATGTCAGGAGAGTGTTAGTAAAGCGTCTGGAATGTTGCACCCGAGTACCAGGGTACGAAAACTGAGACATATTTGAACACGTCTCCCGTTCACACGGTTGATCATACTCTGGGTTCCACGTGCATGATTTAGCTGAAGGAACAATACCTTAAACCTGGAGAGTTGAGACCCGTGGAATGGGTAGCATGCAATATGACTTCAAAGGGTATTCATTTGCTCACCGAACCTCTCCAATCCTATCACTGCTGCGTTTATGCCCCTGTACACACGCTTGATTCTCTTTTGGAGACATAGCAATCCATAGGTTTTAAGATACTTACTAGTCAGGTACATTCTTAGGCGTTTAATATGCGGTGTTGAGTCCATTTCGTTGAGCAAGGAGTAGCTCTTGTCTATTCCATATTTGGCTTAAGGAACTTTATCTGTGCTCATTTCAATCTCTGGTTTTATGCAGCACCCCAACTCACCTTTCCCCTTAAGCAAGCATAAGTTGGTTTTCTAAATTTGAGACCCTGTTCTGTTTTGGAATTCAGTTCCTGTGTAGCCAAGTTTACATTCCGTGTATTACTGATATCTTATGATGTTTCTTTTTCTGTGTGACTTATTTCAGTTAGAATCATCATACCTGAATCCACTCATTATGCTGCTACGGGCCTGATGACATAGATTTCATTGCTGAGTGATACTGCATTGTACGTAAGTACCACAAGTTCTTTATCCATTTTTCACTTTCTGTGATATTGAACTTGTACGGTAAACGAGGTTCTTGTAAACAGAGGCGTCCCAAACTTTGGGGTGGCTGTGTCTTTTTGATTTTAATTTCCCTAAGCTATAGGACCATAAGTGGAAGTGCCCTAGGCTCTGTTGCTTTGTTTTTTAGATGTTTCAGGAAACACCATACACTTCTCCCGAGTGTCTGTTGGCAATTTACATCCCGCCCATCAGCATAACAAGGCTCCCAGTTCTCCATGGCCTGTCCTGCCTTTCTGGATTTTACACTTTTTTCAGATGGCCCTTTTGACCGGGGGGAAGTGAGACTTCATGTAGTGCAGATTTCCTTTGCAAGCTTGCTTTGTTGGCCTAAAAGGGCGTATGCATTTTTTCCTGAATATATTCAGGAAAAAACGCATACGCCCTTTTTGGCCAAGTGCATCATTGTGGACGTTCTGCCTCTTTTCCTATGCTTTCAATGCAATTCCAGTCTACCTCCTGAAATCGGTTTCCTGCAATTCTGCCCCGCTTTCAAGTCCTCTTGGGAGCCTTACTTCAGTATATTTTTGGACGATAGCTGTCATTTATAACTCTGCAGGTTTCTGAATTACAGTGCCCCTGAGCTCCTTTCTTCAACTCGCTTTCTTGTGAGCTGGCCTCAACACCGCAGGATGGCTTCAGGCCCTAATCTGGTTCCGGCAAGGCACGCTGGGCCTTTGGTTAATTCCTCTTCCTGGTGGGAAATGAGAGTTAAATTTGCCCGTCCAGACACCTCCAGCTAGTCTCTCATTGGTTCTCCCTATTCCTGTTCATCTTCCGCAGAAATTGCAAAGTGGGCCAAACAGGAGGTTAAAGGGACTGACTCTCCAAGTCGGGAGAGTGTTAGTAAAGCATCTGGAATGTTGCACCCGAGTACCAGGGTACGAAAACTGAGACATATTTGAACACGTCTCCCGATCACATGGTTGATCATACTCTAGGTTCCACATGCATGTTTTAGCTGAATGAAGAATAACTTAAACCTGGGTAGTTGAAACCCGTGGAATGGGTACCATGCAATATGACTTCAAAGGGTCTTCATTTGCTCATCGAACCTCTCCAATCCTATCACTGCTGCGTTTATGCCCCTGTACACATGCTTGATTCTCTTTTGGAGACATAGCAATCCATAGGTTTTAAGATACTTACTAGTCAGGTACATTCTTAGGCGTTTAATATGGGGTGTTGAGTCCATTTCGTTGAGCAAGGAGTAGCTCTTGTCTATTCCATATTTGGCTTAAGGAACTTTATCTGTGCTCATTTCAATCTCTGGTTTTATGCAGCACCCCAACTCACCTTTACCCTTAAGCAAGCATAAGTTGGTTTTCTAAATTTGAGACCCTGTTCTGTTCTGTAATTCAGTTCCTGTGTAGCCAAGTTTACATTCCGTGTATTACTGATATCTTATGATGTTTCTTTTTCTGTGTGACTTATTTCAGTTAGAATCATCATACCTGAATCCACTCATTGTGCTGCTAAGGGCCTGATGAGATAGATTTCTTTCCTGAGTCATATTGCTTTGTAAGTAAATACAACTTCTTTATCCATTTTTCACTTTCTGCGATGTTGAACTTGTACTGTAAACAAGGATCTTTTAAACAGAGGCGTCCCAAATTTTGGGGTGGCTGTGTCTTTTTGATTTTAATTTCCCTAAGCTATAGGTCCATAAGTGGAAGTGCCCTAGGCTCTGTTGCTTTGTTTTTTAGATGTTTCAGGAAACACCATACACTTTCCCGAGTTTCTGTTGGCAATTTACATCCCGCCCATCAGCATAACTAGGCTCCCAGTTCTCCATGGCCTGTCCTGCCTTTCTGGATTTTACACTTTTTTCAGATGGCCCTTTTGACCGGGGGGAAGTGAGACTTCATTGTAGTGCAGATTTCCTTTGCAAGCTTGCTTGGTTGGCCAAAAAGGGCGTATGCGTTTTTTCCTGAATATATTCAGGAAAAAACGCATACGCCCTTTTTGACCAAGTGCATCATTGTGGACGTTCTGCCTCTTTTCCTATGCTTTCAATGCAATTCCAGTCTACCTCCTGAAATCGGTTTCCTGCAATTCTGCCCCGCTTTCAAGTCCTCTTGGCAGCCTTACTTCAGTATATTTTTGGACGATAGCTGTCATTTATATCTCTGCAGGTTTGTGAATTACAGTGCCCCTGAGCTCCTTTCTTCAACTCGCTTTCTTGTGACATGGCCGCAACACCGCAGGATGGCTTCAGGCCCTAATCTGGTTCTGGCATGGCACGCTGAGCCTTTGGTTAATTCCTCTTCCTGGTGGGAAATGAGAGTTAAATTTGCCCGTCCAGACACCTCCAGCTAGTCTCTCATTGGTTCTCCCTATTCCTGTTCATATTCCGCAGAAATTGCAAACTGGGCCAAACAGGAGGTTAAAGGCGCTGACTCTCCAAGTGGGGAGATTGTTAGTAAAGCGTCTGGAATGTTGCACCCGAGTACCAGGGGAGGAAAACTGAGACACATATGAACACGTCTCCCATTCACACGATTGATCATACTCTGGGTTACACGTGCATGATTTAGCTGAAGGAAGAATACCTTAAACCTGGAGAGTTGAGACCCGTGGAATGGGTACCATGCAATATGACTTCAAAGGGTCTTCATTTGCTCACCGAACCTCTCCAATCCTATCACTGCTGCGTTTATGCCCCTGTACACACGCTTGATTCTCTTTTGGAGACATAGCAATCCATAGGTTTTAAGATACTTACTAGTCAGGTACATTCTTAGGTGTTTAATATGCGGTGTTGAGTCCATTTCGTTGAGCAAGGAGTAGCTCTTGGCTATTCCATATTTGGCTTAAGGAACTTTATCTGTGCTCATTTCAATCTCTGGTTTTATGCAGCACCCCAACTCACCTTTCCCCTTAAGCAAGCATAAGATGGTTTTCTAAATTTGAGACCCTGTTCTGTTTTGGAATTCAGTTCCTGTGTAGCCAAGTTTACATTCCGTGTATTAGTGATATCTTATGATGTTTCTTTTTCTGTGTGACTTATTTCAGTTAGAATCATCGTACCTGAATCCACCCATTATGCTGCTACGGGCCTGATGACATAGATTTCATTGCTGAGTGATACTGCATTGTACGTATGTACCACAAGTTCTTTATCCATTTTTCACTTTCTGTGATATTGAACTTGTACAGTAAAAGAGGTTCTTGTAAACATAGGTGTCCCAAACTTTGGGGTGGCTGTGTCTTTTTGATTTTAATTTCCCTAAGCTATAGGACCATAAGTGGAAGTGCCCTAGGCTCTGTTGCTTTGTTTTTTAGATGTTTCAGGAAACACCATACACTTCTCCCGAGTGTCTGTTGGCAATTTACATCGCGCCCATCAGCATAACAAGGCTCCCAGTTCTCCATGGCCTGTCCTGCCTTTCTTGATTTTACACTTTTTTCAGATGGCCCTTTTGACCGGGGGGAAGTGAGACTTCATTGTAGTGCAGATTTCCTTTGCAAGCTTGCTTGGTTGGCCAAAAAGGGCGTATGCGTTTTTTCCTGAATATATTCAGGAAAAAACGCATACGCCCTTTTTGGCCAAGTGCATCATTGTGGACGTTCTGCCTCTTTTCCTATGCTTTCAATGCAATTCCAGTCTACCTCCTGAAATCGGTTTCCTGCAATTCTGCCACGCTTTCAAGTCCTCTTGATAGCCTTACTTCAGTATATTTTTGGACGATAGCTGTCATTTATAACTCTGCAGATTTGTGAATTACAGTGCCCCTGAGCTCCTTTCTTCAACTCGCTTTCTTGTGAACTGGCCGCAACACCGCAGGATGGCTTCAGGCCCTAATCTGGTTCCGGCACGGCACACTGAGCCTTTGGTTATTTCCTCTTCCTGGTGGGAAATGAAAGTTAAATTTGCCCGTCCAGACACCTCCAGCTAGTCTCTCATTGGTTCTCACTATTCCTGTTCATCTGCAGAAATTGCAAACTGGGCCAAACAGGAGGTTAAAGGCGCTGACTCTCCAAGTGGGGAGAGTGTTAGTAAAGCGTCTGGAATGTTGCACCCGAGTACCAGGGGAGGAAAACTGAGACATATTTGAACACGTCTCCCATTCACACGGTTGATCATACTCTGGGTTCCACATGCATGTTTTAGCTGAAGGAAGAATACCTTAAACCTGGAGAGTTGAGACCCGTGGAATGGGTACCATGCAATATGACTTCAAAGGGTCTTCATTTGCTCACCGAACCTCTCCAATCCTATCACTGCTGCGTTTATGCCCCGTACACATGCTTGATTCTCTTTTGGAGACATAGCAATCCATAGGTTTTAAGATACTTACTACTCAGGTACATTCTTAGGCGTTTAATATGCGGTGTTGAGTCCATTTCGTTGAGCAAGGAGTAGCTCTAGTCTATTCCATATTTGGCTTAAGGAACTTTATCTGTGCTCATTTCAATCTCTGGTTTTATGCAGCACCCCAACTCACCTTTCCCCTTAAGCAAGCATAAGTTGGTTTTCTAAATTTGAGACCCTGTTCTGTTTTGGAATTCAGTTCCTGTGTAGCCAAGTTTACATTCCGTGTATTACTGATAACTTATGATGTTTCTTTTTCTTTGTGACTTATTTCAGTTAGTATCATCATAGCTGAATCCACTCATTGTGCTGCTAAGGGCCTGATGACATAGATTTCATTGCTGAGTGATATTGCTTTGTAAGTAAATACCACAACTTCTTTATCCATTTTTCACTTTCTGCGATGTTGAACTTGTACTGTAAACGAGGTTCTTGTAAACAGAGGCGTCCCAAACTTTGGGGTGGCTGTGTCTTTTTGATTTTAATTTCCCTAAGCTATAGGACCATAAGTGGAAGTGCCCTAGGCTCTGTTGCTTTGTTTTTTAGATGTTCCAGGAAACACCATACACTTCTCCCGAGTGTCTGTTGGCAATTTACATCCCGCCCATCAGCATAACAAGGCTCCCAGTTCTCCATGGCCTGTCCTGCCTTTCTGGATTTTACACTTTTTTCAGATGGCCCTTTTGACCGGGGGGAAGTGAGACTTCATTGTAGTGCAGATTTCCTTTGCAAGCTTGCTTGGTTGGCCAAAAAGGGCGTATGCGTTTTTTCCTGAATATATTCAGGAAAAAACGCATACGCCCTTTTTGGCCAAGTGCATCATTGTGGACGTTCTGCCTCTTTTCCTATGCTTTCAATGCAATTCCAGTCTACCTCCTGAAATCGGTTTCCTGCAATTCTGCCCCGCTTTCAAGTCCTCTTGGCAGCCTTACTTCAGTATATTTTTGGACGATAGCTGTCATTTATAACTCTGCAGGTTTGTGAATTACAGTGCCCCTGAGCTCCTTTCTTCAACTCGCTTTCTTTTGAGCTGGCCGCAACACCGCAGGATGTCTTCAGGCCCTAATCTGGTTCCGGCACGGCACGCTGAGCCTTTGGTTATTTCCTCTTCCTGGTGGGAAATGAGAGTTAAATTTGCCCGTCCAGACACCTCCAGCTAGTCTCTCATTGGTTCTCACTATTCCTGTTCATCTTCCACAGAAATTGCAAACTGGGCCAAACAGGATGTTAAAAGCGCTGACTCTCCAAGTGGGGAGAGTGTTAGTAAAGCGTCTGGAATGTTGCACCCGAGTACCAGGGGAGGTAAACTGAGACATATTTGAAGAAGTCTCCCATTCACACGGTTGATCATACTCTGGGTTCCACATGCATGTTTTAGCTGAAGGAAGAATACCTTAAACCTGGGTAGTTGACACCCGTGGAATGGGTACCATGAAATATAACTTCAAAGGGTATTCATTTGCTCAGTGAACCTCTCCAATCCTATCACTGCTGCTTTTATGCCCCTGTACACATGCTTGATTCTCTTTCGGAGACATAGCAATCCATAGGTTTTAATATACTTACTAGTCAGGTACATTCTTAGGCGTTTAATATGGGGTGTTGAGTCCATTTCATTGAGCAAGGAGTAGCTCTTGTCTATTCCATATTTGGCTTAAGGAACTTTATCTGTGCTCATTTCAATCTCTGGTTTTATGCAGCACCCCAACTCACCTTTCCCCTTAAGCAAGAATAAGTTGGTTTTCTAAATTTGAGACACTGTTCTGTTCTGTAATTCAGTTCCTGTGTAGCCAAGTTTACATTCCGTGTATTACTGATATCTTATGATGTTTCTTTTTCTGTGTGACTTATTTCAGTTAGAATCATCATATCTGAATCCACTCATTGTGCTGCTAAGGGCCTGATGACATAGATTTCAGTGCTGAGTGATATTGCTTTGTAAGTAAATACCACAACTTATTTATCCATTTTTCAATTTCTGCGATGTTGAACTTGTACTGTAAACGAGGTTCTTGTAAACAGAGGCGTCCCAAACTTTGGGGTGGCTGTGTCTTTTTGATTTTAATTTCCCTAAGCTATAGGACCATAAGTGGAAGTGCCCTAGGCTCTGTTGCTTTGTTTTTTAGATGTTTCAGGAAACACCATACACTTCTCCCGGGTGTCTGTTGGCAATTTACATCCCGCCCATCAGCATAACAAGGCTCCCAGTTCTCCATGGCCTGTCCTGCCTTTCTGGATTTTACACTTTTTTCAGATGGCCCTTTTGACCGGGGGAAAGTGAGACTTCATTGTAGTGCAGATTTCCTTTGCAAGTTTGCTTGGTTGGCCAAAAAGGGCGTATGCGTTTTTTCCTGAATATATTCAGGAAAAAACGCATACGCCCTTTATGGCCAAGTGCATCATTGTGGACGTTCTGCCTCTTTCCTATGCTTTCAATGCAATTCCAGTCTACCTCCTGAAATCGGTTTCCTGCAATTCTGCCCCGCTTTCAAGTCCTCTTGGCAGCCTTACTTCAGTATATTTTTGGACGATAGTTGTCATTTATAACTCTGCAGGTTTGTGAATTACAATGCCCCTGAGCTCCTTTCTTCAACTCGCTTTCTTGTGACCTGGCTACAACACCGCAGGATGGCTTCAGACCCTAATCTGGTTCCGGCACGGCACTCTGAGCCTTTGGTTAATTCCTCTTGCTGGTGGGAAATGAGAGTTAAATTTGCCCTTCCAGACATCTCCAGCTAGTCTCTCATTGGTTCCCGCTATTCCTGTTCATCTTCCGCAGAAATTGCAAACTGGGCCAAATAGGAGGTTAAAGGGACTGACTCTCCAAGTTGGGAGAGTGTTAGTAAAGCATCTGGAATGTTGCACCCGAGTACCAGGGTACGAAAACTGAGACATATTTGAACACGTCTCCCGATCACATGGTTGATCATACTCTAGGTTCCACATGCATGTTTTAGCTGAAGGAAGAATACCTTAAACCTGGGTAGTTGAAACCCGTGGAATGGGTACCATGCAATATGACTTCAAAGGGTCTTCATTTGCTCAGTGAACCTCTCCAATCCTATCACTGCTGCGTTTATGCCCCTGTACACATGCTTGATTCTCTTTCGGAGACATAGCAATCCATAGGTTTTAAGATACTTACTAGTCAGGTACATTCTTAGGCGTTTAATTTGGGGTGTTGAGTCCATTTCGTTGAGCAAGGAGTAGCTCTTGTCTATTCCATATTTGGCTTAAGGAACTTTATCTGTGCTCATTTCAATCTCTGGTTTTATGCAGCACCCCAACTCACCTTTCCCCTTAAGCAAGCATAAGTTGCTTTTCTAAATTTGAGACACTGTTCTGTTCTGTAATTCAGTTCCTGTGTAGCCAAGTTTACATTCCGTGTATTAGTGATATCTTATGATGTTTCTTTTTCTGTGTGACTTATTTCAGTTAGAATCATCATATCTGAATCCACTCATTGTGCTGCTAAGGGCCTGATGACATAGATTTCAGTGCTGAGTGATATTGCTTTGTAAGTAAATACCACAACTTCTTTATCCATTTTTCAATTTCTGCGATGTTGAACTTGTACTGTAAACGAGGTTCTTGTAAACAGAGGCGTCCCAAACTTTGGGGGTGGCTGTGTCTTTTTGATTTTAATTTCCCTAAGCTATAGGACCATAAGTGGAAGTGCCCTAGGCTCTGTTGCTTTGTTTTTTAGATGTTTCAGGAAACACCATACACTTCTCCCGAGTGTCTGTTGGCAATTTACATCCCGCCCTTCAGCATAACTAGGCTCCCAGTTCTCCATGGCCTGTCCTGCCTTTCTGGATTTTACACTTTTTTCAGATGGCCCTTTTGACCGGGGGGAAGTGAGACTTCATTGTAGTGCAGATTTCCTTTGCAAGCTTGCTTGGTTGGCCAAAAAGGGCGTATGCGTTTTTTCCTGAATATATTCAGGAAAAAACGCATACGCCCTTTTTGGCCAAGTGCATCATTGTGGACGTTCTGCCTCTTTTCCTATGCTTTCAATGCAATTCCAGTCTACCTCCTGAAATCGGTTTCCTGCAATTCTGCCCCGCTTTCAAGTCCTCTTGGCAGCCTTACTTCAGTATATTTTTGGACGATAGCTGTCATTTATAACTCTGCAGGTTTGTGAATTACAGTGCCCCTGAGCTCCTTTCTTCAACTCGCTTTCTTGTGACCTGGCCGCATCACCGCAGGATGGCTTCAGGCCCTAATCTGGTTCCGGCACAGCACGCTGAGCCTTTGGTTAATTCCTCTTCCTAGTGGGAAATGAGAGTTAAATTTGCCCGTCCAGACACCTCCAGCTATTCTCTCATTGGTTCTCGCTATTCCTGTTCATCTTCCGCAGAAATTGCAAACTGGGCCAAACAGGAGGTTAAAGGGACTGACTCTCCAAGTCGGGAGAGTGTTAGTAAAGCATCTGGAATGTTGCACCCGAGTACCAGGGTACCAAAACTGAGACATATTTGAACACGTCTCCCGATCACATGTTTGATCATACTCTAGGTTCCACATGCATGTTTTAGCTGAAGGAAGAATACCTTAAACCTTGAGAGTTGAGAGCCGTGGAATGGGTACCATGCAATATGACTTCAAAGGGTCTTCATTTGCTCACCGAACCTCTCCAATCCTATCACTGCTGCGTTTATGCCCCTGTACACATGCTTGATTCTCTTTCGGAGACATAGTAATCCATAGGTTTTAAGATACTTACTAGTCACGTACATTCTTAGGCATTTAATATGGGGTGTTGAGTCCATTTCGTTGAGCAAGGAGTAGCTCTTGTCTATTCCATATTTGGCTTAAGGAACTTTATCTGTGCTCCTTTCAATCTCTGGTTTTATGCAGCACCCCAACTCACCTTTATACTTAAGCAAGCATAAGTTGGTTTTCTAAATTTGAGACCCTGTTCTGTTCTGTAATTCAGTTCCTGTGTAGCCAAGTTTACATTCCGTGTATTACTGATATCTTATGATGTTTCTTTTTCTGTGTGACTTATTTCAGTTAGAATCATCATATCTGAATCCACTCATTGTGCTGCTAAGGGCCTGATGACATAGATTTCAGTGCTGAGTGATATTGCTTTGTAAGTAAATACCACAACTTATTTATCCATTTTTCACTTTCTGTGATATTGAACTTCTACTGTAAACGAGGTTCTTGTAAACAGAGGCGTTCCAAACTTTGGGGTGGCTGTGTCTTTTTGATTTTAATTTCCCTAAGCTATAGGACCATAAGTGGAAGTGCCCTAGGCTCTGTTGCTTTGTTTTTTAGATGTTTCAGGAAACACCATACACTTCTCCCGAGTGTCTGTTGGCAATTTACATCCCGCCCATCAGCATAACAAGGCTCCCAGTTCTCCATGGCCTGTCCTGCCTTTCTGGATTTTACACTTTTTTCAGATGGCCCTTTTGACCGGGGGGAAGTGAGACTTCATTGTAGTGCAGATTTCCTTTGCAAACTTGCTTGGTTGGAAGGACCAAGTGGATCTTCCACTTAGGACCATAAGTGGAAGTGCCCTAGGCGTTTGTTGTCTACGTCTGTTTCTCTATTTATGCCTTGCAAAATGTTTAATCTGTACAGTTTTTCTAGGTTCCACATATATGCATGAATATACAAGATTTGTTTTTCTCTTTCTGACTTACTTCACTCTGTATGACAGTCTCTAGATCCATCGACGTCTCTACAAATGACCCAATTTCATTCCTTTTCATGGCTTAGTAATATTCCATTTTATATATGTACCACAGCTTTATGCATTCGTCTGTCTGTGGGCATTTAGGTTGCTTCCATTACCTCGATATTGTAAATAGTGATGCAATGAACATTGCGGTGAATGACTCTTTTTGATTTATGGTTTTGTCTGGGTATATGTCCAGTACTGGGATTGCTGTATCATATGGTAATTCTATTGTTAGTTTCTTAAGAAATTCCATATTGTTCTCCATAATGACTGTATCAATTTATATTCCCAACAATAGTGGAAGAGGGTTCCTTTTCTCCACACCCTTTCCAGCATTTTTTGTTTGTAGATTTTCTATGATGCCTATTCTACCAGGTGTGAGGTGATACCTCATTGTTGAATCCATTTCGTTGAGCAAGGGGTAGGTCTTGTCTATTACATATTTGGCTTATGGAATGGTATCTGTGTTAATTTCAAACTCTGCTTTTATGCAGCACCCCAACTCACCTTCCCCCTTAAGCAGGCATAAGTTGGTTTTCTAAACTTGAGACCCTGTTCTGTTTTGTAATTCAGTTCCTGTGTAGCCAAGTTTACATTCCGTGTATTACTGATATCTTATGATGTTTCTTTTTCTGTGTGACTTATTTCAGTTAGAATCATCATATCTGAATCCACTCATTGTGCTGCTAAGGGCTTGATGACACAGATTTCAGTGCTGAGTGATATTGCTTTGTAAGTATACACCACAACTTCTTTATTCATTTTTCAATTTCTGCGATGTTGAACTTGTACTGTAAACGAGGTTCTTGTAAACAGAGCCGTTCCAAACTTTGGGGTGGCTGTGTCTTTTTGAATTTAATTTCCCTAAGCTATAGGACCATAAGTGGAAGTGCCCTAGGCTCTGTTGCTTTGTTTTTTAGATGTTCCAGGAAACACCATACACTTCTCCCGAGTGTCTGTTGGCAATTTACATCGCGCCCATCAGCATAACAAGGCTCCCAGTTCTCCATGGCCTGTCCTGCCTTTCTGGATTTTACACTTTTTTCAGATGGCCTCTTTGACCGGGGGCAAGTGAGACTTCATTGTAGTGCAGATTTCCTTTGCAAGCTTGCTTGGTTGGCCAAAAAGGGCGTATGCGTTTTTTCCTGAATATATTCAGGAAAAAACGCATACGCCCTTTTTGGCCAAGTGCATCATTGTGGACGTTCTGCCTCTTTTCCTATGCTTTCAATGCAATTCCAGTCTACCTCCTGAAATCGGTTTCCTGCAATTCTGCCCCACTTTCAAGTCCTCTTGGCAGCCTTCCTTCAGTATATTTTTGGACGATAGCTGTCATTTATAACTCTGCAGGTTTGTGCATTACAGTGCCCCTGAGCTCCTTTCTTCAACTCGCTTTCTTTTGAGCTGGCTGCAACACCGCAAGATGGCTTCAGGCCCTAATCTGTTTCGGGCACGGCACGCTGAGACTTTGGTTAATTCCTCTTCCTTTGGGAAATGAGAGTTAAATTTTCCCGTCCAGACACCTCCAGCTAGTCTCTCATTGGTTCTCCCTATTCCTGTTCATCTTCCGCAGAAATTGCAAACTGGGCCAAACAGGAGGTTAAAGGGACTGACTCTCCAAGTTGGGAGAGTGTTAGTAAAGCGTCTGGAATGTTGCACCCGAGTACCAGGGTACGAAAACTGAGACATATTTGAACACGTCTCCCGATCACATGGTTGATCATACTCTAGGTTCCACATGCATGTTTTAGCTGAAGGAAGAATACCTTAAACCTGTAGAGTTGAGACCCGTGTAATGGGTACCATGCAATATGACTTCAAAGGGTCTTCATTTGCTCACCGAACCTCTCCAATCCTATCACTGCTGCGTTTATGCCCCTGCACACATGCTTGATTCTCTTTCGCAGACATAGTAATCCATAGGTTTTAAGATACTTACTAGTCAGGTACATTCTTAGGCGTTTAATATGCGGTGTTGAGTCCATTTCGTTGAGCAAGGAGTAGCTCTTGTCTATTCCATATTTGGCTTAAGGAACTTTATCTGTGCTCATTTCAATCTCTGGTTTTATGCAGCACCCCAACTCACCTTTCCCCTTAAGCAAGCATAAGTTGGTTTTCTAAATTTGAGACCCTGTTCTGTTCTGTAATTCAGTTCCTGTGTAGCCAAGTTTACATTCCGTGTATTACTGATATCTTATGATGTTTCTTTTTCTGTGTGACTTATTTCAGTTAGAATCATCATACCTGAATCCACTCATTGTGCTGCTAAGGGCCTGATGACATAGATTTCATTGCTGAGTGATATTGCTTTGTAAGTAAATACCACAACTTCTTTATCCATTTTTCACTTTCTGTGATGTAGAACTTGTACTGTAAACGAGGTTCCTGTAAACAGAGCCGTTCCAAACTTCGGGGTGGCTGTGTCTTTTTGATTTTAATTTCCCTAAGCTATAGGACCATAAGTGGAAGTGCCCTAGGCTCTGTTGCTTTGTTTTTTAGATGTTTCAGGAAACACCATACACTTCTCCCGAGTGGCTGTTGGCAATTTACATCGCGCCCATCAGCATAACAAGGCTCCCAGTTCTCCATGGCCTCTCCTGCCTTTCTGGATTTTACACTTTTTTCAGATGGCCCTTTTGACCGGGAGGAAGTGAGACTTCATTGTAGTGCAGATTTCCTTTGCAAGCTTGCTTGGTTGGCCAAAAAGGGCGTATGCGTTTTTTCCTGAATATATTCAGGAAAAAACGCATACGCCCTTTTTGGCCAAGTGCATCATTGTGGACGTTCTGCCTCTTTTCCTATGCTTTCAATGCAATTCCACTCTACCTCCTGAAATCGGTTTCCTGCAATTCTGCCCTGCTTTCAAGTCCTCTTGGCAGCCTTACTTCAGTATATTTTTGGACTATAGCTGTCATTTATAACTCTGCAGGTTTGAGAATTACAGTGCCCCTGAGCTCCTTTCTTCAACTCGCTTTCTTGTGAGCTGGCCGCAACACCGCAGGACGGCTTCAGGCCCTAATCTGTTTCCGGCACGGCACGCTGAGCCTTTGGTTAATTCCTCTTCCTGGTGGGAAATGAGAGTTAAATTTGCCCGTCCAGACACCTCCAGCTAGTCTCTCATTGGTTCTCGCTATTCCTGTTCATCTTCCGCAGAAATTGCAAACTGGGCCAAACAGGAGGTTAAAGGCGCTGACTCTCCAAGTGGGGAGAGTGTTAGTAAAGCGTCTGGAATGTTTCACCCGAGTACCAGGGGAGGAAAACTGAGACATATTTGAACACGTCTCCCGTTCACACGGTTGATCATACTCTGGGTTCCACATGCATGTTTTAGCTGAAGGAAGAATTCCTTAAACCTGGGTACTTGAAACCCGTGGAATGGGTACCATGCAATATGACTTCAAAGGGTCTTCATTTGCTCACCAAACCTCTACAATCCTATCACTTCTGCGTTTATGCCCCTGTACACATGCTTGATTCTCTTTTGGTGACATAGCAATCCATAGGTTTTAAGATATTTACTAGTCAAGTACATTCTTAGGCGTTTAATATGCGGTGTTGAGTCCATTTCGTTGAGCAAGGAGTAGCTCTTGTCTATTCCATATTTGGCTTAAGGAACTTTATCTGTGCTCATTTCAATCTCTGGTTTTATGCAGCACCCCAACTCACCTTTCCCCTTAAGCAAGCATAAGTTGGTTTTCTAAATTTGAGACCCTGTTCTGTTCTGTAATTCAGTTCCTGTGTAGCCAAGTTTACATTCCGTGTATTACTGATATCTTATGATGTTTCTTTTTCTGTGTGACTTATTTCAGTTAGAATCATCATACCTGAATCCACTCATTGTGCTGCTAAGGGCCTGATGACATAGATTTCATTGCTGAGTGATATTGCTTTGTAAGTAAATACCACAACTTCTTTATCCATTTTTCACTTTCTGTGATGTAGAACTTGTACTGTAAACGAGGTTCCTGTAAACAGAGCCGTTCCAAACTTCGGGGTGGCTGTGTCTTTTTGATTTTAATTTCCCTAAGCTATAGGACCATAAGTGGAAGTGCCCTAGGCTCTGTTGCTTTGTTTTTTAGATGTTTCAGGAAACACCATACACTTCTCCCGAGTGGCTGTTGGCAATTTACATCGCGCCCATCAGCATAACAAGGCTCCCAGTTCTCCATGGCCTCTCCTGCCTTTCTGGATTTTACACTTTTTTCAGATGGCCCTTTTGACCGGGAGGAAGTGAGACTTCATTGTAGTGCAGATTTCCTTTGCAAGCTTGCTTGGTTGGCCAAAAAGTGCGTATGCGTTTTTTCCTGAATATATTCAGGAAAAAACGCATACGCCCTTTTTGGCCAAGTGCATCATTGTGGACGTTCTGCCTCTTTTCCTATGCTTTCAATGCAATTCCAGTCTACCTCCTGAAATCGGTTTCCTGCAATTCTGCCCCGCTTTCAAGTCCTCTTGGCAGCCTTACTTCAGTATATTTTTGGACGATAGCTGTCATTTATAACTCTGCAGGTTTGTGAATTACAGTGCCCCTGAGCTCCTTTCTTCAACTCGCTTTCTTGTGACCTGGCCGCATCACCGCAGGATGGCTTCAGGCCCTAATCTGGTTCCGGCACAGCACGCTGAGCCTTTGGTTAATTCCTCTTCCTAGTGGGAAATGAGAGTTAAATTTGCCCGTCCAGACACCTCCAGCTAGTCTCTCATTGGTTCTCCCTATTCCTGTTCATCTTCCGCAGAAATTGCAAACTGGGCCAAACAGGAGGTTAAAGGGACTGACTCTCCAAGTCGGGAGAGTGTTAGTAAAGCATCTGGAATGTTGCACCCGAGTACCAGGGTACCAAAACTGAGACATATTTGAACACGTCTCCCGATCACATGTTTGATCATACTCTAGGTTCCACATGCATGTTTTAGCTGAAGGAAGAATACCTTAAACCTTGAGAGTTGAGAGCCGTGGAATGGGTACCATGCAATATGACTTCAAAGGGTCTTCATTTGCTCACCGAACCTCTCCAATCCTATCACTGCTGCGTTTATGCCCCTGTACACATGCTTGATTCTCTTTCGGAGACATAGTAATCCATAGGTTTTAAGATACTTACTAGTCACGTACATTCTTAGGCATTTAATATGGGGTGTTGAGTCCATTTCGTTGAGCAAGGAGTAGCTCTTGTCTATTCCATATTTGGCTTAAGGAACTTTATCTGTGCTCCTTTCAATCTCTGGTTTTATGCAGCACCCCAACTCACCTTTATACTTAAGCAAGCATAAGTTGGTTTTCTAAATTTGAGACCCTGTTCTGTTCTGTAATTCAGTTCCTGTGTAGCCAAGTTTACATTCCGTGTATTACTGATATCTTATGATGTTTCTTTTTCTGTGTGACTTATTTCAGTTAGAATCATCATATCTGAATCCACTCATTGTGCTGCTAAGGGCCTGATGACATAGATTTCAGTGCTGAGTGATATTGCTTTGTAAGTAAATACCACAACTTATTTATCCATTTTTCACTTTCTGTGATATTGAACTTCTACTGTAAACGAGGTTCTTGTAAACAGAGGCGTTCCAAACTTTGGGGTGGCTGTGTCTTTTTGATTTTAATTTCCCTAAGCTATAGGACCATAAGTGGAAGTGCCCTAGGCTCTGTTGCTTTGTTTTTTAGATGTTTCAGGAAACACCATACACTTCTCCCGAGTGTCTGTTGGCAATTTACATCCCGCCCATCAGCATAACAAGGCTCCCAGTTCTCCATGGCCTGTCCTGCCTTTCTGGATTTTACACTTTTTTCAGATGGCCCTTTTGACCGGGGGGAAGTGAGACTTCATTGTAGTGCAGATTTCCTTTGCAAACTTGCTTGGTTGGAAGGACCAAGTGGATCTTCCACTTAGGACCATAAGTGGAAGTGCCCTAGGCGTTTGTTGTCTACATCTGTTTCTCTATTTATGCCTTGCAAAATGGTTAATCTGTACAGTTTTTCTAGGTTCCACATATATGCATGAATATACAAGATTTGTTTTTCTCTTTCTGACTTACTTCACTCTGTATGACAGTCTCTAGATCCATCGACGTCTCTACAAATGACCCAATTTCATTCCTTTTCATGGCTTAGTAATATTCCATTTTATATATGTACCACAGCTTTATGCATTCGTCTGTCTGTGGGCATTTAGGTTGCTTCCATTACCTCGATATTGTAAATAGTGATGCAATGAACATTGCGGTGAATGACTCTTTTTGATTTATGGTTTTGTCTGGGTATATGTCCAGTACTGGGATTGCTGTATCATATGGTAATTCTATTGTTAGTTTCTTAAGAAATTCCATATTGTTCTCCATAATGACTGTATCAATTTATATTCCCAACAATAGTGGAAGAGGGTTCCTTTTCTCCACACCCTTTCCAGCATTTTTTGTTTGTAGATTTTCTATGATGCCTATTCTACCAGGTGTGAGGTGATACCTCATTGTTGAATCCATTTCGTTGAGCAAGGGGTAGGTCTTGTCTATTACATATTTGGCTTATGGAATGGTATCTGTGTTAATTTCAAACTCTGCTTTTATGCAGCACCCCAACTCACCTTCCCCCTTAAGCAGGCATAAGTTGGTTTTCTAAACTTGAGACCCTGTTCTGTTTTGTAATTCAGTTCCTGTGTAGCCAAGTTTACATTCCGTGTATTACTGATATCTTATGATGTTTCTTTTTCTGTGTGACTTATTTCAGTTAGAATCATCATATCTGAATCCACTCATTGTGCTGCTAAGGGCTTGATGACACAGATTTCAGTGCTGAGTGATATTGCTTTGTAAGTATACACCACAACTTCTTTATTCATTTTTCAATTTCTGCGATGTTGAACTTGTACTGTAAACGAGGTTCTTGTAAACAGAGCCGTTCCAAACTTTGGGGTGGCTGTGTCTTTTTGAATTTAATTTCCCTAAGCTATAGGACCATAAGTGGAAGTGCCCTAGGCTCTGTTGCTTTGTTTTTTAGATGTTCCAGGAAACACCATACACTTCTCCCGAGTGTCTGTTGGCAATTTACATCGCGCCCATCAGCATAACAAGGCTCCCAGTTCTCCATGGCCTGTCCTGCCTTTCTGGATTTTACACTTTTTTCAGATGGCCTCTTTGACCGGGGGCAAGTGAGACTTCATTGTAGTGCAGATTTCCTTTGCAAGCTTGCTTGGTTGGCCAAAAAGGGCGTATGCGTTTTTTCCTGAATATATTCAGGAAAAAACGCATACGCCCTTTTTGGCCAAGTGCATCATTGTGGACGTTCTGCCTCTTTTCCTATGCTTTCAATGCAATTCCAGTCTACCTCCTGAAATCGGTTTCCTGCAATTCTGCCCCACTTTCAAGTCCTCTTGGCAGCCTTCCTTCAGTATATTTTTGGACGATAGCTGTCATTTATAACTCTGCAGGTTTGTGCATTACAGTGCCCCTGAGCTCCTTTCTTCAACTCGCTTTCTTTTGAGCTGGCCGCAACACCGCAAGATGGCTTCAGGCCCTAATCTGTTTCGGGCACGGCACGCTGAGACTTTGGTTAATTCCTCTTCCTTTGGGAAATGAGAGTTAAATTTTCCCGTCCAGACACCTCCAGCTAGTCTCTCATTGGTTCTCCCTATTCCTGTTCATCTTCCGCAGAAATTGCAAACTGGGCCAAACAGGAGGTTAAAGGGACTGACTCTCCAAGTTGGGAGAGTGTTAGTAAAGCGTCTGGAATGTTGCACCCGAGTACCAGGGTACGAAAACTGAGACATATTTGAACACGTCTCCCGATCACATGGTTGATCATACTCTAGGTTCCACATGCATGTTTTAGCTGAAGGAAGAATACCTTAAACCTGTAGAGTTGAGACCCGTGTAATGGGTACCATGCAATATGACTTCAAAGGGTCTTCATTTGCTCACCGAACCTCTCCAATCCTATCACTGCTGCGTTTATGCCCCTGCACACATGCTTGATTCTCTTTCGCAGACATAGTAATCCATAGGTTTTAAGATACTTACTAGTCAGGTACATTCTTAGGCGTTTAATATGCGGTGTTGAGTCCATTTCGTTGAGCAAGGAGTAGCTCTTGTCTATTCCATATTTGGCTTAAGGAACTTTATCTGTGCTCATTTCAATCTCTGGTTTTATGCAGCACCCCAACTCACCTTTCCCCTTAAGCAAGCATAAGTTGGTTTTCTAAATTTGAGACCCTGTTCTGTTCTGTAATTCAGTTCCTGTGTAGCCAAGTTTACATTCCGTGTATTACTGATATCTTATGATGTTTCTTTTTCTGTGTGACTTATTTCAGTTAGAATCATCATACCTGAATCCACTCATTGTGCTGCTAAGGGCCTGATGACATAGATTTCATTGCTGAGTGATATTGCTTTGTAAGTAAATACCACAACTTCTTTATCCATTTTTCACTTTCTGTGATGTAGAACTTGTACTGTAAACGAGGTTCCTGTAAACAGAGCCGTTCCAAACTTCGGGGTGGCTGTGTCTTTTTGATTTTAATTTCCCTAAGCTATAGGACCATAAGTGGAAGTGCCCTAGGCTCTGTTGCTTTGTTTTTTAGATGTTTCAGGAAACACCATACACTTCTCCCGAGTGGCTGTTGGCAATTTACATCGCGCCCATCAGCATAACAAGGCTCCCAGTTCTCCATGGCCTCTCCTGCCTTTCTGGATTTTACACTTTTTTCAGATGGCCCTTTTGACCGGGAGGAAGTGAGACTTCATTGTAGTGCAGATTTCCTTTGCAAGCTTGCTTGGTTGGCCAAAAAGGGCGTATGCGTTTTTTCCTGAATATATTCAGGAAAAAACGCATACGCCCTTTTTGGCCAAGTGCATCATTGTGGACGTTCTGCCTCTTTTCCTATGCTTTCAATGCAATTCCACTCTACCTCCTGAAATCGGTTTCCTGCAATTCTGCCCTGCTTTCAAGTCCTCTTGGCAGCCTTACTTCAGTATATTTTTGGACTATAGCTGTCATTTATAACTCTGCAGGTTTGAGAATTACAGTGCCCCTGAGCTCCTTTCTTCAACTCGCTTTCTTGTGAGCTGGCCGCAACACCGCAGGATGGCTTCAGGCCCTAATCTGGTTCCGGCACGGCACGCTGAGCCTTTGGTTAATTCCTCTTCCTGGTGGGAAATGAGAGTTAAATTTGCCCGTCCAGACACCTCCAGCTAGTCTCTCATTGGTTCTCGCTATTCCTGTTCATCTTCCGCAGAAATTGCAAACTGGGCCAAACAGGAGGTTAAAGGCGCTGACTCTCCAAGTGGGGAGAGTGTTAGTAAAGCGTCTGGAATGTTTCACCCGAGTACCAGGGGAGGAAAACTGAGACATATTTGAACACGTCTCCCGTTCACACGGTTGATCATACTCTGGGTTCCACATGCATGTTTTAGCTGAAGGAAGAATTCCTTAAACCTGGGTACTTGAAACCCGTGGAATGGGTACCATGCAATATGACTTCAAAGGGTCTTCATTTGCTCACCAAACCTCTACAATCCTATCACTTCTGCGTTTATGCCCCTGTACACATGCTTGATTCTCTTTTGGTGACATAGCAATCCATAGGTTTTAAGATATTTACTAGTCAAGTACATTCTTAGGCGTTTAATATGCGGTGTTGAGTCCATTTCGTTGAGCAAGGAGTAGCTCTTGTCTATTCCATATTTGGCTTAAGGAACTTTATCTGTGCTCATTTCAATCTCTGGTTTTATGCAGCACCCCAACTCACCTTTCCCCTTAAGCAAGCATAAGTTGGTTTTCTAAATTTGAGACCCTGTTCTGTTCTGTAATTCAGTTCCTGTGTAGCCAAGTTTACATTCCGTGTATTACTGATATCTTATGATGTTTCTTTTTCTGTGTGACTTATTTCAGTTAGAATCATCATACCTGAATCCACTCATTGTGCTGCTAAGGGCCTGATGACATAGATTTCATTGCTGAGTGATATTGCTTTGTAAGTAAATACCACAACTTCTTTATCCATTTTTCACTTTCTGTGATGTAGAACTTGTACTGTAAACGAGGTTCCTGTAAACAGAGCCGTTCCAAACTTCGGGGTGGCTGTGTCTTTTTGATTTTAATTTCCCTAAGCTATAGGACCATAAGTGGAAGTGCCCTAGGCTCTGTTGCTTTGTTTTTTAGATGTTTCAGGAAACACCATACACTTCTCCCGAGTGGCTGTTGGCAATTTACATCGCGCCCATCAGCATAACAAGGCTCCCAGTTCTCCATGGCCTCTCCTGCCTTTCTGGATTTTACACTTTTTTCAGATGGCCCTTTTGACCGGGAGGAAGTGAGACTTCATTGTAGTGCAGATTTCCTTTGCAAGCTTGCTTGGTTGGCCAAAAAGGGCGTATGCGTTTTTTCCTGAATATATTCAGGAAAAAACGCATACGCCCTTTTTGGCCAAGTGCATCATTGTGGACGTTCTGCCTCTTTTCCTATGCTTTCAATGCAATTCCAGTCTACCTCCTGAAATCGGTTTCCTGCAATTCTGCCCCGCTTTCAAGTCCTCTTGGCAGCCTTACTTTAGTCTATTTTTGGATGATAGCTGTCATTTATAACTGTGCAGGTTTGTGAATTACAGTGCCCCTGCGCTCCTTTCTTCAACTCGCTTTCTTGTGAGCTGGCCGCAACACCGCAGGATGGCTTCAGGCCCTAATCTGGTTCCGGCACGGCACGGTGAGCCTTTGGTTATTTCCTCTTCCCGGTGGGAAGTGAGAGTTAAATTTGCCCGTCCAGCCACCTCCAGCTAGTCTCTCATTGGTTCTCGCTATTCCTTTTCATCTTCCGCAGAAATTGCAAACTGGGCCAAACAGGAGGTTAAAGGGACTGACTCTCCAAGTGGGGAGAGTGTTAGTAAAGCGTCTGGAATGTTGCACCCGAGTACCAGGGGAGGAAAACTGAGACATATTTGAACACGTCTCCCGATCACATGGTTGATCATACTCTAGGTTCCACATGCATGTTTTAGCTGAAGGAAGAATACCTTAAACCTGGGTAGTTGAAACCCGTGGAATGGGTACCATGCAATATGACTTCAAAGGGTCTTCATTTGCTCACCGAACCTCTCCAATCCTATCACTGCTGCGTTTATGCCCCTGTACACATGCTTGATTCTCTTTCGGAGACATAGCAATCCATAGGTTTTAAGATACTTACTAGTCAGGTACATTCTTAGGCGTTTAATATGCGGTGTTGAGTCCATTTCGTTGAGCAAGGAGTAGCTCTTGTGTATTCCATATTTGGCTTAAGGAACTTTATCTGTGCTCATTTCAATCTCTGGTTTTATGCAGCACCCCAACTCACCTTTCCCCTTAAGCAAGCATAAGTTGGTTTTCTAAATTTGAGACCCTGTTCTGTTTTGGAATTCAGTTCCTGTGTAGCCAAGTTTACATTCCGTGTATTAGTGATATCTTATGATGTTTCTTTTTCTGTGTGACTTATTTCAGTTAGAATCATCGTATCTGAATCCACTCATTATGCTGCTACGGGCCTGATGACATAGATTTCATTGCTGAGTGATACTGCATTGTACATAAGTACCACAAGTTCTTTATCCATTTTTCACTTTCTGCGATGTTGAACTTGTACTGTAAACGAGGTTCTTGTAAACAGAGGTGTCCCAAACTTTGATGTGGCTGTGTCTGTTTGACTTTAATTTCCCTAAGCTATAGGACCATAAGTGGAAGTGCCCTAGGCTCTGTTGCTTTGTTTTTTAGATGTTTCAGGAAACACCATACACTTCTCCCAAGTGTCTGTTGGCAATTTCCATCCTGCCCATCAGCATAACAAGGCTCCCAGTTCTCCATGGCCTGTCCTGCCTTTCTGGATTTTACACTTTTTTCAGATGGCCCTTTTGACCGGGGGGAAGTGAGACTTCATTGTAGTGCAGATTTCCTTTGCAAGCTTGCTTGGTTGGCCAAAAAGGGCGTATGCGTTTTTTCCTGAATATATTCAGGAAAAAACTTATACGCCCTTTTTGGCCAAGTGCATCATTGTGGACGTTCTGCCTCTTTTCCTATGCTTTCAATGCAATTCCAGTCTACCTCCTGAAATCGGTTTCATGCAATTCTGCCCCTCTTTCAAGTCCTCTTGGCAGCCTTACTTTAGTATATTTTTAGACGATAGCTGTCATTTATAACTCTGCAGGTTTGTGAATTACAGTGCCCCTGAGCTCCTTTCTTCACTCGCTTTCTTTTGAGCTGGCCGCAACACCGCAGGATGGCTTCAGGCCCTAATCTGGTTCCGGCACGGCACGCTGAGCCTTTGGTTATTTCCTCTTCCTGGTGGGAAATGAGAGTTAAATTTGCCCGTCCAGACACCTCCAGCTAGTCTCTCATTGGTTCTCCCTATTCCTGTTCATCTTCCGCAGAAATTGCAAACTGGGCCAAACAGGAGGTTAAAGGCGCTGACTCTCCAAGTGGGGAGAGTGTTAGTAAAGCGTCTGGAATGTTGCACCCGAGTACCAGGGAACGAAAACTGAGACACATTTGAACACGTTTCTCGATCACACGGTGGATCATACTCTGGGTTCCACATGCATGTTTTAGCTGAAGGAAGAATCCCTTAAACCTGGAGAGTTGAGACCAATGGAATGGGTACCATGCAATATGACTTCAAAGGGTCTGCATTTGCTCACCGAACCTCACCAATCTTATGAGCCCCAAGTGTCCAGCCTTATGTGTCACCCAGCTCTGGGTGTAGATATGGTAAATGCAGGTTGCATCAGAAGCCTTGAATGAATTACTTAAGTATTGCTCTCTATTTCACTCTCATTGTGTTTTGTTTAAGAAATTTATTTTTAATATGGGATTTAGATGATTTTCACTGCTTTAATGCCGCTGTACACACTCTTGATTCTCTTACAGAGATATATAAATCCATAGCTTTTATGATTCTTACTAGTCAGGTATATTCCTAGGCGTTGAATATGGGGTGTTGAGTCCATTTCGTTGAGCAAGGAGTAGCTCTTGTCTATTCCATATTTGGCTTAAGGAACTTTATCTGTGCTCATTTCAATCTCTGGTTTTATGCAGCACCCCAACTCACCTTTCCCCTTAAGCAAGCATAAGTTGGTTTTCTAAATTTGAGACCCTGTTCTGTTTTGGAATTCAGTTCCTGTGTAGCCAAGTTTACATTCCGTGTATTAGTGATATCTTATGATGTTTCTTTCTCTGTGTGACTTATTTCAGTTAGATTCATTGTACTTAATCCACTCATTATGCTGCTACGGGCCTGATGACATAGATTTCATTGCTGAGTGATACTGCATTGTACGTAAGTACCACAACTTCTTTATCCATTTTTCACTTTCTGCGATATTGAACTTGTACCGTATATGAGGTTCTTGTAAACAGAGGCGTCCCAAACTTGGGGTGGCTGTGTCTTTTTGATTTTAATTTCCCTAAACTATAGGACCATAAGTGGAAGTGCCCTAGGCTCTGTTGCTTTGTTTTTTAGATGTTTCAGGAAACACCATACACTTCTCCAGAGTGGCTGTTGGCAATTTACATCCCGCCCATCAGCATAAGAAGGCTCCCAGTTCTCCATGGCCTGTCGTGCCTTTCTGGATTTTACACTTTTTTCAGATGGCCCTTTTGACCAGGGGAAAGTGAGACTTCATTGTAGTGCAGATTTCCTTTGCAAGCTTGCTTGGTTGGCCAAAAAGTGTGTATGCGTTTTTTCCTGACTATATTCAGGAAAAAACACATACGCCCTTTTTGGCCAAGTGCATCATTGTCGAGGTTCTGACTCTCTTCGTATGTTTTCAATGCAATTCCAGTGTACCTCCTGAAATCGGTTTCCTGCAATTCTGCCTTGCTTTCAATGCTTCTTCATAGCCTTACCTCAATGTATTTTTTGAAAATAGTTGGCCTTTATAACTCTGCAGGTTTTTGAATTGCAGTGGCCCTTAGCTCCATTTTTCAGCTCTTATTTTTGTGATCTTGCCCCATAACCACAGGATTCCTTGAAGCTCTATTCTTCTTCTGGGGCACCTTGCTGTGCCTTTGGTTAATTCTTCTTACTGATGTGAAATTAGAGTGACATGTGCCCATTGAAACCGCTACAGCTAGTTTCTCACTGGTTCCCCCTATTCCCATTCATCCTCCGCACTAACTGCAGACTGTGCGATACCAGAACTTAAAGGCATTGACTCTCCATGTGGAGATGTTGTTAGTAAAGCGGCTGGAATGTCGATCCAGAGCCCCAGAAGAGGAAAAATGAGGTGTGTTTTAGAAACCTTTCCCGATCATATGGTATACCAGTCGCTGGGTTTCCCAAGCATGGTTTAGCTGTAGGAAGATTCCCTTCAACCTGGAGTGTTGGGACCCTTGGAATGAGTAGCATGAAGTATTGCATTAAACTTTCGGCAGTTGCTCACCAAAGCTCACCAATCCTCTCAGCCCCAAGTGTCCAGCCTTATGTCTTATCCAGCTGTGGGTTTATATGTGGTCAATCCAGGTTGCATCACAGCCCCTGAGCGAATTTTGTAAGAATTTTTCTCTCTTTCATTGTTTCTGCGTTTTGTTTTTAAAATTTATTTCTATAATGGGGTTTAGCTCATTTTCACTGCTGTGTTTGTGCCGCTCTGCACACACTTGATTCCCTTATGGAGATATATCAATACATGGGTTTTAAGATTCTTATTACTCAGATATATTTCTCTGCGGTGTATAGGGTGTGTTGAGGCCAGTTCATTGAGCAAGGTGTAGATCTTGTCTAATACCTATTTGGTTTATTGAATGGTATCTGTGCTAATTTCAAACTCTGGTTTTATGCATCACCCCACCTCTCCTTTCCCCTTAAGCTGACATAAGTGTGTTTTCTAAATGTGAGACACTGTTCTGTTCTGTAATTCATTTCTTGTGCAGCCATATTTACCCTCCCTCTATAAGTGATATCTTATGATATGTTTCTTTTTCTGTTTGACTTATTTCAAGTAGTATTATCGGACCTAAATCCACTCTTTATCCTTCTACTAGCCTTATTACATTGATTTCATGGTGAAGAGATATTCCATTGTACATAAGTACCACATCTTCTTTATCCATTGTTCTCTTTCCTGGGATATTTAAGGTGTACTGAAGTTGAGGTTCTTGTAAACAGAGTAGCCCTAAACTGTGGTGTGCTTGTGTCTTGTTGATTTTTAGACTTCCCTAGATATACTCCCATGATTGGAAGTGTCCTATGCTCTGTAGCTCTGATTTTTAGATGATTTAGGAACCACCATACACTTCTCCAGAGTGGCTCTCGGCAGTTCACACACTGCCCATCAGCGTATAAAGGCTCCCTGTTCTCCATGGCCTGTCCTGCATTTCTGGTTTTTACAATTTTTTAGGATGGCCCTTTTGACCGGTGGGAAGTGAGACTTCTTTGTTGTGCACATTTGCATTGCTTGCTTGCTTCGTTGCCCATAAAGTGCGTATGCGTTTTTTCCTGGATATAATCAGGAAAAAACGCATACGCCCTTTTGGGCCAACTGCATCATTGTCGAAATTCTGCCGCTTTTCATGTGCGTTAAAGACGAGTCCAATCTATCTCTTGAAATCTGTTTCTTGCAATTCTGTCTTGCATTCAGATCCTCTTCTTTGCCTTACCTCAACATATTTTTGGACGTTAGTTTTCATTTATAACTCTGCAGGTTTGTGAATTGCAGTGACCCTGAGCTCCATTTTTTAAGTTGTTCTTTTGTGAGCTGGCCTCAAACCCGCAGGATTGCTTCAGGCCCTATTTTGGCTCCGGCGAGGCAGGCTGAGCCTTTCTTTAATTCTTATTCTTAATGGGAAATTAGAGTGATATGTGCCCGTCCAAACCCCTACAACTCTTCTCTCATTGGTTCCCCCTCTTCCCGTTCATCCTCCTCACAATTTGCAAAATGTGTGAAACAGAAGTTTAAATGTGCTGATTCTCCAAGTGGGGAGATTCTAAGTAGCGTGGCTGGAATGGTGAACAGGAGCACCAGGAGAGGATAAATGAGGTGCATTTTAGACACATCTCCCGATCACATGGTGTACAGTCCTCTGGGTTTTCCATGCATGTTTTAGCTGTAGGAAGATCCCTTGAACCTGCAGATTTGGGACCCATTGAATGGGTACCAGGTAGTATTACTTTAAAGGGTGTGCATTTCCTCACCCAACCTCACATTTCTCTTAGCGCAAACAGTTTCCAGCCTTATGTCTCATCCTGCTGTGGGTCTAGATGTGTTCAATCCATGTTGCATCACCGTCCCTGAGGAAGAGTTGTAAGAGGTTTTCTCTGTCTCTCTGTCGTTTATTTTTTTCAATTTATTACTATATTGGTTACAGCTGATTTTCAAAGCTCTGTTTCTTGCTGCTGTACATCCACTTGATTCACGTACAGAGAGACATCAATAAATTCTTTTTCAGATTCTTACCAGTCGTATATATTCTTTTCCGGTGACTTGAGTGTGCTGAGTGCAGTTCTTTTAGCTACCGTGTAGGCCTTGTTGATTATCAGTTTGGTATTTGGAATGGTATCTTTGCTAATTTCAACCTCCTGGATGATGCCTCACCCCTCCCCACCTTTCCCGTTTAGCAGCCTTATGCGTGTTTTCTACATATTTGACTATGTTTTTGTTTTGTAATTTATTTCATGTGTAGCCATTTTGGATTCCACCTTTAAGTGATATCTTATGATATGTGTCTTTTTCTTTTTGAATTCTGTCACTTAGAATGATCATACGTAACTCCTCCGGAGTTGTTACAACTGGCCATATTTCATTGATTTCCAGGCTGAATAATATTCCACTCTACCTAAGTACCACATCTTTATCCATTTTTTCCCTCCAGAGACATTTAAGTTATATCCTAGTCGAGGATCTTTTAAACAGAGAGGGGGTAAACATTGGGGTGCCTGTGTCCTCTCGATTTTTGTTTTTCCCAAGATATACGCCCATGAGGGCAAGTGCCCTATGCTCTGTAGCTCATTTTTTAGATGCTTTAGTAAACACAATACACTTCTCCAGAATGGCCGTTGGCAATATACATTTCCACTATAAGTCTCACAGGGCTCCCTCTTCTCGTTGCCCTGTCCTGCATTTCTGTTGTTTACGCTTTATGAGGATGGCTCTTCTGACTGATGCGAAGTGATATCTTTTGTAGTATTGACTTCCAGTGCCCACCTGTTTGGTTGGCTAAAAAAGTGTATGCCCTTTTCTTGAATATATACAGAAAAAAACGCATACACCCTTTTTGGCCAACTGCAATGTTGGCAATGTTCAGCTCCTTTTCTTGTGCTTAATGGCGAGTCCTTTCTACCTCCTCAAATCCCTTTCCTGCCATTCTCCCTTGCTTACAAGTCCTTTTCTCTGACTTTCCTCAAGACATTTTTCAGTGATGGATATTTTCAACTCTGCAGTTTTGTGAATTTTACTGCCCCTGAGTTCCATTGTTCAACTTGTGTTTATGGGAACTGGCCACAAAGCAGCGGGATTTCCTCAAGCCCTATACTGTTTCCATAGGCAACCCTAGCCTTTGGTCAATTCGTCTTCCTGATTGGAAATTAGAGTGACATGTGCCTGTCTGAACATTTAGGACTTGTCTCTCATTGTTCCTCATCCTTCCGCTTCATCCTCTGGACAAATTCCAAACTGTACGCAACAGGATGTTGACAGTGCTGACATCTCCAAGTGGGGAGACTGTTAGTAAAGACGCTGGAGGGGTGAACCAGAGCACCAGGAGATGAGGAGACGAGATGCCTTTTCCAAACTCTTCCCGATCAGACGGTATACCATCCTCTGGGTGTGACAGACATGTTTTAGCAGTAGGAAGAGTCCCATTCATGTAAGGAGAACACCAGGGCTTTTTCAAAATCAGTGTCTCCCCGAAACCCAAACTGGGGAATTTTTTAAGCTACGGCTACACATATGTTCATTAAGGGCCTTGGGAAGTAGGCAGAGTCCAAACTTTAGATGATTGAAGTCTTCAGGGTCAGAAGCACTCACCACCAGCTTCCCTTAGGCTACACTTTAACTATCATTGATAGATGATGTCAATAAAAATATCTATTCTTTTTCAGATTATTTCCCCTTATAGGTTATTGCAAAATGTTGAGTGTAGTTCCCTGTGCTATACAGTAGTTCCTTGTTGATGATCTATTTTATACATAGCAGTGTGTATGTGTTAATTCCAAACTGTTAATTTATCCCTCCTCCCACCTTTCCCCTTTGGTAATAATAAATTATAAGATTTTATACTTCTCAGAAATGGGGGAGCTGAAAGAGAGGTATCATTTTCAATGGAAAAGCATTTAAAACAAGATTGAAGGTTTAACCAAGATTATTAGATGTACATCCTTGGAAAGAAATCACTTCGTTTCTCTAATATTGACCTGACAAATAAGACAAACCTTTTCACTGAACTTGCTTATAAAAAGTGATGGAAATATCAAATGGAAGTGTTAGAAACATCTTATTTTACCCGAGCCTTATACACTGTTCTATGTTAACTACAGTTTGGCTCACACATCTGTTCATTGAGGTTACAATAGTCTCAATTTCTGTTACTGATCCTCCAGAGTGGACCCCAACAAGTGTCCCCCTGCCCAGTGTCATTGGGGCCAACAGATCGAGACTGAGTTTGGTTCACAAGCAAAGGAAACTTTATATTTTGATCAGAGAATGGAGAGGTGAGAGCATGCACTACCCCGTGGGCTGTGGGCTGGGCTGCTGTGTAGAGATCCTGTCAGAGTCAGTGGGAGGGAGGGAGGCGGCGGAGCTCTCGAGGGCCGGGTTGGCTGTAGCTCAGGCTCTATATCGTGGAGTCTGCACTGGGCCCCAGGAGCTGAGGTGTCGACCCAGCCATTCTGCACTAGGAAATCTGGTCTGAAGTGCCGGGTGTGGAACCTCTGCATGCGGGACCCTAGGAGCACGTGAAATTAGACAAAGCACAAAGGATAAAAAAGGTTAGACTTGACTTTATTGCCCAGATTCTATTTTTATCTCCCAGGGATTTCTAATGGGCTTTGCTGGGGACAAACCCCTCCTCTGCCTTTTGTCCCGTTCCTCATTCTTGGAGTGCTGAGGGTGCAGACCCTTCTTCTGTAACTGCTGAGTGCTGAGTTGGGAGCCCTCATACCCTGGGGCGAAGGTCAGAGCTTCTCCCCAGCAGCCTCCCGGTGACGTTGATTGTCCCCAGGACCCCTGCCTCCCTGCTCGTCCACCTGAGCACCAGCATTGGAAGTGTTATAGATTCTAATGACCTTTAAGGGTCCAGGAAAGAGATGTGCAGAGACGCTGTGTGGGCCGGTTTCACCCCGCCCCACATTTGTTCGGCCACCTTAGGCTGACCGTTTCTGCCAGCCTAGATGCTCTGACCAGTAGTCTGCGCTTTCTTCAATTAGGCCCCTGAATTAACGTACAAACAGCACCAGGTGTCAGAGCCCTGCCCGCTCAACTCCCAGACAGTCCAGGGTCAGTGGTGATAAGGACCATGATGGCTACTGAGTCAACAGCCTTTTGAAGTAAACAGGAGTACAGCCGGTCTTATTGGCCACCATCATCACGGTGTCTGTAGGCTTTTCTATGGTGACAGTGTGGTATACGGTTCCCCCGCCAAGATTATTAGCTCCCCTCTGGGTGCAGTAAGTCCTGCAAGCAGTAGTCTACTCTTTTGGGACACACTCTTGTTGTTTTATGAGAGAAACTCCAGGTCAAGTGATGTTCACACGAGTCGTCATGGTGCCCTGTTGCCCCCGGTTATCTCTCTGGATGTTGGAGTTGGAGGGCCTCCTCACTCGAGGTCGGTGTGCCCACGGAGCGAACCCTGCAACTTCAGGGCATGGTTGGTGGTTAGGATCACCACGTGGGGTCTTTTTCCCTTAGGAGGGAGGTGGCCTTTTGGGCTGCTGATTTCCAGGTTTTTAGATACCGCCAGTATCTTGGCCAGATGTGGCAGTGGGCCAAGCCCCTTAGTGACCGTAGTTTATCCTACCTGGATGGCATTCTTGCATTGTTCCATTTCAAGTGGTCCCAGTTTTTGCACTAATTCTCCAATGGCGATTCACCTTTCACCGGGAATGTAAAGGTCAAAGGGTTTAGCTAAATTAGGGAGTTCCAGGGCAAGGGTCTGAATTGACTGCTCTTTCCATTCTTGAAAGGCCACTTCTGGATTCTATTCAAAAGGATCATCATCTTTTCCTTTCAGTGTTTCATATAGAGGCCCAGCTAGTAGACTGTAGTTAGGGATCCAGAAGCAGCAAACCCTGGCCTCCCCAGGAACCCCTAAGCTGTCTTCTAGTTTTAGAAAGGGGTAAGGCTGAAAATGGTTTCTTCCCTTTCCTGGGATGGGCTTCTCTGACCTTGTGTGAGAATGAAGCCCAGGCAGGTCACCGCAGTCTGTGATATTTGAGCTTTTTCTTGGACAACTTCTATCCTTTATTGGCTTGGTAGTTCAGAGGCCTCCTTAGTAGGGCTGGCGATCAGAATGTCGTCTGCATATTGAAGGAGGGTTTCCTTTTCCAGAGGTAGAACTTTTAGGTCTTTAGCTAAGCTTTCCCCAAAGACGGTGTGGGAATTTTTGCACCCTTGGGTCCAGACGGCCCGGAAGTATTGTTTTAGTTGTATGTTGAGTCCTGCCACTCACAAGCCAAAATTTCTTGTGACTCTGGGACTAATGGAATACAAAAGAAGGCATCATTGAAGACTAATACAGAATACCATGTCCTGGTGGTTGGTAGAATGACCAGCAGGGTGTAGGAATTAGGAGCAACTGGAGGTATATCCTCGGTGGCTTCACTGACTGTCCTGACATCCTTTACCAGGTCCCCAGCAGCCCATGGGGCTCTCGTGGTCAGACCAATCCCAGAATATGGAGCTCACCTGGGCAGGTACCCCACCCCCACCCCAGCCCACGGGGCTCTCGTGGTCAGGCCCCTCCCAGGATACAGAGCTACCCTTGCAGGTACCATGGCAGGGCTGGGCACACAGGAACCGTGCACATAGCCCTCATTGCAGAGCACCCCCAGCTCACCTGTCGCTCAGAGCTGACACAGAGCACCTCAGAGCAGGACTTGAACTAACAAACAGCAGCTGCAACAGGTCTGTGTCCCTGGGCATCAATCCGTGAGGCCTCCCTCCACCTGGTCTTCCAGAGACTTCCACTGCACCCGGGGCACCAGGCCTCTGTCTCCAACCACCACCCACCCCTCCTCTCCCTGACTCCTGGGTTCCTCTCATTAGGAGAGGGTTTTCTTGAAGTTATCTCCCACTCATGGGCCAGATAAAATGATTAGAAAACAAGCCAAAGCTGCAGCCCCTTGTCTATCCTGACTCTCAGGAGCCCACACCTGTTCCTTGGACCTGGCCGGTTCAGCAAGTTCCATTTTCTGCAACTGTGAGCCCCTGAGGGGTGATGATTGGCTGACCTGGGCAGCCTTACCGTGCCGGCCAGCCCTCCCCAGGTGTGCCTGGGTTGAGATCAATATAAATACCACTCCAGGCAGCAAGAGGCCCTGCAGCCGTGCCTGACACCATTTTCTCTGCCCTGTCAGCAGTCTCGGGGCTGGGCTGGTGGGAGGGAGTGAGAGGCCACGGCTTTGTGGGTGGCCCAGTGTGAGTGGGGCTCTGCTGGACTTTCTGCAGCAGTTGCCAGGCTGCCACCTGCTAAAGAAGAGGATGTGTCACCCATACCTGCTGCTGGAATTTCTCCCTGGGCAGAGGTGAGGAAGGAAAAAAGCAGTGGGGGCAGGGACAGGACGGGTATCTCAGGCAGGGAAATGGAAATCTTCCAGAAGAGCACCCAGGGCCAGGACCATCCTGGCTGGCCTGCAGGCACCAAGTTGGCCGGCATGCTGTCACTCGTGTGGCTCTATGGCCCTTCCTCTAGGCTTTCAAGTCCTTGTATATATTCAGGTGTTTTACCTGGGACGGGTGGGAATAGTTCAGCAGCAACTGGCCTGGGGCTCAGCTCACGTTTACTCACAGATGTCTCGGCACGGTGCCCCAGCTTTGCAATGAGGACGCTTGTTGCGTGGGGGCTGCTGGCTGAATGGGAGACGATTCCCCACCACTGACCAACTTCAGAATTGTTTACAACTGGAGCAAGTGCCCTGATACGGTTTTCCTCTGTGTAACTGGTGGGTTCTGTGTTTTTTTCTCTTTTTCGTTTTTGGTTCAAGGTAGATTTTATTCCTCTTTTTTGTATTTACAGATATAAGCATGGAAATAATTTATTCATATAAATACATGTAAGTGCAGGGAATAATTGTTTTTTCTGTTTTATTTTTTAAATTTTATTTCTTTTTAATTTTGAATTTTATTTTATATTTTTATACAGCAGGTTCTTATTGGTTATCTATTTTATACATATAAATGTATACATGCCAATCCCAGTCTCTCAACTCGTCCCACCACCACCCCCCCAACAGCTTTCCCCCCTTGTTGTCCATACGTTTGTTGTCTACATCTGTTGCTCTATTTATGCCTTGCAAAATGGTTAATCTGTACAGTTTTTCTAGGTTCCACATATATGCATGAATATACAAGATTTGTTTTTCTCTTTCTGACTTACTTCACTCTGTATGACAGTCTCTAGATCCATCGACGTCTCTACAAATGACCCAATTTCATTCCTTTTCATGGCTTAGTAATATTCCATTTTATATATGTACCACAGCTTTATGCATTCGTCTGTCTGTGGGCATTTAGGTTGCTTCCATTACTTCGATATTGTAAATAGTGATGCAATGAACATTGCGGTGAATGACTCTTTTTGATTTATGGTTTTGTCTGGGTATATGTCCAGTACTGGGATTGCTGTATCATATGGTAATTCTATTGTTAGTTTCTTAAGAAATTCCATATTGTTCTCCATAATGACTGTATCAATTTATATTCCCAACAATAGTGGAAGAGGGTTCCTTTTCTCCACACCCTTTCCAGCATTTTTTGTTTGTAGATTTTCTATGATGCCTATTCTACCAGGTGTGAGGTGATACCTCATTGTTGAATCCATTTCGTTGAGCAAGGGGTAGGTCTTGTCTATTACATATTTGGCTTATGGAACGGTATCTGTGTTAATTTCAAACTCTGCTTTTATGCAGCACCCCAACTCACCTTCCCCCTTAAGCAGGCATAAGTTGGTTTTCTAAGCTTGAGACCCTGTTCTGTTTTGTAATTCAGTTCATGTGTAGCCAAGTTCACATTCTGTGTATTAGTGATACCTTATGATGTTTCTTTTTCTGTGTGACTTATTTCACGTAGAATCATCGTGCCTCAATCCACTCATTATGCTGGTACGGGTCTGGTGACATAGATTTCATTGCTGAGTGGTATTCTGTTGTACATAAGTACCGCAACTTCTTTATCCATTATTTGCTCTCTGGGATATTTAACTTGTGCCGTAGAAGAGATTTCTGTAAAAAGAGCCGTCCCAAATTTAGGGGTGGCTGTGTCTTTTTGATTTTAATTTCCCTAAGCTATAGGACCATAAGTGGAAGTGCCCTAGGCTCTGTTGCTTTGTTTTTTAGATGTTTCAGGAAACACCATACACTTCTACAGAGCGGCTGTTGGCAATTTACATCCCGCCCATCAGCATAACAAGGCTCCCAGTTCTCCATGGCCTGTCCTGCCTTTCTGGATTTTACACTTTTTTCAGATGGCCCTTTTGACCGGGGGGAAGTGAGACTTCATTGTAGTGCAGATTTCCTTTGCAAGCTTGCTTGGTTGGCCAAAAATGGCGTATGCGTTTTTTCCTGAATATATTCAGGAAAAAACGCATACGCCCTTTTTGTCCAAGTGCATCATTGTGGACGTTCTGCCTCTTTTCCTATGCTTTCAATGCAATTCCAGTCTACCTCCTGAAATCGGTTTCCTGCAATTCTGCCCCGCTTTCAAGTCCTCTTGGCAGCCTTACTTCAGTCTATTTTTGGACGATAGCTGTCATTTATAACTCTGCAGGTTTGTGAATTACAGTGCCCCTGAGCTCCTTTCTTCAACTCGCTTTCTTTTGAGCTGGCCGCAACACCGCAGGATGGCTTCAGGCCCTAATCTGGTTCCGGCACGGCACGCTGACCCTTTGGTTATTTCCTCTTCCTGGTGGGAAATGAGAGTTAAATTTGCCCGTCCAGACACCTCCAGCTAGTCTCTCATTGGTTCTCCCTATTCCTGTTCATCTTCCGCAGAAATTGCAAACTGGGCCAAACAGGAGGTTAAAGGCGCTGACTCTCCAAGTCGGGAGAGTGTTAGTAAAGCGTCTGGAATGTTGCACCCGAGTACCAGGGTACGAAAACTGAGACATATTTCAACACGTCTCCCGTTCACATGGTTGATCATACTCTGGGTTCCACATGCATGTTTTAGCTGAAGGAAGAATACCTTAAACCTGGAGAGTTGAGACCCGTGGAATGGGTACCATGCAATATGACTTCAAAGGGTCTTCATTTGCTCACCGAACCTCTCTAATCCTATCACTGCTGCGTTTATGCCCCTGTACACATGCTTGATTCTCTTTTGGAGACATAGCAATCCATAGGTTTTAAGATACTTACTAGTCAGGTACATTCTTAGGCGTTTAATATGGGGTGTTGAGTCCATTTCGTTGAGCAAGGAGTAGCTCTTGTCTATTCCATATTTGGCTTAAGGAACTTTATCTGTGCTCATTTCAATCTCTGGTTTTATGCAGCACCCCAACTCACCTTTCCCCTTAAGCAAGCATAAGTTGGTTTTCTAAATTTGAGACCCAGTTCTGTTTTGGAATTCAGTTCCTGTGTAGCCAAGTTTACATTCCGTGTATTAGTGATATCTTATGATGTTTCTTTTGCTGTGTGACTTATTTCAGTTAGAATCATCGTACCTGAATCCACTCATTATGCTGCTACGGGCCTGATGACATAGATTTCATTGCTGAGTGATACTGCATTGTACGTAAGTACCACAAGTTCTTTATCCGATTTTCACTTTCTTCGATGTTGAACTTGTACTGTAAACGAGGTTCTTGTAAACAGAGGCGTCCCAAACTTTGGGGTGGCTGTGTCTTTTTGATTTTAATTTCCCTAAGCTATAGGACCATAAGTGGAAGTGCCCTAGGCTCTGTTGCTTTGTTTTTTAGATGTTTCAGGAAACACCATACACTTCTCCCCAGTGTCTGTTGGCAATTTACATCCCGCCCATCAGCATAACAAGGCTCCCAGTTCTCCATGGCCTGTCCTGCCTTTCTGGATTTTACACTTTTTACAGATGGCCCTTTTGACCGGGGGGAAGTGAGACTTCATTGTAGTGCAGATTTCCTTTGCAAGTTTGCTTGGTTGGCCAAAAATGGTGTATGCGTTTTTTCCTGAATATATTCAGGAAAAAACGCATACGCCCTTTTTGGCCAAGTGCATCATTGGGGACGTTCTGCCTCTTTTCCTATGCTTTCAATGCAATTCCAATCTACCTCCTGAAATCGGTTTCCTGCAATTCTGCCCCGCTTTCAAGTCCTCTTGGCAGCCTTACTTCAGTATATTTTTGGACGATAGCTGTCATTTATAACTGTGCAGGTTTGTGAATTACAGTGCCCCTGAGCTCCTTTCTTCACCTCGCTTTCTTGTGAGCTGGCCGCAACACCGCAGGATTTCTTCAGGCCCTAATCTGGTTCCAGCACGGCACGCTGAGCCTTTGGTTATTTCCTCTTCCTGGTGGGAAATGAGAGTTAAATTTGCCCGTCCAGACACCTCCAGCTAGTCTCTCATTGGTTCTCCCTATTCCTGTTCAACTTCCGCAGAAATTGCAAACTGGACCAAACAGGAGGTTAAAGGCGCTGACTCTCCAAGTGGGGAGAGTGTTAGTAAAGCGTCTGGAATGTTGCACCTGAGTACCAGGGGAGGAAAACTGAGATATATTTGAACACATCTCCCGTTCACACGGTTGATCATACTCTGGGTTCCACATGCATGTTTTAGCTGAAGGAAGAATACCTTAAACCTGGAGAGTTGAGACCCGTGGAATGGGTACCATGCAATATGACTTCAAAGGGTCTTCATTTGCTCACCGAACCTCTCCAATCCTATCACTGCTGCGTTTATGCCCCTGTACACATGCTTGATTCTCTTTCGGATACATAGCAATCCGTAGGTTTTAAGATACTTACTAGTCAGGTACATTCTTAGGCGTTTAATATGCGGTTTTGAGTCCATTTCGTTGAGCAAGGAGTAGCTCTTGTCTATTCCATATTTGGCTTAAGGAACTTTATCTGTGCTCATTTCAATCTCTGGTTTTATGCAGCACCCCAACTCACATTTCCCCTTAAGCAAGCATAAGTTGGTTTTCTAAATTTGAGACCCTGTTCTGTTCTGTAATTCAGTTCCTCTGTAGCCAAGGTTACATTCCGTGTATTACTGATATCTTATAATGTTTCTTTTTCTGTGTGACTTATTTCAGTTAGAATCATCATACCTGAATCCACTCATTGTCCTGCTAAGGTCCTGATGACATAGATTTCATTGCTGAGTGATATTGCTTTGTAAGTAAATACCAAAACTTCTTTATCAATTTTTCACTTTCTGCGATGTTGAACTTGTACTGTAAACGAGGTTCTTGTAAACACAGGCGTCCCAAACTTTGGGGTGGCTGTGTCTTTTTGATTTTAATTTCCCTAAGCTATAGGACCATAAGTGGAAGTGCCCTAGGCTCTGTTGCTTTGTGTTTTAGATGTTTCAGGAAACACCATACACTTCTCCGGAGTGTCTGTTGGCAATTTACATCCCGCCCATCATCATAACAAGGCTCCCAGTTCTCCATGGCCTGTCCTGCCTTTCTGGATTTTACACTTTTTTCAGATGGCCCTTTTGACCGGGGGGAAGTGAGACTTCATTGTAGTGCAGATTTCCTTTGCAAGCTTGCTTGGTTGGCCAAAAAGGGCGTATGCGTTTTTTCCTGAATATATTCAGGAAAAAACGCATACGCCCTTTTTGGCCAAGTGCATCATTGTGGACGTTCTGCCTCTTTTCCTATGCTTTCAATGCAATTCCAGTCTACCTCCTGAAATCGGTTTCCTGCAATTCTGCCCCGCTTTCAAGTCCTCTTGGCAGCCTTACTTCAGTATATTTTTGGACGATAGCTGTCATTTATAACTCTGCAGGTTTGTGAATTACAGTGCCCCTGAACTCCTTTCTTCAACTCGCTTTCTTGTGACCTGGCCCCAACACCGCAGGATGGCTTCAGGCCCTAATCTGGTTCCGGCACTGCACGCTGAGCCTTTGGTTATTTCCTCTTCCTGGTGGGAAATGAGAGTTAAATTTGCCCGTCCAGACACCTCCAGCTAGTCTCTCATTGGTTCTCCCTATTCCTATTCATCTTCCGCAGAAATTGCAAACTGGGCCAAACAGGAGGTTAAAGGCGCTGACTCTCCAAGTGGGGAGAGTGTTAGTAAAGCGTCTGGAATGTTGCACCTGAGTACCAGGGGAGGAAAACTGAGACATATTTGAACACGTCTCCCGTTCACACGGTTGATCATACTCTGGGTTCCACATGCATGTTTTAGCTGAAGGAAGAATACCTTAAACATGGGTAGTTGAGACCCGTGGAATGGGTACCATGCAAATTGACTTCAAAGGGTCTTCATTTGCTCACCGAACCTCTCCAATCCTATCACTGCTGCATTTATGCCCCTGTCCACATGCTTGGTTCTCTTTCGGAGACATAGCAATCCATAGGTTTTAAGATACTTACTAGTCATGTACATTCTTAGGCGTTTAATATGGGGTGTTGAGTCCATTTCGTTGAGCAAGGAGTAGCTCTTGTCTATTCCATATTTGGCTTAAGGAACTTTATCTGTGCTCATTTCAATCTCTGGTTTTATGCAGCACCCCAACTCACCTTTCCCCTTAAGCAAGCATAAGTTGGTTTTCTAAATTTGAGACCCTGTTCTGTTTTGGAATTCAGTTCCTGTGTAGCCAAGTTTACATTCCGTGTATTAGTGATGTCTTATGATGTTTCTTTTTCTGTGTGACTTATTTCAGTTAGAATCATCGTACCTGAATCCACTCATTATGCTGCTACGGGCCTGATGACATAGATTTCATTGCTGAGTGATACTGCATTGTACGTAAGTACCACAAGTTCTTTATCCATTTTTCACTTTCTGTGATATTGAACTTGTACGGTAAACGACGTTCTTGTAAACAGAGGCGTCCCAAACTTTGGGGTGGCTGTGTCTTTTTGATTTTAATTTCCCTAAGCTATAGGACCATAAGTGGAAGTGCCCTAGGCTCTGTTGCTTTGTTTTTTAGATGTTTCAGGAAACACCATACACTTCTCCCGAGTGTCTGTTGGCAATTTACATCCTGCCCATCAGCATAACAAGGCTCCCAGTTCTCCATGGCCTGTCCTGCCTTTCTGGATTTTACACTTTTTTCAGATGGCCCTTTTGACCGGGGGGAAGTGAGACTTCATTGTAGTGCAGATTTCCTTTGCAAGTTTGCTTGGTTGGCCAAAAAGGGCGTATGCGTTTTTTCCTGAATATATTCAGGAAAAAACGCATACGCCCTTTTTGGCCAAGTGCATCATTGTGGACGTTCTGCCTCTTTTCCTATGCTTTCAATGCAATTCCAGTCTACCTCCTGAAATCGGTTTCCTGCAATTCTGCCCCGCTTTCAAGTCCTCTTGGCAGCCTTACTTTAGTCTATTTTTGGATGATAGCTGTCATTTATAACTGTGCAGGTTTGTGAATTACAGTGCCCCTGAGCTCCTTTCTTCAACTCGCTTTCTTGTGAGCTGGCCGCAACACCGCAGGATGGCTTCAGGCCCTAATCTGGTTCCGGCACGGCACGCTGAGCCTTTGGTTATTTCCTCTTCCTGGTGGGAAATGAGAGTTAAATTTGCCCGTCTAGCCACCTCCAGCTAGTCTCTCATTGGTTCTCGCTATTCCTTTTCATCTTCCGCAGAAATTGCAAACTGGGCCAAACAGGAGGTTAAAGGGACTGATTCTCCAAGTCGGGAGAGTGTTAGTAAAGCGTCTGGAATGTTGCACCCGAGTACCAGGGGAGGAAAACTGAGACATATTTGAACACGTCTCCCGATCACATGGTTGATCATACTCTAGGTTCCACATGCATGTTTTAGCTGAAGGAAGAATACCTTAAACCTGGGTAGTTGAAACCCGTGGAATGGGTACCATGCAATATGACTTCAAAGGGTCTTCATTTGCTCACCGAACCTCTCCAATCCTATCACTGCTGCGTTTATGCCCCTGTACACATGCTTGATTCTCTTTCGGAGACATAGCAATCCATAGGTTTTAAGATACTTACTAGTCAGGTACATTCTTAGGCGTTTAATATGCGGTGTTGAGTCCAGTTCGTTGAGCAAGGAGTAGCTCTTGTCTATTCCATATTTGGCTTAAGGAACTTTATCTGTGCTCATTTCAATCTCTGGTTTTATGCAGCACCCCAACTCACCTTTCCTCTTAAGCAAGCATAAGTTGGTTTTCTAAATTTGAGACCCTGTTCTGTTCTGTAATTCAGTTCCTGTGTAGCCAAGTTTACATTCCGTGTATTAGTGATATCTTATGATGTTTCTTTTTCTGTGTGACTTATTTCAGTTAGAATCATCATACCTGAATCCACTCATTGTGCTGCTAAGAGCCTGATGACATAGATTTCATTGCTGAGTGATATTGCTTTGTAAGTAAATACCACATCTTCTTTATCCATTTTTCACTTTCTGCGATGTTGAACTTGTACTGTAAACGAGGTTCTTGTAAACAGAGGCATCCCAAACTTTGGGATGGCTGTGTCTTTTTTATTTTAATTTCCCTAAGCTATAGGACCATAAGTGGAAGTGCCCTAGGCTCTGTTGCTTTGTTTTTTAGATGTTTCAGGAAACACCATACACTTCTCCCTATTGTCTGTTGGCAATTTACATCCCGCCCATCAGCATAACAAGGCTCCCAGTTCTCCATGGCCTGTCCTGCCTTTCTGGATTTTACACTTTTTTCAGATGGCCCTTTTGACCGGGGGGAAGTGAGACTTCATTGTAGTGCAGATTTCCTTTGCAAGCTTGCTTGGTTGGCCAAAAAGGGCGTATGCGTTTTTTCCTGAATATATTCAGGGAAAAACGCATACGCCCTTTTTGGCCAAGTGCATCATTGTGGACGTTCTGCCTCTTTTCCTATGCTTTCAATGCAATTCCAGTCTACCTCCTGAAATCGGTTTCCTGCAATTCTGCCCCGCTTTCAAGTCCTCTTGGCAGCCTTACTTTAGTCTATTTTTGGATGATAGCTGTCATTTATAACTGTGCAGGTTTGTGAATTACAGTGCCCCTGAGCTCCTTTCTTCAACTCGCTTTCTTGTGAGCTGGCCGCAACACCGCAGGATGGCTTCAGGCCCTAATCTGGTTCCGGCACGGCACGCTGAGCCTTTGGTTATTTCCTCTTCCTGGTGGGAAATGAGAGTTAAATTTGCCCGTCCAGCCACCTCCAGCTAGTCTCTCATTGGTTCTCGCTATTCCTTTTCATCTTCCGCAGAAATTGCAAACTGGGCCAAAGAGGAGGTTAAAGGGACTGATTCTCCAAGTCGGGAGAGTGTTAGTAAAGCGTCTGGAATGTTGCACCCGAGTACCAGGGAAGGAAAACTGAGACATATTTGAACACGTCTCCCGATCACATGGTTGATCATACTCTAGGTTCCACATGCATGTTTTAGCTGAAGGAAGAATACCTTAAACCTGGAGAGTTGAGACCCGTGGAATGGGTACCATGCAATATGACTTCAAAGGGTCTTCATTTGCTCACCGAACCTCTCCAATCCTATCACTGCTGCGTTTATGCCCCTGTACACATGCTTGATTCTCTTTCGGAGACATAGCAATCCATAGGTTTTAAGATACTTACTAGTCAGGTACATTCTTAGGCGTTTAATATGCGGTGTTGAGTCCATTTCGTTGAGCAAGGAGTAGCTCTTGTCTATTCCATATTTGGCTTAAGGAACTTTATCTGTGCTCATTTCAATCTCTGGTTTTATGCAGCACCCCAACTCACCTTTCCTCTTAAGCAAGCATAAGTTGGTTTTCTAAATTTGAGACCCTGTTCTGTTCTGTAATTCAGTTCCTGTGTAGCCAAGTTTACATTCCGTGTATTAGTGATATCTTATGATGTTTCTTTTTCTGTGTGACTTATTTCAGTTAGAATCATCATACCTCAATCCACTCATTGTGCTGCTAAGAGCCTGATGACATAGATTTCATTGATGAGTGATATTGCTTTGTAAGTAAATACCACATCTTCTTTATCCATTTTTCACTTTCTGCGATGTTGAACTTGTACTGTAAACGAGGTTCTTGTAAACAGAGGCATCCCAAACTTTGGGGTGGCTGTGTCTTTTTTATTTTAATTTCCCTAAGCTATAGGACCATAAGTGGAAGTGCCCTAGGCTCTGTTGCTTTGTTTTTTAGATGTTTCAGGAAACACCATACACTTCTCCCTATTGTCTGTTGGCAATTTACATCCCGCCCATCAGCATAACAAGGCTCCCAGTTCTCCATGGCCTGTCCTGCCTTTCTGGATTTTACACTTTTTTCAGATGGCCCTTTTGACCGGGGGGAAGTGAGACTTCATTGTAGTGCAGATTTCCTTTGCAAGCTTGCTTGGTTGGCCAAAAAGGGCGTAGGCGTTTTTTCCTGAATATATTCAGGGAAAAACGCATACGCCCTTTTTGGCCAAGTGCATCATTGTGGACGTTCTGCCTCTTTTCCTATGCTTTCAATGCAATTCCAGTCTACCTCCTGAAATCGGTTTCCTGCAATTCTGCCCCGCTTTCAAGTCCTCTTGGCAGCCTTACTTCAGTATATTTTTGGACGATAGCTGTCATTTATAACTCTGCATGTTTGTGAATTATAGTGCCCCTGAGCTCCTTTCTTCAACTCACTTTCTTTTGAGCTGGCCGCAACACCGCAGGATGGCTTCAGGCCCTAATCTGGTTCCGGCACGGCACGCTGAGCCTTTGGTTATTTCCTCTTCCAGATGGGAAATGAGAGTTAAATTTGCCCGTCCAGACACCTCCAGCTAGTCTCTCATTGGTTCTCCCTATTCCTGTTCAACTTCCGCAGAAATTGCAAACTGGGCCAAACAGGAGGTTAAAGGCGCTGACTCTCCAAGTGGGGAGAGTGTTAGTAAAGCGTCTGGAATGTTGCACCCGAGTACCAGGGGAGGAAAACTGAGACATATTTGAACACGTCTCCCGTTCACACGGTTGATCATACTCTGGGTTCCACATGCATGTTTTAGCTGAAGGAAGAATACCTTAAACCTGGAGAGTTGAGACCCGTGGAATGGGTACCATGCAATATGACTTCAAAGGGTCTTCATTTGCTCACCGAACCTCTCCAATCCTATCACTGCTGCATTTATGCCCCTGTACACATGCTTGGTTCTCTTTCGGAGACATAGCAATCCATAGGTTTTAAGATACTTACTAGTCAGGTACATTCTTAGGCGTTTAATATGGGGTGTTGAGTCCATTTCGTTGAGCAAGGAGTAGCTCTTGTCTATTCCATATTTGGCTTAAGGAACTTTATCTGTGCTCATTTCCATCTCTGGTTTTATGCAGCACCCCAACTCACCTTTCGCCTTAAGGAAGCATAAGTTGGTTTTCTAAATTTGAGACACTGTTCTGTTCTGTAATTCAGTTCCTGTGTAGCCAAGTTTACATTTCGTGTATTACTGATATCTTATGATGTTTCTTTTTCTGTGTGACTTATTTCAGTTAGAATCATCATACCTGAATCCACTCATTGTCCTGCTAAGGGCCTGATGACATAGATTTCATTGCTGAGTGATATTGCTTTGTAAGTAAATACCAAAACTTCTTTATCCATTTTTCACTTTCTGTGATATTGAACTTGTACGGTAAACGACGTTCTTGTAAACAGAGGCGTCCCAAACTTTGGGGTGGCTGTGTCTTTTTGATTTTAATTTCCCTAAGCTATAGGACCATAAGTGGAAGTGCCCTAGGCTCTGTTGCTTTGTTTTTTAGATGTTTCAGGAAACACCATACACTTCTCCCGAGTGTCTGTTGGCAATTTACATCCCGCCCATCAGCATAACAAGGCTCCCAGTTCTCCATGGCCTGTCCTGCCTTTCTGGATTTTACACTTTTTTCAGATGGCCCTTTTGACCGGGGGGAAGTGAGACTTCATTGTAGTGCAGATTTCCTTTGCAAGTTTGCTTGGTTGGCCAAAAAGGGCGTATGCGTTTTTTCCTGAATATATTCAGGAAAAAACGCATACGCCCTTTTTGGCCAAGTGCATCATTGTGGACGTTCTGCCTCTTTTCCTATGCTTTCAATGCAATTCCAGTCTACCTCCTGAAATCGGTTTCCTGCAATTCTGCCCCGCTTTCAAGTCCTCTTGGCAGCCTTACTTTAGTCTATTTTTGGATGATAGCTGTCATTTATAACTGTGCAGGTTTGTGAATTACAGTGCCCCTGAGCTCCTTTCTTCAACTCGCTTTCTTGTGAACTGGCCGCAACACCGCAGGATGGCTTCAGGCCCTAATCTGGTTCCGGCACGGCACGCTGAGCCTTTGGTTATTTCCTCTTCCAGATGGGAAATGAGAGTTAAATTTGCCCGTCCAGACACCTCCAGCTAGTCTCTCATTGGTTCTCGCTATTCCTTTTCATCTTCCGCAGAAATTGCAAACTGGGCCAAACAGGAGGTTAAAGGGACTGATTCTCCAAGTCGGGAGAGTGTTAGTAAAGCGTCTGGAATGTTGCACCCGAGTACCAGGGGAGGAAAACTGAGACATATTTGAACACGTCTCCCGATCACATGGTTGATCATACTCTAGGTTCCACATGCATGTTTTAGCTGAAGGAAGAATACCTTAAACCTGGGTAGTTGAAACCCGTGGAAAGGGTACCATGCAATATGACTTTAAAGGGTCTTCATTTGCTCACCGAACCTCTCCAATCCTATCAGTGCTGCGTTTATGCCCCTGTACACATGCTTGATTCTCTTTCGGAGACATAGCAATCCATAGGTTTTAAGATACTTACTAGTCAGGTACATTCTTAGGCGTTTAATATGCGGTGTTGAGTCCATTTCGTTGAGCAAGGAGTAGCTCTTGTCTATTCCATATTTGGCTTAAGGAACTTTATCTGTGCTCATTTCAATCTCTGGTTTTATGCAGCACCCCAACTCACCTTTCCTCTTAAGCAAGCATAAGTTGGTTTTCTAAATTTGAGACCCTGTTCTGTTCTGTAATTCAGTTCCTGTGTAGCCAAGTTTACATTCCGTGTATTAGTGATATCTTATGATGTTTCTTTTTCTGTGTGACTTATTTCAGTTAGAATCATCATACCTGAATCCACTCATTGTGCTGCTAAGAGCCTGATGACATAGATTTCATTGCTGAGTGATATTGCTTTGTAAGTAAATACCACATCTTCTTTATCCATTTTTCACTTTCTGCGATGTTGAACTTGTACTGTAAACGAGGTTCTTGTAAACAGAGGCATCCCAAACTTTGGGGTGGCTGTGTCTTTTTTATTTTAATTTCCCTAAGCTATAGGACCATAAGTGGAAGTGCCCTAGGCTCTGTTGCTTTGTTTTTTAGATGTTTCAGGAAACACCATACACTTCTCCCTATTGTCTGTTGGCAATTTACATCCCGCCCATCAGCATAACAAGGCTCCCAGTTCTCCATGGCCTGTCCTGCCTTTCTGGATTTTACACTTTTTTCAGATGGCCCTTTTGACCGGGGGGAAGTGAGACTTCATTGTAGTGCAGATTTCCTTTGCAAGCTTGCTTGGTTGGCCAAAAAGTGCGTATGCGTTTTTTCCTGAATATATTCAGGGAAAAACGCATACGCCCTTTTTGGCCAAGTGCATCATTGTGGACGTTCTGCCTCTTTTCCTATGCTTTCAATGCAATTCCAGTCTACCTTCTGAAATCGGTTTCCTGCAATTCTGCCCCGCTTTCAAGTCCTCTTGGCAGCCTTACTTTAGTCTATTTTTGGATGATAGCTGTCATTTATAACTGTGCAGGTTTGTGAATTACAGTGCCCCTGAGCTCCTTTCTTCAACTCGCTTTCTTGTGAGCTGGCCGCAACACCGCAGGATGGCTTCAGGCCCTAATCTGGTTCCGGCACGGCACGCTGAGCCTTTGGTTATTTCCTCTTCCTGGTGGGAAATGAGAGTTAAATTTGCCCGTCCAGCCACCTCCAGCTAGTCTCTCATTGGTTCTCGCTATTCCTTTTCATCTTCCGCAGAAATTGCAAACTGGGCCAAACAGGAGGTTAAAGGGACTGATTCTCCAAGTCGGGAGAGTGTTAGTAAAGCGTCTGGAATGTTGCACCCGAGTACCAGGGGAGGAAAACTGAGACATATTTGAACACGTCTCCCGATCACATGGTTGATCATACTCTGGGTTCCACATGCATGTTTTAGCCGAAGGAAGAATACCTTAAACCTGGGTAGTTGAAACCCGTGGAATGGGTACCATGCAATATGACTTCAAAGGGTCTTCATTTGCTCACCGAACCTCTCCAATCCTATCACTGCTGCGTTTATGCCCCTGTACACATGCTTGATTCTCTTTCGGAGACATAGCAATCCATAGGTTTTAAGATACTTACTAGTCAGGTACATTCTTAGGCGTTTAATATGCGGTGTTGAGTCCATTTCGTTGAGCAAGGAGTAGCTCTTGTCTATTCCATATTTGGCTTAAGGAACTTTATCTGTGCTCATTTCAATCTCTGGTTTTATGCAGCACCCCAACTCACCTTTCCTCTTAAGCAAGCATAAGTTGGTTTTCTAAATTTGAGACCCTGTTCTGTTCTGTAATTCAGTTCCTGTGTAGCCAAGTTTACATTCCGTGTATTAGTGATATCTTATGATGTTTCTTTTTCTGTGTGAATTATTTCAGTTAGAATCATCATACCTCAATCCACTCATTGTGCTGCTAAGAGCCTGATGACATAGATTTCATTGATGAGTGATATTGCTTTGTAAGTAAATACCACATCTTCTTTATCCATTTTTCACTTTCTGCGATGTTGAACTTGTACTGTAAACGAGGTTCTTGTAAACAGAGGCATCCCAAACTTTGGGGTGGCTGTGTCTTTTTTATTTTAATTTCCCTAAGCTATAGGACCATAAGTGGAAGTGCCCTAGGCTCTGTTGCTTTGTTTTTTAGATGTTTCAGGAAACACCATACACTTCTCCCTATTGTCTGTTGGCAATTTACATCCCGCCCATCAGCATAACAAGGCTCCCAGTTCTCCATGGCCTGTCCTGCCTTTCTGGATTTTACACTTTTTTCAGATGGCCCTTTTGACCGGGGGGAAGTGAGACTTCATTGTAGTGCAGATTTCCTTTGCAAGCTTGCTTGGTTGGCCAAAAAGGGCGTATGCGTTTTTTCCTGAATATATTCAGGGAAAAACGCATACGCCCTTTTTGGCCAAGTGCATCATTGTGGACGTTCTGCCTCTTTTCCTATGCTTTCAATGCAATTCCAGTCTACCTCCTGAAATCGGTTTCCTGCAATTCTGCCCCGTTTTCAAGTCCTCTTGGCAGCCTTACTTCAGTATATTTTTGGACGATAGCTGTCATTTATAACTCTGCATGTTTGTGAATTACAGTGCCCCTGAGCTCCTTTCTTCAACTCACTTTCTTTTGAGCTGGCCGCAACACCGCAGGATGGCTTCAGGCCCTAATCTGGTTCCGGCACGGCACGCTGAGCCTTTGGTTATTTCCTCTTCCAGATGGGAAATGAGAGTTAAATTTGCCCGTCCAGACACCTCCAGCTAGTCTCTCATTGGTTCTCCCTATTCCTGTTCATCTTCCGCAGAAATTGCAAACTGGGCCAAACAGGATGTTAAAGGCGCTGACTCTCCAAGTGGGGAGAGTGTTAGTAAAGCGTCTGGAATATTGCACCCGAGTACCAGGGGAGGAAAACTGAGACATATTTGAACACGTCTCCCGTTCACACGGTTGATCATACTCTGGGTTCCACATGCATGTTTTTGCTGAAGGAAGAATACCTTAAACCTGGAGAGTTGAGACCCGTGGAATGGGTACCATGCAATATGACTTCAAAGGGTCTTCATTTGCTCACCGAACCTCTCCAATCCTATCACTGCTGCGTTTATGCCCCTGTACACATGCTTGATTCTCTTTTGGAGACATAGCAATCCATAGGTTTTAAGATACTTACTAGTCAGGTACATTCTTAGGCGTTTAATATTCGGTGTTGTGTCCATTTCGTTGAGCAAGGAGTAGCTCTTGTCTATTCCATATTTGGCTTAAGGAACTTTATCTGTGCTCATTTCCATCTCTGGTTTTATGCAGCACCCCAACTCACCTTTCCCCTTAAGCAAGCATAAGTTGGTTTTCTAAATTTGAGACACTGTTCTGTTCTGTAATTCAGTTCCTGTGTAGCCAAGTTTACATTCCGTGTATTACTGATATCTTATGATGTTTCTTTTTCTGTGTGACTTATTTCAGTTAGAATCATCATACCTGAATCCAATCATTGTGCTGCTAAGGGCCTGATGACATAGATTTCATTGCTGAGTGATATTGCTTTGTAAGTAAATACCACAACTTCTTTATCCATTTTTCACTTTCTGCGATGTTGAACATGTACTGTAAACGAGGTTCTTGTAAACAGAGGCGTCCCAAACTTTGGGGTGGCTGTGTCTTTTTGATTTTAATTTCCCTATGCTATAGGACCATATGTGGTAGTGCCCTAGGCTCTGTTGCTTTGTTTTTTAGATGTTTCAGGAAACACCATACACTTCTCCAGAGTGTCTGTTGGCAATTTACATCCCGCCCATCAGCATAACAAGGCTCCCAGTTCTCCATGGCCTGTCCTGCCTTTCTGGATTTTACACTTTTTTCAGATGGCCCTTTTGACCGGGGGGAAGTGAGACTTCATTGTAGTGCAGATTTCCTTTGCAAGTTTGCTTGGTTGGCCAAAAATGGCGTATGCGTTTTTTCCTGAATATATTCAGGAAAAAACGCATACGGCCTTTTTGGCCAAGTGCATCATTGGGGACGTTCTGCCTCTTTTCCTATGCTTTCAATGCAATTCCAGTCTACCTCCTGAAATCGGTTTCCTGCAATTCTGCCCCGCTTTCAAGTCCTCTTGGCAGCCTTACTTCAGTATATTTTTGGACGATAGCTGTCATTTATAACTGTGCAGGTTTGTGAATTACAGTGCCCCTGAGCTCCTTTCTTCAACTCGCTTTCTTGTGAGCTGGCCGCAACACCGCAGGATGGCTTCAGGCCCTAATCTGGTTCCGGCACGGCACGCTGAGCCTTTGGTTATTTCCTCTTCCTGGTGGGAAATGAGAGTTAAATTTGCCCGTCCAGACACCTCCAGCTAGTCTCTCATTGGTTCTCCCTATTCCTGTTCAACTTCCGCAGAAATTGCAAACTGGACCAAACAGGAGGTTAAAGGCGCTGACTCTCCAAGTGGGGAGAGTGTTAGTAAAGCGTCTGGAATGTTGCACCTGAGTACCAGGGGAGGAAAACTGAGATATATTTGAACACGTCTCCCGTTCACACGGTTGATCATACTCTGGGTTCCACATGCATGTTTTAGCTGAAGGAAGAATACCTTAAACCTGGAGAGTTGAGACCCGTGGAATGGGTACCATGCAATATGACTTCAAAGGGTCTTCATTTGCTCACCGAACCTCTCCAATCCTATCACTGCTGTGTTTATGCCCCTGTACACATGCTTGATTCTCTTTCGGATACATAGCAATCCATAGGTTTTAAGATACTTACTAGTCAGGTACATTCTTAGGCGTTTAATATGCGGTTTTGAGTCCATTTCGTTGAGCAAGGAGTAGCTCTTGTCTATTACATATTTGGCTTAAGGAACTTTATCTGTGCTCATTTCAATCTCTGGTTTTATGCAGCACCCCAACTCACATTTCCCCTTAAGCAAGCATAAGTTGGTTTTCTAAATTTGAGACCCTGTTCTGTTCTGTAATTCAGTTCCTCTGTAGCCAAGGTTACATTCCGTGTATTACTGATATCTTATGATGTTTCTTTTTCTGTGTGACTTATTTCAGTTAGAATCATCATACCTGAATCCACTCATTGTCCTGCTAAGGGCCTGATGACATAGATTTCATTGCTGAGTGATATTGCTTTGTAAGTAAATACCAAAACTTCTTTATCAATTTTTCACTTTCTGCGATGTTGAACTTGTACTGTAAACGAGGTTCTTGTAAACACAGGCGTCCCAAACTTTGGGGTGGCTGTGTCTTTTTGATTTTAATTTCCCTAAGCTATAGGACCATAAGTGGAAGTGCCCTAGGCTCTGTTGCTTTGTTTTTTAGATGTTTCAGGAAACACCATACACTTCTCCGGAGTGTCTGTTGGCAATTTACATCCCGCCCATCATCATAACAAGGCTCCCAGTTCTCCATGGCCTGTCCTGCCTTTCTGGATTTTACACTTTTTTCAGATGGCCCTTTTGACCGGGGGGAAGTGAGACTTCATTGTAGTGCAGATTTCCTTTGCAAGCTTGCTTGGTTGGCCAAAAAGGGCGTATGCGTTTTTTCCTGAATATATTCAGGAAAAAACGCATACGCCCTTTTTGGCCAAGTGCATCATTGTGGACGTTCTGCCTCTTTTCCTATGCTTTCAATGCAATTCCAGTCTACCTTCTGAAATCGGTTTCCTGCAATTCTGCCCCGCTTTCAAGTCCTCTTGGCAGCCTTACTTTAGTCTATTTTTGGATGATAGCTGTCATTTATAACTGTGCAGGTTTGTGAATTACAGTGCCCCTGAGCTCCTTTCTTCAACTCGCTTTCTTGTGAGCTGGCCGCAACACCGCAGGATGGCTTCAGGCCCTAATCTGGTTCCGGCACGGCACGCTGAGCCTTTGGTTATTTCCTCTTCCTGGTGGGAAATGAGAGTTAAATTTGCCCGTCCAGCCACCTCCAGCTAGTCTCTCATTGGTTCTCGCTATTCCTTTTCATCTTCCGCAGAAATTGCAAACTGGGCCAAACAGGAGGTTAAAGGGACTGATTCTCCAAGTCGGGAGAGTGTTAGTAAAGCGTCTGGAATGTTGCACCCGAGTACCAGGGGAGGAAAACTGAGACATATTTGAACACGTCTCCCGATCACATGGTTGATCATACTCTGGGTTCCACATGCATGTTTTAGCCGAAGGAAGAATACCTTAAACCTGGGTAGTTGAAACCCGTGGAATGGGTACCATGCAATATGACTTCAAAGGGTCTTCATTTGCTCACCGAACCTCTCCAATCCTATCACTGCTGCGTTTATGCCCCTGTACACATGCTTGATTCTCTTTCGGAGACATAGCAATCCATAGGTTTTAAGATACTTACTAGTCAGGTACATTCTTAGGCGTTTAATATGCGGTGTTGAGTCCATTTCGTTGAGCAAGGAGTAGCTCTTGTCTATTCCATATTTGGCTTAAGGAACTTTATCTGTGCTCATTTCAATCTCTGGTTTTATGCAGCACCCCAACTCACCTTTCCTCTTAAGCAAGCATAAGTTGGTTTTCTAAATTTGAGACCCTGTTCTGTTCTGTAATTCAGTTCCTCTGTAGCCAAGGTTACATTCCGTGTATTACTGATATCTTATGATGTTTCTTTTTCTGTGTGACTTATTTCAGTTAGAATCATCATACCTGAATCCACTCATTGTCCTGCTAAGGGCCTGATGACATAGATTTCATTGCTGAGTGATATTGCTTTGTAAGTAAATACCAAAACTTCTTTATCAATTTTTCACTTTCTGCGATGTTGAACTTGTACTGTAAACGAGGTTCTTGTAAACACAGGCGTCCCAAACTTTGGGGTGGCTGTGTCTTTTTGATTTTAATTTCCCTAAGCTATAGGACCATAAGTGGAAGTGCCCTAGGCTCTGTTGCTTTGTTTTTTAGATGTTTCAGGAAACACCATACACTTCTCCGGAGTGTCTGTTGGCAATTTACATCCCGCCCATCATCATAACAAGGCTCCCAGTTCTCCATGGCCTGTCCTGCCTTTCTGGATTTTACACTTTTTTCAGATGGCCCTTTTGACCGGGGGGAAGTGAGACTTCATTGTAGTGCAGATTTCCTTTGCAAGCTTGCTTGGTTGGCCAAAAAGGGCGTATGCGTTTTTTCCTGAATATATTCAGGAAAAAACGCATACGCCCTTTTTGGCCAAGTGCATCATTGTGGACGTTCTGCCTCTTTTCCTATGCTTTCAATGCAATTCCAGTCTACCTTCTGAAATCGGTTTCCTGCAATTCTGCCCCGCTTTCAAGTCCTCTTGGCAGCCTTACTTTAGTCTATTTTTGGATGATAGCTGTCATTTATAACTGTGCAGGTTTGTGAATTACAGTGCCCCTGAGCTCCTTTCTTCAACTCGCTTTCTTGTGAGCTGGCCGCAACACCGCAGGATGGCTTCAGGCCCTAATCTGGTTCCGGCACGGCACGCTGAGCCTTTGGTTATTTCCTCTTCCTGGTGGGAAATGAGAGTTAAATTTGCCCGTCCAGCCACCTCCAGCTAGTCTCTCATTGGTTCTCGCTATTCCTTTTCATCTTCCGCAGAAATTGCAAACTGGGCCAAACAGGAGGTTAAAGGGACTGATTCTCCAAGTCGGGAGAGTGTTAGTAAAGCGTCTGGAATGTTGCACCCGAGTACCAGGGGAGGAAAACTGAGACATATTTGAACACGTCTCCCGATCACATGGTTGATCATACTCTGGGTTCCACATGCATGTTTTAGCCGAAGGAAGAATACCTTAAACCTGGGTAGTTGAAACCCGTGGAATGGGTACCATGCAATATGACTTCAAAGGGTCTTCATTTGCTCACCGAACCTCTCCAATCCTATCACTGCTGCGTTTATGCCCCTGTACACATGCTTGATTCTCTTTCGGAGACATAGCAATCCATAGGTTTTAAGATACTTACTAGTCAGGTACATTCTTAGGCGTTTAATATGCGGTGTTGAGTCCATTTCGTTGAGCAAGGAGTAGCTCTTGTCTATTCCATATTTGGCTTAAGGAACTTTATCTGTGCTCATTTCAATCTCTGGTTTTATGCAGCACCCCAACTCACCTTTCCTCTTAAGCAAGCATAAGTTGGTTTTCTAAATTTGAGACCCTGTTCTGTTCTGTAATTCAGTTCCTGTGTAGCCAAGTTTACATTCCGTGTATTAGTGATATCTTATGATGTTTCTTTTTCTGTGTGAATTATTTCAGTTAGAATCATCATACCTCAATCCACTCATTGTGCTGCTAAGAGCCTGATGACATAGATTTCATTGATGAGTGATATTGCTTTGTAAGTAAATACCACATCTTCTTTATCCATTTTTCACTTTCTGCGATGTTGAACTTGTACTGTAAACGAGGTTCTTGTAAACAGAGGCATCCCAAACTTTGGGGTGGCTGTGTCTTTTTTATTTTAATTTCCCTAAGCTATAGGACCATAAGTGGAAGTGCCCTAGGCTCTGTTGCTTTGTTTTTTAGATGTTTCAGGAAACACCATACACTTCTCCCTATTGTCTGTTGGCAATTTACATCCCGCCCATCAGCATAACAAGGCTCCCAGTTCTCCATGGCCTGTCCTGCCTTTCTGGATTTTACACTTTTTTCAGATGGCCCTTTTGACCGGGGGGAAGTGAGACTTCATTGTAGTGCAGATTTCCTTTGCAAGCTTGCTTGGTTGGCCAAAAAGGGCGTATGCGTTTTTTCCTGAATATATTCAGGGAAAAACGCATACGCCCTTTTTGGCCAAGTGCATCATTGTGGACGTTCTGCCTCTTTTCCTATGCTTTCAATGCAATTCCAGTCTACCTCCTGAAATCGGTTTCCTGCAATTCTGCCCCGTTTTCAAGTCCTCTTGGCAGCCTTACTTCAGTATATTTTTGGACGATAGCTGTCATTTATAACTCTGCATGTTTGTGAATTACAGTGCCCCTGAGCTCCTTTCTTCAACTCACTTTCTTTTGAGCTGGCCGCAACACCGCAGGATGGCTTCAGGCCCTAATCTGGTTCCGGCACGGCACGCTGAGCCTTTGGTTATTTCCTCTTCCAGATGGGAAATGAGAGTTAAATTTGCCCGTCCAGACACCTCCAGCTAGTCTCTCATTGGTTCTCCCTATTCCTGTTCATCTTCCGCAGAAATTGCAAACTGGGCCAAACAGGAGGTTAAAGGCGCTGACTCTCCAAGTGGGGAGAGTGTTAGTAAAGCGTCTGGAATATTGCACCCGAGTACCAGGGGAGGAAAACTGAGACATATTTGAACACGTCTCCCGTTCACACGGTTGATCATACTCTGGGTTCCACATGCATGTTTTTGCTGAAGGAAGAATACCTTAAACCTGGAGAGTTGAGACCCGTGGAATGGGTACCATGCAATATGACTTCAAAGGGTCTTCATTTGCTCACCGAACCTCTCCAATCCTATCACTGCTGGGTTTATGCCCCTGTACACATGCTTGATTCTCTTTTGGAGACATAGCAATCCATAGGTTTTAAGATACTTACTAGTCAGGTACATTCTTAGGCGTTTAATATGCGGTGTTGTGTCCATTTCGTTGAGCAAGGAGTAGCTCTTGTCTATTCCATATTTGGCTTAAGGAACTTTATCTGTGCTCATTTCCATCTCTGGTTTTATGCAGCACCCCAACTCACCTTTCCCCTTAAGCAAGCATAAGTTGGTTTTCTAAATTTGAGACACTGTTCTGTTCTGTAATTCAGTTCCTGTGTAGCCAAGTTTACATTCCGTGTATTACTGATATCTTATGATGTTTCTTTTTCTGTGTGACTTATTTCAGTTAGAATCATCATACCTGAATCCAATCATTGTGCTGCTAAGGGCCTGATGACATAGATTTCATTGCTGAGTGATATTGCTTTGTAAGTAAATACCACAACTTCTTTATCCATTTTTCACTTTCTGCGATGTTGAACTTGTACTGTAAACGAGGTTCTTGTAAACAGAGGCGTCCCAAACTTTGGGGTGGCTGTGTCTTTTTGATTTTAATTTCCCTATGCTATAGGACCATATGTGGTAGTGCCCTAGGCTCTGTTGCTTTGTTTTTTAGATGTTTCAGGAAACACCATACACTTCTCCAGAGTGTCTGTTGGCAATTTACATCCCGCCCATCAGCATAACAAGGCTCCCAGTTCTCCATGGCCTGTCCTGCCTTTCTGGATTTTACACTTTTTTCAGATGGCCCTTTTGACCGGGGGGAAGTGAGACTTCATTGTAGTGCAGATTTCCTTTGCAAGTTTGCTTGGTTGGCCAAAAATGGCGTATGCGTTTTTTCCTGAATATATTCAGGAAAAAACGCATACGCCCTTTTTGGCCAAGTGCATCATTGGGGACGTTCTGCCTCTTTTCCTATGCTTTCAATGCAATTCCAGTCTACCTCCTGAAATCGGTTTCCTGCAATTCTGCCCCGCTTTCAAGTCCTCTTGGCAGCCTTACTTCAGTATATTTTTGGACGATAGCTGTCATTTATAACTGTGCAGGTTTGTGAATTACAGTGCCCCTGAGCTCCTTTCTTCAACTCGCTTTCTTGTGAGCTGGCCGCAACACCGCAGGATGGCTTCAGGCCCTAATCTGGTTCCGGCACGGCACGCTGAGCCTTTGGTTATTTCCTCTTCCTGGTGGGAAATGAGAGTTAAATTTGCCCGTCCAGACACCTCCAGCTAGTCTCTCATTGGTTCTCCCTATTCCTGTTCAACTTCCGCAGAAATTGCAAACTGGACCAAACAGGAGGTTAAAGGCGCTGACTCTCCAAGTGGGGAGAGTGTTAGTAAAGCGTCTGGAATGTTGCACCTGAGTACCAGGGGAGGAAAACTGAGATATATTTGAACACGTCTCCCGTTCACACGGTTGATCATACTCTGGGTTCCACATGCATGTTTTAGCTGAAGGAAGAATACCTTAAACCTGGAGAGTTGAGACCCGTGGAATGGGTACCATGCAATATGACTTCAAAGGGTCTTCATTTGCTCACCGAACCTCTCCAATCCTATCACTGCTGTATTTATGCCCCTGTACACATGCTTGATTCTCTTTCGGATACATAGCAATCCATAGGTTTTAAGATACTTACTAGTCAGGTACATTCTTAGGCGTTTAATATGCGGTTTTGAGTCCATTTCGTTGAGCAAGGAGTAGCTCTTGTCTATTCCATATTTGGCTTAAGGAACTTTATCTGTGCTCATTTCAATCTCTGGTTTTATGCAGCACCCCAACTCACATTTCCCCTTAAGCAAGCATAAGTTGGTTTTCTAAATTTGAGACCCTGTTCTGTTCTGTAATTCAGTTCCTCTGTAGCCAAGGTTACATTCCGTGTATTACTGATATCTTATGATGTTTCTTTTTCTGTGTGACTTATTTCAGTTAGAATCATCATACCTGAATCCACTCATTGTCCTGCTAAGGGCCTGATGACATAGATTTCATTGCTGAGTGATATTGCTTTGTAAGTAAATACCAAAACTTCTTTATCAATTTTTCACTTTCTGCGATGTTGAACTTGTACTGTAAACGAGGTTCTTGTAAACACAGGCGTCCCAAACTTTGGGGTGGCTGTGTCTTTTTGATTTTAATTTCCCTAAGCTATAGGACCATAAGTGGAAGTGCCCTAGGCTCTGTTGCTTTGTTTTTTAGATGTTTCAGGAAACACCATACACTTCTCCGGAGTGTCTGTTGGCAATTTACATCCCGCCCATCATCATAACAAGGCTCCCAGTTCTCCATGGCCTGTCCTGCCTTTCTGGATTTTACACTTTTTTCAGATGGCCCTTTTGACCGGGGGGAAGTGAGACTTCATTGTAGTGCAGATTTCCTTTGCAAGCTTGCTTGGTTGGCCAAAAAGGGCGTATGCGTTTTTTCCTGAATATATTCAGGAAAAAACGCATACGCCCTTTTTGGCCAAGTACATCATTGTGGACGTTCTGCCTCTTTTCCTATGCTTTCAATGCAATTCCAGTCTACCTCCTGAAATCGGTTTCCTGCAATTCTGCCCCGCTTTCAAGTCCTCTTGGCAGCCTTACTTCAGTCTATTTTTGGACGATAGCTGTCATTTATAACTCTGCAGGTTTGTGAATTACAGTGCCCCTGAACTCCTTTCTTCAACTCGCTTTCTTGTGACCTGGCCCCAACACCGCAGGATGGCTTCAGGCCCTAATCTGGTTCCGGCACGGCACGCTGAGCCTTTGGTTATTTCCTCTTCCTGGTGGGAAATGAGAGTTAAATTTGCCCGTCCAGACACCTCCAGCTAGTCTCTCATTGGTTCTCCCTATTCCTGTTCATCTTCCGCAGAAATTGCAAACTGGGCCAAACAGGAGGTTAAAGGCGCTGACTCTCCAAGTGGGGAGAGTGTTAGTAAAGCGTCTGGAATGTTGCACCTGAGTACCAGGGGAGGAAAACTGAGACATATTTGAACACGTCTCCCTTTCACACGGTTGATAATACTCTGGGTTCCGCATGCATGTTTTAGCTGAAGGAAGAATACCTTAAACATGGGTAGTTGAGACCCGTGGAATGGGTACCATGCAAATTGACTTCAAAGGGTCTTCATTTGCTCACTGAACCTCTCCAATCCTATCACTGCTGCATTTATGCCCCTGTACACATGCTTGGTTCTCTTTCGGAGACATAGCAATCCATAGGTTTTAAGATACTTACTAGTCAGGTACATTCTTAGGCGTTTAATATGGGGTGTTGAGTCCATTTCATTGAGCAAGGAGTAGCTCTTGTCTATTCCATATTTGGCTTAAGGAACTTTATCTGTGCTCATTTCAATCTCTGGTTTTATGCAGCACCCCAACTCACCTTTACCCTTAAGCAAGCATAAGTTGGTTTTCTAAATTTGAGACCCTGTTCTGTTTTGGAATTCAGTTCCTGTGTAGCCAAGTTTACATTCCGTGTATTAGTGATGTCTTATGATGTTTCTTTTTCTGTGTGACTTATTTCAGTTAGAATCATCGTACCTGAATCCACTCATTATGCTGCTACGGGCCTGATGACATAGATTTCATTGCTGAGTGATACTGCATTGTACGTAAGTACCACAAGTTCTTTATCCATTTTTCACTTTCTGTGATATTGAACTTGTACGGTAAACGACGTTCTTGTAAACAGAGGCGTCCCAAACTTTGGGGTGGCTGTGTCTTTTTGATTTTAATTTCCCTAAACTATAGGACCATAAGTGGAAGTGCCCTAGGCTCTGTTGCTTTGTTTTTTAGATGTTTCAGGAAACACCATACACTTCTCCCGAGTGTCTGTTGGCAATTTACATCCCGCCCATCAGCATAACAAGGCTCCCAGTTCTCCATGGCCTGTCCTGCCTTTCTGGATTTTACACTTTTTTCAGATGGCCCTTTTGACCGGGGGGAAGTGAGACTTCATTGTAGTGCAGATTTCCTTTGCAAGTTTGCTTGGTTGGCCAAAAAGGGCGTATGCGTTTTTTCCTGAATATATTCAGGAAAAAACGCATACGCCCTTTTTGGCCAAGTGCATCATTGTGGACGTTCTGCCTCTTTTCCTATGCTTTCAATGCAATTCCAGTCTACCTCCTGAAATCGGTTTCCTGCAATTCTGCCCCGCTTTCAAGTCCTCTTGGCAGCCTTACTTCAGTATATTTTTGGACAATAGCTGTCATTTATAACTCTGCAGGTTTGTGAATTACAGTGCCCCTGAGCTCCTTTCTTCAACTCGCTTTCTTGTGAGCTGGCCGCAACACCGCAGGATGGCTTCAGGCCCTAATCTGGTTCCGGCACGGCACGCTGAGCCTTTGGTTATTTCCTCTTCCTGGTGGGAAATGAGAGTTAAATTTGCCCGTCCAGCCACCTCCAGCTAGTCTCTCATTGGTTCTCGCTATTCCTTTTCATCTTCCGCAGAAATTGCAAACTGGGCCAAACAGGAGGTTAAAGGGACTGATTCTCCAAGTCGGGAGAGTGTTAGTAAAGCGTCTGGAATGTTGCACCCGAGTACCAGGGGAGGAAAACTGAGACATATTTGAACACGTCTCCCGATCACATGGTTGATCATACTCTAGGTTCCACATGCATGTTTTAGCTGAAGGAAGAATACCTTAAACCTGGAGAGTTGAGACCCGTGGAATGGGTACCATGCAATATGACTTCAAAGGGTCTTCATTTGCTCACCGAACCTCTCCAATCCTATCACTGCTGCGTTTATGCCCCTGTACACATGCTTGATTCTCTTTCGGAGACATAGCAATCCATAGGTTTTAAGATACTTACTAGTCAGGTACATTCTTAGGCGTTTAATATGCGGTGTTGAGTCCATTTCGTTGAGCAAGGAGTAGCTCTTGTCTATTCCATATTTGGCTTAAGGAACTTTATCTGTGCTCATTTCAATCTCTGGTTTTATGCAGCACCCCAACTCACCTTTCCTCTTAAGCAAGCATAAGTTGGTTTTCTAAATTTGAGACCCTGTTCTGTTCTGTAATTCAGTTCCTGTGTAGCCAAGTTTACATTCCGTGTATTAGTGATATCTTATGATGTTTCTTTTTCTGTGTGACTTATTTCAGTTAGAATCATCATACCTCAATCCACTCATTGTGCTGCTAAGAGCCTGATGACATAGATTTCATTGATGTGTGATATTGCTTTGTAAGTAAATACCACATCTTCTTTATCCATTTTTCACTTTCTGCGATGTTGAACTTGTACTGTAAACGAGGTTCTTGTAAACAGAGGCATCCCAAACTTTGGGGTGGCTGTGTCTTTTTTATTTTAATTTCCCTAAGCTATAGGACCATAAGTGGAAGTGCCCTAGGCTCTGTTGCTTTGTTTTTTAGATGTTTCAGGAAACACCATACACTTCTACCTATTGTCTGTTGGCAATTTACATCCCGCCCATCAGCATAACAAGGCTCCCAGTTCTCCATGGCCTGTCCTGCCTTTCTGGATTTTACACTTTTTTCAGATGGCCCTTTTGACCGGGGGGAAGTGAGACTTCATTGTAGTGCAGATTTCCTTTGCAAGCTTGCTTGGTTGGCCAAAAAGGGCGTATGCGTTTCTTCCTGAATATATTCAGGGAAAAACGCATACGCCCTTTTTGGCCAAGTGCATCATTGTGGACGTTCTGCCTCTTTTCCTATGCTTTCAATGCAATTCCAGTCTACCTCCTGAAATCGGTTTCCTGCAATTCTGCCCCGCTTTCAAGTCCTCTTGGCAGCCTTACTTCAGTATATTTTTGGACGATAGCTGTCATTTATAACTCTGCATGTTTGTGAATTACAGTGCCCCTGAGCTCCTTTCTTCAACTCACTTTCTTGTGAGCTGGCCGCAACACCGCAGGATGGCTTCAGGCCCTAATCTGGTTCCGGCACGGCACGCTGAGCCTTTGGTTATTTCCTCTTCCTGGTGGGAAATGAGAGTTAAATTTGCCCGTCCAGACACCTCCAGCTAGTCTCTCATTGGTTCTCCCTATTCCTGTTCAACTTCCGCAGAAATTGCAAACTGGACCAAACAGGATGTTAAAGGCGCTGACTCTCCAAGTGGGGAGAGTGTTAGTAAAGCGTCTGGAATGTTGCACCTGAGTACCAGGGGAGGAAAACTGAGATATATTTGAACACGTCTCCCGTTCACACGGTTGATCATACTCTGGGTTCCACATGCATGTTTTAGCTGAAGGAAGAATACCTTAAACCTGGAGAGTTGAGACCCGTGGAATGGGTACCATGCAATATGACTTCAAAGGGTCTTCATTTGCTCACCGAACCTCTCCAATCCTATCACTGCTGCGTTTATGCCCCTGTACACATGCTTGATTCTCTTTCGGATACATAGCAATCCATAGGTTTTAAGATACTTACTAGTCAGGTACATTCTTAGGCGTTTAATATGCGGTTTTGAGTCCATTTCGTTGAGCAAGGAGTAGCTCTTGTCTATTCCATATTTGGCTTAAGGAACTTTATCTGTGCTCATTTCAATCTCTGGTTTTATGCAGCACCCCAACTCACATTTCCCCTTAAGCAAGCATAAGTTGGTTTTCTAAATTTGAGACCCTGTTCTGTTCTGTAATTCAGTTCCTCTGTAGCCAAGGTTACATTCCGTGTATTACTGATATCTTATGATGTTTCTTTTTCTGTGTGACTTATTTCAGTTAGAATCATCATACCTGAATCCACTCATTGTCCTGCTAAGGGCCTGATGACATAGATTTCATTGCTGAGTGATATTGCTTTGTAAGTAAATACCAAAACTTCTTTATCAATTTTTCACTTTCTGCGATGTTGAACTTGTACTGTAAACGAGGTTCTTGTAAACACAGGCGTCCCAAACTTTGGGGTGGCTGTGTCTTTTTGATTTTAATTTCCCTAAGCTATAGGACCATAAGTGGAAGTGCCCTAGGCTCTGTTGCTTTGTTTTTTAGATGTTTCAGGAAACACCATACACTTCTCCGGAGTGTCTGTTGGCAATTTACATCCCGCCCATCATCATAACAAGGCTCCCAGTTCTCCATGGCCTGTCCTGCCTTTCTGGATTTTACACTTTTTTCAGATGGCCCTTTTGACCGGGGGGAAGTGAGACTTCATTGTAGTGCAGATTTCCTTTGCAAGCTTGCTTGGTTGGCCAAAAAGGGCGTATGCGTTTTTTCCTGAATATATTCAGGAAAAAACGCAAACGCCCTTTTTGGCCAAGTGCATCATTGTGGACGTTCTGCCTCTTTTCCTATGCTTTCAATGCAATTCCAGTCTACCTCCTGAAATCGGTTTCCTGCAATTCTGCCCCGCTTTCAAGTCCTCTTGGCAGCCTTACTTCAGTCTATTTTTGGACGATAGCTGTCATTTATAACTCTGCAGGTTTGTGAATTACAGTGCCCCTGAACTCCTTTCTTCAACTCGCTTTCTTGTGACCTGGCCCCAACACCGCAGGATGGCTTCAGGCCCTAATCTGGTTCCGGCACGGCACGCTGAGCCTTTGGTTATTTCCTCTTCCTGGTGGGAAATGAGAGTTAAATTTGCCCGTCCAGACACCTCCAGCTAGTCTCTCATTGGTTCTCCCTATTCCTGTTCATCTTCCGCAGAAATTGCAAACTGGGCCAAACAGGAGGTTAAAGGCGCTGACTCTCCAAGTGGGGAGAGTGTTAGTAAAGCGTCTGGAATGTTGCACCTGAGTACCAGGGGAGGAAAACTGAGACATATTTGAACACGTCTCCCTTTCACACGGTTGATAATACTCTGGGTTCCACATGCATGTTTTAGCTGAAGGAAGAATACCTTAAACATGGGTAGTTGAGACCCGTGGAATGGGTACCATGCAAATTGACTTCAAAGGGTCTTCATTTGCTCACTGAACCTCTCCAATCCTATCACTGCTGCATTTATGCCCCTGTACACATGCTTGGTTCTCTTTCGGAGACATAGCAATCCATAGGTTTTAAGATACTTACTAGTCAGGTACATTCTTAGGCGTTTAATATGGGGTGTTGAGTCCATTTCATTGAGCAAGGAGTAGCTCTTGTCTATTCCATATTTGGCTTAAGGAACTTTATCTGTGCTCATTTCAATCTCTGGTTTTATGCAGCACCCCAACTCACCTTTCCCCTTAAGCAAGCATAAGTTGGTTTTCTAAATTTGAGACCCTGTTCTGTTTTGGAATTCAGTTCCTGTGTAGCCAAGTTTACATTCCGTGTATTAGTGATGTCTTATGATGTTTCTTTTTCTGTGTGACTTATTTCAGTTAGAATCATCGTACCTGAATCCACTCATTATGCTGCTACGGGCCTGATGACATAGATTTCATTGCTGAGTGATACTGCATTGTACGTAAGTACCACAAGTTCTTTATCCATTTTTCACTTTCTGTGATATTGAACTTGTACGGTAAACGACGTTCTTGTAAACAGAGGCGTCCCAAACTTTGGGGTGGCTGTGTCTTTTTGATTTTAATTTCCCTAAGCTATAGGACCATAAGTGGAAGTGCCCTAGGCTCTGTTGCTTTGTTTTTTAGATGTTTCAGGAAACACCATACACTTCTCCCAAGTGTCTGTTGGCAATTTACATCCCGCCCATCATCATAACAAGGCTCCCAGTTCTCCATGGCCTGTCCTGCCTTTCTGGATTTTACACTTTTTTCAGATGGCCCTTTTGACCGGGGGGAAGTGAGACTTCATTGTAGTGCAGATTTCCTTTGCAAGCTTGCTTGGTTGGCCAAAAAGGGCGTATGCGTTTTTTCCTGAATATATTCAGGGAAAAACGCATACGCCCTTTTTGGCCAAGTGCATCATTGTGGACGTTCTGCCTCTTTTCCTATGCTTTCAATGCAATTCCAGTCTACCTCCTGAAATCGGTTTCCTGCAATTCTGCCCCGCTTTCAAGTCCTCTTGGCAGCCTTACTTCAGTCTATTTTTGGACGATAGCTGTCATTTATAACTCTGCAGGTTTGTGAATTACAGTGCCCCTGAACTCCTTTCTTCAACTCGCTTTCTTGTGACCTGGCCCCAACACCGCAGGATGGCTTCAGGCCCTAATCTGGTTCCGGCACGGCACGCTGAGCCTTTGGTTATTTCCTCTTCCTGGTGGGAAATGAGAGTTAAATTTGCCCGTCCAGACACCTCCAGCTAGTCTCTCATTGGTTCTCCCTATTCCTGTTCATCTTCCGCAGAAATTGCAAACTGGGCCAAACAGGAGGTTAAAGGCGCTGACTCTCCAAGTGGGGAGAGTGTTAGTAAAGCGTCTGGAATGTTGCACCTGAGTACCAGGGGAGGAAAACTGAGACATATTTGAACACGTCTCCCTTTCACACGGTTGATAATACTCTGGGTTCCACATGCATGTTTTAGCTGAAGGAAGAATACCTTAAACATGGGTAGTTGAGACCCGTGGAATGGGTACCATGCAAATTGACTTCAAAGGGTCTTCATTTGCTCACTGAACCTCTCCAATCCTATCACTGCTGCATTTATGCCCCTGTACACATGCTTGGTTCTCTTTCGGAGACATAGCAATCCATAGGTTTTAAGATACTTACTAGTCAGGTACATTCTTAGGCGTTTAATATGGGGTGTTGAGTCCATTTCATTGAGCAAGGAGTAGCTCTTGTCTATTCCATATTTGGCTTAAGGAACTTTATCTGTGCTCATTTCAATCTCTGGTTTTATGCAGCACCCCAACTCACCTTTCCCCTTAAGCAAGCATAAGTTGGTTTTCTAAATTTGAGACCCTGTTCTGTTTTGGAATTCAGTTCCTGTGTAGCCAAGTTTACATTCCGTGTATTAGTGATGTCTTATGATGTTTCTTTTTCTGTGTGACTTATTTCAGTTAGAATCATCGTACCTGAATCCACTCATTATGCTGCTACGGGCCTGATGACATAGATTTCATTGCTGAGTGATACTGCATTGTACGTAAGTACCACAAGTTCTTTATCCATTTTTCACTTTCTGTGATATTGAACTTGTACGGTAAACGACGTTCTTGTAAACAGAGGCGTCCCAAACTTTGGGGTGGCTGTGTCTTTTTGATTTTAATTTCCCTAAGCTATAGGACCATAAGTGGAAGTGCCCTAGGCTCTGTTGCTTTGTTTTTTAGATGTTTCAGGAAACACCATACACTTCTCCCGAGTGTCTGTTGGCAATTTACATCCCGCCCATCAGCATAACAAGGCTCCCAGTTCTCCATGGCCTGTCCTGCCTTTCTGGATTTTACACTTTTTTCAGATGGCCCTTTTGACCGGGGGGAAGTGAGACTTCATTGTAGTGCAGATTTCCTTTGCAAGTTTGCTTGGTTGGCCAAAAAGGGCGTATGCGTTTTTTCCTGAATATATTCAGGAAAAAACGCATACGCCCTTTTTGGCCAAGTGCATCATTGTGGACGTTCTGCCTCTTTTCCTATGCTTTCAATGCAATTCCAGTCTACCTCCTGAAATCGGTTTCCTGCAATTCTGCCCCGCTTTCAAGTCCTCTTGGCAGCCTTACTTCAGTATATTTTTGGACAATAGCTGTCATTTATAACTCTGCAGGTTTGTGAATTACAGTGCCCCTGAGCTCCTTTCTTCAACTCGCTTTCTTGTGAGCTGGCCGCAACACCGCAGGATGGCTTCAGGCCCTAATCTGGTTCCGGCACGGCACGCTGAGCCTTTGGTTATTTCCTCTTCCTGGTGGGAAATGAGAGTTAAATTTGCCCGTCCAGCCACCTCCAGCTAGTCTCTCATTGGTTCTCGCTATTCCTTTTCATCTTCCGCAGAAATTGCAAACTGGGCCAAACAGGAGGTTAAAGGGACTGATTCTCCAAGTCGGGAGAGTGTTAGTAAAGCGTCTGGAATGTTGCACCCGAGTACCAGGGGAGGAAAACTGAGACATATTTGAACACGTCTCCCGATCACATGGTTGATCATACTCTAGGTTCCACATGCATGTTTTAGCTGAAGGAAGAATACCTTAAACCTGGAGAGTTGAGACCCGTGGAATGGGTACCATGCAATATGACTTCAAAGGGTCTTCATTTGCTCACCGAACCTCTCCAATCCTATCACTGCTGCGTTTATGCCCCTGTACACATGCTTGATTCTCTTTCGGAGACATAGCAATCCATAGGTTTTAAGATACTTACTAGTCAGGTACATTCTTAGGCGTTTAATATGCGGTGTTGAGTCCATTTCGTTGAGCAAGGAGTAGCTCTTGTCTATTCCATATTTGGCTTAAGGAACTTTATCTGTGCTCATTTCAATCTCTGGTTTTATGCAGCACCCCAACTCACCTTTCCTCTTAAGCAAGCATAAGTTGGTTTTCTAAATTTGAGACCCTGTTCTGTTCTGTAATTCAGTTCCTGTGTAGCCAAGTTTACATTCCGTGTATTAGTGATATCTTATGATGTTTCTTTTTCTGTGTGACTTATTTCAGTTAGAATCATCATACCTCAATCCACTCATTGTGCTGCTAAGAGCCTGATGACATAGATTTCATTGATGTGTGATATTGCTTTGTAAGTAAATACCACATCTTCTTTATCCATTTTTCACTTTCTGCGATGTTGAACTTGTACTGTAAACGAGGTTCTTGTAAACAGAGGCATCCCAAACTTTGGGGTGGCTGTGTCTTTTTTATTTTAATTTCCCTAAGCTATAGGACCATAAGTGGAAGTGCCCTAGGCTCTGTTGCTTTGTTTTTTAGATGTTTCAGGAAACACCATACACTTCTACCTATTGTCTGTTGGCAATTTACATCCCGCCCATCAGCATAACAAGGCTCCCAGTTCTCCATGGCCTGTCCTGCCTTTCTGGATTTTACACTTTTTTCAGATGGCCCTTTTGACCGGGGGGAAGTGAGACTTCATTGTAGTGCAGATTTCCTTTGCAAGCTTGCTTGGTTGGCCAAAAAGGGCGTATGCGTTTTTTCCTGAATATATTCAGGGAAAAACGCATACGCCCTTTTTGGCCAAGTGCATCATTGTGGACGTTCTGCCTCTTTTCCTATGCTTTCAATGCAATTCCAGTCTACCTCCTGAAATCGGTTTCCTGCAATTCTGCCCCGCTTTCAAGTCCTCTTGGCAGCCTTACTTCAGTATATTTTTGGACGATAGCTGTCATTTATAACTCTGCATGTTTGTGAATTACAGTGCCCCTGAGCTCCTTTCTTCAACTCACTTTCTTGTGAGCTGGCCGCAACACCGCAGGATGGCTTCAGGCCCTAATCTGGTTCCGGCACGGCACGCTGAGCCTTTGGTTATTTCCTCTTCCTGGTGGGAAATGAGAGTTAAATTTGCCCGTCCAGACACCTCCAGCTAGTCTCTCATTGGTTCTCCCTATTCCTGTTCAACTTCCGCAGAAATTGCAAACTGGACCAAACAGGAGGTTAAAGGCGCTGACTCTCCAAGTGGGGAGAGTGTTAGTAAAGCGTCTGGAATGTTGCACCTGAGTACCAGGGGAGGAAAACTGAGATATATTTGAACACGTCTCCCGTTCACACGGTTGATCATACTCTGGGTTCCACATGCATGTTTTAGCTGAAGGAAGAATACCTTAAACCTGGAGAGTTGAGACCCGTGGAATGGGTACCATGCAATATGACTTCAAAGGGTCTTCATTTGCTCACCGAACCTCTCCAATCCTATCACTGCTGCGTTTATGCCCCTGTACACATGCTTGATTCTCTTTCGGATACATAGCAATCCATAGGTTTTAAGATACTTACTAGTCAGGTACATTCTTAGGCGTTTAATATGCGGTTTTGAGTCCATTTCGTTGAGCAAGGAGTAGCTCTTGTCTATTCCATATTTGGCTTAAGGAACTTTATCTGTGCTCATTTCAATCTCTGGTTTTATGCAGCACCCCAACTCACATTTCCCCTTAAGCAAGCATAAGTTGGTTTTCTAAATTTGAGACCCTGTTCTGTTCTGTAATTCAGTTCCTCTGTAGCCAAGGTTACATTCCGTGTATTACTGATATCTTATGATGTTTCTTTTTCTGTGTGACTTATTTCAGTTAGAATCATCATACCTGAATCCACTCATTGTCCTGCTAAGGGCCTGATGACATAGATTTCATTGCTGAGTGATATTGCTTTGTAAGTAAATACCAAAACTTCTTTATCAATTTTTCACTTTCTGCGATGTTGAACTTGTACTGTAAACGAGGTTCTTGTAAACACAGGCGTCCCAAACTTTGGGGTGGCTGTGTCTTTTTGATTTTAATTTCCCTAAGCTATAGGACCATAAGTGGAAGTGCCCTAGGCTCTGTTGCTTTGTTTTTTAGATGTTTCAGGAAACACCATACACTTCTCCGGAGTGTCTGTTGGCAATTTACATCCCGCCCATCATCATAACAAGGCTCCCAGTTCTCCATGGCCTGTCCTGCCTTTCTGGATTTTACACTTTTTTCAGATGGCCCTTTTGACCGGGGGGAAGTGAGACTTCATTGTAGTGCAGATTTCCTTTGCAAGCTTGCTTGGTTGGCCAAAAAGGGCGTATGCGTTTTTTCCTGAATATATTCAGGAAAAAACGCATACGCCCTTTTTGGCCAAGTGCATCATTGTGGACGTTCTGCCTCTTTTCCTATGCTTTCAATGCAATTCCAGTCTACCTCCTGAAATCGGTTTCCTGCAATTCTGCCCCGCTTTCAAGTCCTCTTGGCAGCCTTACTTCAGTCTATTTTTGGACGATAGCTGTCATTTATAACTCTGCAGGTTTGTGAATTACAGTGCCCCTGAACTCCTTTCTTCAACTCGCTTTCTTGTGACCTGGCCCCAACACCGCAGGATGGCTTCAGGCCCTAATCTGGTTCCGGCACGGCACGCTGAGCCTTTGGTTATTTCCTCTTCCTGGTGGGAAATGAGAGTTAAATTTGCCCGTCCAGACACCTCCAGCTAGTCTCTCATTGGTTCTCCCTATTCCTGTTCATCTTCCGCAGAAATTGCAAACTGGGCCAAACAGGAGGTTAAAGGCGCTGACTCTCCAAGTGGGGAGAGTGTTAGTAAAGCGTCTGGAATGTTGCACCTGAGTACCAGGGGAGGAAAACTGAGACATATTTGAACACGTCTCCCTTTCACACGGTTGATAATACTCTGGGTTCCACATGCATGTTTTAGCTGAAGGAAGAATACCTTAAACATGGGTAGTTGAGACCCGTGGAATGGGTACCATGCAAATTGACTTCAAAGGGTCTTCATTTGCTCACTGAACCTCTCCAATCCTATCACTGCTGCATTTATGCCCCTGTACACATGCTTGGTTCTCTTTCGGAGACATAGCAATCCATAGGTTTTAAGATACTTACTAGTCAGGTACATTCTTAGGCGTTTAATATGGGGTGTTGAGTCCATTTCATTGAGCAAGGAGTAGCTCTTGTCTATTCCATATTTGGCTTAAGGAACTTTATCTGTGCTCATTTCAATCTCTGGTTTTATGCAGCACCCCAACTCACCTTTCCCCTTAAGCAAGCATAAGTTGGTTTTCTAAATTTGAGACCCTGTTCTGTTTTGGAATTCAGTTCCTGTGTAGCCAAGTTTACATTCCGTGTATTAGTGATGTCTTATGATGTTTCTTTTTCTGTGTGACTTATTTCAGTTAGAATCATCGTACCTGAATCCACTCATTATGCTGCTACGGGCCTGATGACATAGATTTCATTGCTGAGTGATACTGCATTGTACGTAAGTACCACAAGTTCTTTATCCATTTTTCACTTTCTGTGATATTGAACTTGTACGGTAAACGACGTTCTTGTAAACAGAGGCGTCCCAAACTTTGGGGTGGCTGTGTCTTTTTGATTTTAATTTCCCTAAGCTATAGGACCATAAGTGGAAGTGCCCTAGGCTCTGTTGCTTTGTTTTTTAGATGTTTCAGGAAACACCATACACTTCTCCCGAGTGTCTGTTGGCAATTTACATCCCGCCCATCAGCATAACAAGGCTCCCAGTTCTCCATGGCCTGTCCTGCCTTTCTGGATTTTACACTTTTTTCAGATGGCCCTTTTGACCGGGGGGAAGTGAGACTTCATTGTAGTGCAGATTTCCTTTGCAAGTTTGCTTGGTTGGCCAAAAAGGGCGTATGCGTTTTTTCCTGAATATATTCAGGAAAAAACGCATACGCCCTTTTTGGCCAAGTGCATCATTGTGGACGTTCTGCCTCTTTTCCTATGCTTTCAATGCAATTCCAGTCTACCTCCTGAAATCGGTTTCCTGCAATTCTGCCCCGCTTTCAAGTCCTCTTGGCAGCCTTACTTCAGTATATTTTTGGACAATAGCTGTCATTTATAACTCTGCAGGTTTGTGAATTACAGTGCCCCTGAGCTCCTTTCTTCAACTCGCTTTCTTGTGAGCTGGCCGCAACACCGCAGGATGGCTTCAGGCCCTAATCTGGTTCCGGCACGGCACGCTGAGCCTTTGGTTATTTCCTCTTCCTGGTGGGAAATGAGAGTTAAATTTGCCCGTCCAGCCACCTCCAGCTAGTCTCTCATTGGTTCTCCCTATTCCTGTTCAACTTCCGCAGAAATTGCAAACTGGACCAAACAGGAGGTTAAAGGCGCTGACTCTCCAAGTGGGGAGAGTGTTAGTAAAGCGTCTGGAATGTTGCACCTGAGTACCAGGGGAGGAAAACTGAGACATATTTGAACACGTCTCCCGTTTACACGGTTGATCATACTCTGGGTTCCACATGCATGTTTTAGCCGAAGGAAGAATACCTTAAACCTGTAGTGTTGAGACCCGTGGAATGGGTACCATGCAATATGACTTCAAAGGGTCTTCATTTGCTCACCGAACCTCTCCAATCCTATCACTGCTGCGTTTATGCCCCTGTAAACATGCTTGGTTCTCTTTCGGAGACATAGCAATCCATAGGTTTTAAGATACTTACTAGTCAGGTACATTCTTAGGCGTTTAATATGCGGTGTTGAGTCCATTTCATTGAGCAAGGAGTAGCTCTTGTCTATTCCATATTTGGCTTAAGGAACTTTATCTGTGCTCATTTCAATCTCTGGTTTTATGCAGCACCCCAACTCACCTTTACCCTTAAGCAAGCATAAGTTGGTTTTCTAAATTTGAGACCCTGTTCTGTTCTGTAATTCAGTTCCTCTGTAGCCAAGGTTACATTCCGTGTATTACTGATATCTTATGATGTTTCTTTTTCAGTGTGACTTATTTCAGTTAGAATCATCGTACCTGAATCCACTCATTATGCTGCTACGGGCCTGATGACATAGATTTCATTGCTGAGTGATACTGCATTGTACGTAAATAGCACAACTTCTTTATCCATTTTTCACTTTCTGCAATGTTGAACTTGTACTGTAAACGAGGTTCTTGTAAACAGAGGCGTCCCAAACTTTGGGGTGGCTGAGTCTTTTTGATTTTCATTTCCCTAAGCTATAGGACCATAAGTGGAAGTGCCCTAGGCTCTGTTGCTTTGTTTTTTAGATGTTTCAGGAAACACCATACACTTCTCCCGAGTGTCTGTTGGCAATTTACATCCCTCCCATCAGCATAACAAGGCTCCCAGTTCTCTATGGCCTGTCCTGCCTTTCTGGATTTTACACTTTTTTCAGATGGCCCTTTTGACTGGGGGGAAGTGAGACTTCATTGTAGTGCAGATTTCCTTTACAAGCTTGCTTGGTTGGCCAAAAAGGACGTATGCGTTTTTTCCTGAATATATTCAGTAAAAGACGCATACGCCCTTTTTGGCCAAGTGCATCATTGTGGACGTTCTGCCTCTTTTCCTATGCTTTCAATGCAATTCCAGTCTACCTCCTGAAATCGGTTTCCTGCAATTCTGCCCCGCTTTCAAGTCCTCTTGGCAGCCTTACTTCAGTATATTTTTGGACGATAGCTGTCATTTATAACTCTGCAGGTTTGTGAATTACAGTGCCCCTGAGCTCCTTTCTTCAACTCGCTTTCTTTTGAGCTGGCCGCAACACCGCAGGATGGCTTCAGGCCCTAAACTGGTTCCGGCACGGCACGCTGAGCCTTTGGTTATTTCCTCTTCCAGATGGGAAATGAGAGTTAAATTTGCCCGTCCAGACACCTCCAGCTAGTCTCTCATTGGTTCTCCCTATTCCTGTTCATCTTCCACAGAAATTGCAAACTGGGCCAAACAGGAGGTTAAAGGCGCTGACTCTCCAAGTGGGGAGAGTGTTAGTAAACCGTCTGGAATGTTGCACCCGAGTACCAGGGGAGGAAAACTGAGACATATTTGAACACGTCTCCCGATCACACGGTTGATCATACTCTGGGTTCCACATGCATGTTTTAGCTGAAGGAAGAATACCTTAAACCTGGAGAGTTGAGACCCGTGGAATGGGTACCATGCAATATGACTTCAAAGGGTCTTCATTTGCTCACCGAACCTCTCCAATCCTATCACTGCTGCATTTATGCCCCTGTACACATGCTTGATTCTCTTTTGGAGACATAGCAATCCATAGGTTTAAAGATACTTACTAGTCAGGTACATTCTTAGGCGTTTAATATGGGGTGTTGAGTCCATTTCGTTGAGCAAGGAGTAGCTCTTGTCTATTCCATATTTGGCTTAAGGAACTTTATCTGTGCTCATTTCAATCTCTGGTTTTATGCAGCACCCCAACTCACCTTTCCCCTTAAGCAAGCATAAGTTGGTTTTCTAAATTTGAGACCCTGTTCTGTTTTGGAATTCAGTTCCTATGTAGCCAAGTTTATATTCCGTGTATTAGTGATATCTTGTGATGTTTCTTTTTCTGTGTGACTTATTTCAGTTAGAATCATCGTACCTGAATCCACTCATTATGCTGCTATGGGCCTGATGACATAGATTTCATTGCTGAGTGATACTGCATTGTACGTAAGTACCACAAGTTCTTTATCCATTTTTCACTTTCTGTGATATTGAACTTGTACGGTAAACGAGGTTCTTGTAAACAGAGGCGTCCCAAACTTTGGGGTGGCTGTGTCTTTTTTATTTTAATTTCCCTAAGCTATAGGACCATAAGTGGAAGTGCCCTAGGCTCTGTTGCTTTGTTTTTTAGATGTTTCAGGAAACACCATACACTTCTCCCAAGTGTCTGTTGGCAATTTACATCCCGCCCATCAGCATAACAAGGCTCCCAGTTCTCCATGGCCTGTCCTGCCTTTCTGGATTTTACACTTTTTTCAGATGGCCCTTTTGACGGGGGGAAGTGAGAATTCATTGTAGTGCAGATTTCCTTTGCAAGCTTGCTTGGTTGGCCAAAAAGGGCGTATGCGTTTTTTCCTGAATATATTCAGGAAAAAACGCATACGCCCTTTTTGGCCAAGTGCATCATTGTGGACGTTCTGCCTCTTTTCCTATGCTTTCAATGCAATTCCAGTCTACCTCCTGAAATCAGTTTCCTGCAATTCTGCCCCGCTTTCAAGTCCTCTTGGCAGCCTTACTTCAGTATATTTTTGGACGATAGCTGTCATTTATAACTCTGCAGGTTTGTGAATTACAGTGCCCCTGAGCTCCTTTCTTCAACTCGCTTTCTTTTGAGCTGGCCGCAACACCGCAGGATGGCTTCAGGCCCTAATCTGGTTCCGGCACGGCACGCTGAGCCTTTGGTTATTTCCTCTTCCAGATGGGAAATGAGAGTTAAATTTGCCCGTCCAGACACCTCCAGCTAGTCTCTCATTGGTTCTCCCTATTCCTGTTCATCTTCCGCAGAAATTGCAAACTGGGCCAAACAGGAGGTTAAAGGCGCTGACTCTCCAAGTGGGGAGAGTGTTAGTGAAGCGTCTGGAATGTTGCACCCGAGTACCAGGGGAGGAAAACTGAGACATATTTGAACACGTCTCCCGTTCACACGGTTGATCATACTCTGGGTTCCACATGCATGTTTTAGCTGAAGGAAGAATACCTTAAACCTGTAGTGTTGAGACCCGTGGAATGGGTACCATGCAATATGACTTCAAAGGGTCTTCATTTGCTCACCGAACCTCTCCAATCCTATCACTGCTGCGTTTATGCCCCTGTACACACGCTTGATTCTCTTTCGGAGACATAGCAATCCATAGGTTTTATGATACTTACTAGTCAGGTACATTCTTAGGCGTTTAATATGCGGTGTTGAGTCCATTTCGTTGAGCAAGGAGTAGCTCTTGTTTATTCCATATTTGGCTTAAGGAACTTTATCTGTGCTCATTTCGATCTCTGGTTTTATGCAGCACCCCAACTCACCTTTCCCCTTAAGCAAGCATAAGTTGGTTTTCTAAATTTGAGACCCTGTTCTGTTCTGTAATTCAGTTCCTGTGTAGCCAAGTTTACATTCCGTGTATTACTGACATCTTATGATGTTTCTTTTTCTGTGTGAATTATTTCAGTTAGAATCATCATACCTGAATCCACTCATTGTGCTGCTAAGGGCCTGATGACATAGATTTCATTGCTGAGTGATATTGCTTTGTAAGTAAATACCACATCTTCTTTATCCATTTTTCACTTTCTGCGATGTTGAACTTCTACTGTAAATGAGGTTCTTGTAAACAGAGGCGTCCCAAACTTTGGGGTGGCTGTGTCTTTTTGATTTTAATTTCCCTAAGCTATAGGACCATAAGTGGAAGTGCCCTAGGCTCTGTTGCTTTGTTTTTTAGATGTTTCAGGAAACACCATACACTTCTCCCGAGTGTCTGTTGGCAATTTACATCCCGCCCATCAGCATAAGAAGGCTCCCAGTTCTCCATGGCCTGTCCTGCCTTTCTGGATTTTACACTTTTTTCAGATGGCCCTTTTGACCAGGGGGGAAGTGAGACTTCATTGTAGTGCAGATTTCCTTTGCAAGCTTGCTTGGTTGGCCAAAAAGGGCGTATGCGTTTTTTCCTGAATATATTCAGGAAAAAACGCATACGCCCTTTTTGGCCAAGTGCATCATTGTGGACGTTCTGCCTCTTTTCCTATGCTTTCAATGCAATTCCAGTCTACCTCCTGAAATCGGTTTCCTGCAATTCTGCCCCACTTTCAACTCCTCTTGGCAGCCTTACTTCAGTATAGTTTTGGACGATAGCTGTCATTTATAACTCTGCAGGTTTGTGAATTACAGTGCCCCTGAGCTCCTTTCTTCAACTCGCTTTCTTGTGATCTGGCCACAACACCGCAGGATTGCTTCAGGCCCTAATCTGGTTCCGGCACGGCATGCTGAGCCTTTGGTTTATTCCTCTTCCCTGTGGGAAATGAGAGTTAAATTTGCCCGTCCAGACACCTCCAGCTAGTCTCTCATTGGTTCTCCCTATTCCTGTTCATCTTCCGCAGAAATTGCAAACTGGGCCAAACAGGAGGTTAAAGGCATTCACTCTCCAAGTGAGGAGAGTGTTAGTAAAGCGTCTGGAATGTTGCACCCGAGTACCAGGGAACGAAAAGTGAGACACATTTGAACACGTTTCTCGATCACACGGTGGATCATACTCTGGGTTCCACATGCATGTTTTAGCTGAAGGAAGAATCCCTTAAACCTGGAGAGTTGAGACCAATGGAATGGGTACCATGCAATATGACTTCAAAGGGTCTGCATTTGCTCACTGAACCTCACCAATCTTATGAGCCCCAAGTGTCCAGCCTTATGTGTCACCCAGCTCTGGGTGTAGATATGGTAAATGCAGGTTGCATCAGAAGCCTTGAATGAATTACTTAAGTATTGCTCTCTATTTCACTCTCATTGTGTTTTGTTTAAGAAATTTATTTTTAATATGGGATTTAGATGATTTTCACTGCTTTAATGCCGCTGTACACACTCTTGATTCTCTTACAGAGATATATAAATCCATAGCTTTTATGATTCTTACTAGTCAGGTATATTCCTAGGCGTTGAATATGGGGTGTTGAGTCCATTTCGTTGAGCAAGGAGTAGCTCTTGTCTATTCCATATTTGGCTTAAGGAACTTTATCTGTGCTCATTTCAATCTCTGGTTTTATGCAGCACCCCAACTCACCTTTCCCCTTAAGCAAGCATAAGTTGGTTTTCTAAATTTGAGACCCTGTTCTGCTTTGGAATTCAGTTCCTGTGTAGCCAAGTTTACATTCCGTGTATTAGTGATATCTTATGATGTTTCTTTCTCTGTGTGACTTATTTCAGTTAGATTCATTGTACTTAATCCACTCATTATGCTGCTACGGGCCTGATGACATAGATTTCATTGCTGAGTGATACTGCATTGTACGTAAGTACCACAACTTCTTTATCCATTTTTCACTTTCTGCGATATTGAACTTGTACCGTATATGAGGTTCTTGTAAACAGAGGCGTCCCAAACTTGGGGTGGCTGTGTCTTTTTGATTTTAATTTCCCTAAACTATAGGACCATAAGTGGAAGTGCCCTAGGCTCTGTTGCTTTGTTTTTTAGATGTTTCAGGAAACACCATACACTTCTCCAGAGTGGCTGTTGGCAATTTACATCCCGCCCATCAGCATAAGAAGGCTCCCAGTTCTCCATGGCCTGTCGTGCCTTTCTGGATTTTACACTTTTTTCAGATGGCCCTTTTGACCAGGGGAAAGTGAGACTTCATTGTAGTGCAGATTTCCTTTGCAAGCTTGCTTGGTTGGCCAAAAAGTGTGTATGCGTTTTTTCCTGACTATATTCAGGAAAAAACACATACGCCCTTTTTGGCCAAGTGCATCATTATCGAGGTTCTGACTCTCTTCGTATGTTTTCAATGCAATTCCAGTGTACCTCCTGAAATCGGTTTCCTGCAATTCTGCCTTGCTTTCAATGCTTCTTCATAGCCTTACCTCAATGTATTTTTTGAAAATAGTTGGCCTTTATAACTCTGCAGGTTTTTGAATTGCAGTGGCCCTTAGCTCCATTTTTCAGCTCTTATTTTTGTGATCTTGCCCCATAACCACAGGATTCCTTGAAGCTCTATTCTTCTTCTGGGGCACCTTGCTGTGCCTTTGGTTAATTCTTCTTACTGATGTGAAATTAGAGTGACATGTGCCCATTGAAACCGCTACAGCTAGTTTCTCACTGGTTCCCCCTATTCCCATTCATCCTCCGCACTAACTGCAGACTGTGCGATACCAGAACTTAAAGGCATTGACTCTCCATGTGGAGATGTTGTTAGTAAAGCGGCTGGAATGTCGATCCAGAGCCCCAGAAGAGGAAAAATGAGGTGTGTTTTAGAAACCTTTCCCGATCATATGGTATACCAGTCGCTGGGTTTCCCAAGCATGGTTTAGCTGTAGGAAGATTCCCTTCAACCTGGAGTGTTGGGACCCTTGGAATGAGTAGCATGAAGTATTGCATTAAACTTTCGGCAGTTGCTCACCAAAGCTCACCAATCCTCTCAGCCCCAAGTGTCCAGCCTTATGTCTTATCCAGCTGTGGGTTTATATGTGGTCAATCCAGGTTGCATCACAGCCCCTGAGCGAATTTTGTAAGAATTTTTCTCTCTTTCATTGTTTCTGCGTTTTGTTTTTAAAATTTATTTCTATAATGGGGTTTAGCTCATTTTCACTGCTGTGTTTGTGCCGCTCTGCACACACTTGATTCCCTTATGGAGATATATCAATACATGGGTTTTAAGATTCTTATTACTCAGATATATTTCTCTGCGGTGTATAGGGTGTGTTGAGGCCAGTTCATTGAGCAAGGTGTAGATCTTGTCTAATACCTATTTGGTTTATTGAATGGTATCTGTGCTAATTTCAAACTCTGGTTTTATGCATCACCCCACCTCTCCTTTCCCCTTAAGCTGACATAAGTGTGTTTTCTAAATGTGAGACACTGTTCTGTTCTGTAATTCATTTCTTGTGCAGCCATATTTACCCTCCCTCTATAAGTGATATCTTATGATATGTTTCTTTTTCTGTTTGACTTATTTCAAGTAGTATTATCGGACCTAAATCCACTCTTTATCCTTCTACTAGCCTTATTACATTGATTTCATGGTGAAGAGATATTCCATTGTACATAAGTACCACATCTTCTTTATCCATTGTTCTCTTTCCTGGGATATTTAAGGTGTACTGAAGTTGAGGTTCTTGTAAACAGAGTAGCCCTAAACTGTGGTGTGCTTGTGTCTTGTTGATTTTTAGACTTCCCTAGATATACTCCCATGATTGGAAGTGTCCTATGCTCTGTAGCTCTGTTTTTTAGATGATTTAGGAACCACCATACACTTCTCCAGAGTGGCTCTCGGCAGTTCACACACTGCCCATCAGCGTATAAAGGCTCCCTGTTCTCCATGGCCTGTCCTGCATTTCTGGTTTTTACAATTTTTTAGGATGGCCCTTTTGACCGGTGGGAAGTGAGACTTCTTTGTTGTGCACATTTGCATTGCTTGCTTGCTTCGTTGCCCATAAAGTGCGTATGCGTTTTTTCCTGGATATAATCAGGAAAAAACGCATACGCCCTTTTGGGCCAACTGCATCATTGTTGAAATTCTGCCGCTTTTCATGTGCGTTAAAGACGAGTCCAATCTATCTCTTGAAATCTGTTTCTTGCAATTCTGTCTTGCATTCAGATCCTCTTCTTTGCCTTACCTCAACATATTTTTGGACGTTAGTTTTCATTTATAACTCTGCAGGTTTGTGAATTGCAGTGACCCTGAGCTCCATTTTTTAAGTTGTTCTTTTGTGAGCTGGCCTCAAACCCGCAGGATTGCTTCAGGCCCTATTTTGGCTCCGGCGAGGCAGGCTGAGCCTTTCTTTAATTCTTATTCTTAATGGGAAATTAGAGTGATATGTGCCCGTCCAAACCCCTACAACTCTTCTCTCATTGGTTCCCCCTCTTCCCGTTCATCCTCCTCACAATTTGCAAAATGTGTGAAACAGAAGTTTAAATGTGCTGATTCTCCAAGTGGGGAGATTCTAAGTAGCGTGGCTGGAATGGTGAACAGGAGCACCAGGAGAGGATAAATGAGGTGCATTTTAGACACATCTCCCGATCACATGGTGTACAGTCCTCTGGGTTTTCCATGCATGTTTTAGCTGTAGGAAGATCCCTTGAACCTGCAGATTTGGGACCCATTGAATGGGTACCAGGTAGTATTACTTTAAAGGGTGTGCATTTCCTCACCCAATCTCACATTTCTCTTAGCGCAAACAGTTTCCAGCCTTATGTCTCATCCTGCTGTGGGTCTAGATGTGTTCAATCCATGTTGCATCACCGTCCCTGAGGAAAAGTTGTAAGAGGTTTTCTCTGTCTCTCTGTCGTTTATTTTTTTCAATTTATTACTATATTGGTTACAGCTGATTTTCAAAGCTCTGTTTCTTGCTGCTGTACATCCACTTGATTCACGTACAGAGAGACATCAATAAATTCTTTTTCAGATTCTTACGAGTCGTATATATTCTTTTCCGGTGACTTGAGTGTGCTGAGTGCAGTTCTTTTAGCTACCGTGTAGGCCTTGTTGATTATCAGTTTGGTATTTGGAATGGTATCTTTGCTAATTTCAACCTCCTGGATGATGCCTCACCCCTCCCCACCTTTCCCGTTTAGCAGCCTTATGCGTGTTTTCTACATATTTGACTATGTTTTTGTTTTGTAATTTATTTCATGTGTAGCCATTTTGGATTCCACCTTTAAGTGATATCTTATGATATGTGTCTTTTTCTTTTTGAATTCTGTCACTTAGAATGATCATACGTAACTCCTCCGGAGTTGTTACAACTGGCCATATTTCATTGATTTCCAGGCTGAATAATATTCCACTCTACCTAAGTACCACATCTCTATCCATTTTTTCCCTCCAGAGACATTTAAGTTATATCCTAGTCGAGGATCTTTTAAACAGAGAGGGGGTAAACATTGGGGTGCCTGTGTCCTCTCGATTTTTGTTTTTCCCAAGATATACGCCCATGAGGGCAAGTGCCCTATGCTCTGTAGCTCATTTTTTAGATGCTTTAGTAAACACAATACACTTCTCCAGAATGGCCGTTGGCAATATACATTTCCACTATAAGTCTCACAGGGCTCCCTCTTCTCGTTGCCCTGTCCTGCATTTCTGTTGTTTACGCTTTATGAGGATGGCTCTTCTGACTGATGCGAAGTGATATCTTTTGTAGTATTGACTTCCAGTGCCCACCTGTTTGGTTGGCTAAAAAAGTGTATGCCCTTTTCTTGAATATATACAGAAAAAAACGCATACACCCTTTTTGGCCAACTGCAATGTTGGCAATGTTCAGCTCCTTTTCTTGTGCTTAATGGCGAGTCCTTTCTACCTCCTCAAATCCCTTTCCTGCCATTCTCCCTTGCTTACAAGTCCTTTTCTCTGACTTTCCTCAAGACATTTTTCAGTGATGGATATTTTCAACTCTGCAGTTTTGTGAATTTTACTGCCCCTGAGTTCCATTGTTCAACTTGTGTTTATGGGAACTGGCCACAAAGCAGCGGGATTTCCTCAAGCCCTATACTGTTTCCATAGGCAACCCTAGCCTTTGGTCAATTCGTCTTCCTGATTGGAAATTAGAGTGACATGTGCCTGTCTGAACACCTAGGACTTGTCTCTCATTGTTCCTCATCCTTCCGCTTCATCCTCTGGACAAATTCCAAACTGTACGCAACAGGATGTTGACAGTGCTGACATCTCCAAGTGGGGAGACTGTTAGTAAAGACGCTGGAGGGGTGAACCAGAGCACCAGGAGATGAGGAGATGAGATGCCTTTTCCAAGCTCTTCCCGATCAGACGGTATACCATCCTCTGGGTGTGACAGACATGTTTTAGCAGTAGGAAGAGTCCCATTCATGTAAGGAGAACACCAGGGCTTTTTCAAAATCAGTGTCTCCCCGAAACCCAAACTGGGGAATTTTTTAAGCTACGGCTACACATATGTTCATTAAGGGCCTTGGGAAGTAGGCAGAGTCCAAACTTTAGATGATTGAAGTCTTCAGGGTCAGAAGCACTCACCACCAGCTTCCCTTAGGCTACACTTTAACTATCATTGATAGATGATGTCAATAAAAATATCTATTCTTTTTCAGATTATTTCCCCTTATAGGTTATTGCAAAATGTTGAGTGTAGTTCCCTGTGCTATACAGTAGTTCCTTGTTGATGATCTATTTTATACATAGCAGTGTGTATGTGTTAATTCCAAACTGTTAATTTATCCCTCCTCCCACCTTTCCCCTTTGGTAATAATAAATTATAAGATTTTATACTTCTCAGAAATGGGGGAGCTGAAAGAGAGGTATCATTTTCAATGGAAAAGCATTTAAAACAAGATTGAAGGTTTAACCAAGATTATTAGATGTACATCCTTGGAAAGAAATCACTTCGTTTCTCTAATATTGACCTGACAAATAAGACAAACCTTTTCACTGAACTTGCTTATAAAAAGTGATGGAAATATCAAATGGAAGTGTTAGAAACATCTTATTTTACCCGAGCCTTATACACTGTTCTATGTTAACTACAGTTTGGCTCACACATCTGTTCATTGAGGTTACAATAGTCTCAATTTCTGTTACTGATCCTCCAGAGTGGACCCCAACAAGTGTCCCCCTGCCCAGTGTCATTGGGGCCAACAGATCGAGACTGAGTTTGGTTCACAAGCAAAGGAAACTTTATATTTTGATCAGAGAATGGAGAGGTGAGAGCATGCACTACCCCGTGGGCTGTGGGCTGGGCTGCTGTGTAGAGATCCTGTCAGAGTCAGTGGGAGGGAGGGAGGCGGCGGAGCTCTCGAGGGCCGGGTTGGCTGTAGCTCAGGCTCTATATCGTGGAGTCTGCACTGGGCCCCAGGAGCTGAGGTGTCGACCCAGCCATTCTGCACTAGGAAATCTGGTCTGAAGTGCCGGGTGTGGAACCTCTGCATGCGGGACCCTAGGAGCACGTGAAATTAGACAAAGCACAAAGGATAAAAAAGGTTAGACTTGACTTTATTGCCCAGATTCTATTTTTATCTCCCAGGGATTTTTAATGGGCTTTGCTGGGGACAAAACCCTCCTCTGCCTTTTGTCCCGTTCCTCATTCTTGGAGTGCTGAGGGTGCAGACCCTTCTTCTGTAACTGCTGAGTGCTGAGTTGGGAGCCCTCATACCCTGGGGCGAGGGTCAGAGCTTCTCCCCAGCAGCCTCCCGGTGACGTTGATTGTCCCCAGGACCCCTGCCTCCCTGCTCGTCCACCTGAGCACCAGCATTGGAAGTGTTATAGATTCTAATGACCTTTAAGGGTCCAGGAAAGAGATGTGCAGAGACGCTGTGGGGGCCGGTTTCACCCCGCCCCACATTTGTTCGGCCACCTTAGGCTGACCGTTTCTGCCAGCCTAGATGCTCTGACCAGTAGTCTGCGCTTTCTTCAATTAGGCCCCTGAATTAACGTACAAACAGCACCAGGTGTCAGAGCCCTGCCCGCTCAACTCCCAGACAGTCCAGGGTCAGTGGTGATAAGGACCATGATGGCTACTGAGTCAACAGCCTTTTGAAGTAAACAGGAGTTCAGCCGGTCTTATTGGCCACCATCATCACGGTGTCTGTAGGCTTTTCTATGGTGACAGTGTGGTATACTGTTCCCCCGCCAAGATTATTAGCTCCCCTCTGGGTGCAGTAAGTCCTGCAAGCAGTAGTCTACTCTTTTGGGACACACTCTTGTTGTTTTATGAGAGAAACTCCAGGTCAAATGATGTTCACACGAGTCGTCATGGTGCCCTGTTGCCCCCGGTTATCTCTCTGGATGTTGGAGTTGGAGGGCCTCCTCACTCGAGGTCGGTGTGCCCACGGAGCGAACCCTGCAACTTCAGGGCATGGTTGGTGGTTAGGATCACCACGTGGGGTCCTTTTCCCTTAGGAGGGAGGTGGCCTTTTGGGCTGCTGATTTCCAGGTTTTTAGATACCGCCAGTATCTTGGCCAGATGTGGCAGTGGGCCAAGCTCCTTAGTGACCGTAGCTTATCCTACCTGGATGGCATTCTTGCATTGTTCCATTTCAAGTGGTCCCAGTTTTTGCACTAATTCTCCAATGGCGATTCACCTTTCACCGGGAATGTAAAGGTCAAAGGGTTTAGCTAAATTAGGGAGTTCCAGGGCAAGGGTCTGAATTGACTGCTCTTTCCATTCTTGAAAGGCCACTTCTGGATTCTATTCAAAAGGATCATCATCTTTTCCTTTCAGTGTTTCATATAGAGGCCCAGCTAGTAGACTGTAGTTAGGGATCCAGAAGCAGCAAACCCTGGCCTCCCCAGGAACCCCTAAGCTGTCTTCTAGTTTTAGAAAGGGGTAAGGCTGAAAATGGTTTCTTCCCTTTCCTGGGATGGGCTTCTCTGACCTTCTGTGAGAATGAAGCCCAGGCAGGTCACCGCAGTCTGTGATATTTGAGCTTTTTCTTGGACAACTTCTATCCTTTATTGGCTTGGTAGTTCAGAGGCCTCCTTAGTAGGGCTGGCGATCAGAATGTCGTCTGCATATTGAAGGAGGGTTTCCTTTTCCAGAGGTAGAACTTTTAGGTCTTTAGCTAAGCTTTCCCCAAAGATGGTGTGGGAATTTTTGCACCCTTGGGTCCAGACGGCCCGGAAGTATTGTTTTAGTTGTATGTTGAGTCCTGCCACTCACAAGCCAAAATTTCTTGTGACTCTGGGACTAATGGAATACAAAAGAAGGCATCATTGAAGACTAATACAGAATACCATGTCCTGGTGGTTGGTAGAATGACCAGCAGGGTGTAGGAATTAGGAGCAACTGGAGGTATATCCTCGGTGGCTTCACTGACTGTCCTGACATCTTTTACCAGGTCCCCAGCAGCCCATGGGGCTCTCGTGGTCAGACCAATCCCAGAATATGGAGCTCACCTGGGCAGGTACCCCACCCCCACCCCAGCCCACGGGGCTCTCATGGTCAGGCCCCTCCCAGGATACAGAGCTACCCTTGCAGGTACCGTGGCAGGGCTGGGCACACAGGAACCGTGCACAGAGCCCTCATTGCAGAGCACCCCCAGCTCACCTGTCGCTCAGAGCTGACACAGAGCACCTCAGAGCAGGACTTGAACTAACAAACAGCAGCTGCAACAGGTCTGTGTCCCTGGGCATCACTCCGTGAGACCTCCCTCCACCTGGTCTTCCAGAGACTTCCACTGCACCCGGGGCACCAGGCCTCTGTCTCCAACCACCACCTACCCCTCCTCTCCCTGACTCCTGGGTTCCTCTCATTAGGAGAGGGTTTTCTTGAAGTTATCTCCCACTCATGGGCCAGATAAAATGATTAGAAAACAAGCCAAAGCTGCAGCCCCTTGTCTATCCTGACTCTCAGGAGCCCACACCTGTTCCTTGGACCTGGCCGTTCAGCAAGTTCCATTTTCTGCAACTGTGAGCCCCTGAGGGGTGATGATTGGCTGACCTGGGCAGCCTTACCATGCCGGCCAGCCCTCCCCAGGTGTGCCTGGGTTGAGATCAATATAAATACCACTCCAGGCAGCAAGAGCCCCTGAAGCCGTGCCTGACGCCATTTTCTCTGCCCTGTCAGCAGTCTCGGGGCTGGGCTGGTGGGAGGGAGTGAGAGGCCACGGCTTTGTGGGTGGCCCAGTGTGAGTGGGGCTCTGCTGGACTTTCTGCAGCAGTTGCCAGGCTGCCACCTGCTAAAGAAGAGGATGTGTCACCCATACCTTCTGCTGGAATTTCTCCCTGGGCAGAGGTGAGGAAGGAAAAAAGCAGTGGGGGCAGGGACAGGACGGGTATCTCAGGCAGGGAAATGGAAATCTTCCAGAAGAGCACCCAGGGCCAGGACCATCCTGGCTGGCCTGCAGGCACCAAGTCGGCCGGCATGCTGTCACTCGTGTGGCTCTATGGCCCTTCCTCTAGGCTTTCAAGTCCTTGTATATATTCAGGTGTTTTACCTGGGACGGGTGGGAATAGTTCAGCAGCAACTGGCCTGGGGCTCAGCTCACGTTTACTCACAGATGCCTCGGCACGGTGCCCCAGCTTTGCAATGAGGACGCTTGTTGCGTGGGGGCTGCTGGCTGAATGGGAGACGATTCCCCACCACTGACCAACTTCAGAATTGTTTACAACTGGAGCAAGTGCCCTGATACGGTTTTCCTCTGTGTAACTGGTGGGTTCTGTGTTTTTTTCTCTTTTTCGTTTTTGGTTCAAGGTAGATTTTATTCCTCTTTTTTGTATTTACAGATATAAGCATGGAAATAATTTATTCATATAAATACATGTAAGTGCAGGGAATAATTGTTTTTTCTGTTTTATTTTTTAAATTTTATTTCTTTTTAATTTTGAATTTTATTTTATATTTTTATACAGCAGGTTCTTATTGGTTATCTATTTTATACATATAAATGTATACATGCCAATCCCAGTCTCTCAACTCCTCCCACCACCACCCCCCCAACAGGTTTCCCCCCTTGTTGTCCATACGTTTGTTGTCTACATCTGTTGCTCTATTTATGCCTTGCAAAATGGTTAATCTGTACAGTTTTTCTAGGTTCCACATATATGCATGAATATACAAGATTTGTTTTTCTCTTTCTGACTTACTTCACTCTGTATGACAGTCTCTAGATCCATCGACGTCTCTACAAATGACCCAATTTCATTCCTTTTCATGGCTTAGTAATATTCCATTTTATATATGTACCACAGCTTTATGCATTCCTCTGTCTGTGGGCATTTAGGTTGCTTCCATTACCTCGATATTGTAAATACTGATGCAATGAACATTGCGGTGAATGACTCTTTTTGATTTATGGTTTTGTCTGGGTATATGTCCAGTACTGGGATTGCTGTATCATATGGTAATTCTATTGTTAGTTTCTTAAGAAATTCCATATTGTTCTCCATAATGACTGTATCAATTTATATTCCCAACAATAGTGGAAGAGGGTTCCTTTTCTCCACACCCTTTCCAGCATTTTTTGTTTGTAGATTTTCTATGATGTCTATTCTACCAGGTGTGAGGTGATACCTCATTGTTGAATCCATTTCGTTGAGCAAGGGGTAGGTCTTGTCTATTACATATTTGGCTTATGGAAAGGTATCTGTGCTAATTTCAAACTCTGCTTTTATGCAGCACCCCAACTCACCTTCCCCCTTAAGCAGGCATAAGTTGGTTTTCTAAACTTGAGACCCAGTTCTGTTTTGTAATTCAGTTCCTGTGTAGCCAAGTTTACATTCCGTGTATTAGTGATATCTTATGATGTTTCTTTTTCTGTGTGACTTATTTCAGTTAGAATCTCCATACCTGCATCCACTCATTGTGCTGTTACGGGCCTGATGACATAGATTTCATTGCCATGTGATATTGCATTGTACGTAAATAGCACAACTTCTTTATCCATTTTTCACTTTCTGCGATATTGAACTTGTACTGTAAACGAGGTTATTATAAACACAGCCGTCCCAAATTTAGGGGTGGCTGTGTCTTTTTGATTTTAATTTCCCTAAGCTATAGGACCATAAGTGGAAGTGCCCTTGGCTTTGTTGCTTTGTTTTTTAGATGTTTCAGGAAACACCATACACTTCTCCCGAGTGTTTGTTGGCAATATACATCCCGCCCATCAGCATAACAAGGTTCCCAGTTCTCCATGGCCTGTCCTGCCTTTCTGGATTTTACACTTTTTTCAGATGGCCCTTTTGACCGTGGAAAAGTGAGACTTCATTGTAGTGCAGATTTCCTTTGCAAGCTTGCTTGGTTGGCCAAAAAGGGCGTATGCGTTTTTTCCTGACTATATTCAGGAAAAAACGCATACACCCTTTTTGGCCAAGTGCATCATTGTGGACGTTCTGCCTCTTTTCCTATGCTTTCAATGCAATTCCTGTCTACCTCCTGAAATCGGTTTCCAGCAATTCTGCCCCGCTTTCAAGTCCTCTTGGCAGCCTTACTTCAGTATATTTTTGGACGATAGCTGACATTTATAACTTTGCAGGTTTGTGAATTACAGTGCCCCTGAGCTCCTTTCTTCAACTCGCTTTCTTGTGAGCTGGCCGCAACACCACAGGATGGCTTCAGGCCCTAATCTGGTTCCGGCATGGCACGCTGAGCCTTTGGTTATTTCCTCTTCCTGGTGGGTAATGAGAGTTAAATTTGCCCGTCCAGACACCTCCAGCTAGTCTCTCATTGGTTCTCCATATTCCTGTTCATCTTAGGCAGAAATTGCAAACTGGGCCAAACAGGAAGTTAAAGGCAGTGACTCTCCAAGTGGGGAGAGTGTTAGTAAAGCGTCTGGAATGTTGCACCCGAGTACCAGGGGAGGAAAACTGACACATATTTGAACACGTCTCCCATTCACACGGTTGATCATACTCTGGGTTCCACATGCATGTTTTAGCTGAAGGAAGAATACCTTAAACCTGGAGAGTTGAGACCCGTGGAATGGGTACCATGCAATATGACTTCAAAGGGTCTTCATTTGCTCACCGAACCTCTCCAATCCTATCACTGCTGCGTTTATGCCCCTGTACACACGCTTGATTCTCTTTTGGAGACATAGCAATCCATAGGTTTAAAGATACTTACTAGTCAGGTACATTCTTAGGCGTTTAATATGGGGTGTTGAGTCCATTTCGTTGAGCAAGGAGTAGCTCTTGTCTATTCCATATTTGGCTTAAGGAACTTTATCTGTGCTCATTTCAATCTCTGGTTTTATGCAGCACCCCAACTCACCTTTCCTCTTAAGCAAGCATAAGTTGGTTTTCTAAATTTGAGACCCTGTTCTGTTTTGGAATTCAGTTCCTGTGTAGCCAAGTTTTTATTCCGTGTATTAGTGATATCTTATGATGTTTCTTTTTCTGTGTGACTTATTTCAGTTAGAATCATCGTACCTGAATCCACTCATTATGCTGCGACGGGCCTGATGACATAGATTTCATTGCTGAGTGATATTGTTTTGTAAGTAAATACCACAACTTCTTTATCCATTTTTCACTTTCCGCGTTGTTGAACTTGTACTGTAAACGAGGTTCTTGTAAACAGAGGCTTCCCAAACATTGGGGTGGCTGTGTCTTTTAGATTTTAATTTCCCTAAGCTATAGGACCATAAGTGGAAGTGCCCTAGGCTCTGTTGCTTTGTTTTTTAGATGTTTCAGGAAACACCATACACTTCTCCCGAGTGTCTGTTGGCAATTTACATCCCGCCCATCAGCATAACAAGGCTCCCAGTTCTCCATGGCCAGTCCTGCCTTTCTGGATTTTACACTTTTTTCAGATGGCCCTTTTGACCGGGGGGAAGTGAGACTTCATTGTAGTGCAGATTTCCTTTGCAAGCTTGCTTGGTTGGCCAAAAAGGGCGTATGCGTTTTTTCCTGAATATATTCAGGAAAAAACGCATACGCCCTTTTTGGCCAAGTGCATCATTGTGGACGTTCTGCCTCTTTTCCTATGCTTTCAATGCAATTCCAGTCTACCTCCTGAAATCGGTTTCCTGCAATTCTGCCCCGCTTTCAAGTCCTCTTGGCAGCCTTACTTCAGTATATTTTTGGACGATAGCTGTCATTTATAACTCTGCAGGTTTGTGAATTACAGTGCCCCTGAGCTCCTTTCTTCCACTCACTTTCTTTTGAGCTGGCCGCAACACCGCAGGATGGCTTCAGGCCCTAATCTGGTTCCGGCACGGCACGCTGAGCCTTTGGTTATTTCCTCTTCCAGATGGGAAATGAGAGTTAAATTTGCCCGTCCATACACCTCCAGCTAGTCTCTCATTGGTTCTCCCTATTCCTGTTCATCTTCCGCAGAAATTGCAAACTGGGCCAAACAGGAGGTTAAAGGCGCTGACTCTCCAAGTGGGGAGAGTGTTAGTAAAGCGTCTGGAATGTTGCACCCGAGTACCAGGGGAGGAAAACTGAGACATATTTGAACACGTCTCCCGTTCACACGGTTGATCATACTCTGGGTTCCACATGCATGTTTTAGCTGAAGGAAGAATACCTTAAACCTGGAGAGTTGAGACCCGTGGAATGGGTACCATGCAATATGACTTCAAAGGGTCTTCATTTGCTCACCGAACCTCTCCAATCCTATCTCTGCTGCATTTATGCCCCTGTACACATGCTTGATTCTCTTTTGGAGACATAGCAATCCATAGGTTTTAAGATACTTACTAGTCAGGTACATTCTTAGGCGTTTAATATGGGGTGTTGAGTCCATTTCGTTGAGCAAGGAGTAGCTCTTGTCTATTCCATATTTGGCTTAAGGAACTTTATCTGTGCTCATTTCAATCTCTGGTTTTATGCAGCACCCCAACTCACCTTTCCCCTTAAGCAAGCATAAGTTGGTTTTCTAAATTTGAGACCCTGTTCTGTTTTGGAATTCAGTTCCTGTGTAGCCAAGTTTACATTCCGTGTATTACTGATATCTTATGATGTTTCTTTTTCTGTGTGACTTATTTCAGTTAGAATCATCGTACCTGAATCCACTCATTATGCTGCTACGGGCCTGATGACATAGATTTCATTGCTGAGTGATACTGCATTGTACGTAAGTACCACAAGTTCTTTATCCATTTTTCACTTTCTTTGATATTGAACTTGTACGGTAAACGAGGTTCTTGTAAACAGAGGCGTCCCAAACTTTGGGGTGGCTGTGTCTTTTTGATTTTAATTTCCCTAAGCTATAGGACCATAAGTGGAAGTGCCCTAGGCTCTGTTGCTTTGTTTTTTAGATGTTTCAGGAAACACCATACACTTCTCCCGAGTGTCTGTTGGCAATTTCCATCCCGCCCATCAGCAAAACAAGGCTCCCAGTTCTCCATGGCCTGTCCTGCCTTTCTGGATTTTACACTTTTTTCAGATGGCCCTTTTGACCGGGGGGAAGTGAGACTTCATTGTAGTGCAGAATTCTTTGCAAGTTTGCTTGGTTGGCCAAAAAGGGCGTATGCGTTTTTTCCTGAATATATTCAGGAAAAAACGCATACGCCCTTTTTGGCCAAGTGCATCATTGTGGACGTTCTGCCTCTTTTCCTATGCTTTCAATGCAATTCCAGTCTACCTCCTGAAATCGGTTTCCTGCAATTCTGCCCCGCTTTCAAGTCCTCTTGGCAGCCTTACTTCAGTATATTTTTGGACGATAGCTGTCATTTATAACTCTGCAGGTTTGTGAATTACAGTGCCCCTGAGCTCCTTTCTTCAACTCGCTTTCTTTTGAGCTGGCCGCAACACCGCAGGATGGCTTCAGGCCCTAAACTGGTTCCGGCACGGCACGCTGAGCCTTTGGTTATTTCCTCTTCCAGATGGGAAATGAGAGTTAAATTTGCCCGTCCAGACACCTCCAGCTAGTCTCTCATTGGTTCTCCCTATTCCTGTTCATCTTCCACAGAAATTGCAAACTGGGCCAAACAGGAGGTTAAAGGCGCTGACTCTCCAAGTGGGGAGAGTGTTAGTAAAGCGTCTGGAATGTTGCACCCGAGTACCAGGGGAGGAAAACTGAGACATATTTGAACACGTCTCCCGATCACACGGTTGATCATACTCTGGGTTCCACATGCATGTTTTAGCTGAAGGAAGAATACCTTAAACCTGGAGAGTTGAGACCCGTGGAATGGGTACCATGCAATATGACTTCAAAGGGTCTGCATTTGCTCACTGAACCTCACCAATCTTATGAGCCCCAAGTGTCCAGCCTTATGTGTCACCCAGCTCTGGGTGTAGATATGGTAAATGCAGGTTGCATCAGAAGCCTTGAATGAATTACTTAAGTATTGCTCTCTATTTCACTCTCATTGTGTTTTGTTTAAGAAATTTATTTTTAATATGGGATTTAGATGATTTTCACTGCTTTAATGCCGCTGTACACACTCTTGATTCTCTTACAGAGATATATAAATCCATAGCTTTTATGATTCTTACTAGTCAGGTATATTCCTAGGCGTTGAATATGGGGTGTTGAGTCCATTTCGTTGAGCAAGGAGTAGCTCTTGTCTATTCCATATTTGGCTTAAGGAACTTTATCTGTGCTCATTTCAATCTCTGGTTTTATGCAGCACCCCAACTCACCTTTCCCCTTAAGCAAGCATAAGTTGGTTTTCTAAATTTGAGACCCTGTTCTGCTTTGGAATTCAGTTCCTGTGTAGCCAAGTTTACATTCCGTGTATTAGTGATATCTTATGATGTTTCTTTCTCTGTGTGACTTATTTCAGTTAGATTCATTGTACTTAATCCACTCATTATGCTGCTACGGGCCTGATGACATAGATTTCATTGCTGAGTGATACTGCATTGTACGTAAGTACCACAACTTCTTTATCCATTTTTCACTTTCTGCGATATTGAACTTGTACCGTATATGAGGTTCTTGTAAACAGAGGCGTCCCAAACTTGGGGTGGCTGTGTCTTTTTGATTTTAATTTCCCTAAACTATAGGACCATAAGTGGAAGTGCCCTAGGCTCTGTTGCTTTGTTTTTTAGATGTTTCAGGAAACACCATACACTTCTCCAGAGTGGCTGTTGGCAATTTACATCCCGCCCATCAGCATAAGAAGGCTCCCAGTTCTCCATGGCCTGTCGTGCCTTTCTGGATTTTACACTTTTTTCAGATGGCCCTTTTGACCAGGGGAAAGTGAGACTTCATTGTAGTGCAGATTTCCTTTGCAAGCTTGCTTGGTTGGCCAAAAAGTGTGTATGCGTTTTTTCCTGACTATATTCAGGAAAAAACACATACGCCCTTTTTGGCCAAGTGCATCATTGTCGAGGTTCTGACTCTCTTCGTATGTTTTCAATGCAATTCCAGTGTACCTCCTGAAATCGGTTTCGTGCAATTCTGCCTTGCTTTCAATGCTTCTTCATAGCCTTACCTCAATGTATTTTTTGAAAATAGTTGGCCTTTATAACTCTGCAGGTTTTTGAATTGCAGTGGCCCTTAGCTCCATTTTTCAGCTCTTATTTTTGTGATCTTGCCCCATAACCACAGGATTCCTTGAAGCTCTATTCTTCTTCTGGGGCACCTTGCTGTGCCTTTGGTTAATTCTTCTTACTGATGTGAAATTAGAGTGACATGTGCCCATTGAAACCGCTACAGCTAGTTTCTCACTGGTTCCCCCTATTCCCATTCATCCTCCGCACTAACTGCAGACTGTGCGATACCAGAACTTAAAGGCATTGACTCTCCATGTGGAGATGTTGTTAGTAAAGCGGCTGGAATGTCGATCCAGAGCCCCAGAAGAGGAAAAATGAGGTGTGTTTTAGAAACCTTTCCCGATCATATGGTATACCAGTCGCTGGGTTTCCCAAGCATGGTTTAGCTGTAGGAAGATTCCCTTCAACCTGGAGTGTTGGGACCCTTGGAATGAGTAGCATGAAGTATTGCATTAAACTTTCGGCAGTTGCTCACCAAAGCTCACCAATCCTCTCAGCCCCAAGTGTCCAGCCTTATGTCTTATCCAGCTGTGGGTTTATATGTGGTCAATCCAGGTTGCATCACAGCCCCTGAGCGAATTTTGTAAGAATTTTTCTCTCTTTCATTGTTTCTGCGTTTTGTTTTTAAAATTTATTTCTATAATGGGGTTTAGCTCATTTTCACTGCTGTGTTTGTGCCGCTCTGCACACACTTGATTCCCTTATGGAGATATATCAATACATGGGTTTTAAGATTCTTATTACTCAGATATATTTCTCTGCGGTGTATAGGGTGTGTTGAGGCCAGTTCATTGAGCAAGGTGTAGATCTTGTCTAATACCTATTTGGTTTATTGAACGGTATCTGTGCTAATTTCAAACTCTGGTTTTATGCATCACCCCACCTCTCCTTTCCCCTTAAGCTGACATAAGTGTGTTTTCTAAATGTGAGACACTGTTCTGTTCTGTAATTCATTTCTTGTGCAGCCATATTTACCCTCCCTCTATAAGTGATATCTTATGATATGTTTCTTTTTCTGTTTGACTTATTTCAAGTAGTATTATCGGACCTAAATCCACTCTTTATCCTTCTACTAGCCTTATTACATTGATTTCATGGTGAAGAGATATTCCATTGTACATAAGTACCACATCTTCTTTATCCATTGTTCTCTTTCCTGGGATATTTAAGGTGTACTGAAGTTGAGGTTCTTGTAAACAGAGTAGCCCTAAACTGTGGTGTGCTTGTGTCTTGTTGATTTTTAGACTTCCCTAGATATACTCCCATGATTGGAAGTGTCCTATGCTCTGTAGCTCTGTTTTTTAGATGATTTAGGAACCACCATACACTTCTCCAGAGTGGCTCTCGGCAGTTCACACACTGCCCATCAGCGTATAAAGGCTCCCTGTTCTCCATGGCCTGTCCTGCATTTCTGGTTTTTACAATTTTTTAAGATGGCCCTTTTGACCGGTGGGAAGTGAGACTTCTTTGTTGTGCACATTTGCATTGCTTGCTTGCTTCGTTGCCCATAAAGTGCGTATGCGTTTTTTCCTGGATATAATCAGGAAAAAACGCATACGCCCTTTTGGGCCAACTGCATCATTGTCGAAATTCTGCCGCTTTTCATGTGCGTTAAAGACGAGTCCAATCTATCTCTTGAAATCTGTTTCTTGCAATTCTGTCTTGCATTCAGATCCTCTTCTTTGCCTTACCTCAACATATTTTTGGACGTTAGTTTTCATTTATAACTCTGCAGGTTTGTGAATTGCAGTGACCCTGAGCTCCATTTTTTAAGTTGTTCTTTTGTGAGCTGGCCTCAAACCCGCAGGATTGCTTCAGGCCCTATTTTGGCTCCGGCGAGGCAGGCTGAGCCTTTCTTTAATTCTTATTCTTAATGGGAAATTAGAGTGATATGTGCCCGTCCAAACCCCTACAACTCTTCTCTCATTGGTTCCCCCTCTTCCCGTTCATCCTCCTCACAATTTGCAAAATGTGTGAAACAGAAGTTTAAATGTGCTGATTCTCCAAGTGGGGAGATTCTAAGTAGCGTGGCTGGAATGGTGAACAGGAGCACCAGGAGAGGATAAATGAGGTGCATTTTAGACACATCTCCCGATCACATGGTGTACAGTCCTCTGGGTTTTCCATGCATGTTTTAGCTGTAGGAAGATCCCTTGAACCTGCAGATTTGGGACCCATTGAATGGGTACCAGGTAGTATTACTTTAAAGGGTGTGCATTTCCTCACCCAACCTCACATTTCTCTTAGCGCAAACAGTTTCCAGCCTTATGTCTCATCCTGCTGTGGGTCTAGATGTGTTCAATCCATGTTGCATCACCGTCCCTGAGGAAAAGTTGTAAGAGGTTTTCTCTGTCTCTCTGTCGTTTATTTTTTTCAATTTATTACTATATTGGTTACAGCTGATTTTCAAAGCTCTGTTTCTTGCTGCTGTACATCCACTTGATTCACGTACAGAGAGACATCAATAAATTCTTTTTCAGATTCTTACCAGTCGTATATATTCTTTTCCGGTGACTTGAGTGTGCTGAGTGCAGTTCTTTTAGCTACCGTGTAGGCCTTGTTGATTATCAGTTTGGTATTTGGAATGGTATCTTTGCTAATTTCAACCTCCTGGATGATGCCTCACCCCTCCCCACCTTTCCCGTTTAGCAGCCTTATGCGTGTTTTCTACATATTTGACTATGTTTTTGTTTTGTAATTTATTTCATGTGTAGCCATTTTGGATTCCACCTTTAAGTGATATCTTATGATATGTGTCTTTTTCTTTTTGAATTCTGTCACTTAGAATGATCATACGTAACTCCTCCGGAGTTGTTACAACTGGCCATATTTCATTGATTTCCAGGCTGAATAATATTCCACTCTACCTAAGTACCACATCTCTATCCATTTTTTCCCTCCAGAGACATTTAAGTTATATCCTAGTCGAGGATCTTTTAAACAGAGAGGGGGTAAACATTGGGGTGCCTGTGTCCTCTCGATTTTTGTTTTTCCCAAGATATACGCCCATGAGGGCAAGTGCCCTATGCTCTGTAGCTCATTTTTTAGATGCTTTAGTAAACACAATACACTTCTCCAGAATGGCCGTTGGCAATATACATTTCCACTATAAGTCTCACAGGGCTCCCTCTTCTCGTTGCCCTGTCCTGCATTTCTGTTGTTTACGCTTTATGAGGATGGCTCTTCTGACTGATGCGAAGTGATATCTTTTGTAGTATTGACTTCCAGTGCCCACCTGTTTGGTTGGCTAAAAAAGTGTATGCCCTTTTCTTGAATATATACAGAAAAAAACGCATACACCCTTTTTGGCCAACTGCAATGTTGGCAATGTTCAGCTCCTTTTCTTGTGCTTAATGGCGAGTCCTTTCTACCTCCTCAAATCCCTTTCCTGCCATTCTCCCTTGCTTACAAGTCCTTTTCTCTGACTTTCCTCAAGACATTTTTCAGTGATGGATATTTTCAACTCTGCAGTTTTGTGAATTTTACTGCCCCTGAGTTCCATTGTTCAACTTGTGTTTATGGGAACTGGCCACAAAGCAGCGGGATTTCCTCAAGCCCTATACTGTTTCCATAGGCAACCCTAGCCTTTGGTCAATTCGTCTTCCTGATTGGAAATTAGAGTGACATGTGCCTGTCTGAACACCTAGGACTTGTCTCTCATTGTTCCTCATCCTTCCGCTTCATCCTCTGGACAAATTCCAAACTGTACGCAACAGGATGTTGACAGTGCTGACATCTCCAAGTGGGGAGACTGTTAGTAAAGACGCTGGAGGGGTGAACCAGAGCACCAGGAGATGAGGAGATGAGATGCCTTTTCCAAGCTCTTCCCGATCAGACGGTATACCATCCTCTGGGTGTGACAGACATGTTTTAGCAGTAGGAAGAGTCCCATTCATGTAAGGAGAACACCAGGGCTTTTTCAAAATCAGTGTCTCCCCGAAACCCAAACTGGGGAATTTTTTAAGCTACGGCTACACATATGTTCATTAAGGGCCTTGGGAAGTAGGCAGAGTCCAAACTTTAGATGATTGAAGTCTTCAGGGTCAGAAGCACTCACCACCAGCTTCCCTTAGGCTACACTTTAACTATCATTGATAGATGATGTCAATAAAAATATCTATTCTTTTTCAGATTATTTCCCCTTATAGGTTATTGCAAAATGTTGAGTGTAGTTCCCTGTGCTATACAGTAGTTCCTTGTTGATGATCTATTTTATACATAGCAGTGTGTATGTGTTAATTCCAAACTGTTAATTTATCCCTCCTCCCACCTTTCCCCTTTGGTAATAATAAATTATAAGATTTTATACTTCTCAGAAATGGGGGAGCTGAAAGAGAGGTATCATTTTCAATGGAAAAGCATTTAAAACAAGATTGAAGGTTTAACCAAGATTATTAGATGTACATCCTTGGAAAGAAATCACTTCGTTTCTCTAATATTGACCTGACAAATAAGACAAACCTTTTCACTGAACTTGCTTATAAAAAGTGATGGAAATATCAAATGGAAGTGTTAGAAACATCTTATTTTACCCGAGCCTTATACACTGTTCTATGTTAACTACAGTTTGGCTCACACATCTGTTCATTGAGGTTACAATAGTCTCAATTTCTGTTACTGATCCTCCAGAGTGGACCCCAACAAGTGTCCCCCTGCCCAGTGTCATTGGGGCCAACAGATCGAGACTGAGTTTGGTTCACAAGCAAAGGAAACTTTATATTTTGATCAGAGAATGGAGAGGTGAGAGCATGCACTACCCCGTGGGCTGTGGGCTGGGCTGCTGTGTAGAGATCCTGTCAGAGTCAGTGGGAGGGAGGGAGGCGGCGGAGCTCTCGAGGGCCGGGTTGGCTGTAGCTCAGGCTCTATATCGTGGAGTCTGCACTGGGCCCCAGGAGCTGAGGTGTCGACCCAGCCATTCTGCACTAGGAAATCTGGTCTGAAGTGCCAGGTGTGGAACCTCTGCATGCGGGACCCTAGGAGCACGTGAAATTAGACAAAGCACAAAGGATAAAAAAGGTTAGACTTGACTTTATTGCCCAGATTCTATTTTTATCTCCCAGGGATTTTTAATGGGCTTTGCTGGGGACAAACCCCTCCTCTGCCTTTTGTCCCGTTCCTCATTCTTGGAGTGCTGAGGGTGCAGACCCTTCTTCTGTAACTGCTGAGTGCTGAGTTGGGAGCCCTCATACCCTGGGGCGAGGGTCAGAGCTTCTCCCCAGCAGCCTCCCGGTGACGTTGATTGTCCCCAGGACCCCTGCCTCCCTGCTCGTCCACCTGAGCACCAGCATTGGAAGTGTTATAGATTCTAATGACCTTTAAGGGTCCAGGAAAGAGATGTGCAGAGACGCTGTGGGGGCCGGTTTCACCCCGCCCCACATTTGTTCGGCCACCTTAGGCTGACCGTTTCTGCCAGCCTAGATGCTCTGACCAGTAGTCTGCGCTTTCTTCAATTAGGCCCCTGAATTAACGTACAAACAGCACCAGGTGTCAGAGCCCTGCCCGCTCAACTCCCAGACAGTCCAGGGTCAGTGGTGATAAGGACCATGATGGCTACTGAGTCAACAGCCTTTTGAAGTAAACAGGAGTTCAGCCGGTCTTATTGGCCACCATCATCACGGTGTCTGTAGGCTTTTCTATGGTGACAGTGTGGTATACTGTTCCCCCGCCAAGATTATTAGCTCCCCTCTGGGTGCAGTAAGTCCTGCAAGCAGTAGTCTACTCTTTTGGGACACACTCTTGTTGTTTTATGAGAGAAACTCCAGGTCAAGTGATATTCACACGAGTCGTCATGGTGCCCTGTTGCCCCCGGTTATCTCTCTGGATGTTGGAGTTGGAGGGCCTCCTCACTCGAGGTCGGTGTGCCCACGGAGCGAACCCTGCAACTTCAGGGCATGGTTGGTGGTTAGGATCACCACGTGGGGTCCTTTTCCCTTAGGAGGGAGGTGGCCTTTTGGGCTGCTGATTTCCAGGTTTTTAGATACCGCCAGTATCTTGGCCAGATGTGGCAGTGGGCCAAGCTCCTTAGTGACCGTAGCTTATCCTACCTGGATGGCATTCTTGCATTGTTCCATTTCAAGTGGTCCCAGTTTTTGCACTAATTCTCCAATGGCGATTCACCTTTCACCGGGAATGTAAAGGTCAAAGGGTTTAGCTAAATTAGGGAGTTCCAGGGCAAGGGTCTGAATTGACTGCTCTTTCCATTCTTGAAAGGCCACTTCTGGATTCTATTCAAAAGGATCATCATCTTTTCCTTTCAGTGTTTCATATAGAGGCCCAGCTAGTAGACTGTAGTTAGGGATCCAGAAGCAGCAAACCCTGGCCTCCCCAGGAACCCCTAAGCTGTCTTCTAGTTTTAGAAAGGGGTAAGGCTGAAAATGGTTTCTTCCCTTTCCTGGGATGGGCTTCTCTGACCTTCTGTGAGAATGAAGCCCAGGCAGGTCACCGCAGTCTGTGATATTTGAGCTTTTTCTTGGACAACTTCTATCCTTTATTGGCTTGGTAGTTCAGAGGCCTCCTTAGTAGGGCTGGCGATCAGAATGTCGTCTGCATATTGAAGGAGGGTTTCCTTTTCCAGAGGTAGAACTTTTAGGTCTTTAGCTAAGCTTTCCCCAAAGACGGTGTGGGAATTTTTGCACCCTTGGGTCCAGACGGCCCGGAAGTATTGTTTTAGTTGTATGTTGAGTCCTGCCACTCACAAGCCAAAATTTCTTGTGACTCTGGGACTAATGGAATACAAAAGAAGGCATCATTGAAGACTAATACAGAATACCATGTCCTGGTGGTTGGTAGAATGACCAGCAGGGTGTAGGAATTAGGAGCAACTGGAGGTATATCCTCGGTGGCTTCACTGACTGTCCTGACATCCTTTACCAGGTCCCCAGCAGCCCATGGGGCTCTCGTGGTCAGACCAATCCCAGAATATGGAGCTCACCTGGGCAGGTACCCCACCCCCACCCCAGCCCACGGGGCTCTCGTGGTCAGGCCCCTCCCAGGATACAGAGCTACCCTTGCAGGTACCGTGGCAGGGCTGGGCACACAGGAACCGTGCACAGAGCCCTCATTGCAGAGCACCCCCAGCTCACCTGTCGCTCAGAGCTGACACAGAGCACCTCAGAGCAGGACTTGAACTAACAAACAGCAGCTGCGACAGGTCTGTGTCCCTGGGCATCACTCCGTGAGACCTCCCTCCACCTGGTCTTCCAGAGACTTCCACTGCACCCGGGGCACCAGGCCTCTGTCTCCAACCACCACCTACCCCTCCTCTCCCTGACTCCTGGGTTCCTCTCATTAGGAGAGGGTTTTCTTGAAGTTATCTCCCACTCATGGGCCAGATAAAATGATTAGAAAACAAGCCAAAGCTGCAGCCCCTTGTCTATCCTGACTCTCAGGAGCCCACACCTGTTCCTTGGACCTGGCCGTTCAGCAAGTTCCATTTTCTGCAACTGTGAGCCCCTGAGGGGTGATGATTGGCTGACCTGGGCAGCCTTACCATGCCGGCCAGCCCTCCCCAGGTGTGCCTGGGTTGAGATCAATATAAATACCACTCCAGGCAGCAAGAGCCCCTGCAGCCGTGCCTGACGCCATTTTCTCTGCCCTGTCAGCAGTCTCGGGGCTGGGCTGGTGGGAGGGAGTGAGAGGCCACGGCTTTGTGGGTGGCCCAGTGTGAGTGGGGCTCTGCTGGACTTTCTGCAGCAGTTGCCAGGCTGCCACCTGCTAAAGAAGAGGATGTGTCACCCATACCTGCTGCTGGAATTTCTCCCTGGGCAGAGGTGAGGAAGGAAAAAAGCAGTGGGGGCAGGGACAGGACGGGTATCTCAGGCAGGGAAATGGAAATCTTCCAGAAGAGCACCCAGGGCCAGGACCATCCTGGCTGGCCTGCAGGCACCAAGTCGGCCGGCATGCTGTCACTCGTGTGGCTCTATGGCCCTTCCTCTAGGCTTTCAAGTCCTTGTATATATTCAGGTGTTTTACCTGGGACGGGTGGGAATAGTTCAGCAGCAACTGGCCTGGGGCTCAGCTCACGTTTACTCACAGATGCCTCGGCACGGTGCCCCAGCTTTGCAATGAGGACGCTTGTTGCGTGGGGGCTGCTGGCTGAATGGGAGACGATTCCCCACCACTGACCAACTTCAGAATTGTTTACAACTGGAGCAAGTGCCCTGATACGGTTTTCCTCTGTGTAACTGGTGGGTTCTGTGTTTTTTTCTCTTTTTCGTTTTTGGTTCAAGGTAGATTTTATTCCTCTTTTTTGTATTTACAGATATAAGCATGGAAATAATTTATTCATATAAATACATGTAAGTGCAGGGAATAATTGTTTTTTCTGTTTTATTTTTTAAATTTTATTTCTTTTTAATTTTGAATTTTATTTTATATTTTTATACAGCAGGTTCTTATTGGTTATCTATTTTATACATATAAATGTATACATGCCAATCCCAGTCTCTCAACTCCTCCCACCACCACCCCCCCAACAGGTTTCCCCCCTTGTTGTCCATACGTTTGTTGTCTACATCTGTTGCTCTATTTATGCCTTGCAAAATGGTTAATCTGTACAGTTTTTCTAGGTTCCACATATATGCATGAATATACAAGATTTGTTTTTCTCTTTCTGACTTACTTCACTCTGTATGACAGTCTCTAGATCCATCGACGTCTCTACAAATGACCCAATTTCATTCCTTTTCATGGCTTAGTAATATTCCATTTTATATATGTACCACAGCTTTATGCATTCCTCTGTCTGTGGGCATTTAGGTTGCTTCCATTACCTCGATATTGTAAATAGTGATGCAATGAACATTGCGGAGAATGACTCTTTTTGATTTATGGTTTTGTCTGGGTATATGTCCAGTACTGGGATTGCTGTATCATATGGTAGTTCTATTGTTAGTTTCTTAAGAAATTCCATATTGTTCTCCATAATGACTGTATCAATTTATATTCCCAACAATAGTGGAAGAGGGTTCCTTTTCTCCACACCCTTTCCAGCATTTTTTGTTTGTAGATTTTCTATGATGTCTATTCTACCAGGTGTGAGGTGATACCTCATTGTTGAATCCATTTCGTTGAGCAAGGGGTAGGTCTTGTCTATTACATATTTGGCTTATGGAAAGGTATCTGTGCTAATTTCAAACTCTGCTTTTATGCAGCACCCCAACTCACCTTCCCCCTTAAGCAGGCATAAGTTGGTTTTCTAAACTTGAGACCCAGTTCTGTTTTGTAATTCAGTTCCTGTGTAGCCAAGTTTACATTCCGTGTATTAGTGATATCTTATGATGTTTCTTTTTCTGTGTGACTTATTTCAGTTAGAATCTCCATACCTGCATCCACTCATTGTGCTGTTACGGGCCTGATGACATAGATTTCATTGCCATGTGATATTGCATTGTACGTAAATAGCACAACTTCTTTATCCATTTTTCACTTTCTGCGATATTGAACTTGTACTGTAAACGAGGTTATTATAAACACAGCCGTCCCAAATTTAGGGGTGGCTGTGTCTTTTTGATTTTAATTTCCCTAAGCTATAGGACCATAAGTGGAAGTGCCCTTGGCTTTGTTGCTTTGTTTTTTAGATGTTTCAGGAAACACCATACACTTCTCCCGAGTGTTTGTTGGCAATATACATCCCGCCCATCAGCATAACAAGGTTCCCAGTTCTCCATGGCCTGTCCTGCCTTTCTGGATTTTACACTTTTTTCAGATGGCCCTTTTGACCGTGGAAAAGTGAGACTTCATTGTAGTGCAGATTTCCTTTGCAAGCTTGCTTGGTTGGCCAAAAAGGGCGTATGCGTTTTTTCCTGACTATATTCAGGAAAAAACGCATACACCCTTTTTGGCCAAGTGCATCATTGTGGACGTTCTGCCTCTTTTCCTATGCTTTCAATGCAATTCCTGTCTACCTCCTGAAATCGGTTTCCAGCAATTCTGCCCCGCTTTCAAGTCCTCTTGGCAGCCTTACTTCAGTATATTTTTGGACGATAGCTGACATTTATAACTTTGCAGGTTTGTGAATTACAGTGCCCCTGAGCTCCTTTCTTCAATTCGCTTTCTTGTGAGCTGGCCGCAACACCACAGGATGGCTTCAGGCCCTAATCTGGTTCCGGCATGGCACGCTGAGCCTTTGGTTATTTCCTCTTCCTGGTGGGTAATGAGAGTTAAATTTGCCCGTCCAGACACCTCCAGCTAGTCTCTCATTGGTTCTCCATATTCCTGTTCATCTTAGGCAGAAATTGCAAACTGGGACAAACAGGAAGTTAAAGGCAGTGACTCTCCAAGTGGGGAGAGTGTTAGTAAAGCGTCTGGAATGTTGCACCCGAGTACCAGGGGAGGAAAACTGACACATATTTGAACACGTCTCCCATTCACACGGTTGATCATACTCTGGGTTCCACATGCATGTTTTAGCTGAAGGAAGAATACCTTAAACCTGGAGAGTTGAGACCCGTGGAATGGGTACCATGCAATATGACTTCAAAGGGTCTTCATTTGCTCACCGAACCTCTCCAATCCTATCACTGCTGCGTTTATGCCCCTGTACACACGCTTGATTCTCTTTTGGAGACATAGCAATCCATAGGTTTTAAGATACTTACTAGTCAGGTACATTCTTAGGCGTTTAATATGGGGTGTTGAGTCCATTTCATTGAGCAAGGAGTAGCTCTTGTCTATTCCATATTTGGCTTAAGGAACTTTATCTGTGCTCATTTCAATCTCTGGTTTTATGCAGCACCCCAACTCACCTTTCCTCTTAAGCAAGCATAAGTTGGTTTTCTAAATTTGAGACCCTGTTCTGTTTTGGAATTCAGTTCCTGTGTAGCCAAGTTTTTATTCCGTGTATTAGTGATATCTTATGATGTTTCTTTTTCTGTGTGACTTATTTCAGTTAGAATCATCGTACCTGAATCCACTCATTATGCTGCGACGGGCCTGATGACATAGATTTCATTGCTGAGTGATATTGTTTTGTAAGTAAATACCACAACTTCTTTATCCATTTTTCACTTTCCGCGTTGTTGAACTTGTACTGTAAACGAGGTTCTTGTAAACAGAGGCGTCCCAAACTTTGGGGTGGCTGTGTCTTTTAGATTTTAATTTCCCTAAGCTATAGGACCATAAGTGGAAGTGCCCTAGGCTCTGTTGCTTTGTTTTTTAGATGTTTCAGGAAACACCATACACTTCTCCCGAGTGTCTGTTGGCAATTTACATCCCGCCCATCAGCATAACAAGGCTCCCAGTTCTCCATGGCCAGTCCTGCCTTTCTGGATTTTACACTTTTTTCAGATGGCCCTTTTGACCGGGGGGAAGTGATACTTCATTGTAGTGCAGATTTCCTTTGCAAGCTTGCTTGGTTGGCCAAAAAGGGCGTATGCGTTTTTTCCTGAATATATTCAGGAAAAAACACATACGCCCTCTTTGGCCAAGTGCATCATTGTGGACGCTCTGCCTCTTTTCCTATGCTTTCAATGCAATTCCAGTCTACCTCCTGAAATCGGTTTCCTGCAATTCTGTCCCGCTTTCAAGTCCTCTTGGCAGCCTTCCTTCAGTATATTTTTGGACGATAGCTGTCATTTATAACTCTGCAGGTTTGTGAATTACAGTGCCCCTGAGCTCCTTTCTTCAACTCGCTTTCTTGTGACCTGGCCGCAACACCGCAGGATGGCTTCAGGCCCTAATCTGGTTCCGGCACGGCACGCTGAGCCTTTGGTTAATTCCTCTTCCTGGTGGGAAATGAGAGTTAAATTTGCCCGTCCAGACACCTCCAGCTAGTCTCTCATTGGTTCTCGCTATTCCTGTTCATCTTCTGCAGAAATTGCAAACTGGGCCAAACAGGAGGTTAAAGGGACTGACTCTCCATGTCGGGAGAGTGTTAGTAAAGCGTCTGGAATGTTGCACCCGAGTACCAGGGTACGAAAACTGAGACATATTTGAACACGTCTCCCAATCACATGGTTGATCATACTCTAGGTTCCACACGCATGTTTTAACTGAAGGAAGAATACCTTAAACCTGGGTAGTTGAAACCCGTGGAATGGTACCATGCAATATGACTTCAAAGGGTCTTCATTTGCTCACCGAACCTCTCCAATCCTATCACTGCTGCGTTTATGCCCCTGTACACATGCTTGATTCTCTTTCGGAGACATAGCAATCCATAGGTTTTAAGATACTTACTAGTCAGGTACATTCTTAGGCGTTTAATATGCGGTGTTGAGTCCATTTCGTTGAGCAAGGAGTAGCTCTTGTCTATTCCATATTTGGCTTAAGGAACTTTATCTGTGCTCATTTCGATCTCTGGTTTTATGCAGCACCCCAACTCACCTTTCCCCTTAAGCAAGCATAAGTTGGTTTTCTAAATTTGAGACCCTGTTCTGTTTTGGAATTCAGTTCCTGTGTAGCCAAGTTTACATTCCGTGTATTACTGATATCTTATGATGTTTCTTTTTCTGTGTGACTTATTTCAGTTAGAATCATCGTACCTGAATCCACTCATTATGCTGCTACGGGCCTGATGACATAGATTTCATTGCTGAGTGATACTGCATTGTACGTAAGTACCACAAGTTCTTTATCCATTTTTCACTTTCTGTGATATTGAACTTGTACGGTAAACGAGGTTCTTGTAAACAGAGGCGTCCCAAACTTTGGGGTGGCTGTGTCTTTTTGATTTTAATTTCCCTAAGCTATAGGACCATAAGTGGAAGTGCCCTAGGCTCTGTTGCTTTGTTTTTTAGATGTTTCAGGAAACACCATACACTTCTCCCGAGTGTCTGTTGGCAATTTCCATCCCGCCCATCAGCATAACAAGGCTCCCAGTTCTCCATGGCCTGTCCTGCCTTTCTGGATTTTACAATTTTTTCAGATGGCCCTCTTGACCGGGGGGAAGTGAGACTTCATTGTAGTGCAGATTTCCTTTGCAAGCTTGCTTGGTTGGCCAAAAAGGGCGTATGCGTTTTTTCCTGAATATATTCAGGAAAAAACGCATACGCCCTTTTTGGCCAAGTGCATCATTGTGGACGTTCTGCCTCTTTTCCTATGCTTTCAATGCAATTCCAGTCTACCTCCTGAAATCGGTTTTCAGCAATTCTGCCCTGCATTCAAGTCCTCTTGGCAGCCTTACTTCAGTGTATTTTTGGACAATAGCTGTCATTTATAACTCTGCAGGTTTGTGAATTACAGTGCCCCTGAGCTCCTTTCTTCAACTCGCTTTCTTGTGACCTGGCCGCAACACCGCAGGATGGCTTCAGGCCCTAATCTGGTTCCGGCATGGCACGCTGAGCCTTTGGTTAATTCCTCTTCCTGGTGGGAAATGAGAGTTAAATTTGCCCGTCCAGACACCTCCAGCTAGTCTCTCATTGGTTCTCGCTATTCCTGTTCATCTTCTGCAGAAATTGCAAACTGGGCCAAACAGGAGGTTAAAGGGACTGACTCTCCAAGTCGGGAGAGTGTTAGTAAAGCGTCTGGAATGTTGCACCCGAGTACCAGGGTACGAAAACTGAGACATATTTGAACACGTCTCCGGATCACATGGTTGATCATACTCTAGGTTCCACATGCATGTTTTAGCTGAAGGAAGAATACCTTAAACCTGGGTAACTGAAACCCGTGGAATGGGTACCATGCAATATGACTTCAAAGGGTCTTCATTTGCTCACCAAACCTCTCCAATCCTATCACTGCTGCGTTTATGCCCCTGTACACACGCTTGATTCTCTTTCGGAGACATAGCAATCCATAGGTTTTAAGATACTTACTAGTCAGGTACATTCTTTGGCGTTTAATATGCGGTGTTGAGTCCATTTCGTTGAGCAAGGAGTAGCTCTTGTCTATTCCATATTTGGCTTAAGGAACTTTATCTGTGCTCATTTCAATCTCTGGTTTTATGCAGCACCCCAACTCACCTTTCCTCTTAAGCAAGCATAAGATGGTTTTCTAAATTTGAGACCCTGTTCTGTTTTGGAGTTCAGTTCCTGTGTAGCCAAGTTTACATTCCGTGTATTAGTGATATCTTATGATGTTTCTTTTTCTGTGTGACTTATTTCAGTTAGAATCATCATACCTGAATCCACTCATTGTGCTGCTAAGAGCCTGATGACATAGATTTCATTGCTGAGTGATATTGCTTTGTAAGTAAATACCACATCTTCTTTATCCATTTTTCACTTTCTGCGATGTTGAACTTGTACTGTAAACGAGGTTCTTGTAAACAGAGGCGTCCCAAACTTTGGGGTGGCTGTGTCTTTTTGATTTTAATTTCCCTAAGCTATAGGACCATAAGTGGAAGTGCCCTAGGCTCTGTTGCTTTGTTTTTTAGATGTTTCAGGAAACACCATACACTTCTCCCGAGTGTCTGTTGGCAATTTACATCCCGCCCATCAGCATAACAAGGCTCCCAGTTCTCCATGGCCTGTCCTGCCTTTCTGGATTTTACACTTTTTTCAGATGGCCCTTTTGACCGGGGGGAAGTGAGACTTCATTGTAGTGCAGATTTCCTTTGCAAGCTTGCTTGGTTGGCCAAAAAGGGCGTATGCGTTTTTTCCTGAATATATTCAGGAAAAAACGCATACGCCCTTTTTGGCCAAGTGCATCATTGTGGACGTTCTGCCTCTTTTCCTATGCTTTCAATGCAATTCCAGTCTACCTCCTGAAATCGGTTTCCTGCAATTCTGCCCCGCTTTCAAGTCCTCTTGGCAGCCTTACTTCAGTATATTTTTGGACGATAGCTGTCATTTATAACTCTGCAGGTTTGTGAATTACAGTGCCCCTGAGCTCCTTTCTTCAACTCACTTTCTTTTGAGCTGGCCGCAACACCGCAGGATGGCTTCAGGCCCTAATCTGGTTCCGGCACGGCACGCTGAGCCTTTGGTTATTTCCTCTTCCAGATGGGAAATGAGAGTTAAATTTGCCCGTCCAGACACCTCCAGCTAGTCTCTCATTGGTTCTCCCTATTCCTGTTCATCTTCCGCAGAAATTGCAAACTGGGCCAAACAGGAGGTTAAAGGCGCTGACTCTCCAAGTGGGGAGAGTGTTAGTAAAGCGTCTGGAATGTTGCACCCGAGTACCAGGGGAGGAAAACTGAGACATATTTGAACACGTCTCCCGTTCACACGGTTGATCATACTCTCGGTTCCACATGCATGTTTTAGCTGAAGGAAGAATAGCTTAAACCTGGAGAGTTGAGACCCGTGGAATGGGTACCATGCAATATGACTTCAAAGGGTCTTCATTTGCTCACCGAACCTCTCCAATCCTATCACTGCTGCATTTATGCCCCTGTACACATGCTTGATTCTCTTTTGGAGACATAGCAATCCATAGGTTTTAAGATACTTACTAGTCAGGTACATTCTTAGGCATTTAATATGGGGTATTGAGTCCATTTCGTTGAGCAAGGAGTAGCTCTTGTCTATTCCATATTTGGCTTAAGGAACTTTATCTGTGCTCATTTCAATCTCTGGTTTTATGCAGCACCCCAACTCACCTTTCCCCTTAAGCAAGCATAAGTTGGTTTTCTAAATTTGAGACCCTGTTCTGTTTTGGAATTCAGTTCCTGTGTAGCCAAGTTTACATTCCGTGTATTACTGATATCTTATAATGTTTCTTTTTCTGTGTGACTTATTTCAGTTAGAATCATCGTACCTGAATCCACTCATTATGCTGCTACGGGCCTGATGACATAGATTTCATTGCTGAGTGATACTGCATTGTACGTAAGTACCACAAGTTCTTTATCCATTTTTCACTTTCTGTGATATTGAACTTGTACGGTAAACGAGGTTCTTGTAAACAGAGGCGTCCCAAACTTTGGGGTGGCTGTGTCTTTTTGATTTTAATTTCCCTAAGCTATAGGACCATAAGTGGAAGTGCCCTAGGCTCTGTTGCTTTGTTTTTTAGATGTTTCAGGAAACACCATACACTTCTCCCGAGTGTCTGTTGGCAATTTCCATCCCGCCCATCAGCATAACAAGGATCCCAGTTCTCCATGGCCTGTCCTGCCTTTCTGGATTTTACACTTTTTTCAGATGGCCCTTTTGACCGGGGGGAAGTGAGACTTCATTGTAGTGCAGATTTCCTTTGCAAGTTTGCTTGGTTGGCCAAAAAGGGCATATGCGTTTTTTCCTGAATATATTCAGGAAAAAACGCATACGCCCTTTTTGGCCAAGTGCATCATTGTGGACGTTCTGCCTCTTTTCCTATGCTTTCAATGCAATTCCAGTCTACCTCCTGAAATCGGTTTCCTGCAATTCTGCCCCGTTTTCAAGTCCTCTTGGCAGCCTTACTTCAGTATATTTTTGGACGATAGCTGTCATTTATAACTCTGCAGGTTTGTGAATTACAGTGCCCCTGAGCTCCTTTCTTCAACTCACTTTCTTTTGAGCTGGCCGCAACACCGCAGGATGGCTTCAGGCCCTAATCTGGTTCCGGCACGGCACGCTGAGCCTTTGGTTATTTCCTCTTCCAGATGGGAAATGAGAGTTAAATTTGCCCGTCCAGACACCTCCAGCTAGTCTCTCATTGGTTCTCCCTATTCCTGTTCATCTTCCGCAGAAATTGCAAACTGGGCCAAACAGGAGGTTAAAGGCGCTGACTCTCCAAGTGGGGAGAGTGTTAGTAAAGCATCTGGAATGTTGCACCCGAGTACCAGGGGAGGAAAACTGAGACATATTTGAACACGTCTCCCGTTCACACGGTTGATCATACTCTGGGTTCCACATGCATGTTTTAGCTGAAGGAAGAATACCTTAAACCTGGAGAGTTGAGACCCGAGGAATGGGTACCATGCAATATGACTTCAAAGGGTCTTCATTTGCTCACCGAACCTCTCCAATCCTATCACTGCTGCATTTATGCCCCTGTACACATGCTTGATTCTCTTTTGGAGACATAGCAATCCATAGGTTTTAAGATACTTACTAGTCAGGTACATTCTTAGGCGTTTAATATGGGGTGTTGAGTCCATTTCGTTGAGCAAGGAGTAGCTCTTGTCTATTCCATATTTGGCTTAAGGAACTTTATCTGTGCTCATTTCAATCTCTGGTTTTATGCAGCACCCCAACTCACCTTTCCCCTTAAGCAAGCATAAGTTGGTTTTCTAAATTTGAGACCCTGTTCTGTTTTGGAATTCAGTTCCTGTGTAGCCAAGTTTACATTCCGTGTATTACTGATATCTTATGATGTTTCTTTTTCTGTGTGACTTATTTCAGTTAGAATCATCGTACCTGAATCCACTCATTATGCTGCTACGGGCCTGATGACATAGATTTCATTGCTGAGTGATACTGCATTGTACGTAAGTACCACAAGTTCTTTATCCATTTTTCACTTTCTGTGATATTGAACTTGTACGGTAAACGAGGTTCTTGTAAACAGAGGCGTCCCAAACTTTGGGGTGGCTGTGTCTTTTTGATTTTAATTTCCCTAAGCTATAGGACCATAAGTGGAAGTGCCCTAGGCTCTGTTGCTTTGTTTTTTAGATGTTTCAGGAAACACCATACACTTCTCCCGAGTGTCTGTTGGCAATTTCCATCCCGCCCATCAGCATAACAAGGCTCCCAGTTCTCCATGGCCTGTCCTGCCTTTCTGGATTTTACAATTTTTTCAGATGGCCCTTTTGACCGGGGGGAAGTGAGACTTCATTGTAGTGCAGATTTCCTTTGCAAGCTTGCTTGGTTGGCCAAAAAGGGCGTATGCGTTTTTTCCTGAATATATTCAGGAAAAAACGCATACGCCCTTTTTGGCCAAGTGCATCATTGTGGACGTTCTGCCTCTTTTCCTATGCTTTCAATGCAATTCCAGTCTACCTCCTGAAATCGGTTTTCAGCAATTCTGCCCTGCATTCAAGTCCTCTTGGCAGCCTTACTTCAGTGTATTTTTGGACAATAGCTGTCATTTATAACTCTGCAGGTTTGTGAATTACAGTGCCCCTGAGCTCCTTTCTTCAACTCGCTTTCTTGTGACCTGGCCGCAACACCGCAGGATGGCTTCAGGCCCTAATCTGGTTCCGGCATGGCACGCTGAGCCTTTGGTTAATTCCTCTTCCTGGTGGGAAATGAGAGTTAAATTTGCCCGTCCAGACACCTCCAGCTAGTCTCTCATTGGTTCTCGCTATTCCTGTTCATCTTCTGCAGAAATTGCAAACTGGGCCAAACAGGAGGTTAAAGGGACTGACTCTCCAAGTCGGGAGAGTGTTAGTAAAGCGTCTGGAATGTTGCACCCGAGTACCAGGGAAGGAAAACTGAGACATATTTGAACACGTCTCCGGATCACATGGTTGATCATACTCTAGGTTCCACATGCATGTTTTAGCTGAAGGAAGCATACCTTAAACCTGGGTAACTGAAACCCGTGGAATGGGTACCATGCAATATGACTTCAAAGGGTCTTCATTTGCTCACCAAACCTCTCCAATCCTATCACTGCTGCGTTTATGCCCCTGTACACACGCTTGATTCTCTTTCGGAGACATAGCAATCCATAGGTTTTAAGATACTTACTAGTCAGGTACATTCTTTGGCGTTTAATATGCGGTGTTGAGTCCATTTCGTTGAGCAAGGAGTAGCTCTTGTCTATTCCATATTTGGCTTAAGGAACTTTATCTGTGCTCATTTCAATCTCTGGTTTTATGCAGCACCCCAACTCACCTTTCCTCTTAAGCAAGCATAAGATGGTTTTCTAAATTTGAGACCCTGTTCTGTTTTGGAATTCAGTTCCTGTGTAGCCAAGTTTACATTCCGTGTATTAGTGATATCTTATGATGTTTCTTTTTCTGTGTGACTTATTTCAGTTAGAATCATCGTACCTGAATCCACTCATTATGCTGCTACGGGCCTGATGACATAGATTTCATTGCTGAGTGATACTGCATTGTACGTAAGTACCACAAGTTCTTTATCCATTTTTCACTTTCTGTGATATTGAACTTGTACGGTAAACGAGGTTCTTGTAAACAGAGGCGTCCCAAACTTTGGGGTGGCTGTGTCTTTTTGATTTTAATTTCCCTAAGCTATAGGACCATAAGTGGAAGTGCCCTAGGCTCTGTTGCTTTGTTTTTTAGATGTTTCAGGAAACACCATACACTTCTCCCGAGTGTCTGTTGGCAATTTCCATCCCGCCCATCAGCATAACAAGGATCCCAGTTCTCCATGGCCTGTCCTGCCTTTCTGGATTTTACACTTTTTTCAGATGGCCCTTTTGACCGGGGGGAAGTGAGACTTCATTGTAGTGCAGATTTCCTTTGCAAGTTTGCTTGGTTGGCCAAAAAGGGCATATGCGTTTTTTCCTGAATATATTCAGGAAAAAACGCATACGCCCTTTTTGGCCAAGTGCATCATTGTGGACGTTCTGCCTCTTTTCCTATGCTTTCAATGCAATTGCAGTCTACCTCCTGAAATCGGTTTCCTGCAATTGTGCCCCTCTTTCAAGTCCTCTTGGCAGCCTTACTTCAGTATATTTTTAGACGATAGCTGTCATTTATAACTCTGCAGGTTTGTGAATTACAGTGCCCCTGAGCTCCTTTCTTCAACTCGCTTTCTTTTGTGCTGGCCGCAACACCGCAGGATGGCTTCAGGCCCTAATCTGGTTCCGGCACGGCACGCTGAGCCTTTGGTTATTTCCTCTTCCAGATGGGAAATGAGAGTTAAATTTGCCCGTCCAGACACCTCCAGCTAGTCTCTCATTGGTTCTCCCTATTCCTGTTCATCTTCCGCAGAAATTGCAAACTGGGCCAAACAGGAGGTTAAAGGCGCTGACTCTCCAAATGGGGAGAGTGTTAGTAAAGCGTCTGGAATGTTGCACCCGAGTACCAGGGGAGGAAAACTGAGACATATTTGAACACGTCTCCCGTTCACACGGTTGATCATACTCTGGGTTCCACATGCATGTTTTAGCTGAAGGAAGAATACCTTAAACCTGGAGAGTTGAGACCCGTGGAATGGGTACCATGCAATATGACTTCAAAGGGTCTTCATTTGTTCACCGAACCTCTCCAATCCTATCACTGCTGCGTTTATGCCCCTGTACACATGCTTGATTCTCTTTCTGAGACATAGCAATCCATAGGTTTTAAGATACTTACTAGTCAGGTACATTCTTATTCGTTTAATATGCGGTGCTGAGTCCATTTCGTTGAGCAAGGAGTAGCTCTTGTCTATTCCATATTTGGCTTAAGGAACTTTATCTGTGCTCATTTCAATCTCTGGTTTTATGCAGCACCCCAACTCACCTTTCCCCTTAAGCAAGCATAAGTTGGTTTTCTAAATTTGAGACCCTTTTCTGTTCTGTAATTCAGTTCCTCTGTAGCCAAGTTTACATTCCGTGTATTACTGATATCTTATGATGTTTCTTTTTCTGTGTGACTTATTTCAGTTAGAATCATCATACCTGAATCCACTCATTGTGCTGCTAAGGGCCTGATGACATAGATTTCATTGCTGAGTGATATTGCTTTGTAAGTAAATACCACAGCTTCTTTATCCATTTTTCACTTTCTGCGATGTTGAACTTGTACGGTAAACGAGGTTCTTGTAAACAGAGGCGTCCCAAACATTGGGGTGGCTGTGTCTTTTTGATTTTAATTTTCCTAAGCTATAGGACCATAAGTGGAAGTGCCCTAGGCTCTGTTGCTTTGTTTTTTAGATGTTTCAGGAAACACCATACACTTCTCCCAAGTGTCTGTTGGCAATTTACATCCCGCCCATCAGCATAACAAGGCTCCCAGTTCTCCATGGCCTGTCCTGCCTTTCTGGATTTTACACTTTTTTCAGATGGCCCTTTTGACGGGGGGAAGTGAGAATTCATTGTAGTGCAGATTTCCTTTGCAAGCTTGCTTGGTTGGCCAAAAAGGGCGTATGCGTTTTTTCCTGAATATATTCAGGAAAAAACGCATACGCCCTTTTTGGCCAAGTGCATCATTGTGGACGTTATGCCTCTTTTCCTATGCTTTCAATGCAATTCCAGTCTACCTCCTGAAATCAGTTTCCTGCAATTCTGCCCCGCTTTCAAGTCCTCTTGGCAGCCTTACTTCAGTATATTTTTGGACGATAGCTGTCATTTATAACTCTGCAGGTTTGTGAATTACAGTGCCCCTGAGCTCCTTTCTTCAACTCGCTTTCTTTTGAGCTGGCCACAACACCGCAGGATGGCTTCAGGCCCTAATCTGGTTCCGGCACGGCACGCTGAGCCTTTGGTTATTTCCTCTTCCAGATGGGAAATGAGAGTTAAATTTGCCCGTCCAGACACCTCCAGCTAGTCTCTCATTGGTTCTCCCTATTCCTGTTCATCTTCCGCAGAAATTGCAAACTGGGCCAAACAGGAGGTTAAAGGTGCTGACTCTCCAAGTGGGGAGAGTGTTAGTAAAGCGTCTGGAACGTTGCACCCGAGTACCAGGGGAGGAAAACTGAGACATATTTGAACACGTCTCCCGTCCACACGGTTGATCATACTCTGGGTTCCACATGCATGTTTTAGCTGAAGGAAGAATACCTTAAACCTGGAGAGTTGAGACCCGTGGAATGGGTACCATGCAATATGACTTCAAAGGGTCTTCATTTGCTCACCGAACCTCTCCAATCCTATCACTGCTGCATTTATGCCCCTGTACACATGCTTGATTCTCTTTTGGAGACATAGCAATCCATAGGTTTTAAGATACTTACTAGTCAGGTACATTCTTAGGCGTTTAATATGGGGTGTTGAGTCCATTTCGTTGAGCAAGGAGTAGCTCTTGTCTATTCCATATTTGGCTTAAGGAACTTTATCTGTGCTCATTTCAATCTCTGGTTTTATGCAGCACCCCAACTCACCTTTCCCCTTAAGCAAGCATAAGTTGGTTTTCTAAATTTGAGACCCTGTTCTGTTTTGGAATTCAGTTCCTGTGTAGCCAAGTTTACATTCCGTGTATTAGTGATATCTTATGATGTTTCTTTTTCTGTGTGACTTATTTCAGTTAGAATCATCGTACCTGAATCCACTCATTATGCTGCTACGGGCCTGATGACATAGATTTCATTGCTGAGTGATACTGCATTGTACGTAAGTACCACAAGTTCTTTATCCAATTTTCACTTTCTGTGATATTGAACTTGTACGGTAAACAAGGTTCTTGTAAACAGAGGCGTCCCAAACTTTGGGGTGGCTGTGTCTTTTTGATTTTAATTTCCCTAAGCTATAGGACCATAAGTGGAAGTGCCCTAGGCTCTGTTGCTTTGTTTTTTAGATGTTTCAGGAAACACCATACACTTCTCCCGAGTGTCTGTTGGCAATTTCCATCCCGCCCATCAGCATAACAAGGATCCCAGTTCTCCATGGCCTGTCCTGCCTTTCTGGATTTTACACTTTTTTCAGATGGCCCTTTTGACCGGGGGGAAGTGAGACTTCATTGTAGTGCAGATTTCCTTTGCAAGTTTGCTTGGTTGGCCAAAAAGGGCGTATGCGTTTTTTCCTGAATATATTCAGGAAAAAACGCATACGCCCTTTTTGGCCAAGTGCATCATTGTGGACGTTCTGCCTCTTTTCCTATGCTTTCAATGCAATTCCAGTCTACCTCCTGAAATCGGTTTCCTGCAATTCTGCCCCGCTTTCAAGTCCTCTTGGCAGCCTTACTTTAGTCTATTTTTGGATGATAGCTGTCATTTATAACTGTGCAGGTTTGTGAATTACAGTGCCCCTGAGCTCCTTTCTTCAACTCGCTTTCTTGTGACCTGGCCGCAACACCGCAGGATGGCTTCAGGCCCTAATCTGGTTCCGGCACGGCACGCTGAGCCTTTGGTTATTTCCTCTTCCTGGTGGGAAATGAGAGTTAAATTTGCCCGTCCAGCCACCTCCAGCTAGTCTCTCATTGGTTCTCGCTATTCCTTTTCATCTTCCGCAGAAATTGCAAACTGGGCCAAACAGGAGGTTAAAGGGACTGACTCTCCAAGTCGGGAGAGTGTTATTAAAGCGTCTGGAATGTTGCACCCGAGTACCAGGGGAGGAAAACTGAGACATATTTGAACACGTCTCCCGATCACATGGTTGATCATACTCTAGGTTCCACATGCATGTTTTAGCTGAAGGAAGAATACCTTAAACCTGGGTAGTTGAAACCCGTGGAATGGGTACCATGCAATATGACTTCAAAGGGTCTTCATTTGCTCACCGAACCTCTCCAATCCTATCACTGCTGCGTTTATGCCCCTGTACACATGCTTGATTCTCTTTCGGAGACATAGCAATCCATAGGTTTTAAGATACTTACTAGTCAGGTACATTCTTAGGCGTTTAATATGCGGTGTTGAGTCCATTTCGTTGAGCAAGGAGTAGCTCTTGTGTATTCCATATTTGGCTTAAGGAACTTTATCTGTGCTCATTTCAATCTCTGGTTTTATGCAGCACCCCAACTCACCTTTCCTCTTAAGCAAGCATAAGTTGGTTTTCTAAATTTGAGACCCTGTTCTGTTCTGTAATTCAGTTCCTGTGTAGCCAAGTTTACATTCCGTGTATTAGTGATATCTTATGATGTTTCTTTTTCTGTGTGACTTATTTCAGTTAGAATCATCATACCTGAATCCACTCATTGTGCTGCTAAGAGCCTGATGACATAGATTTCATTGCTGAGTGATATTGCTTTGTAAGTAAATACCACATCTTCTTTATCCATTTTTCACTTTCTGCGATGTTGAACTTCTACTGTAAACGAGGTTCTTGTAAACAGAGGCGTCCCAAACTTTGGGGTGGCTGTGTCTTTTTTATTTTAATTTCCCTAAGCTATAGGACCATAAGTGGAAGTGCCCTAGGCTCTGTTGCTTTGTTTTTTAGATGTTTCAGGAAACACCATACACTTCTCCCGAGTGTCTGTTGGCAATTTACATCCCGCCCATCAGCATAACAAGGCTCCCAGTTCTCCATGGCCTGTCCTGCCTTTCTGGATTTTACACTTTTTTCAGATGGCCCTTTTGACGGGGGGAAGTGAGACTTCATTGTAGTGCAGATTTCCTTTGCAAGCTTGCTTGGTTGGCCAAAAAGGGCGTATGCGTTTTTTCCTGAATATATTCAGGAAAAAACGCATACGCCCTTTTTGGCCAAGTGCATCATTGTGGACGTTCTGCCTCTTTTCCTATGCTTTCAATGCAATTCCAGTCTACCTCCTGAAATCGGTTTCCTGCAATTCTGCCCCGCTTTCAAGTCCTCTTGGCAGCCTTACTTCAGTATATTTTTGGACGATAGCTGTCATTTATAACTCTGCAGGTTTGTGAATTACAGTGCCCCTGAGCTCCTTTCTTCCACTCACTTTCTTTTGAGCTGGCCGCAACACCGCAGGATGGCTTCAGGCCCTAATCTGGTTCCGGCACGGCACGCTGAGCCTTTGGTTATTTCCTCTTCCAGATGGGAAATGAGAGTTAAATTTGCCCGTCCAGACACCTCCAGCTAGTCTCTCATTGGTTCTCCCTATTCCTGTTCATCTTCCGCAGAAATTGCAAACTGGGCCAAACAGGAGGTTAAAGGCGCTGACTCTCCAAGTGGGGAGAGTGTTAGTAAAGCGTCTGGAATGTTGCACCCGAGTACCAGGGGAGGAAAACTGAGACATATTTGAACACGTCTCCCGTTCACACGGTTGATCATACTCTGGGTTCCACATGCATGTTTTAGCTGAAGGAAGAATACCTTAAACCTGGAGAGTTGAGACCCGTGGAATGGGTACCATGCAATATGACTTCAAAGGGTCTTCATTTGCTCACCGAACCTCTCCAATCCTATCACTGCTGCATTTATGCCCCCGTACACATGCTTGATTCTCTTTTGGAGACATAGCAATCCATAGGTTTAAAGATACTTACTAGCCAGGTACATTCTTAGGCGTTTAATATGGGGTGTTGAGTCCATTTCGTTGAGCAAGGAGTAGCTGTTGTCTATTCCATATTTGGCTTAAGGAACTTTATCTGTGCTCATTTCAATCTCTGGTTTTATGCAGCACCCCAACTCACCTTTCCCCTTAAGCAAGCATAAGTTGGTTTTCTAAATTTGAGACCCTGTTCTGTTTTGGAATTCAGTTCCTATGTAGCCAAGTTTATATTCCGTGTATTAGTGACATCTTATGATGTTTCTTTTTCTGTGTGACTTATTTCAGTTAGAATCATCGTACCTGAATCCACTCATTATGCTGCTATGGGCCTGATGACATAGATTTCATTGCTGAGTGATATTGCATTGTACGTAAGTACCACAAGTTCTTTATCCATTTTTCACTTTCTGTGATATTGAACTTGTACGGTAAACGAGGTTCTTGTAAACAGAGGCGTCCCAAACTTTGGGGTGGCTGTGTCTTTTTGATTTTAATTTCCCTAAGCTATAGGACCATAAGTTGAAGTGCCCTAGGCTCTGTTGCTTTGTTTTTTAGATGTTTCAGGAAACACCATACACTTCTCCCAAGTGTCTGTTGGCCATTTACATCCCGCCCATCAGCATAACAAGGCTCCCAGTTCTCCATGGCCTGTCCTGCCTTTCTGGATTTTACACTTTTTTCAGATGGCCCTTTTGACGGGGGGAAGTGAGAATTCATTGTAGTGCAGATTTCCTTTGCAAGCTTGCTTGGTTGGCCAAAAAGGGCGTATGCGTTTTTTCCTGAATATATTCAGGAAAAAACGCATACGCCCTTTTTGGCCAAGTGCATCATTGTGGACGTTCTGCCTCTTTTCCTATGCTTTCAATGCAATTCCAGTCTACCTCCTGAAATCGGTTTCCTGCAATTCTGCCCCGCTTTCAAGTCCTCTTGGCAGCCTTACTTTAGTCTATTTTTGGATGATAGCTGTCATTTATAACTGTGCAGGTTTGTGAATTACAGTGCCCCTGAGCTCCTTTCTTCAACTCGCTTTCTTGTGACCTGGCCGCAACACCGCAGGATGGCTTCAGGCCCTAATCTGGTTCCGGCACGGCACGCTGAGCCTTTGGTTATTTCCTCTTCCTGGTGGGAAATGAGAGTTAAATTTGCCCGTCCAGCCACCTCCAGCTAGTCTCTCATTGGTTCTCGCTATTCCTGTTTATCTTCCGCAGAAATTGCAAACTGGGCCAAACAGGAGGTTAAAGGGACTGATTCTCCAAGTCGGGAGAGTGTTAGTAAAGCGTCTGGAATGTTGCACACGAGTACCAGGGGAGGAAAACTGAGACATATTTGAACACGTCTCCCAATCACATGGTTGATCATAATCTAGGTTCCACATGCATGTTTTAGCTGAAGGAAGAATACCTTAAACCTGGGTAGTTGAAACCCGTGGAATGGGTACCATGCAATATGACTTCAAAGGGTCTTCATTTGCTCACCGAACCTCTCCAATCCTATCACTGCTGCGTTTATGCCCCTGTACACACGCTTGATTCTCTTTCGGAGACATAGCAATCCATATGTTTTAAGATACTTACTAGTCAGGTACATTCTTAGGCGTTTAATATGCGGTGTTGAGTCCATTTCGTTGAGCAAGGAGTAGCTCTTGTTTATTCCATATTTGGCTTAAGGAACTTTATCTGTGCTCATTTCGATCTCTGGTTTTATGCAGCACCCCAACTCACCTTTCCCCTTAAGCAAGCATAAGTTGGTTTTCTAAATTTGAGACCCTGTTCTTTTCTGTAATTCAGTTCCTGTGTAGCCAAGTTTACATTCCGTGTATTACTGACATCTTATGATGTTTCTTTTTCTGTGTGAATTATTTCAGTAAGAATCATCATACCTGAATCCACTCATTGTGCTGCTAAGGGCCTGATGACATAGATTTCATTGCTGAGTGATATTGCTTTGTAAGTAAATACCACATCTTCTTTATCCATTTTTCACTTTCTGCGATGTTGAACTTCTACTGTAAATGAGGTTCTTGTAAACAGAGGCGTCCCAAACTTTGGGGTGGCTGTGTCTTCTTGATTTTAATTTCCCTAAGCTATAGGACCATAAGTGGAAGTGCCCTAGGCTCTGTTGCTTTGTTTTTTAGATGTTTCAGGAAACACCATACACTTCTCCCGAGTGTCTGTTGGCAATTTACATCCCGCCCATCAGCATAACAAGGCTCCCAGTTCTCCATGGCCTGTCCTGCCTTTCTGGATTTTACACTTTTTTCAGATGGCCCTTTTGACCAGGGGGGAAGTGAGACTTCATTGTAGTGCAGATTTCCTTTGCAAGCTTGCTTGGTTGGCCAAAAAGGGCGTATGCGTTTTTTCCTGAATATATTCAGGAAAAAACGCATACGCCCTTTTTGGCCAAGTGCATCATTGTGGACGTTCTGCCTCTTTTCCTATGCTTTCAATGCAATTCCAGTCTACCTCCTGAAATCGGTTTCCTGCAATTCTGCCCCACTTTCAACTCCTCTTGGCAGCCTTACTTCAGTATAGTTTTGGACGATAGCTGTCATTTATAACTCTGCAGGTTTGTGAATTACAGTGCCCCTGAGCTCCTTTCTTCAACTCGCTTTCTTGTGAGCTGGCCACAACACCGCAGGATTGCTTCAGGCCCTAATCTGGTTCCGGCACGGCATGCTGAGCCTTTGGTTTATTCCTCTTCCCTGTGGGAAATGAGAGTTAAATTTGCCCGTCCAGACACCTCCAGCTAGTCTCTCATTGGTTCTCCCTATTCCTGTTCATCTTCCGCAGAAATTGCAAACTGGGCCAAACAGGAGGTTAAAGGCATTCACTCTCCAAGTGAGGAGAGTGTTAGTAAAGCGTCTGGAATGTTGCACCCGAGTACCAGGGAACGAAAACTGAGACACATTTGAACACGTTTCTCGATCACACGGTGGATCATACTCTGGGTTCCACATGCATGTTTTAGCTGAAGGAAGAATCCCTTAAACCTGGAGAGTTGAGACCAATGGAATGGGTACCATGCAATATGACTTCAAAGGGTCTGCATTTGCTCACCGAACCTCACCAATCTTATGAGCCCCAAGTGTCCAGCCTTATGCGTCACCCAGCTCTGGGTGTAGATATGGTAAATGCAGGTTGCATCAGAAGCCTTGAATGAATTACTTAAGTATTGCTCTCTATTTCACTCTCATTGTGTTTTGTTTAAGAAATTTATTTTTAATATGGGATTTAGATGATTTTCACTGCTTTAATGCCGCTGTACACACTCTTGATTCTCTTACAGAGATATATAAATCCATAGCTTTTATGATTCTTACTAGTCAGGTATATTCCTAGGCGTTGAATATGGGGTGTTGAGTCCATTTCGTTGAGCAAGGAGTAGCTCTTGTCTATTCCATATTTGGCTTAAGGAACTTTATCTGTGCTCATTTCAATCTCTGGTTTTATGCAGCACCCCAACTCACCTTTCCCCTTAAGCAAGCATAAGTTGGTTTTCTAAATTTGAGACCCTGTTCTGTTTTGGAATTCAGTTCCTGTGTAGCCAAGTTTACATTCCGTGTATTAGTGATATCTTATGATGTTTCTTTCTCTGTGTGACTTATTTCAGTTAGATTCATTGTACTTAATCCACTCATTATGCTGCTACGGGCCTGATGACATAGATTTCATTGCTGAGTGATACTGCATTGTACGTAAGTACCACAACTTCTTTATCCATTTTTCACTTTCTGCGATATTGAACTTGTACCGTATATGAGGTTCTTATAAACAGAGCCATCCCAAACTTGGGGTGGCTGTGTCTTTTTGATTTTAATTTCCCTAAACTATAGGACCATAAGTGGAAGTGCCCTAGGCTCTGTTGCTTTGTTTTTTAGATGTTTCAGGAAACACCATACACTTCTCCAGAGTGGCTGTTGGCAATTTACATCCCACCCATCAGCATAAGAAGGCTCCCAGTTCTCCATGGCCTGTCGTGCCTTTCTGGATTTTACACTTTTTTCAGATGGCCCTTTTGACCAGGGGAAAGTGAGACTTCATTGTAGTGCAGATTTCCTTTGCAAGCTTGCTTGGTTGGCCAAAAAGTGTGTATGCGTTTTTTCCTGACTATATTCAGGAAAAAACACATACGCCCTTTTTGGCCAAGTGCATCATTGTCGAGGTTCTGACTCTCTTCATATGTTTTCAATGCAATTCCAGTGTACCTCCTGAAATTGGTTTCCTGCAATTCTGCCTTGCTTTCAATGCTTCTTCATAGCCTTACCTCAATATATTTTTTTAAAATAGTTGGCCTTTATAACTCTGCAGGTTTTTGAATTGCAGTGGCCCTTAGCTCCATTTTTCAGCTCTTATTTTTGTGATCTTGCCCCATAACCACAGGATTCCTTGAAGCTCTATTCTTCTTCTGGGGCACCTTGCTGTGCCTTTGGTTAATTCTTCTTACTGATGTGAAATTAGAGTGACATGTGCCCATTCAAACCGCTACAGCTAGTTTCTCACTGGTTCCCCCTATTCCCATTCATCCTCCGCACTAACTGCAGACTGTGCGATACCAGAACTTAAAGGCATTGACTCTCCATGTGGAGATGTTGTTAGTAAAGTGGCTGGAATGTCGATCCGGAGCCCCAGAAGAGGAAAAATGAGGTGTGTTTTAGAAACCTTTCCCGATCATATGGTATACCAGTCGCTGGGTTTCCCAAGCATGGTTTAGCTGTAGGAAGATTCCCTTCAACCTGGAGTGTTGGGACCCTTGGAATGAGTAGCATGAAGTATTGCATTAAACTTTCGGCAGTTGCTCACCAAAGCTCACCAATCCTCTCAGCCCCAAGTGTCCAGCCTTATGTCTTATCCAGCTGTGGGTTTATATGTGGTCAATCCAGGTTGCATCACAGCCCCTGAGCGAATTTTGTAAGAATTTTTCTCTCTTTCATTGTTTCTGCGTTTTGTTTTTAAAATTTATTTCTATAATGGGGTTTAGCTCATTTTCACTACTGTGTTTGTGCCGCTCTGCACACACTTGATTCCCTTATGGAGATATATCAATACATGGGTTTTAAGATTCTTATTACTCAGATATATTTCTCTGCGGTGTATAGGGTGTGTTGAGGCCAGTTCATTGAGCAAGGTGTAGATCTTGTCTAATACCTATTTGGTTTATTGAACGGTATCTGTGCTAATTTCAAACTCTGGTTTTATGCATCACCCCACCTCTCCTTTCCCCTTAAGCTGACATAAGTGTGTTTTCTAAATGTGAGACACTGTTCTGTTCTGTAATTCATTTCTTGTGCAGCCATATTTACCCTCCCTCTATAAGTGATATCTTATGATATGTTTCTTTTTCTGTTTGACTTATTTCAAGTAGTATTATCGGACCTAAATCCACTCTTTATCCTTCTACTAGCCTTATTACATTGATTTCATGGTGAAGAGATATTCCATTGTACATAAGTACCACATCTTCTTTATCCATTGTTCTCTTTCCTGGGATATTTAAGGTGTACTGAAGTTGAGGTTCTTGTAAACAGAGTAGCCCTAAACTGTGGTGTGCTTGTGTCTTGTTGATTTTTAGACTTCCCTAGATATACTCCCATGATTGGAAGTGTCCTATGCTCTGTAGCTCTGTTTTTTAGATGATTTAGGAACCACCATACACTTCTCCAGAGTGGCTCTCGGCAGTTCACACACTGCCCATCAGCGTATAAAGGCTCCCTGTTCTCCATGGCCTTTCCTGCATTTCTGGTTTTTACAATTTTTTAAGATGGCCCTTTTGACCGGTGGGAAGTGAGACTTCTTTGTTGTGCACATTTGCATTGCTTGCTTGCTTCGTTGCCCATAAAGTGCGTATGCGTTTTTTCCTGGATATAATCAGGAAAAAACGCATACGCCCTTTTGGGCCAACTGCATCATTGTCGAAATTCTGCCGCTTTTCATGTGCGTTAAAGACGAGTCCAATCTATCTCTTGAAATCTGTTTCTTGCAATTCTGTCTTGCATTCAGATCCTCTTCTTTGCCTTACCTCAATATTTTTGGACGTTAGTTTTCATTTATAACTCTGCAGGTTTGTGAATTGCAGTGACCCTGAGCTCCATTTTTTAAGTTGTTCTTTTGTGAGCTGGCCTCAAACCCGCAGGATTGCTTCAGGCCCTATTTTGGCTCCGGCGAGGCAGGCTGAGCCTTTCTTTAATTCTTATTCTTAATGGGAAATTAGAGTGATATGTGCCCGTCCAAACCCCTACAACTCTTCTCTCATTGGTTCCCCCTCTTCCCGTTCATCCTCCTCACAATTTGCAAAATGTGTGAAACAGAAGTTTAAATGTGCTGATTCTCCAAGTGGGGAGATTCTAAGTAGCGTGGCTGGAATGGTGAACAGGAGCACCAGGAGAGGATAAATGAGGTGCATTTTAGACACATCTCCCGATCACATGGTGTACAGTCCTCTGGGTTTTCCATGCATGTTTTAGCTGTAGGAAGATCCCTTGAACCTGCAGATTTGGGACCCATTGAATGGGTACCAGGTAGTATTACTTTAAAGGGTGTGCATTTCCTCACCCAACCTCACATTTCTCTTAGCGCAAACAGTTTCCAGCCTTATGTCTCATCCTGCTGTGGGTCTAGATGTGTTCAATCCATGTTGCATCACCGTCCCTGAGGAAGAGTTGTAAGAGGTTTTCTCTGTCTCTCTGTCGTTTATTTTTTTCAATTTATTACTATATTGGTTACAGCTGATTTTCAAAGCTCTGTTTCTTGCTGCTGTACATCCACTTGATTCACGTACAGAGAGACATCAATAAATTCTTTTTCAGATTCTTACCAGTCGTATATATTCTTTTCCGGTGACTTGAGTGTGCTGAGTGCAGTTCTTTTAGCTACCGTGTAGGCCTTGTTGATTATCAGTTTGGTATTTGGAATGGTATCTTTGCTAATTTCAACCTCCTGGATGATGCCTCACCCCTCCCCACCTTTCCCGTTTAGCAGCCTTATGCGTGTTTTCTACATATTTGACTATGTTTTTGTTTTGTAATTTATTTCATGTGTAGCCATTTTGGATTCCACCTTTAAGTGATATCTTATGATATGTGTCTTTTTCTTTTTGAATTCTGTCACTTAGAATGATCATACGTAACTCCTCCGGAGTTGTTACAACTGGCCATATTTCATTGATTTCCAGGCTGAATAATATTCCACTCTACCTAAGTACCACATCTCTATCCATTTTTTCCCTCCAGAGACATTTAAGTTATATCCTAGTCGAGGATCTTTTAAACAGAGAGGGGGTAAACATTGGGGTGCCTGTGTCCTCTCGATTTTTGTTTTTCCCAAGATATACGCCCATGAGGGCAAGTGCCCTATGCTCTGTAGCTCATTTTTTAGATGCTTTAGTAAACACAATACACTTCTCCAGAATGGCCGTTGGCAATATACATTTCCACTATAAGTCTCACAGGGCTCCCTCTTCTCGTTGCCCTGTCCTGCATTTCTGTTGTTTACGCTTTATGAGGATGGCTCTTCTGACTGATGCGAAGTGATATCTTTTGTAGTATTGACTTCCAGTGCCCACCTGTTTGGTTGGCTAAAAAAGTGTATGCCCTTTTCTTGAATATATACAGAAAAAAACGCATACACCCTTTTTGGCCAACTGCAATGTTGGCAATGTTCAGCTCCTTTTCTTGTGCTTAATGGCGAGTCCTTTCTACCTCCTCAAATCCCTTTCCTGCCATTCTCCCTTGCTTACAAGTCCTTTTCTCTGACTTTCCTCAAGACATTTTTCAGTGATGGATATTTTCAACTCTGCAGTTTTGTGAATTTTACTGCCCCTGAGTTCCATTGTTCAACTTGTGTTTATGGGAACTGGCCACAAAGCAGCGGGATTTCCTCAAGCCCTATACTGTTTCCATAGGCAACCCTAGCCTTTGGTCAATTCGTCTTCCTGATTGGAAATTAGAGTGACATGTGCCTGTCTGAACACCTAGGACTTGTCTCTCATTGTTCCTCATCCTTCCGCTTCATCCTCTGGACAAATTCCAAACTGTACGCAACAGGATGTTGACAGTGCTGACATCTCCAAGTGGGGAGACTGTTAGTAAAGACGCTGGAGGGGTGAACCAGAGCACCAGGAGATGAGATGCCTTTTCCAAGCTCTTCCCGATCAGACGGTATACCATCCTCTGGGTGTGACAGACATGTTTTAGCAGTAGGAAGAGTCCCATTCATGTAAGGAGAACACCAGGGCTTTTTCAAAATCAGTGTCTCCCCGAAACCCAAACTGGGGAATTTTTTAAGCTACGGCTACACATATGTTCATTAAGGGCCTTGGGAAGTAGGCAGAGTCCAAACTTTAGATGATTGAAGTCTTCAGGGTCAGAAGCACTCACCACCAGCTTCCCTTAGGCTACACTTTAACTATCATTGATAGATGATGTCAATAAAAATATCTATTCTTTTTCAGATTATTTCCCCTTATAGGTTATTGCAAAATGTTGAGTGTAGTTCCCTGTGCTATACAGTAGTTCCTTGTTGATGATCTATTTTATACATAGCAGTGTGTATGTGTTAATTCCAAACTGTTAATTTATCCCTCCTCCCACCTTTCCCCTTTGGTAATAATAAATTATAAGATTTTATACTTCTCAGAAATGGGGGAGCTGAAAGAGAGGTATCATTTTCAATGGAAAAGCATTTAAAACAAGATTGAAGGTTTAACCAAGATTATTAGATGTACATCCTTGGAAAGAAATCACTTCGTTTCTCTAATATTGACCTGACAAATAAGACAAACCTTTTCACTGAACTTGCTTATAAAAAGTGATGGAAATATCAAATGGAAGTGTTAGAAACATCTTATTTTACCCGAGCCTTATACACTGTTCTATGTTAACTACAGTTTGGCTCACACATCTGTTCATTGAGGTTACAATAGTCTCAATTTCTGTTACTGATCCTCCAGAGTGGACCCCAACAAGTGTCCCCCTGCCCAGTGTCATTGGGGCCAACAGATCGAGACTGAGTTTGGTTCACAAGCAAAGGAAACTTTATATTTTGATCAGAGAATGGAGAGGTGAGAGCATGCACTACCCCGTGGGCTGTGGGCTGGGCTGCTGTGTAGAGATCCTGTCAGAGTCAGTGGGAGGGAGGGAGGCGGCGGAGCTCTCGAGGGCCGGGTTGGCTGTAGCTCAGGCTCTATATCGTGGAGTCTGCACTGGGCCCCAGGAGCTGAGGTGTCGACCCAGCCATTCTGCACTAGGAAATCTGGTCTGAAGTGCCAGGTGTGGAACCTCTGCATGCGGGACCCTAGGAGCACGTGAAATTAGACAAAGCACAAAGGATAAAAAAGGTTAGACTTGACTTTATTGCCCAGATTCTATTTTTATCTCCCAGGGATTTTTAATGGGCTTTGCTGGGGACAAACCCCTCCTCTGCCTTTTGTCCCGTTCCTCATTCTTGGAGTGCTGAGGGTGCAGACCCTTCTTCTGTAACTGCTGAGTGCTGAGTTGGGAGCCCTCATACCCTGGGGCGAGGGTCAGAGCTTCTCCCCAGCAGCCTCCCGGTGACGTTGATTGTCCCCAGGACCCCTGCCTCCCTGCTCGTCCACCTGAGCACCAGCATTGGAAGTGTTATAGATTCTAATGACCTTTAAGGGTCCAGGAAAGAGATGTGCAGAGACGCTGTGGGGGCCGGTTTCACCCCGCCCCACATTTGTTCGGCCACCTTAGGCTGACCGTTTCTGCCAGCCTAGATGCTCTGACCAGTAGTCTGCGCTTTCTTCAATTAGGCCCCTGAATTAACGTACAAACAGCACCAGGTGTCAGAGCCCTGCCCACTCAACTCCCAGACAGTCCAGGGTCAGTGGTGATAAGGACCATGATGGCTACTGAGTCAACAGCCTTTTGAAGTAAACAGGAGTTCAGCCGGTCTTATTGGCCACCATCATCACGGTGTCTGTAGGCTTTTCTATGGTGACAGTGTGGTATACGGTTCCCCCGCCAAGATTATTAGCTCCCCTCTGGGTGCAGTAAGTCCTGCAAGCAGTAGTCTACTCTTTTGGGACACACTCTTGTTGTTTTATGAGAGAAACTCCAGGTCAAGTGATGTTCACACGAGTCGTCATGGTGCCCTGTTGCCCCCGGTTATCTCTCTGGATGTTGGAGTTGGAGGGCCTCCTCACTCGAGGTCGGTGTGCCCACGGAGCGAACCCTGCAACTTCAGGGCATGGTTGGTGGTTAGGATCACCACGTGGGGTCCTTTTCCCTTAGGAGGGAGGTGGCCTTTTGGGCTGCTGATTTCCAGGTTTTTAGATACCGCCAGTATCTTGGCCAGATGTGGCAGTGGGCCAAGCTCCTTAGTGACCGTAGCTTATCCTACCTGGATGGCATTCTTGCATTGTTCCATTTCAAGTGGTCCCAGTTTTTGCACTAATTCTCCAATGGCGATTCACCTTTCACCGGGAATGTAAAGGTCAAAGGGTTTAGCTAAATTAGGGAGTTCCAGGGCAAGGGTCTGAATTGACTGCTCTTTCCATTCTTGAAAGGCCACTTCTGGATTCTATTCAAAAGGATCATCATCTTTTCCTTTCAGTGTTTCATATAGAGGCCCAGCTAGTAGACTGTAGTTAGGGATCCAGAAGCAGCAAACCCTGGCCTCCCCAGGAACCCCTAAGCTGTCTTCTAGTTTTAGAAAGGGGTAAGGCTGAAAATGGTTTCTTCCCTTTCCTGGGATGGGCTTCTCTGACCTTGTGTGAGAATGAAGCCCAGGCAGGTCACCGCAGTCTGTGATATTTGAGCTTTTTCTTGGACAACTTCTATCCTTTATTGGCTTGGTAGTTCAGAGGCCTCCTTAGTAGGGCTGGCGATCAGAATGTCGTCTGCATATTGAAGGAGGGTTTCCTTTTCCAGAGGTAGAACTTTTAGGTCTTTAGCTAAGCTTTCCCCAAAGACGGTGTGGGAATTTTTGCACCCTTGGGTCCAGACGGCCCGGAAGTATTGTTTTAGTTGTATGTTGAGTCCTGCCACTCACAAGCCAAAATTTCTTGTGACTCTGGGACTAATGGAATACAAAAGAAGGCATCATTGAAGACTAATACAGAATACCATGTCCTGGTGGTTGGTAGAATGACCAGCAGGGTGTAGGAATTAGGAGCAACTGGAGGTATATCCTCGGTGGCTTCACTGACTGTCCTGACATCCTTTACCAGGTCCCCAGCAGCCCATGGGGCTCTCGTGGTCAGACCAATCCCAGAATATGGAGCTCACCTGGGCAGGTACCCCACCCCCACCCCAGCCCACGGGGCTCTCGTGGTCAGGCCCCTCCCAGGATACAGAGCTACCCTTGCAGGTACCGTGGCAGGGCTGGGCACACAGGAACCGTGCACAGAGCCCTCATTGCAGAGCACCCCCAGCTCACCTGTCGCTCAGAGCTGACACAGAGCACCTCAGAGCAGGACTTGAACTAACAAACAGCAGCTGCGACAGGTCTGTGTCCCTGGGCATCACTCCGTGAGGCCTCCCTCCACCTGGTCTTCCAGAGACTTCCACTGCACCCGGGGCACCAGGCCTCTGTCTCCAACCACCACCTACCCCTCCTCTCCCTGACTCCTGAGTTCCTCTCATTAGGAGAGGGTTTTCTTGAAGTTGTCTCCCACTCATGGGCCAGATAAAATGATTAGAAAACAAGCCAAAGCTGCAACCCCTTGTCTATCCTGACTCTCAGGAGCCCACACCTGTTCCTTGGACCTGGCCGTTCAGCAAGTTCCATTTTCTGCAACTGTGAGCCCCTGAGGGGTGATGATTGGCTGACCTGGGCAGCCTTACCGTGCCGGCCAGCCCTCCCCAGGTGTGCCTGGGTTGAGAGCAATATAAATACCACTCCAGGCAGCAAGAGCCCCTGCAGCCGTGCCTGACGCCATTTTCTCTGCCCTGTCAGCAGTCTCGGGGCTGGGCTGGTGGGAGGGAGTGAGAGGCCACGGCTTTGTGGGTGGCCCAGTGTGAGTGGGGCTCTGCTGGACTTTCTGCAGCAGTTGCCAGGCTGCCACCTGCTAAAGAAGAGGATGTGTCACCCATACCTGCTGCTGGAATTTCTCCCTGGGCAGAGGTGAGGAAGGAAAAAAACAGTGGGGGCAGGGACAGGACGGGTATCTCAGGCAGGGAAATGGAAATCTTCCAGAAGAACACCCAGGGCCAGGACCATCCTGGCTGGCCTGCAGGCACCAAGTCGGCCGGCATGCTGTCACTCGTGTGGCTCTATGGCCCTTCCTCTAGGCTTTCAAGTCCTTGTATATATTCAGGTGTTTTACCTGGGACGGGTGGGAATAGTTCAGCAGCAACTGGCCTGGGGCTCAGCTCACGTTTACTCACAGATGCCTCGGCACGGTGCCCCAGCTTTGCAATGAGGACGCTTGTTGCGTGGGGGCTGCTGGCTGAATGGGAGACGATTCCCCACCACTGACCAACTTCAGAATTGTTTACAACTGGAGCAAGTGCCCTGATACGGTTTTCCTCTGTGTAACTGGTGGGTTCTGTGTTTTTTTCTCTTTTTCGTTTTTGGTTCAAGGTAGATTTTATTCCTCTTTTTTGTATTTACAGATATAAGCATAGAAATAATTTATTCATATAAATACATGTAAGTGCAGGGAATAATTGTTTTTTCTGTTTTATTTTTTAAATTTTATTTCTTTTTAATTTTGAATTTTATTTTATATTTTTATACAGCAGGTTCTTATTGGTTATCTATTTTATACATATAAATGTATACATGCCAATCCCAGTCTCTCAACTCCTCCCACCACCACCCCCCCAACAGGTTTCCCCCCTTGTTGTCCATACGTTTGTTGTCTACATCTGTTGCTCTATTTATGCCTTGCAAAATGGTTAATCTGTACAGTTTTTCTAGGTTCCACATATATGCATGAATATACAAGATTTGTTTTTCTCTTTCTGACTTACTTCACTCTGTATGACAGTCTCTAGATCCATCGACGTCTCTACAAATGACCCAATTTCATTCCTTTTCATGGCTTAGTAATATTCCATTTTATATATGTACCACAGCTTTATGCATTCGTCTGTCTGTGGGCATTTAGGTTGCTTCCATTACCTCGATATTGTAAATAGTGATGCAATGAACATTGCGGTGAATGACTCTTTTTGATTTATGGTTTTGTCTGGGTATATGTCCAGTACTGGGATTGCTGTATCATATGGTAATTCTATTGTTAGTTTCTTAAGAAATTCCATATTGTTCTCCATAATGACTGTATCAATTTATATTCCTAACAATAGTGGAAGAGGGTTCCTTTTCTCCACACCCTTTCCAGCATTTTTTGTTTGTAGATTTTCTATGATGTCTATTCTACCAGGTGTGAGGTGATACCTCATTGTTGAATCCATTTCGTTGAGCAAGGGGTAGGTCTTGTCTATTACATATTTGGCTTATGGAACGGTATCTGTGCTAATTTCAAACTCTGCTTTTATGCAGCACCCCAACTCACCTTCCCCCTTAAGCAGGCATAAGTTGGTTTTCTAAACTTGAGACCCTGTTCTGTTTTGTAATGCAGTTCATATGTAGCCAAGTTCACATTCCGTGTATTAGTGATACCTTATGATGTTTCTTTTTCTGTGTCAGTTATTTCACGTAGAATCATCGTGCCTCAATCCACTCATTATGCTGGTACGGGTCTGGTGACATAGATTTCATTGCTGAGTGGTATTCTGTTGTACATAACTACCGCAATTTCTTTATCCATTATTTGCTCTCTGGGATATTTAACTTGTGCCGTAGAAGAGATTTCTGTAAAAAGAGCCGTCCCAAATTTAGGGGTGGCTGTGTCTTTTTGATTTTAATTTCCCTAAGCTATAGGACCATAAGTGGAAGTGCCCTAGGCTCTGTTGCTTTGTTTTTTAGATGTTTCAGAAAACACCATACACTTCTACAGAGCGGCTGTTGTCAATTTACATCCCGCCCATCAGCATAACAAGGCTCCCCGTTCTCCATGGCCTGTCCTGCCTTTCTGGATTTTACACTTTTTTCAGATGACACTTTTGACCGGGGGGAAGTGAGACTTCATTGTAGTGCAGATTTCCTTTGCAAGCTTGCTTGGTTGGCCAAAAAGGGCGTATGCATTTTTTCCTGAATATATTCAGGAAAAAACGCATACGCCCTTTTTGGCCAAGTGCATCATTGTGGACGTTCTGCCTCTTTTCCTATGCTTTCAATGCAATTCCAGTCTACCTCCTGAAATCGGTTTCCTGCAATTCTGCCCCGCTTTCAAGTCCTCTTGGCAGCCTTACTTCAGTATATTTTTGGACAATAGCTGTCATTTATAACTCTGCAGGTTTGTGAATTACAGTGCCCCTGAGCTCCTTTCTTCAACTCGCTTTCTTTTGAGCTGGGAGCAACACCGCAGGATGGCTTCAGGCCCTAATCTGGTTCCGGCACGGCACGCTGAGCCTTTGGTTTATTCCTCTTCCCTGTGGGAAATGAGAGTTAAATTTGCCCGTCCAGACTCCTCCAGCTAGTCTCTCATTGGTTCTCCCTATTCCTGTTCATCTTCCGCAGAAATTGCAAACTGGGCCAAACAGGAGGTTAAAGGCATTCACTCTCCAAGTGAGGAGAGTGTTAGTAAAGCGTCTGGAATGTTGCACCCGAGTACCAGGGAACGAAAAGTGAGACACATTTGAACACGTTTCTCGATCACACGGTGGATCATACTCTGGGTTCCACATGCATGTTTTAGCTGAAGGAAGAATCCCTTAAACCTGGAGAGTTGAGACCAATGGAATGGGTACCATGCAATATGACTTCAAAGGGTCTGCATTTGCTCACCGAACCTCACCAATCTTATGAGCCCCAAGTGTCCAACCTTATGTGTCACCCAGCTCTGGGTGTAGATATGGTAAATGCAGGTTGCATCAGAAGCCTTGAATGAATTACTTAAGTATTGCTCTCTATTTCACTCTCATTGTGTTTTGTTTAAGAAATTTATTTTTAATATGGGATTTAGATGATTTTCACTGCTTTAATACCGCTGTACACACTCTTGATTCTCTTACAGAGATATATAAATCCATAGCTTTTATGATTCTTACTAGTCAGGTATATTCCTAGGCGTTGAATATGGGGTGTTGAGTCCATTTCGTTGAGCAAGGAGTAGCTCTTGTCTATTTCATATTTGGCTTAAGGAACTTTATCTGTGCTCATTTCAATCTCTGGTTTTATGCAGCACCCCAACTCACCTTTCCCCTTAAGCAAGCATAAGTTGGTTTTCTAAATTTGAGACCCTGTTCTGTTTTGGAATTCAGTTCCTGTGTAGCCAAGTTTACATTCCGTGTATTAGTGATATCTTATGATGTTTCTTTCTCTGTGTGACTTATTTCAGTTAGATTCATTGTACTTAATCCACTCATTATGCTGCTACGGGCCTGATGACATAGATTTCATTGCTGAATGATACTGCATTGTACGTAAGTACCACAACTTCTTTATCCATTTTTCACTTTCTGCGATATTGAACTTGTACCGTATATGAGGTTCTTATAAACAGAGCCATCCCAAACTTGGGGTGGCTGTGTCTTTTTGATTTTAATTTCCCTAAACTATAGGACCATAAGTGGAAGTGCCCTAGGCTCTGTTGCTTTGTTTTTTAGATGTTTCAGGAAACACTATACACTTCTCCAGAGTGGCTGTTGGCAATTTACATCCCGCCCATCAGCATAAGAAGGCTCCCAGTTCTCCATGGCCTGTCGTGCCTTTCTGGATTTTACACTTTTTTCAGATGGCCCTTTTGACCAGGGGAAAGTGAGACTTCATTGTAGTGCAGATTTCCTTTGCAAGCTTGCTTGGTTGGCCAAAAAGTGTGTATGCGTTTTTTCCTGACTATATTCAGGAAAAAACACATACGCCCTTTTTGGCCAAGTGCATCATTGTCGAGGTTCTGACTCTCTTCATATGTTTTCAATGCAATTCCAGTCTACCTCCTGAAATTGGTTTCCTGCAATTCTGCCTTGCTTTCAATGCTTCTTCATAGCCTTACCTCAATATATTTTTTGAAAATAGTTGGCCTTTATAACTCTGCAGGTTTTTGAATTGCAGTGGCCCTTAGCTCCATTTTTCAGCTCTTATTTTTGTGATCTTGCCCCATAACCACAGGATTCCTTGAAGCTCTATTCTTCTTCTGGGGCACCTTGCTGTGCCTTTGGTTAATTCTTCTTACTGATGTGAAATTAGAGTGACATGTGCCCATTGAAACCGCTACAGCTAGTTTCTCACTGGTTCCCCCTATTCCCATTCATCCTCCGCACTAACTGCAGACTGTGCGATACCAGAACTTAAAGGCATTGACTCTCCATGTGGAGATGTTGTTAGTAAAGCGGCTGGAATGTCGATCCGGAGCCCCAGAAGAGGAAAAATGAGGTGTGTTTTAGAAACCTTTCCCGATCATATGGTATACCAGTCGCTGGGTTTCCCAAGCATGGTTTAGCTGTAGGAAGATTCCCTTCAACCTGGAGTGTTGGGACCCTTGGAATGAGTAGCATGAAGTATTGCATTAAACTTTCGGCAGTTGCTCACCAAAGCTCACCAATCCTCTCAGCCCCAAGTGTCCAGCCTTATGTCTTATCCAGCTGTGGGTTTATATGTGGTCAATCCAGGTTGCATCACAGCCCCTGAGCGAATTTTGTAAGAATTTTTCTCTCTTTCATTGTTTCTGCGTTTTGTTTTTAAAATTTATTTCTATAATGGGGTTTAGCTCATTTTCACTGCTGTGTTTGTGCCGCTCTGCACACACTTGATTCCCTTATGGAGATATATCAATACATGGGTTTTAAGATTCTTATTACTCAGATATATTTCTCTGCGGTGTATAGGGTGTGTTGAGGCCAGTTCATTGAGCAAGGTGTAGATCTTGTCTAATACCTATTTGGTTTATTGAATGGTATCTGTGCTAATTTCAAACTCTGGTTTTATGCATCACCCCACCTCTCCTTTCCCCTTAAGCTGACATAAGTGTGTTTTCTAAATGTGAGACACTGTTCTGTTCTGTAATTCATTTCTTGTGCAGCCATATTTACCCTCCCTCTATAAGTGATATCTTATGATATGTTTCTTTTTCTGTTTGACTTATTTCAAGTAGTATTATCGGACCTAAATCCACTCTTTATCCTTCTACTAGCCTTATTACATTGATTTCATGGTGAAGAGATATTCCATTGTACATAAGTACCACATCTTCTTTATCCATTGTTCTCTTTCCTGGGATATTTAAGGTGTACTGAAGTTGAGGTTCTTGTAAACAGAGTAGCCCTAAACTGTGGTGTGCTTGTGTCTTGTTGATTTTTAGACTTCCCTAGATATACTCCCATGATTGGAAGTGTCCTATGCTCTGTAGCTCTGATTTTTAGATGATTTAGGAACCACCATACACTTCTCCAGAGTGGCTCTCGGCAGTTCACACACTGCCCATCAGCGTATAAAGGCTCCCTGTTCTCCATGGCCTGTCCTGCATTTCTGGTTTTTACAATTTTTTAGGATGGCCCTTTTGACCGGTGGGAAGTGAGACTTCTTTGTTGTGCACATTTGCATTGCTTGCTTGCTTCGTTGCCCATAAAGTGCGTATGCGTTTTTTCCTGGATATAATCAGGAAAAAACGCATACGCCCTTTTGGGCCAACTGCATCATTGTCGAAATTCTGCCGCTTTTCATGTGCGTTAAAGACGAGTCCAATCTATCTCTTGAAATCTGTTTCTTGCAATTCTGTCTTGCATTCAGATCCTCTTCTTTGCCTTACCTCAACATATTTTTGGACGTTAGTTTTCATTTATAACTCTGCAGGTTTGTGAATTGCAGTGACCCTGAGCTCCATTTTTTAAGTTGTTCTTTTGTGAGCTGGCCTCAAACCCGCAGGATTGCTTCAGGCCCTATTTTGGCTCCGGCGAGGCAGGCTGAGCCTTTCTTTAATTCTTATTCTTAATGGGAAATTAGAGTGATATGTGCCCGTCCAAACCCCTACAACTCTTCTCTCATTGGTTCCCCCTCTTCCCGTTCATCCTCCTCACAATTTGCAAAATGTGTGAAACAGAAGTTTAAATGTGCTGATTCTCCAAGTGGGGAGATTCTAAGTAGCGTGGCTGGAATGGTGAACAGGAGCACCAGGAGAGGATAAATGAGGTGCATTTTAGACACATCTCCCGATCACATGGTGTACAGTCCTCTGGGTTTTCCATGCATGTTTTAGCTGTAGGAAGATCCCTTGAACCTGCAGATTTGGGACCCATTGAATGGGTACCAGGTAGTATTACTTTAAAGGGTGTGCATTTCCTCACCCAACCTCACATTTCTCTTAGCGCAAACAGTTTCCAGCCTTATGTCTCATCCTGCTGTGGGTCTAGATGTGTTCAATCCATGTTGCATCACCGTCCCTGAGGAAGAGTTGTAAGAGGTTTTCTCTGTCTCTCTGTCGTTTATTTTTTTCAATTTATTACTATATTGGTTACAGCTGATTTTCAAAGCTCTGTTTCTTGCTGCTGTACATCCACTTGATTCACGTACAGAGAGACATCAATAAATTCTTTTTCAGATTCTTACCAGTCGTATATATTCTTTTCCGGTGACTTGAGTGTGCTGAGTGCAGTTCTTTTAGCTACCGTGTAGGCCTTGTTGATTATCAGTTTGGTATTTGGAATGGTATCTTTGCTAATTTCAACCTCCTGGATGATGCCTCACCCCTCCCCACCTTTCCCGTTTAGCAGCCTTATGCGTGTTTTCTACATATTTGACTATGTTTTTGTTTTGTAATTTATTTCATGTGTAGCCATTTTGGATTCCACCTTTAAGTGATATCTTATGATATGTGTCTTTTTCTTTTTGAATTCTGTCACTTAGAATGATCATACGTAACTCCTCCGGAGTTGTTACAACTGGCCATATTTCATTGATTTCCAGGCTGAATAATATTCCACTCTACCTAAGTACCACATCTCTATCCATTTTTTCCCTCCAGAGACATTTAAGTTATATCCTAGTCGAGGATCTTTTAAACAGAGAGGGGGTAAACATTGGGGTGCCTGTGTCCTCTCGATTTTTGTTTTTCCCAAGATATACGCCCATGAGGGCAAGTGCCCTATGCTCTGTAGCTCATTTTTTAGATGCTTTAGTAAACACAATACACTTCTCCAGAATGGCCGTTGGCAATATACATTTCCACTATAAGTCTCACAGGGCTCCCTCTTCTCGTTGCCCTGTCCTGCATTTCTGTTGTTTACGCTTTATGAGGATGGCTCTTCTGACTGATGCGAAGTGATATCTTTTGTAGTATTGACTTCCAGTGCCCACCTGTTTGGTTGGCTAAAAAAGTGTATGCCCTTTTCTTGAATATATACAGAAAAAAACGCATACACCCTTTTTGGCCAACTGCAATGTTGGCAATGTTCAGCTCCTTTTCTTGTGCTTAATGGCGAGTCCTTTCTACCTCCTCAAATCCCTTTCCTGCCATTCTCCCTTGCTTACAAGTCCTTTTCTCTGACTTTCCTCAAGACATTTTTCAGTGATGGATATTTTCAACTCTGCAGTTTTGTGAATTTTACTGCCCCTGAGTTCCATTGTTCAACTTGTGTTTATGGGAACTGGCCACAAAGCAGCGGGATTTCCTCAAGCCCTATACTGTTTCCATAGGCAACCCTAGCCTTTGGTCAATTCGTCTTCCTGATTGGAAATTAGAGTGACATGTGCCTGTCTGAACACCTAGGACTTGTCTCTCATTGTTCCTCATCCTTCCGCTTCATCCTCTGGACAAATTCCAAACTGTACGCAACAGGATGTTGACAGTGCTGACATCTCCAAGTGGGGAGACTGTTAGTAAAGACGCTGGAGGGGTGAACCAGAGCACCAGGAGATGAGATGCCTTTTCCAAGCTCTTCCCGATCAGACGGTATACCATCCTCTGGGTGTGACAGACATGTTTTAGCAGTAGGAAGAGTCCCATTCATGTAAGGAGAACACCAGGGCTTTTTCAAAATCAGTGTCTCCCCGAAACCCAAACTGGGGAATTTTTTAAGCTACGGCTACACATATGTTCATTAAGGGCCTTGGGAAGTAGGCAGAGTCCAAACTTTAGATGATTGAAGTCTTCAGGGTCAGAAGCACTCACCACCAGCTTCCCTTAGGCTACACTTTAACTATCATTGATAGATGATGTCAATAAAAATATCTATTCTTTTTCAGATTATTTCCCCTTATAGGTTATTGCAAAATGTTGAGTGTAGTTCCCTGTGCTATACAGTAGTTCCTTGTTGATGATCTATTTTATACATAGCAGTGTGTATGTGTTAATTCCAAACTGTTAATTTATCCCTCCTCCCACCTTTCCCCTTTGGTAATAATAAATTATAAGATTTTATACTTCTCAGAAATGGGGGAGCTGAAAGAGAGGTATCATTTTCAATGGAAAAGCATTTAAAACAAGATTGAAGGTTTAACCAAGATTATTAGATGTACATCCTTGGAAAGAAATCACTTCGTTTCTCTAATATTGACCTGACAAATAAGACAAACCTTTTCACTGAACTTGCTTATAAAAAGTGATGGAAATATCAAATGGAAGTGTTAGAAACATCTTATTTTACCCGAGCCTTATACACTGTTCTATGTTAACTACAGTTTGGCTCACACATCTGTTCATTGAGGTTACAATAGTCTCAATTTCTGTTACTGATCCTCCAGAGTGGACCCCAACAAGTGTCCCCCTGCCCAGTGTCATTGGGGCCAACAGATCGAGACTGAGTTTGGTTCACAAGCAAAGGAAACTTTATATTTTGATCAGAGAATGGAGAGGTGAGAGCATGCACTACCCCGTGGGCTGTGGGCTGGGCTGCTGTGTAGAGATCCTGTCAGAGTCAGTGGGAGGGAGGGAGGCGGCGGAGCTCTCGAGGGCCGGGTTGGCTGTAGCTCAGGCTCTATATCGTGGAGTCTGCACTGGGCCCCAGGAGCTGAGGTGTCGACCCAGCCATTCTGCACTAGGAAATCTGGTCTGAAGTGCCAGGTGTGGAACCTCTGCATGCGGGACCCTAGGAGCACGTGAAATTAGACAAAGCACAAAGGATAAAAAAGGTTAGACTTGACTTTATTGCCCAGATTCTATTTTTATCTCCCAGGGATTTTTAATGGGCTTTGCTGGGGACAAACCCCTCCTCTGCCTTTTGTCCCGTTCCTCATTCTTGGAGTGCTGAGGGTGCAGACCCTTCTTCTGTAACTGCTGAGTGCTGAGTTGGGAGCCCTCATACCCTGGGGCGAGGGTCAGAGCTTCTCCCCAGCAGCCTCCCGGTGACGTTGATTGTCCCCAGGACCCCTGCCTCCCTGCTCGTCCACCTGAGCACCAGCATTGGAAGTGTTATAGATTCTAATGACCTTTAAGGGTCCAGGAAAGAGATGTGCAGAGACGCTGTGGGGGCCGGTTTCACCCCGCCCCACATTTGTTCGGCCACCTTAGGCTGACCGTTTCTGCCAGCCTAGATGCTCTGACCAGTAGTCTGCGCTTTCTTCAATTAGGCCCCTGAATTAACGTACAAACAGCACCAGGTGTCAGAGCCCTGCCCGCTCAACTCCCAGACAGTCCAGGGTCAGTGGTGATAAGGACCATGATGGCTACTGAGTCAACAGCCTTTTGAAGTAAACAGGAGTACAGCTGGTCTTATTGGCCACCATCATCACGGTGTCTGTAGGCTTTTCTATGGTGACAGTGTGGTATACGGTTCCCCCGCCAAGATTATTAGCTCCCCTCTGGGTGCAGTAAGTCCTGCAAGCAGTAGTCTACTCTTTTGGGACACACTCTTGTTGTTTTATGAGAGAAACTCCAGGTCAAGTGATGTTCACACGAGTCGTCATGGTGCCCTGTTGCCCCCGGTTATCTCTCTGGATGTTGGAGTTGGAGGGCCTCCTCACTCGAGGTCGGTGTGCCCACGGAGCGAACCCTGCAACTTCAGGGCATGGTTGGTGGTTAGGATCACCACGTGGGGTCCTTTTCCCTTAGGAGGGAGGTGGCCTTTTGGGCTGCTGATTTCCAGGTTTTTAGATACCGCCAGTATCTTGGCCAGATGTGGCAGTGGGCCAAGCTCCTTAGTGACCGTAGCTTATCCTACCTGGATGGCATTCTTGCATTGTTCCATTTCAAGTGGTCCCAGTTTTTGCACTAATTCTCCAATGGCGATTCACCTTTCACCGGGAATGTAAAGGTCAAAGGGTTTAGCTAAATTAGGGAGTTCCAGGGCAAGGGTCTGAATTGACTGCTCTTTCCATTCTTAAAAGGCCACTTCTGGATTCTATTCAAAAGGATCATCATCTTTTCCTTTCAGTGTTTCATATAGAGGCCCAGCTAGTAGACTGTAGTTAGGGATCCAGAAGCAGCAAACCCTGGCCTCCCCAGGAACCCCTAAGCTGTCTTCTAGTTTTAGAAAGGGGTAAGGCTGAAAATGGTTTCTTCCCTTTCCTGGGATGGGCTTCTCTGACCTTCTGTGAGAATGAAGCCCAGGCAGGTCACCGCAGTCTGTGATATTTGAGCTTTTTCTTGGACAACTTCTATCCTTTATTGGCTTGGTAGTTCAGAGGCCTCCTTAGTAGGGCTGGCGATCAGAATGTCGTCTGCATATTGAAGGAGGGTTTCCTTTTCCAGAGGTAGAACTTTTAGGTCTTTAGCTAAGCTTTCCCCAAAGACGGTGTGGGAATTTTTGCACCCTTGGGTCCAGACGGCCCGGAAGTATTGTTTTAGTTGTATGTTGAGTCCTGCCACTCACAAGCCAAAATTTCTTGTGACTCTGGGACTAATGGAATACAAAAGAAGGCATCATTGAAGACTAATACAGAATACCATGTCCTGGTGGTTGGTAGAATGACCAGCAGGGTGTAGGAATTAGGAGCAACTGGAGGTATATCCTCGGTGGCTTCACTGACTGTCCTGACATCCTTTACCAGGTCCCCAGCAGCCCATGGGGCTCTCGTGGTCAGACCAATCCCAGAATATGGAGCTCACCTGGGCAGGTACCCCACCCCCACCCCAGCCCACGGGGCTCTCGTGGTCAGGCCCCTCCCAGGATACAGAGCTACCCTTGCAGGTACCGTGGCAGGGCTGGGCACACAGGAACCGTGCACAGAGCCCTCATTGCAGAGCACCCCCAGCTCACCTGTCGCTCAGAGCTGACACAGAGCACCTCAGAGCAGGACTTGAACTAACAAACAGCAGCTGCGACAGGTCTGTGTCCCTGGGCATCACTCCGTGAGACCTCCCTCCACCTGGTCTTCCAGAGACTTCCACTGCACCCGGGGCACCAGGCCTCTGTCTCCAACCACCACCCACCCCTCCTCTCCCTGACTCCTGGGTTCCTCTCATTAGGAGAGGGTTTTCTTGAAGTTGTCTCCCACTCATGGGCCAGATAAAATGATTAGAAAACAAGCCAAAGCTGCAACCCCTTGTCTATCCTGACTCTCAGGAGCCCACACCTGTTCCTTGGACCTGGCCGTTCAGCAAGTTCCATTTTCTGCAACTGTGAGCCCCTGAGGGGTGATGATTGGCTGACCTGGGCAGCCTTACCGTGCCGGCCAGCCCTCCCCAGGTGTGCCTGGGTTGAGATCAATATAAATACCACTCCAGGCAGCAAGAGCCCCTGCAGCCGTGCCTGACGCCATTTTCTCTGCCCTGTCAGCAGTCTCGGGGCTGGGCTGGTGGGAGGGAGTGAGAGGCCACGGCTTTGTGGGTGGCCCAGTGTGAGTGGGGCTCTGCTGGACTTTCTGCAGCAGTTGCCAGGCTGCCACCTGCTAAAGAAGAGGATGTGTCACCCATACCTGCTGCTGGAATTTCTCCCTGGGCAGAGGTGAGGAAGGAAAAAAGCAGTGGGGGCAAGGACAGGACGGGTATCTCAGGCAGGGAAATGGAAATCTTCCAGAAGAGCACCCAGGGCCAGGACCATCCTGGCTGGCCTGCAGGCACCAAGTCGGCCGGCATGCTGTCACTCATGTGGCTCTATGGCCCTTCCTCTAGGCTTTCAAGTCCTTGTATATATTCAGGTGTTTTACCTGGGACGGGTGGGAATAGTTCAGCAGCAACTGGCCTGGGGCTCAGCTCACGTTTCTCACAGATGCCTCGGCACGGTGCCCCAGCTTTGCAATGAGGACGCTTGTTGCGTGGGGGCTGCTGGCTGAATGGGAGACGATTCCCCACCACTGACCAACTTCAGAATTGTTTACAACTGGAGCAAGTGCCCTGATACGGTTTTCCTCTGTGTAACTGGTGGGTTCTGTGTTTTTTTCTCTTTTTCGTTTTTGGTTCAAGGTAGATTTTATTCCTCTTTTTTGTATTTACAGATATAAGCATGGAAATAATTTATTCATATAAATACATGTAAGTGCAGGGAATAATTGTTTTTTCTGTTTTATTTTTTAAATTTTATTTCTTTTTAATTTTGAATTTTATTTTATATTTTTATACAGCAGGTTCTTATTGGTTATCTATTTTATACATATAAATGTATACATGCCAATCCCAGTCTCTCAACTCCTCCCACCACCACCCCCCCAACAGGTTTCCCCCCTTGTTGTCCATACGTTTGTTGTCTACATCTGTTGCTCTATTTATGCCTTGCAAAATGGTTAATCTGTACAGTTTTTCTAGGTTCCACATATATGCATGAATATACAAGATTTGTTTTTCTCTTTCTGACTTACTTCACTCTGTATGACAGTCTCTAGATCCATCGACGTCTCTACAAATGACCCAATTTCATTCCTTTTCATGGCTTAGTAATATTCCATTTTATATATGTACCACAGCTTTATGCATTCGTCTGTCTGTGGGCATTTAGGTTGCTTCCATTACCTCGATATTGTAAATAGTGATGCAATGAACATTGCGGTGAATGACTCTTTTTGATTTATGGTTTTGTCTGGGTATATGTCCAGTACTGGGATTGCTGTATCATATGGTAATTCTATTGATAGTTTCTTAAGAAATTCCATATTGTTCTCCATAATGACTGTATCAATTTATATTCCCAACAATAGTGGAAGAGGGTTCCTTTTCTCCACACCCTTTCCAGCATTTTTTGTTTGTAGATTTTCTATGATGTCTATTCTACCAGGTGTGAGGTGATACCTCATTGTTGAATCCATTTCGTTGAGCAAGGGGTAGGTCTTGTCTATTACATATTTGGCTTATGGAACGGTATCTGTGCTAATTTCAAACTCTGCTTTTATGCAGCACCCCAACTCACCTTCCCCCTTAAGCAGGCATAAGTTGGTTTTCTAAACTTGAGACCCTGTTCTGTTTTGTAATGCAGTTCATGTGTAGCCAAGTTCACATTCCGTGTATTAGTGATACCTTATGATGTTTCTTTTTCTGTGTCACTTATTTCACATAGAATCATCGTGCCTCAATCCACTCATTATGCTGGTACGGGTCTGGTGACATAGATTTCATTGCTGAGTGGTATTCTGTTGTACATAACTACCGCAATTTCTTTATCCATTATTTGCTCTCTGGGATATTTAACTTGTGCTGTAGAAGAGATTTCTGTAAAAAGAGCCGTCCCAAATTTAGGGGTGGCTGTGTCTTTTTGATTTTAATTTCCCTAAGCTATAGGACCATAAGTGGAAGTGCCCTAGGCTCTGTTGCTTTGTTTTTTAGATGTTTCAGAAAACACCATACACTTCTACAGAGTGGCTGTTGTCAATTTACATCCCGCCCATCAGCATAACAAGGCTCCCCGTTCTCCATGGCCTGTCCTGCCTTTCTGGATTTTACACTTTTTTCAGATGACACTTTTGACCGGGGGGAAGTGAGACTTCATTGTAGTGCAGATTTCCTTTGCAAGCTTGCTTGGTTGGCCAAAAAGGGCGTATGCGTTTTTTCCTGAATATATTCAGGAAAAAACGCATACGCCCTTTTTGGCCAAGTGCATCATTGTGGACGTTCTGCCTCTTTTCCTATGCTTTCAATGCAATTCCAGTCTACCTCCTGAAATCGGTTTCCTGCAATTCTGCCCCGCTTTCAAGTCCTCTTGGCAGCCTTACTTCAGTATATTTTTGGACAATAGCTGTCATTTATAACTCTGCAGGTTTGTGAATTACAGTGCCCCTGAGCTCCTTTCTTCAACTCGCTTTCTTTTGAGCTGGGAGCAACACCGCAGGATGGCTTCAGGACCTAATCTGGTTCCGGCACGGCACGCTGAGCCTTTGGTTTATTCCTCTTCCCTGTGGGAAATGAGAGTTAAATTTGCCCGTCCAGACACCTCCAGCTAGTCTCTCATTGGTTCTCCCTATTCCTGTTCATCTTCCACAGAAATTGCAAACTGGGCCAAACAGGAGGTTAAAGGCATTCACTCTCCAAGTGAGGAGAGTGTTAGTAAAGCGTCTGGAATGTTGCACCCGAGTACCAGGGAACGAAAAGTGAGACACATTTGAACACGTTTCTCGATCACACGGTGGATCATACTCTGGGTTCCACATGCATGTTTTAGCTGAAGGAAGAATCCCTTAAACCTGGAGAGTTGAGACCAATGGAATGGGTACCATGCAATATGACTTCAAAGGGTCTGCATTTGCTCACCGAACCTCACCAATCTTATGAGCCCCAAGTGTCCAACCTTATGTGTCACCCAGCTCTGGGTGTAGATATGGTAAATGCAGGTTGCATCAGAAGCCTTGAATGAATTACTTAAGTATTGCTCTCTATTTCACTCTCATTGTGTTTTGTTTAAGAAATTTATTTTTAATATGGGATTTAGATGATTTTCACTGCTTTAATGCCACTGTACACACTCTTGATTCTCTTACAGAGATATATAAATCCATAGCTTTTATGATTCTTACTAGTCAGGTATATTCCTAGGCGTTGAATATGGGGTGTTGAGTCCATTTCGTTGAGCAAGGAGTAGCTCTTGTCTATTCCATATTTGGCTTAAGGAACTTTATCTGTGCTCATTTCAATCTCTGGTTTTATGCAGCACCCCAACTCACCTTTCCCCTTAAGCAAGCATAAGTTGGTTTTCTAAATTTGAGACCCTGTTCTGTTTTGGAATTCAGTTCCTGTGTAGCCAAGTTTACATTCCATGTATTAGTGATATCTTATGATGTTTCTTTCTCTGTGTGACTTATTTCAGTTAGATTCATTGTACTTAATCCACTCATTATGCTGCTACGGGCCTGATGACATAGATTTCATTGCTGAGTGATACTGCATTGTACGTAAGTACCACAACTTCTTTATCCATTTTTCACTTTCTGCGATATTGAACTTGTACCGTATATGAGGTTCTTATAAACAGAGCCATCCCAAACTTGGGGTGGCTGTGTCTTTTTGATTTTAATTTCCCTAAACTATAGGACCATAAGTGGAAGTGCCCTAGGCTCTGTTGCTTTGTTTTTTAGATGTTTCAGGAAACACCATACACTTCTCCCGAGTGGCTGTTGGCAATTTACATCCCGCCCATCAGCATAAGAAGGCTCCCAGTTCTCCATGGCCTGTCGTGCCTTTCTGGATTTTACACTTTTTTCAGATGGCCCTTTTGACCAGGGGAAAGTGAGACTTCATTGTAGTGCAGATTTCCTTTGCAAGCTTGCTTGGTTGGCCAAAAAGTGTGTATGCGTTTTTTCCTGACTATATTCAGGAAAAAACACATACGCCCTTTTTGGCCAAGTGCATCATTGTCGAGGTTCTGACTCTCTTCATATGTTTTCAATGCAATTCCAGTGTACCTCCTGAAATCGGTTTCCTGCAATTCTGCCTTGCTTTCAATGTTTCTTCATAGCCTTACCTCAATATATTTTTTGAAAATAGTTGGTCTTTATAACTCTGCAGGTTTTTGAATTGCAGTGGCCCTTAGCTCCATTTTTCAGCTCTTATTTTTGTGATCTTGCCCCATAACCACAGGATTCCTTGAAGCTCTATTCTTCTTCTGGGGCACCTTGCTGTGCCTTTGGTTAATTCTTCTTACTGATGTGAAATTAGAGTGACATGTGCCCATTGAAACCGCTACAGCTAGTTTCTCACTGGTTCCCCCTATTCCCATTCATCCTCCGCACTAACTGCAGACTGTGCGATACCAGAACTTAAAGGCATTGACTCTCCATGTGGAGATGTTGTTAGTAAAGCGGCTGGAATGTCGATCCGGAGCCCCAGAAGAGGAAAAATGAGGTGTGTTTTAGAAACCTTTCCCGATCATATGGTATACCAGTCGCTGGGTTTCCCAAGCATGGTTTAGCTGTAGGAAGATTCCCTTCAACCTGGAGTGTTGGGACCCTTGGAATGAGTAGCATGAAGTATTGCATTAAACTTTCGGCAGTTGCTCACCAAAGCTCACCAATCCTCTCAGCCCCAAGTGTCCAGCCTTATGTCTTATCCAGCTGTGGGTTTATATGTGGTCAATCCAGGTTGCATCACAGCCCCTGAGCGAATTTTGTAAGAATTTTTCTCTCTTTCATTGTTTCTGCGTTTTGTTTTTAAAATTTATTTCTATAATGGGGTTTAGCTCATTTTCACTGCTGTGTTTGTGCCGCTCTGCACACACTTGATTCCCTTATGGAGATATATCAATACATGGGTTTTAAGATTCTTATTACTCAGATATATTTCTCTGCGGTGTATAGGGTGTGTTGAGGCCAGTTCATTGAGCAAGGTGTAGATCTTTTCTAATACCTATTTGGTTTATTGAACGGTATCTGTGCTAATTTCAAACTCTGGTTTTATGCATCACCCCACCTCTCCTTTCCCCTTAAGCTGACATAAGTGTGTTTTCTAAATGTGAGACACTGTTCTGTTCTGTAATTCATTTCTTGTGCAGCCATATTTACCCTCCCTCTATAAGTGATATCTTATGATATGTTTCTTTTTCTGTTTGACTTATTTCAAGTAGTATTATCGGACCTAAATCCACTCTTTATCCTTCTACTAGCCTTATTACATTGATTTCATGGTGAAGAGATATTCCATTGTACATAAGTACCACATCTTCTTTATCCATTGTTCTCTTTCCTGGGATATTTAAGGTGTACTGAAGTTGAGGTTCTTGTAAACAGAGTAGCCCTAAACTGTGGTGTGCTTGTGTCTTGTTGATTTTTAGACTTCCCTAGATATACTCCCATGATTGGAAGTGTCCTATGCTCTGTAGCTCTGTTTTTTAGATGATTTAGGAACCACCATACACTTCTCCAGAGTGGCTCTCGGCAGTTCACACACTGCCCATCAGCGTATAAAGGCTCCCTGTTCTCCATGGCCTGTCCTGCATTTCTGGTTTTTACAATTTTTTAGGATGGCCCTTTTGACCGGTGGGAAGTGAGACTTCTTTGTTGTGCACATTTGCATTGCTTGCTTGCTTCGTTGCCCATAAAGTGCGTATGCGTTTTTTCCTGGATATAATCAGGAAAAAACGCATACGCCCTTTTGGGCCAACTGCATCATTGTCGAAATTCTGCCGCTTTTCATGTGCGTTAAAGACGAGTCCAATCTATCTCTTGAAATCTGTTTCTTGCAATTCTGTCTTGCATTCAGATCCTCTTCTTTGCCTTACCTCAACATATTTTTGGACGTTAGTTTTCATTTATAACTCTGCAGGTTTGTGAATTGCAGTGACCCTGAGCTCCATTTTTTAAGTTGTTCTTTTGTGAGCTGGCCTCAAACCCGCAGGATTGCTTCAGGCCCTATTTTGGCTCCGGCGAGGCAGGCTGAGCCTTTCTTTAATTCTTATTCTTAATGGGAAATTAGAGTGATATGTGCCCGTCCAAACCCCTACAACTCTTCTCTCATTGGTTCCCCCTCTTCCCGTTCATCCTCCTCACAATTTGCAAAATGTGTGAAACAGAAGTTTAAATGTGCTGATTCTCCAAGTGGGGAGATTCTAAGTAGCGTGGCTGGAATGGTGAACAGGAGCACCAGGAGAGGATAAATGAGGTGCATTTTAGACACATCTCCCGATCACATGGTGTACAGTCCTCTGGGTTTTCCATGCATGTTTTAGCTGTAGGAAGATCCCTTGAACCTGCAGATTTGGGACCCATTGAATGGGTACCAGGTAGTATTACTTTAAAGGGTGTGCATTTCCTCACCCAACCTCACATTTCTCTTAGCGCAAACAGTTTCCAGCCTTATGTCTCATCCTGCTGTGGGTCTAGATGTGTTCAATCCATGTTGCATCACCGTCCCTGAGGAAGAGTTGTAAGAGGTTTTCTCTGTCTCTCTGTCGTTTATTTTTTTCAATTTATTACTATATTGGTTACAGCTGATTTTCAAAGCTCTGTTTCTTGCTGCTGTACATCCACTTGATTCACGTACAGAGAGACATCAATAAATTCTTTTTCAGATTCTTACCAGTCGTATATATTCTTTTCCGGTGACTTGAGTGTGCTGAGTGCAGTTCTTTTAGCTACCGTGTAGGCCTTGTTGATTATCAGTTTGGTATTTGGAATGGTATCTTTGCTAATTTCAACCTCCTGGATGATGCCTCACCCCTCCCCACCTTTCCCGTTTAGCAGCCTTATGCGTGTTTTCTACATATTTGACTATGTTTTTGTTTTGTAATTTATTTCATGTGTAGCCATTTTGGATTCCACCTTTAAGTGATATCTTATGATATGTGTCTTTTTCTTTTTGAATTCTGTCACTTAGAATGATCATACGTAACTCCTCCGGAGTTGTTACAACTGGCCATATTTCATTGATTTCCAGGCTGAATAATATTCCACTCTACCTAAGTACCACATCTCTATCCATTTTTTCCCTCCAGAGACATTTAAGTTATATCCTAGTCGAGGATCTTTTAAACAGAGAGGGGGTAAACATTGGGGTGCCTGTGTCCTCTCGATTTTTGTTTTTCCCAAGATATACGCCCATGAGGGCAAGTGCCCTATGCTCTGTAGCTCATTTTTTAGATGCTTTAGTAAACACAATACACTTCTCCAGAATGGCCGTTGGCAATATACATTTCCACTATAAGTCTCACAGGGCTCCCTCTTCTCGTTGCCCTGTCCTGCATTTCTGTTGTTTACGCTTTATGAGGATGGCTCTTCTGACTGATGCGAAGTGATATCTTTTGTAGTATTGACTTCCAGTGCCCACCTGTTTGGTTGGCTAAAAAAGTGTATGCCCTTTTCTTGAATATATACAGAAAAAAACGCATACACCCTTTTTGGCCAACTGCAATGTTGGCAATGTTCAGCTCCTTTTCTTGTGCTTAATGGCGAGTCCTTTCTACCTCCTCAAATCCCTTTCCTGCCATTCTCCCTTGCTTACAAGTCCTTTTCTCTGACTTTCCTCAAGACATTTTTCAGTGATGGATATTTTCAACTCTGCAGTTTTGTGAATTTTACTGCCCCTGAGTTCCATTGTTCAACTTGTGTTTATGGGAACTGGCCACAAAGCAGCGGGATTTCCTCAAGCCCTATACTGTTTCCATAGGCAACCCTAGCCTTTGGTCAATTCGTCTTCCTGATTGGAAATTAGAGTGACATGTGCCTGTCTGAACACCTAGGACTTGTCTCTCATTGTTCCTCATCCTTCCGCTTCATCCTCTGGACAAATTCCAAACTGTACGCAACAGGATGTTGACAGTGCTGACATCTCCAAGTGGGGAGACTGTTAGTAAAGACACTGGAGGGGTGAACCAGAGCACCAGGAGATGAGATGCCTTTTCCAAGCTCTTCCCGATCAGACGGTATACCATCCTCTGGGTGTGACAGACATGTTTTAGCAGTAGGAAGAGTCCCATTCATGTAAGGAGAACACCAGGGCTTTTTCAAAATCAGTGTCTCCCGGAAACCCAAACTGGGGAATTTTTTAAGCTACGGCTACACATATGTTCATTAAGGGCCTTGGGAAGTAGGCAGAGTCCAAACTTTAGATGATTGAAGTCTTCAGGGTCAGAAGCACTCACCACCAGCTTCCCTTAGGCTACACTTTAACTATCATTGATAGATGATGTCAATAAAAATATCTATTCTTTTTCAGATTATTTCCCCTTATAGGTTATTGCAAAATGTTGAGTGTAGTTCCCTGTGCTATACAGTAGTTCCTTGTTGATGATCTATTTTATACATAGCAGTGTGTATGTGTTAATTCCAAACTGTTAATTTATCCCTCCTCCCACCTTTCCCCTTTGGTAATAATAAATTATAAGATTTTATACTTCTCAGAAATGGGGGAGCTGAAAGAGAGGTATCATTTTCAATGGAAAAGCATTTAAAACAAGATTGAAGGTTTAACCAAGATTATTAGATGTACATCCTTGGAAAGAAATCACTTCGTTTCTCTAATATTGACCTGACAAATAAGACAAACCTTTTCACTGAACTTGCTTATAAAAAGTGATGGAAATATCAAATGGAAGTGTTAGAAACATCTTATTTTACCCGAGCCTTATACACTGTTCTATGTTAACTACAGTTTGGCTCACACATCTGTTCATTGAGGTTACAATAGTCTCAATTTCTGTTACTGATCCTCCAGAGTGGACCCCAACAAGTGTCCCCCTGCCCAGTGTCATTGGGGCCAACAGATCGAGACTGAGTTTGGTTCACAAGCAAAGGAAACTTTATATTTTGATCAGAGAATGGAGAGGTGAGAGCATGCACTACCCCGTGGGCTGTGGGCTGGGCTGCTGTGTAGAGATCCTGTCAGAGTCAGTGGGAGGGAGGGAGGCGGCGGAGCTCTCGAGGGCCGGGTTGGCTGTAGCTCAGGCTCTATATCGTGGAGTCTGCACTGGGCCCCAGGAGCTGAGGTGTCGACCCAGCCATTCTGCACTAGGAAATCTGGTCTGAAGTGCCGGGTGTGGAACCTCTGCATGCGGGACCCTAGGAGCACGTGAAATTAGACAAAGCACAAAGGATAAAAAAGGTTAGACTTGACTTTATTGCCCAGATTCTATTTTTATCTCCCAGGGATTTTTAATGGGCTTTGCTGGGGACAAACCCCTCCTCTGCCTTTTGTCCCGTTCCTCATTCTTGGAGTGCTGAGGGTGCAGACCCTTCTTCTGTAACTGCTGAGTGCTGAGTTGGGAGCCCTCATACCCTGGGGCGAGGGTCAGAGCTTCTCCCCAGCAGCCTCCCGGTGACGTTGATTGTCCCCAGGACCCCTGCCTCCCTGCTCGTCCACCTGAGCACCAGCATTGGAAGTGTTATAAATTCTAATGACCTTTAAGGGTCCAGGAAAGAGATGTGCAGAGACGCTGTGGGGGCCGGTTTCACCCCGCCCCACATTTGTTCGGCCACCTTAGGCTGACCGTTTCTGCCAGCCTAGATGCTCTGACCAGTAGTCTGCGCTTTCTTCAATTAGGCCCCTGAATTAACGTACAAACAGCACCAGGTGTCAGAGCCCTGCCCGCTCAACTCCCAGACAGTCCAGGGTCAGTGGTGATAAGGACCATGATGGCTACTGAGTCAACAGCCTTTTGAAGTAAACAGGAGTACAGCCGGTCTTATTGGCCACCATCATCACGGTGTCTGTAGGCTTTTCTATGGTGACAGTGTGGTATACGGTTCCCCCGCCAAGATTATTAGCTCCCCTCTGGGTGCAGTAAGTCCTGCAAGCAGTAGTCTACTCTTTTGGGACACACTCTTGTTGTTTTATGAGAGAAACTCCAGGTCAAGTGATGTTCACACGAGTCGTCATGGTGCCCTGTTGCCCCCGGTTATCTCTCTGGATGTTGGAGTTGGAGGGCCTCCTCACTCGAGGTCGGTGTGCCCACGGAGCGAACCCTGCAACTTCAGGGCATGGTTGGTGGTTAGGATCACCACGTGGGGTCCTTTTCCCTTAGGAGGGAGGTGGCCTTTTGGGCTGCTGATTTCCAGGTTTTTAGATACCGCCAGTAACTTGGCCAGATGTGGCAGTGGGCCAAGCTCCTTAGTGACCGTAGCTTATCCTACCTGGATGGCATTCTTGCATTGTTCCATTTCAAGTGGTCCCAGTTTTTGCACTAATTCTCCAATGGCGATTCACCTTTCACCGGGAATGTAAAGGTCAAAGGGTTTAGCTAAATTAGGGAGTTCCAGGGCAAGGGTCTGAATTGACTGCTCTTTCCATTCTTGAAAGGCCACTTCTGGATTCTATTCAAAAGGATCATCATCTTTTCCTTTCAGTGTTTCATATAGAGGCCCAGCTAGTAGACTGTAGTTAGGGATCCAGAAGCAGCAAACCCTGGCCTCCCCAGGAACCCCTAAGCTGTCTTCTAGTTTTAGAAAGGGGTAAGGCTGAAAATGGTTTCTTCCCTTTCCTGGGATGGGCTTCTCTGACCTTCTGTGAGAATGAAGCCCAGGCAGGTCACCGCAGTCTGTGATATTTGAGCTTTTTCTTGGACAACTTCTATCCTTTATTGTCTTGGTAGTTCAGAGGCCTCCTTAGTAGGGCTGGCGATCAGAATGTCGTCTGCATATTGAAGGAGGGTTTCCTTTTCCAGAGGTAGAACTTTTAGGTCTTTAGCTAAGCTTTCCCCAAAGACGGTGTGGGAATTTTTGCACCCTTGGGTCCAGACGGCCCGGAAGTATTGTTTTAGTTGTATGTTGAGTCCTGCCACTCACAAGCCAAAATTTCTTGTGACTCTGGGACTAATGGAATACAAAAGAAGGCATCATTGAAGACTAATACAGAATACCATGTCCTGGTGGTTGGTAGAATGACCAGCAGGGTGTAGGAATTAGGAGCAACTGGAGGTATATCCTCGGTGGCTTCACTGACTGTCCTGACATCCTTTACCAGGTCCCCAGCAGCCCATGGGGCTCTCGTGGTCAGACCAATCCCAGAATATGGAGCTCACCTGGGCAGGTACCCCACCCCCACCCCAGCCCACGGGGCTCTCGTGGTCAGGCCCCTCCCAGGATACAGAGCTACCCTTGCAGGTACCGTGGCAGGGCTGGGCACACAGGAACCGTGCACAGAGCCCTCATTGCAGAGCACCCCCAGCTCACCTGTCGCTCAGAGCTGACACAGAGCACCTCAGAGCAGGACTTGAACTAACAAACAGCAGCTGCGACAGGTCTGTGTCCCTGGGCATCACTCCGTGAGACCTCCCTCCACCTGGTCTTCCAGAGACTTCCACTGCACCCGGGGCACCAGGCCTCTGTCTCCAACCACCACCCACCCCTCCTCTCCCTGACTCCTGGGTTCCTCTCATTAGGAGAGGGTTTTCTTGAAGTTGTCTCCCACTCATGGGCCAGATAAAATGATTAGAAAACAAGCCAAAGCTGCAACCCCTTGTCTATCCTGACTCTCAGGAGCCCACACCTGTTCCTTGGACCTGGCCGTTCAGCAAGTTCCATTTTCTGCAACTGTGAGCCCCTGAGGGGTGATGATTGGCTGACCTGGGCAGCCTTACCGTGCCGGCCAGCCCTCCCCAGGTGTGCCTGGGTTGAGATCAATATAAATACCACTCCAGGCAGCAAGAGCCCCTGCAGCCGTGCCTGACGCCATTTTCTCTGCCCTGTCAGCAGTCTCGGGGCTGGGCTGGTGGGAGGGAGTGAGAGGCCACGGCTTTGTGGGTGGCCCAGTGTGAGTGGGGCTCTGCTGGACTTTCTGCAGCAGTTGCCAGGCTGCCACCTGCTAAAGAAGAGGATGTGTCACCCATACCTGCTGCTGGAATTTCTCCCTGGGCAGAGGTGAGGAAGGAAAAAAGCAGTGGGGGCAGGGACAGGACGGGTATCTCAGGCAGGGAAATGGAAATCTTCCAGAAGAGCACCCAGGGCCAGGACCATCCTGGCTGGCCTGCAGGCACCAAGTCGGCCGGCATGCTGTCACTCATGTGGCTCTATGGCCCTTCCTCTAGGCTTTCAAGTCCTTGTATATATTCAGGTGTTTTACCTGGGACGGGTGGGAATAGTTCAGCAGCAACTGGCCTGGGGCTCAGCTCACGTTTCTCACAGATGCCTCGGCACGGTGCCCCAGCTTTGCAATGAGGACGCTTGTTGCGTGGGGGCTGCTGGCTGAATGGGAGACGATTCCCCACCACTGACCAACTTCAGAATTGTTTACAACTGGAGCAAGTGCCCTGATACGGTTTTCCTCTGTGTAACTGGTGGGTTCTGTGTTTTTTTCTCTTTTTCGTTTTTGGTTCAAGGTAGATTTTATTCCTCTTTTTTGTATTTACAGATATAAGCATGGAAATAATTTATTCATATAAATACATGTAAGTGCAGGGAATAATTGTTTTTTCTGTTTTATTTTTTAAATTTTATTTCTTTTTAATTTTGAATTTTATTTTATATTTTTATACAGCAGGTTCTTATTGGTTATCTATTTTATACATATAAATGTATACATGCCAATCCCAGTCTCTCAACTCCTCCCACCACCACCCCCCCAACAGGTTTCCCCCCTTGTTGTCCATACGTTTGTTGTCTACATCTGTTGCTCTATTTATGCCTTGCAAAATGGTTAATCTGTACAGTTTTTCTAGGTTCCACATATATGCATGAATATACAAGATTTGTTTTTCTCTTTCTGACTTACTTCACTCTGTATGACAGTCTCTAGATCCATCGACGTCTCTACAAATGACCCAATTTCATTCCTTTTCATGGCTTAGTAATATTCCATTTTATATATGTACCACAGCTTTATGCATTCGTCTGTCTGTGGGCATTTAGGTTGCTTCCATTACCTCGATATTGTAAATAGTGATGCAATGAACATTGCGGTGAATGACTCTTTTTGATTTATGGTTTTGTCTGGGTATATGTCCAGTACTGGGATTGCTGTATCATATGGTAATTCTATTGTTAGTTTCTTAAGAAATTCCATATTGTTCTCCATAATGACTGTATCAATTTATATTCCCAACAATAGTGGAAGAGGGTTCCTTTTCTCCACACCCTTTCCAGCATTTTTTGTTTGTAGATTTTCTATGATGTCTATTCTACCAGGTGTGAGGTGATACCTCATTGTTGAATCCATTTCGTTGAGCAAGGGGTAGGTCTTGTCTATTACATATTTGGCTTATGGAACGGTATCTGTGCTAATTTCAAACTCTGCTTTTATGCAGCACCCCAACTCACCTTCCCCCTTAAGCAGGCATAAGTTGGTTTTCTAAACTTGAGACCCTGTTCTGTTTTGTAATGCAGTTCATGTGTAGCCAAGTTCACATTCCGTGTATTAGTGATACCTTATGATGTTTCTTTTTCTGTGTCACTTATTTCACATAGAATCATCGTGCCTCAATCCACTCATTATGCTGGTACGGGTCTGGTGACATAGATTTCATTGCTGAGTGGTATTCTGTTGTACATAACTACCGCAATTTCTTTATCCATTATTTGCTCTCTGGGATATTTAACTTGTGCCGTAGAAGAGATTTCTGTAAAAAGAGCCGTCTCAAATTTAGGGGTGGCTGTGTCTTTTTGATTTTAATTTCCCTAAGCTATAGGACCATAAGTGGAAGTGCCCTAGGCTCTGTTGCTTTGTTTTTTAGATGTTTCAGAAAACACCATACACTTCTACAGAGTGGCTGTTGTCAATTTACATCCCGCCCATCAGCATAACAAGGCTCCCCGTTCTCCATGGCCTGTCCTGCCTTTCTGGATTTTACACTTTTTTCAGATGACACTTTTGACCGGGGGGAAGTGAGACTTCATTCCAGTGCAGATTTCCTTTGCAAGCTTGCTTGGTTGGCCAAAAAGGGCGTATGCGTTTTTTCCTGAATATATTCAGGAAAAAACGCATACGCCCTTTTTGGCCAAGTGCATCATTGTGGACGTTCTGCCTCTTTTCCTATGCTTTCAATGCAATTCCAGTCTACCTCCTGAAATCGGTTTCCTGCAATTCTGCCCCGCTTTCAAGTCCTCTTGGCAGCCTTACTTCAGTATATTTTTGGACAATAGCTGTCATTTATAACTCTGCAGGTTTGTGAATTACAGTGCCCCTGAGCTCCTTTCTTCAACTCGCTTTCTTTTGAGCTGGGAGCAACACCGCAGGATGGCTTCAGGACCTAATCTGGTTCCGGCACGGCACGCTGAGCCTTTGGTTTATTCCTCTTCCCTGTGGGAAATGAGAGTTAAATTTGCCCGTCCAGACACCTCCAGCTAGGCTCTCATTGGTTCTCCCTATTCCTGTTCATCTTCCGCAGAAATTGCAAACTGGGCCAAACAGGAGGTTAAAGGCATTCACTCTCCAAGTGAGGAGAGTGTTAGTAAAGCGTCTGGAATGTTGCACCCGAGTACCAGGGAACGAAAAGTGAGACACATTTGAACACGTTTCTCGATCACACGGTGGATCATACTCTGGGTTCCACATGCATGTTTTAGCTGAAGGAAGAATCCCTTAAACCTGGAGAGTTGAGACCAATGGAATGGGTACCATGCAATATGACTTCAAAGGGTCTGCATTTGCTCACCGAACCTCACCAATCTTATGAGCCCCAAGTGTCCAACCTTATGTGTCACCCAGCTCTGGGTGTAGATATGGTAAATGCAGGTTGCATCAGAAGCCTTGAATGAATTACTTAAGTATTGCTCTCTATTTCACTCTCATTGTGTTTTGTTTAAGAAATTTATTTTTAATATGGGATTTAGATGATTTTCACTGCTTTAATGCCGCTGTACACACTCTTGATTCTCTTACAGAGATATATAAATCCATAGCTTTTATGATTCTTACTAGTCAGGTATATTCCTAGGCGTTGAATATGGGGTGTTGAGTCCATTTCGTTGAGCAAGGAGTAGCTCTTGTCTATTCCATATTTGGCTTAAGGAACTTTATCTGTGCTCATTTCAATCTCTGGTTTTATGCAGCACCCCAACTCACCTTTCCCCTTAAGCAAGCATAAGTTGGTTTTCTAAATTTGAGACCCTGTTCTGTTTTGGAATTCAGTTCCTGTGTAGCCAAGTTTACATTCCGTGTATTAGTGATATCTTATGATGTTTCTTTCTCTGTGTGACTTATTTCAGTTAGATTCATTGTACTTAATCCACTCATTATGCTGCTACGGGCCTGATGACATAGATTTCATTGCTGAGTGATACTGCATTGTACGTAAGTACCACAACTTCTTTATCCATTTTTCACTTTCTGCGATATTGAACTTGTACCGTATATGAGGTTCTTATAAACAGAGCCATCCCAAACTTGGGGTGGCTGTGTCTTTTTGATTTTAATTTCCCTAAACTATAGGACCATAAGTGGAAGTGCCCTAGGCTCTGTTGCTTTGTTTTTTAGATGTTTCAGGAAACACCATACACTTCTCCAGAGTGGCTGTTGGCAATTTACATCCCGCCCATCAGCATAAGAAGGCTCCCAGTTCTCCATGGCCTGTCGTGCCTTTCTGGATTTTACACTTTTTTCAGATGGCCCTTTTGACCAGGGGAAAGTGAGACTTCATTGTAGTGCAGATTTCCTTTGCAAGCTTGCTTGGTTGGCCAAAAAGTGTGTATGCGTTTTTTCCTGACTATATTCAGGAAAAAACACATACGCCCTTTTTGGCCAAGTGCATCATTGTCGAGGTTCTGACTCTCTTCATATGTTTTCAATGCAATTCCAGTGTACCTCCTGAAATCGGTTTCCTGCAATTCTGCCTTGCTTTCAATGCTTCTTCATAGCCTTACCTCAATATATTTTTTGAAAATAGTTGGTCTTTATAACTCTGCAGGTTTTTGAATTGCAGTGGCCCTTAGCTCCATTTTTCAGCTCTTATTTTTGTGATCTTGCCCCATAACCACAGGATTCCTTGAAGCTCTATTCTTCTTCTGGGGCACCTTGCTGTGCCTTTGGTTAATTCTTCTTACTGATGTGAAATTAGAGTGACATGTGCCCATTGAAACCGCTACAGCTAGTTTCTCACTGGTTCCCCCTATTCCCATTCATCCTCCGCACTAACTGCAGACTGTGCGATACCAGAACTTAAAGGCATTGACTCTCCATGTGGAGATGTTGTTAGTAAAGCGGCTGGAATGTCGATCCGGAGCCCCAGAAGAGGAAAAATGAGGTGTGTTTTAGAAACCTTTCCCGATCATATGGTATACCAGTCGCTGGGTTTCCCAAGCATGGTTTAGCTGTAGGAAGATTCCCTTCAACCTGGAGTGTTGGGACCCTTGGAATGAGTAGCATGAAGTATTGCATTAAACTTTCGGCAGTTGCTCACCAAAGCTCACCAATCCTCTCAGCCCCAAGTGTCCAGCCTTATGTCTTATCCAGCTGTGGGTTTATATGTGGTCAATCCAGGTTGCATCACAGCCCCTGAGCGAATTTTGTAAGAATTTTTCTCTCTTTCATTGTTTCTGCGTTTTGTTTTTAAAATTTATTTCTATAATGGGGTTTAGCTCATTTTCACTGCTGTGTTTGTGCCGCTCTGCACACACTTGATTCCCTTATGGAGATATATCAATACATGGGTTTTAAGATTCTTATTACTCAGATATATTTCTCTGCGGTGTATAGGGTGTGTTGAGGCCAGTTCATTGAGCAAGGTGTAGATCTTGTCTAATACCTATTTGGTTTATTGAACGGTATCTGTGCTAATTTCAAACTCTGGTTTTATGCATCACCCCACCTCTCCTTTCCCCTTAAGCTGACATAAGTGTGTTTTCTAAATGTGAGACACTGTTCTGTTCTGTAATTCATTTCTTGTGCAGCCATATTTACCCTCCCTCTATAAGTGATATCTTATGATATGTTTCTTTTTCTGTTTGACTTATTTCAAGTAGTATTATCGGACCTAAATCCACTCTTTATCCTTCTACTAGCCTTATTACATTGATTTCATGGTGAAGAGATATTCCATTGTACATAAGTACCACATCTTCTTTATCCATTGTTCTCTTTCCTGGGATATTTAAGGTGTACTGAAGTTGAGGTTCTTGTAAACAGAGTAGCCCTAAACTGTGGTGTGCTTGTGTCTTGTTGATTTTTAGACTTCCCTAGATATACTCCCATGATTGGAAGTGTCCTATGCTCTGTAGCTCTGTTTTTTAGATGATTTAGGAACCACCATACACTTCTCCAGAGTGGCTCTCGGCAGTTCACACACTGCCCATCAGCGTATAAAGGCTCCCTGTTCTCCATGGCCTGTCCTGCATTTCTGGTTTTTACAATTTTTTAGGATGGCCCTTTTGACCGGTGGGAAGTGAGACTTCTTTGTTGTGCACATTTGCATTGCTTGCTTGCTTCGTTGCCCATAAAGTGCGTATGCGTTTTTTCCTGGATATAATCAGGAAAAAACGCATACGCCCTTTTGGGCCAACTGCATCATTGTCGAAATTCTGCCGCTTTTCATGTGCGTTAAAGACGAGTCCAATCTATCTCTTGAAATCTGTTTCTTGCAATTCTGTCTTGCATTCAGATCCTCTTCTTTGCCTTACCTCAACATATTTTTGGACGTTAGTTTTCATTTATAACTCTGCAGGTTTGTGAATTGCAGTGACCCTGAGCTCCATTTTTTAAGTTGTTCTTTTGTGAGCTGGCCTCAAACCCGCAGGATTGCTTCAGGCCCTATTTTGGCTCCGGCGAGGCAGGCTGAGCCTTTCTTTAATTCTTATTCTTAATGGGAAATTAGAGTGATATGTGCCCGTCCAAACCCCTACAACTCTTCTCTCATTGGTTCCCCCTCTTCCCGTTCATCCTCCTCACAATTTGCAAAATGTGTGAAACAGAAGTTTAAATGTGCTGATTCTCCAAGTGGGGAGATTCTAAGTAGCGTGGCTGGAATGGTGAACAGGAGCACCAGGAGAGGATAAATGAGGTGCATTTTAGACACATCTCCCGATCACATGGTGTACAGTCCTCTGGGTTTTCCATGCATGTTTTAGCTGTAGGAAGATCCCTTGAACCTGCAGATTTGGGACCCATTGAATGGGTACCAGGTAGTATTACTTTAAAGGGTGTGCATTTCCTCACCCAACCTCACATTTCTCTTAGCGCAAACAGTTTCCAGCCTTATGTCTCATCCTGCTGTGGGTCTAGATGTGTTCAATCCATGTTGCATCACCGTCCCTGAGGAAGAGTTGTAAGAGGTTTTCTCTGTCTCTCTGTCGTTTATTTTTTTCAATTTATTACTATATTGGTTACAGCTGATTTTCAAAGCTCTGTTTCTTGCTGCTGTACATCCACTTGATTCACGTACAGAGAGACATCAATAAATTCTTTTTCAGATTCTTACCAGTCGTATATATTCTTTTCCGGTGACTTGAGTGTGCTGAGTGCAGTTCTTTTAGCTACCGTGTAGGCCTTGTTGATTATCAGTTTGGTATTTGGAATGGTATCTTTGCTAATTTCAACCTCCTGGATGATGCCTCACCCCTCCCCACCTTTCCCGTTTAGCAGCCTTATGCGTGTTTTCTACATATTTGACTATGTTTTTGTTTTGTAATTTATTTCATGTGTAGCCATTTTGGATTCCACCTTTAAGTGATATCTTATGATATGTGTCTTTTTCTTTTTGAATTCTGTCACTTAGAATGATCATACGTAACTCCTCCGGAGTTGTTACAACTGGCCATATTTCATTGATTTCCAGGCTGAATAATATTCCACTCTACCTAAGTACCACATCTCTATCCATTTTTTCCCTCCAGAGACATTTAAGTTATATCCTAGTCGAGGATCTTTTAAACAGAGAGGGGGTAAACATTGGGGTGCCTGTGTCCTCTCGATTTTTGTTTTTCCCAAGATATACGCCCATGAGGGCAAGTGCCCTATGCTCTGTAGCTCATTTTTTAGATGCTTTAGTAAACACAATACACTTCTCCAGAATGGCCGTTGGCAATATACATTTCCACTATAAGTCTCACAGGGCTCCCTCTTCTCGTTGCCCTGTCCTGCATTTCTGTTGTTTACGCTTTATGAGGATGGCTCTTCTGACTGATGCGAAGTGATATCTTTTGTAGTATTGACTTCCAGTGCCCACCTGTTTGGTTGGCTAAAAAAGTGTATGCCCTTTTCTTGAATATATACAGAAAAAAGCGCATACACCCTTTTTGGCCAACTGCAATGTTGGCAATGTTCAGCTCCTTTTCTTGTGCTTAATGGCGAGTCCTTTCTACCTCCTCAAATCCCTTTCCTGCCATTCTCCCTTGCTTACAAGTCCTTTTCTCTGACTTTCCTCAAGACATTTTTCAGTGATGGATATTTTCAACTCTGCAGTTTTGTGAATTTTACTGCCCCTGAGTTCCATTGTTCAACTTGTGTTTATGGGAACTGGCCACAAAGCAGCGGGATTTCCTCAAGCCCTATACTGTTTCCATAGGCAACCCTAGCCTTTGGTCAATTCGTCTTCCTGATTGGAAATTAGAGTGACATGTGCCTGTCTGAACACCTAGGACTTGTCTCTCATTGTTCCTCATCCTTCCGCTTCATCCTCTGGACAAATTCCAAACTGTACGCAACAGGATGTTGACAGTGCTGACATCTCCAAGTGGGGAGACTGTTAGTAAAGACGCTGGAGGGGTGAACCAGAGCACCAGGAGATGAGATGCCTTTTCCAAGCTCTTCCCGATCAGACGGTATACCATCCTCTGGGTGTGACAGACATGTTTTAGCAGTAGGAAGAGTCCCATTCATGTAAGGAGAACACCAGGGCTTTTTCAAAATCAGTGTCTCCCCGAAACCCAAACTGGGGAATTTTTTAAGCTACGGCTACACACATGTTCATTAAGGGCATTGGGAAGTAGGCAGAGTCCAAACTTTAGATGATTGAAGTCTTCAGGGTCAGAAGCACTCACCACCAGCTTCCCTTAGGCTACACTTTAACTATCATTGATAGATGATGTCAATAAAAATATCTATTCTTTTTCAGATTATTTCCCCTTATAGGTTATTGCAAAATGTTGAGTGTAGTTCCCTGTGCTATACAGTAGTTCCTTGTTGATGATCTATTTTATACATAGCAGTGTGTATGTGTTAATTCCAAACTGTTAATTTATCCCTCCTCCCACCTTTCCCCTTTGGTAATAATAAATTATAAGATTTTATACTTCTCAGAAATGGGGGAGCTGAAAGAGAGGTATCATTTTCAATGGAAAAGCATTTAAAACAAGATTGAAGGTTTAACCAAGATTATTAGATGTACATCCTTGGAAAGAAATCACTTCGTTTCTCTAATATTGACCTGACAAATAAGACAAACCTTTTCACTGAACTTGCTTATAAAAAGTGATGGAAATATCAAATGGAAGTGTTAGAAACATCTTATTTTACCCGAGCCTTATACACTGTTCTATGTTAACTACAGTTTGGCTCACACATCTGTTCATTGAGGTTACAATAGTCTCAATTTCTGTTACTGATCCTCCAGAGTGGACCCCAACAAGTGTCCCCCTGCCCAGTGTCATTGGGGCCAACAGATCGAGACTGAGTTTGGTTCACAAGCAAAGGAAACTTTATATTTTGATCAGAGAATGGAGAGGTGAGAGCATGCACTACCCCGTGGGCTGTGGGCTGGGCTGCTGTGTAGAGATCCTGTCAGAGTCAGTGGGAGGGAGGGAGGCGGCGGAGCTCTCGAGGGCCGGGTTGGCTGTAGCTCAGGCTCTATATCGTGGAGTCTGCACTGGGCCCCAGGAGCTGAGGTGTCGACCCAGCCATTCTGCACTAGGAAATCTGGTCTGAAGTGCCAGGTGTGGAACCTCTGCATGCGGGACCCTAGGAGCACGTGAAATTAGACAAAGCACAAAGGATAAAAAAGGTTAGACTTGACTTTATTGCCCAGATTCTATTTTTATCTCCCAGGGATTTTTAATGGGCTTTGCTGGGGACAAACCTCTCCTCTGCCTTTTGTCCCGTTCCTCATTCTTGGAGTGCTGAGGGTGCAGACCCTTCTTCTGTAACTGCTGAGTGCTGAGTTGGAAGCCCTCATACCCTGGGGCGAGGGTCAGAGCTTCTCCCCAGCAGCCTCCCAGTGACATTGATTGTCCCCAGGACCCCTGCCTCCCTGCTCGTCCACCTGAGCACCAGCATTGGAAGTGTTATAGATTCTAATGACCTTTAAGGGTCCAGGAAAGAGATGTGCAGAGACGCTGTGGGGGCCAGTTTCACCCCGCCCCACATTTGTTCGGCCACCTTAGGCTGACCGTTTCTGCCAGCCTAGATGCTCTGACCAGTAGTCTGCGCTTTCTTCAATTAGGCCCCTGAATTAACGTACAAACAGCACCAGGTGTCAGAGCCCTGCCCGCTCAACTCCCAGACAGTCCAGGGTCAGTGGTGATAAGGACCATGATGGCTACTGAGTCAACAGCCTTTTGAAGTAAACAGGAGTACAGCCGGTCTTATTGGCCACCATCATCACGGTGTCTGTAGGCTTTTCTATGGTGACAGTGTGGTATACGGTTCCCCCGCCAAGATTATTAGCTCCCCTCTGGGTGCAGTAAGTCCTGCAAGCAGTAGTCTACTCTTTTGGGACACACTCTTGTTGTTTTATGAGAGAAACTCCAGGTCAAGTGATGTTCACACGAGTCGTCATGGTGCCCTGTTGCCCCCGGTTATCTCTCTGGATGTTGGAGTTGGAGGGCCTCCTCACTCGAGGTCGGTGTGCCCACGGAGCGAACCCTGCAACTTCAGGGCATGGTTGGCGGTTAGGATCACCACGTGGGGTCCTTTTCCCTTAGGAGGGAGGTGGCCTTTTGGGCTGCTGATTTCCAGGTTTTTAGATACCGCCAGTATCTTGGCCAGATGTGGCAGTGGGCCAAGCTCCTTAGTGACCGTAGCTTATCCTACCTGGATGGCATTCTTGCATTGTTCCATTTCAAGTGGTCCCAGTTTTTGCACTAATTCTCCAATGGCGATTCACCTTTCACCGGGAATGTAAAGGTCAAAGGGTTTAGCTAAATTAGGGAGTTCCAGGGCAAGGGTCTGAATTGACTGCTCTTTCCATTCTTGAAAGGCCACTTCTGGATTCTATTCAAAAGGATCATCATCTTTTCCTTTCAGTGTTTCATATAGAGGCCCAGCTAGTAGACTGTAGTTAGGGATCCAGAAGCAGCAAACCCTGGCCTCCCCAGGAACCCCTAAGCTGTCTTCTAGTTTTAGAAAGGGGTAAGGCTGAAAATGGTTTCTTCCCTTTCCTGGGATGGGCTTCTCTGACCTTCTGTGAGAATGAAGCCCAGGCAGGTCACCGCAGTCTGTGATATTTGAGCTTTTTCTTGGACAACTTCTATCCTTTATTGGCTTGGTAGTTCAGAGGCCTCCTTAGTAGGGCTGGTGATCAGAATGTCGTCTGCATATTGAAGGAGGGTTTCCTTTTCCAGAGGTAGAACTTTTAGGTCTTTAGCTAAGCTTTCCCCAAAGACGGTGTGGGAATTGTTGCACCCTTGGGTCCAGACGGCCCGGAAGTATTGTTTTAGTTGTATGTTGAGTCCTGCCACTCACAAGCCAAAATTTCTTGTGACTCTGGGACTAATGGAATACAAAAGAAGGCATCATTGAAGACTAATACAGAATACCATGTCCTGGTGGTTGGTAGAATGACCAGCAGGGTGTAGGAATTAGGAGCAACTGGAGGTATATCCTCGGTGGCTTCACTGACTGTCCTGACATCCTTTACCAGGTCCCCAGCAGCCCATGGGGCTCTCGTGGTCAGACCAATCCCAGAATATGGAGCTCACCTGGGCAGGTACCCCACCCCCACCCCAGCCCACGGGGCTCTCGTGGTCAGGCCCCTCCCAGGATACAGAGCTACCCTTGCAGGTACCGTGGCAGGGCTGGGCACACAGGAACCGTGCACAGAGCCCTCATTGCAGAGCACCCCCAGCTCACCTGTCGCTCAGAGCTGACACAGAGCACCTCAGAGCAGGACTTGAACTAACAAACAGCAGCTGCGACAGGTCTGTGTCCCTGGGCATCACTCCGTGAGACCTCCCTCCACCTGGTCTTCCAGAGACTTCCACTGCACCCGGGGCACCAGGCCTCTGTCTCCAACCACCACCTACCCCTCCTCTCCCTGACTCCTGGGTTCCTCTCATTAGGAGAGGGTTTTCTTGAAGTTGTCTCCCACTCATGGGCCAGATAAAATGATTAGAAAACAAGCCAAAGCTGCAACCCCTTGTCTATCCTGACTCTCAGGAGCCCACACCTGTTCCTTGGACCTGGCCGTTCAGCAAGTTCCATTTTCTGCAACTGTGAGCCCCTGAGGGGTGATGATTGGCTGACCTGGGCAGCCTTACCGTGCCGGCCAGCCCTCCCCACGTGTGCCTGGGTTGAGATCAATATAAATACCACTCCAGGCAGCAAGAGCCCCTGCAGCCGTGCCTGACGCCATTTTCTCTGCCCTGTCAGCAGTCTCGGGGCTGGGCTGGTGGGAGGGAGTGAGAGGCCACGGCTTTGTGGGTGGCCCAGTGTGAGTGGGGCTCTGCTGGACTTTCTGCAGCAGTTGCCAGGCTGCCACCTGCTAAAGAAGAGGATGTGTCACCCATACCTGCTGCTGGAATTTCTCCCTGGGCAGAGGTGAGGAAGGAAAAAAGCAGTGGGGGCAGGGACAGGACGGGTATCTCAGGCAGGGAAATGGAAATCTTCCAGAAGAGCACCCAGGGCCAGGACCATCCTGGCTGACCTGCAAGCACCAAGTCGGCCGGCATGCTGTCACTCGTGTGGCTCTATGGCCCTTCCTCTAGGCTTTCAAGTCCTTGTATATATTCAGGTGTTTTACCTGGGACGGGTGGGAATAGTTCAGCAGCAACTGGCCTGGGGCTCAGCTCACGTTTACTCACAGATGCCTCGGCACGGTGCCCCAGCTTTGCAATGAGGACGCTTGTTGCGTGGGGGCTGCTGGCTGAATGGGAGACGATTCCCCACCACTGACCAACTTCAGAATTGTTTACAACTGGAGCAAGTGCCCTGATACGGTTTTCCTCTGTGTAACTGGTGGGTTCTGTGTTTTTTTCTCTTTTTCGTTTTTGGTTCAAGGTAGATTTTATTCCTCTTTTTTGTATTTACAGATATAAGCATGGAAATAATTTATTCATATAAATACATGTAAGTGCAGGGAATAATTGTTTTTTCTGTTTTATTTTTTAAATTTTATTTCTTTTTAATTTTGAATTTTATTTTATATTTTTATACAGCAGGTTCTTATTGGTTATCTATTTTATACATATAAATGTATACATGCCAATCCCAGTCTCTCAACTCCTCCCACCACCACCCCCCCAACAGGTTTCCCCCCTTGTTGTCCATACGTTTGTTGTCTACATCTGTTGCTCTATTTATGCCTTGCAAAATGGTTAATCTGTACAGTTTTTCTAGGTTCCACATATATGCATGAATATACAAGATTTGTTTTTCTCTTTCTGACTTACTTCACTCTGTATGACAGTCTCTAGATCCATCGACGTCTCTACAAATGACCCAATTTCATTCCTTTTCATGGCTTAGTAATATTCCATTTTATATATGTACCACAGCTTTATGCATTCGTCTGTCTGTGGGCATTTAGGTTGCTTCCATTACCTCGATATTGTAAATAGTGATGCAATGAACATTGCGGTGAATGACTCTTTTTGATTTATGGTTTTGTCTGGGTATATGTCCAGTACTGGGATTGCTGTATCATATGGTAGTTCTATTGTTAGTTTCTTAAGAAATTCCATATTGTTCTCCATAATGACTGTATCAATTTATATTCCCAACAATAGTGGAAGAGGGTTCCTTTTCTCCACACCCTTTCCAGCATTTTTTGTTTGTAGATTTTCTATGATGCCTATTCTACCAGGTGTGAGGTGATACCTCATTGTTGAATCCATTTCGTTGAGCAAGGGGTAGGTCTTGTCTATTACATATTTGGCTTATGGAACGGTATCTGTGCTCATTTCAAACTCTGCTTTTATGCAGCACCCCAACTCACCTTCCCCCTTAAGCAGGCATAAGTTGGTTTTCTAAACTTGAGACCCTGTTCTGTTTTGTAATGCAGTTCATGTGTAGCCAAGTTCACATTCCGTGTATTAGTGATACCTTATGATGTTTCTTTTTCTGTGTCACTTATTTCACGTAGAATCATCGTGCCTCAATCCACTCATTATGCTGGTACGGGTCTGGTGACATAGATTTCATTGCTGAGTGGTATTCTATTGTACATAACTACCGCAATTTCTTTATCCATTATTTGCTCTCTGGGATATTTAACTTGTGCCACAGAAGAGATTCCTGTAAAAAGAGCCATCCCAAATTTTGGGGTGGCTGTGTCTTTTTTATTTTAATTTCCTTAAACTATAGGACCATAAGTGGAAGTGCCCTAGGCTCTGTTGCTTTGTTTTTTAGATGTTTCAGGAAACACCATACACTTCTCCCGAGTGTCTGTTGGCAATTTACATCCCGCCCATCAGCATAACAAGGCTCCCAGTTCTCCATGGCCTGTTCTGCCTTTCTGGATTTTACACTTTTTTCAGATGGCCCTTTAGACCGGGGGGAAGTGAGACTTCATTGTAGTGCAGATTTCCTTTCTAAGCTTGCTTGGTTGGCCAAAAAGGGCGTATGAGTTTTTTCCTGAATATATTCAGGAAAAAACACATACGCCCTATTTGGCCAAGTGCATCATTGTCGACGTTCTTCCTCTTTTCCTGTGTTTTAAATGCAATCCAATTCCGATTCCTCCTGAAATCGGTTTCCTGCAATTCTGCCCCGCATTCAAGTCCTCTTGGCAGCCCTACTTCAGTATATTTTCGGACAATAGCTGTCATTTATAAATCTGCAGGTTTGTGAATTACAGTGCCCCTGAGCTCCTTTCTTCAACTCGCTTTCTTTTGAGCTGGCCACAACACCGCAGGATTGATTCAGGCCCTAATCTGGTTCCGGCACGGCATGCTGAGTCTTTGGTTTATTCCTCTTCTCTGTGGGAAATGAGAGTTAAATTTGCCCGTCCAGACACCTCCAGCTAGTCTCTCATTGGTTCTCCCTATTCCTGTTCATCTTCCGCAGAAATTGCAAACTGGGCCAAACAGGAGGTTAAAGGGACTGACTCTCCAAGTCGGGAGAGTGTTAGTAAAGCGTCTGGAATGTTGCACCCGAGTACCAGGGAACGAAAAGTGAGACACATTTGAACACGTTTCTCGATCACACGGTGGATCATACTCTGGGTTCCACATGCATGTTTTAGCTGAAGGAAGAATCCCTTAAACCTGGAGAGTTGAGACCCATGGAATGGGTACCATGCAATATGACTTCAAAGGGTCTTCATTTGCTCACCGAACCTCTCCAATCCTATCACTTCTGCGTTTATGCCCCTGTACACATGCTTGATTCTCTTTTGGAGACATAGCAATCCATAGGTTTTAAGATACTTACTAGTCAGGTACATTCTTAGGCGTTTAATATGCGGTGTTGAGTCCATTTCGTTGAGCAAGGAGTAGCTCTTGTCTATTCCATATTTGGCTTAAGGAACTTTATCTGTGCTCATTTCAATCTCTGGTTTTATGCAGCACCCCAACTCACCTTTACCCTTAAGCAAGCATAAGTTGGTTTTCTAAATTTGAGACCCTGTTCTGTTCTGTAATTCAGTTCCTGTGTAGCCAAGTTTACATTCCGTGTATTACTGATATCTTATGATGTTTCTCTTTCTGTGTGACTTATTTCAGTTAGAATCATCATACCTGAATCCACTCATTGTGCTGCTAAGGGCCTGATGACATAGATTTCATTGCTGAGTGATATTGCTTTGTAAGTAAATACCACAACTTCTTTATCCATTTTTCACTTTCTGCGATGTTGAACTTGTACTGTAAACGAGGTTCTTGTAAACAGAGGCGTCCCAAACTTTGGGGTGGCTGTGTCTTTTTGATTTTAATTTCCCTAAGCTATAGGACCATAAGTGGAAGTGCCCTAGGCTCTGTTGCTTTGGTTTTTAGATGTTTCAGGAAACACCATACACTTCTCCCGAGTGTCTGTTGGCAATGTACATCCTGCCCATCAGCAAAACAAGGCTCCCAGTTCTCCATGGCCTGTCCTGCCTTTCTGGATTTTACACTTTTTTCAGATGGCCCTTTTGACCGGGGGGAAGTGAGACTTCATTGTAGTGCAGATTTCCTTTGCAAGCTTGCTTGGTTGGCCAAAAAGGGCGTATGCGTTTTTTCCTGAATATATTTAGGAAAAAACGCATACGCCCTTTTTGGCCAAGTGCATCATTGTGGACGTTCTGCCTCTTTTCCTATGCTTTCAATGCAATTCCAGTCTACCTCCTGAAATCGGTTTCCTGCAATTCTGCCCCGCTTTCAAGTCCTCTTGGCAGCCTTACTTCAGTATATTTTTGGACGATAGCTGTCATTTATAACTCTGCAGGTTTGTGAATTACAGTGCCCCTGAGCTCCTTTCTTCAACTCGCTTTCTTTTGAGCTGGCTGCAACACCGCAGGATGGCTTCAGGCTCTAATCTGGTTCCGGCACGGCACACTGAGCCTTTGGTTATTTCCTCTTCCTGGTGGGAAATGAGAGTTAAATTTGCCCGTCCAGACACCTCCAGCTAGTCTCTCATTGGTTCTCGCTATTCCTGTTCATCTTCCGCAGAAATTGCAAACTGGGCCAAACAGGAGGTTAAAGGCGCTGACTCTCCAAGTCGGGAGAGTGTTAGTAAAGCGTCTGGAATGTTGCACCCGAGTACCAGGGGAGGAAAACTGAGACATAGTTGAACACGTCTCTCGTTCACACGGTTGATCATACTCAGTGTTCCACATGCATGTTTTAGCTGAAGGAAGAATCCCTTAAACCTGGAGAGTTGAGACCCGTGTAATGGGTACCATGCAATATGACTTCAAAGGGTCTTCATTTGCTCACCGAACCTCTCCAATCCTATCACTGCTGCGTTTATGCCCCTGTACACACGCTTGATTCTCTTTCGGAGACATAGCAATCCATAGGTTTTAAGATACTTACTAGTCAGGTACATTCTTAGGCGTTTAATATGCGGTGTTGAGTCCATTTCGTTGAGCAAGGAGTAGCTCTTGTCTATTCCATATTTGGCTTAAGGAAATTTATCTGTGCTCATTTCAATCTCTGGTTTTATGCAGCACCCCAACTCACCTTTACCCTTAAGCAAGCATAAGTTGGTTTTCTAAATTTGAGACCCTGTTCTGTTCTGTAATTCAGTTCCTGTGTAGCCAAGTTTACATTCCGTGTATTACTGATATCTTATGATGTTTCTCTTTCTGTGTGACTTATTTCAGTTAGAATCATCATACCTGAATCCACTCATTGTGCTGCTAAGGGCCTGATGACATAGATTTCATTGCTGAGTGATATTGCTTTGTAAGTAAATACCACAACTTCTTTATCCATTTTTCACTTTCTGCGATGTTGAACTTGTACTGTAAACGAGGTTCTTGTAAACAGAGGCGTCCCAAACTTTGGGGTGGCTGTGTCTTTTTGATTTTAATTTCCCTAAGCTATAGGACCATAAGTGGAAGTGCCCTAGGCTCTGTTGCTTTGTTTTTTAGATGTTTCAGGAAACACCATACACTTCTCCCGAGTGTCTGTTGGCAATTTACATGCCGCCCATCAGCATAACAAGGATCCCAGTTCTCCATGGCCTGTCCTGCCTTTCTGGATTTTACACTTTTTTCAGATGGCCCTTTTGACCGGGGGGAAGTGAGACTTCATTGTAGTGCAGATTTCCTTTGCAAGCTTGCTTGGTTGGCCAAAAAGGGCGTATGCGTTTTTTCCTGAATATATTCAGGAAAAAACGCATACGCCCTTTTTGGCCAAGTGCATCATTGTGGACGTTCTGCCTCTTTTCCTATGCTTTCAATGCAATTGCAGTCTACCTCCTGAAATCGGTTTCCTGCAATTCTGCCCCACTTTCAAGTCCTCTTGTCAGCCTTCCTTCAGTATATTTTTGGACGATAGCTGTCATTTATAACTCTGCAGGTTTGTGAATTACAGTGCCCCTGAGCTCCTTTCTTCAACTCGCTTTCCTGTGAGCTGGCCGCAACACCGCAGGATGGCTTCAGGCCCTAATCTGGTTCCGGCATGGCACGCTGAGCCTTTGGTTAATTCCTCTTCCTGGTGGGAAATGAGAGTTAAATTTGCCCGTCCAGACACCTCCAGCTAGTCTCTCATTGGTTCTCGCTATTCCTGTTCATCATCCGTAGAAATTGCAAACTGGGCCAAACAGGAGGTTAAGGGGACTGACTCTCCAAGTCGGCAGGGTGTTAGTAAAGCGTCTGGAATGTTGCACCCGAGTACCAGGGTACGAAAACTGAGACATATTTGAACACGTCTGCCGTTCACACGGTTGATCATACTCTGGGTTCCACATGCATGTTTTAGCTGAAGGAAGAATACCTTAAACCTGGAGAGTTGAGACCCGTGGAATGGGTACCATGCAATATGACTTCAAAGGGTCTTCATTTGCTCACCGAACCTCTCCAATCCTATCACTGCTGCGTTTATACCCCTGTACACACGCTTGATTCTCTTTCGGAGACATAGCAATCCATAGGATTTAAGATAATTACTAGTCAGGTACATTCTTAGGCGTTTAATATGCGGTGTTGAGTCCATTTCGTTGAGCAAGGAGTAGCTCTTGTCTATTCCATATTTGGCTTAAGGAACTTTATCTGTGCTCATTTCAATCTCTGGTTTTATGCAGCACCCCAACTCACCTTTCCCCTTAAGCAAGCATAAGTTGGTTTTCTAAATTTGAGACCCTGTTCTGTTTTGGAATTCAGTTCCTGTGTAGCCAAGTTTACATTCCGTGTATTAGTGATATCTTATGATGTTTCTTTTTCTGTGTGACTTATTTCAGTTAGAATCATCGTACCTGAATCCACTCATTATGCTGCTACGGGCCTGATGACATAGATTTCATTGCTGAGTGATACTGCATTGTACGTAAGTACCACAAGTTCTTTATCCATTTTTCTCTTTCTGTGATATTGAACTTGTACTGTAAACGAGGTTCTTGTAAACAGAGGCGTCCCAAACTTTGGGGTGGCTGTGTCTTTTTGATTTTAATTTCCCTAAGCTATAGGACCATAAGTGGAAGTGCCCTAGGCTCTGTTGCTTTGTTTTTTAGATGTTTCAGGAAACACCATACACTTCTCCCGAGTGTCTGTTGGAAATTTCCATCCCGCCCCTCAGCATAACAAGGCTCCCAGTTCTCCATGGCCTGTCCTGCCTTTCTGGATTTTACACTTTTTTCAGATGGCCCTTTTGACCGGGGGGAAGTGAGACTTCATTGTAGTGCAGATTTCCTTTGCAAGCTTGCTTGGTTGGCCAAAAAGGGCGTATGCGTTTTTTCCTGAATATATTCAGGAAAAAACGCATACGCCCTTTTTGGCCAAGTGCATCATTGTGGACGTTCTGCCTCTTTTCCTATGCTTTCAATGCAATTCCAGTCTACCTCCTGAAATCGGTTTCCTGCAATTCTGCCCCACTTTCAACTCCTCTTGGCAGCCTTACTTCAGTATAGTTTTGGACGATAGCTGTCATTTATAACTCTGCAGGTTTGTGAATTACAGTGCCCCTGAGCTCCTTTCTTCAACTCGCTGTGTTGTGAGCTGGCCGCAACACCGGAGGATGGCTTCAGGCCGTAATCTGGTTCCGGCACGGCACGCTGAGCCTTTGGTTAATTCCTCTTCCTAGTGGGAAATGAGAGTTAAATTTGCTCGTCCAGACACCTCCAGCTAGTCTCTCATTGGTTCTCCCTATTCCTGTTCATCTTCCGCAGAAATTGCAAACTGGGCCAAACAGGAGGTTAAAGGGACTGACTCTCCAAGTCGGGAGAGTGTTAGTAAAGCGTCTGGAATGTTGCACCCGAGTACCAGGGGACGAAAACTGAGACATATTTGAACACGTCTCCCGATCACATGGTTGATCATACTCTAGGTTCCACATGCATGTTTTAGCTGAAGGAAGAATACCTTAAACCTGGAGAGTTGAGGCCCTTGGAATGGGTACCATGCAATATGACTTCAAAGGGTATTCATTTGCTCACCGAACCTCTCCAATCCTATCACTGCTGCGTTTATGCCCCTGTACACACGCTTGATTCTCTTTCGGAGACATAGCAATCCATAGGTTTTAAGATACTTACTAGTCAGGTACATTCTTAGGCGTTTAATATGGGGTGTTGAGTCCATTTCGTTGAGCAAGGAGTAGCTCTTGTCTATTCCATATTTGGCTTAAGGAACTTTATCTGTGCTCATTTCAATCTCTGGTTTTATGCAGCACCCCAACTCACCTTTCCCCTTAAGCAAGCATAAGTTGGTTTTCTCAATTTGAGACCCTGTTATGTTTTGTAATTCAGTTCCTCTGTAGCGAAGTTTACATTCCATGTATTAGTGATATTTATTGATGTTTCTTTTTCTGTGTGACTTATTTCAGTTAGAATCACCATACCCGAATCCACTCATTGTGCTGCTAAGGGCCTGGTGACATAGATTTCATTGCTGAGTGACACTGCATTGTACTTGAGTACCCAAACTTCTTTATCCATTTTTCACTTTCTGTGATATTGAACGTGTACTGTAAACGAAGTTCTTGTAAACAGAGCCGTCCCAAACTTTGGGGTGGCTGTGTCTTTTTGATTTTAATTTCCCTAAGCTATAGGACCATAAGTGGAAGTGCGCTAGGCTCTGTTGCTTTGTTTTTTAGATGTTTCAGGAAACACCATACACTTCTCCCGAGTGTCTGTTGGCAATATACATCCCGCCCATCAGCATAACAAGGCTCCCAGTTCTCCATGGCCTGTCCTGCCTTTCTGGGTTTTACACTTTTTTCAGATGGCCCTTTTGACCTGGGGGAAGTGAGACTTCATTGTAGTGCCGATTTCCTTTGCAGGTTTGCTTGGTTGGCCAAAAAGGGCGTATGCGTTTTTTCCTGAATATATTCAGGAAAAAACGCATACACCCTTTTTGTCCAAGTGCATCATTGTCGAGGTTCTGACTCTCTTCATATGTTTTCAATGCAATTCCAGTCTACCTCCTGAAATTGGTTTCCTGCAATTCTGCCTTGCTTTCATTGCCTCTTCATAGCCTTACCTCAATATATTTTTTGAATATAGTTGGCCTTTATAACTCTGCAGGTTTTTGAATTGCAGTGGCCCTTAGCTCCATTTTTCAGCTCTTATTTTTGTGGTCTTGCCCCATAACCACAGGATTCCTTGAAGCCCTATTTTTCTTCTGGGGCACCTTGCTGTGCCTTTGGTTAATTCTACTTACTGATGTGACATTAGAGTGACATGTGCCCATTGAAACCGCTACAGCTAGTTTCTCACTGGTTCCCCCTATTCCCATTCATCCTCTGCACTAACTGCAGACTGTGCGATACCAGAACTTAAAGGCATTGACTCCATGTGGGGATGTTGTTAGTAAAGCGGCTGGAATGTCGATCCGGAGCCCCAGGAGAGGAAAAATGAGGTGCGTTTTAGAAACCTTTCCCGATCATATGGTATACCAGTCGCTGGGTTTCCCAAGCATGGTTTAGCTGTAGGAAGATTCCCTTCAACCTGGAGTGTTGGGACCCTTGGACTGAGTAGCATGAAGTATTGCATTAAACTTTCGGCAGTTGCTCACCAAAGCTCACCAATCCTCTCAGCCCCAAGTGTCCAGCCTTATGTCTTATCCAGCTGTGGGTTTATATGTGGTCAATCCAGGTTACATCACAGCCCCTGAGCGAATTTTGTAAGAATTTTTCTCTTTCATTGTTTCAGCGTTTTGTTTTTAAAATTTATTTCTATAATGGGGTTTAGCTCATTTTCACTGCTGTGTTTGTGCCGCTCTGCACACACTTGATTCCCTTATGGAGATATATCAATACATGGGTTTTAAGATTCTTATTACTCAGATATATTTCTCTGCGGTGTATAGGGTGTGTTGAGGCCAGTTCATTGAGCAAGGTGTAGATCTTGTCTAATACCTATTTGGTTTATTGAACGGTATCTGTGCTAATTTCAAACTCTGGTTTTATGCATCACCCCACCTCTCCTTTCCCCTTAAGCTGACATAAGTGTGTTTTCTAAATGTGAGACACTGTTCTGTTCTGTAATTCATTTCTTGTGCAGCCATATTTACCCTCCCTCTATAAGTGATATCTTATGATATGTTTCTTTTTCTGTTTGACTTATTTCAAGTAGTATTATCGGACCTAAATCCACTCTTTATCCTTCTACTAGCCTTATTACATTGATTTCATGGTGAAGAGATATTCCATTGTACATAAGTACCACATCTTCTTTATCCATTGTTCTCTTTCCTGGGATATTTAAGGTGTACTGAAGTTGAGGTTCTTGTAAACAGAGTAGCCCTAAACTGTGGTGTGCTTGTGTCTTGTTGATTTTTAGACTTCCCTAGATATACTCCCATGATTGGAAGTGTCCTATGCTCTGTAGCTCTGTTTTTTAGATGATTTAGGAACCACCATACACTTCTCCAGAGTGGCTCTCGGCAGTTCACACACTGCCCATCAGCGTATAAAGGCTCCCTGTTCTCCATGGCCTGTCCTGCATTTCTGGTTTTTACAATTTTTTAGGATGGCCCTTTTGACCGGTGGGAAGTGAGACTTCTTTGTTGTGCACATTTGCATTGCTTGCTTGCTTCGTTGCCCATAAAGTGCGTATGCGTTTTTTCCTGGATATAATCAGGAAAAAACGCATACGCCCTTTTGGGCCAACTGCATCATTGTCGAAATTCTGCCGCTTTTCATGTGCGTTAAAGACGAGTCCAATCTATCTCTTGAAATCTGTTTCTTGCAATTCTGTCTTGCATTCAGATCCTCTTCTTTGCCTTACCTCAACATATTTTTGGACGTTAGTTTTCATTTATAACTCTGCAGGTTTGTGAATTGCAGTGACCCTGAGCTCCATTTTTTAAGTTGTTCTTTTGTGAGCTGGCCTCAAACCCGCAGGATTGCTTCAGGCCCTATTTTGGCTCCGGCGAGGCAGGCTGAGCCTTTCTTTAATTCTTATTCTTAATGGGAAATTAGAGTGATATGTGCCCGTCCAAACCCCTACAACTATTCTCTCATTGGTTCCCCCTCTTCCCGTTCATCCTCCTCACAATTTGCAAAATGTGTGAAACAAAAGTTTAAATGTGCTGATTCTCCAAGTGGGGAGATTCTAAGTAACGTGGCTGGAATGGTGAACAGGAGCACCAGGAGAGGATAAATGAGGTGCATTTTAGACACATCTCCCGATCACATGGTGTACAGTCCTCTGGGTTTTCCATGCATGTTTTAGCTGTAGGAAGATCCCTTGAACCTGCAGATTTGGGACCCATTGAATGGGTACCAGGTAGTATTACTTTAAAGGGTGTGCATTTCCTCACCCAACCTCACATTTCTCTTAGCGCAAACAGTTTCCAGCCTTATGTCTCATCTTGCTGTGGGTCTAGATGTGTTCAATCCATGTTGCATCACCGTCCCTGAGGAAAAGTTGTAAGAGGTTTTCTCTGTCTCTCTGTCGTTTATTTTTTTCAATTTATTACTATATTGGTTACAGCTGATTTTCAAAGCTCTGTTTCTTGCTGCTGTACATCCACTTGATTCACGTACAGAGAGTCATCAATAAATTCTTTTTCAGATTCTTACCAGTCGTATATATTCTTTTCCGGTGACTTGAGTGTGCTGAGTGCAGTTCTTTTAGCTACCGTGTAGGCCTTGTTGATTATCAGTTTGGTATTTGGAATGGTATCTTTGCTAATTTCAACCTCCTGGATGATGCCTCACCCCTCCCCACCTTTCCCGTTTAGCAGCCTTATGCGTGTTTTCTACATATTTGACTATGTTTTTGTTTTGTAATTTATTTCATGTGTAGCCATTTTGGATTCCACCTTTAAGTGATATCTTATGATATGTGTCTTTTTCTTTTTGAATTCTGTCACTTAGAATGATCATACGTAACTCCTCTGGAGTTGTTACAACTGGCCATATTTCATTGATTTCCAGGCTGAATAATATTCCACTCTACCTAAGTACCACATCTCTATCCATTTTTTCCCTCCAGAGACATTTAAGTTATATCCTAGTCGAGGATCTTTTAAACAGAGAGGGGGTAAACATTGGGGTGCCTGTGTCCTCTCGATTTTTGTTTTTCCCAAGATATACGCCCATGAGTGCAAGTGCCCTATGCTCTGTAGCTCATTTTTTAGATGTTGTAGTAAACACAATACACTTTTCCAGAATGGCCGTTGGCAATATACATTTCCACTATAAGTCTCACAGGGCTCCCTCTTCTCGTTGCCCTGTCCTGCATTTCTGTTGTTTACGCTTTATGAGGATGGCTCTTCTGACTGATGCGAAGTGATATCTTTTGTAGTATTGACTTCCAGTGCCCACCTGTTTGGTTGGCTAAAAAAGTGTATGCCCTTTTCTTGAATATATACAGAAAAAAACGCATGCACCCTTTTTGGCCAACTGCAATGTTGGCAATGTTCAGCTCCTTTTCTTGTGCTTAATGGCGAGTCCTTTCTACCTCCTCAAATCCCTTTCCTGCCATTCTCCCTTGCTTACAAGTCCTTTTCTCTGACTTTCCTCAAGACATTTTTCAGTGATGGATATTTTCAACTCTGCAGTTTTGTGAATTTTACTGCCCCTGAGTTCCATTGTTCAACTTGTGTTTATGGGAACTGGCCACAAAGCAGCGGGATTTCCTCAAGCCCTATACTGTTTCCATGGGCAACCCTAGCCTTTGGTCAATTCGTCTTCCTGATTGGAAATTAGAGTGACATGTGCCTGTCTGAACACCTAGGACTTGTCTCTCATTGTTCCTCATCCTTCCGCTTCATCCTCTGGACAAATTCCAAACTGTACGCAACAGGATGTTGACAGTGCTGACATCTCCAAGTGGGGAGACTGTTAGTAAAGACGCTGGAGGGGTGAACCAGAGCACCAGGAGATGAGATGCCTTTTCCAAGCTCTTCCCGATCAGACGGTATACCATCCTCTGGGTGTGACAGACATGTTTTAGCAGTAGGAAGAGTCCCATTCATGTAAGGAGAACACCAGGGCTTTTTCAAAATCAGTGTCTCCCCGAAACCCAAACTGGGGAAGTTTTTAAGCTACGGCTACACATATGTTCATTAAGGGCCTTGGGAAGTAGGCAGAGTCCAAACTTTAGATGATTGAAGTCTTCAGGGTCAGAAGCACTCACCACCAGCTTCCCTTAGGCTACACTTTAACTATCATTGATAGATGATGTCAATAAAAATATCTATTCTTTTTCAGATTATTTCCCCTTATAGGTTATTGCAAAATGTTGAGTGTAGTTCCCTGTGCTATACAGTAGTTCCTTGTTGATGATCTATTTTATACATAGCAGTGTGTATGTGTTAATTCCAAACTGTTAATTTATCCCTCCTCCCACCTTTCCCCTTTGGTAATAATAAATTATAAGATTTTATACTTCTCAGAAATGGGGGAGCTGAAAGAGAGGTATCATTTTCAATGGAAAAGCATTTAAAACAAGATTGAAGGTTTAACCAAGATTATTAGATGTACATCCTTGGAAAGAAATCACTTCGTTTCTCTAATATTGACCTGACAAATAAGACAAACCTTTTCACTGAACTTGCTTATAAAAAGTGATGGAAATATCAAATGGAAGTGTTAGAAACATCTTATTTTACCCGAGCCTTATACACTGTTCTATGTTAACTACAGTTTGGCTCACACATCTGTTCATTGAAGTTACAATAGTCTCAATTTCTGTTACTGATCCTCCAGAGTGGACCCCAACAAGTGTCCCCCTGCCCAGTGTCATTGGGGCCAACAGATCGAGACTGAGTTTGGTTCACAAGCAAAGGAAACTTTATATTTTGATCAGAGAATGGAGAGGTGAGAGCATGCACTACCCCGTGGGCTGTGGGCTGTGGGCTGGGCTGCTGTGTAGAGATCCTGTCAGAGTCAGTGGGAGGGAGGGAGGCGGCGGAGCTCTCGAGGGCCGGGTTGGCTGTAGCTCAGGCTCTATATCGTGGAGTCTGCACTGGGCCCCAGGAGCTGAGGTGTCGACCCAGCCATTCTGCACTAGGAAATCTGGTCTGAAGTGCCGGGTGTGGAACCTCTGCATGCGGGACCCTAGGAGCACGTGAAATTAGACAAAGCACAAAGGATAAAAAAGGTTAGACTTGACTTTATTGCCCAGATTCTATTTTTATCTCCCAGGGATTTTTAATGGGCTTTGCTGGGGACAAACCCCTCCTCTGCCTTTTGTCCCGTTCCTCATTCTTGGAGTGCTGAGGGTGCAGACCCTTCTTCTGTAACTGCTGAGTGCTGAGTTGGGAGCCCTCATACCCTGGGGCGAGGGTCAGAGCTTCTCCCCAGCAGCCTCCCGGTGACGTTGATTGTCCCCAGGACCCCTGCCTCCCTGCTCGTCCACCTGAGCACCAGCATTGGAAGTGTTATAGATTCTAATGACCTTTAAGGGTCCAGGAAAGAGATGTGCAGAGACGCTGTGGGGGCCGGTTTCACCCCGCCCCACATTTGTTCGGCCACCTTAGGCTGACCGTTTCTGCCAGCCTAGATGCTCTGACCAGTAGTCTGCGCTTTCTTCAATTAGGCCCCTGAATTAACGTACAAACAGCACCAGGTGTCAGAGCCCTGCCCGCTCAACTCCCAGACAGTCCAGGGTCAGTGGTGATAAGGACCATGATGGCTACTGAGTCAACAGCCTTTTGAAGTAAACAGGAGTTCAGCCGGTCTTATTGGCCACCATCATCACGGTGTCTGTAGGCTTTTCTATGGTGACAGTGTGGTATACTGTTCCCCCGCCAAGATTATTAGCTCCCCTCTGGGTGCAGTAAGTCCTGCAAGCAGTAGTCTACTCTTTTGGGACACACTCTTGTTGTTTTATGAGAGAAACTCCAGGTCAAGTGATATTCACACGAGTCGTCATGGTGCCCTGTTGCCCCCGGTTATCTCTCTGGATGTTGGAGTTGGAGGGCCTCCTCACTCGAGGTCAGTGTGCCCACGGAGCGAACCCTGCAACTTCAGGGCATGGTTGGTGGTTAGGATCACCACGTGGGGTCCTTTTCCCTTAGGAGGGAGGTGGCCTTTTGGGCTGCTGATTTCCAGGTTTTTAGATACCGCCAGTATCTTGGCCAGATGTGGCAGTGGGCCAAGCCCCTTAGTGACCGTAGTTTATCCTACCTGGATGGCATTCTTGCATTGTTCCATTTCAAGTGGTCCCAGTTTTTGCACTAATTCTCCAATGGCGATTCACCTTTCACCGGGAATGTAAAGGTCAAAGGGTTTAGCTAAATTAGGGAGTTCCAGGGCAAGGGTCTGAATTGACTGCTCTTTCCATTCTTGAAAGGCCACTTCTGGATTCTATTCAAAAGGATCATCATCTTTTCCTTTCAGTGTTTCATATAGAGGCCCAGCTAGTAGACTGTAGTTAGGGATCCAGAAGCAGCAAACCCTGGCCTCCCCAGGAACCCCTAAGCTGTCTTCTAGTTTTAGAAAGGGGTAAGGCTGAAAATGGTTTCTTCCCTTTCCTGGGATGGGCTTCTCTGACCTTCTGTGAGAATGAAGCCCAGGCAGGTCACCGCAGTCTGTGATATTTGAGCTTTTTCTTGGACAACTTCTATCCTTTATTTTCTTGGTAGTTCAGAGGCCTCCTTAGTAGGGCTGGCGATCAGAATGTCGTCTGCATATTGAAGGAGGGTTTCCTTTTCCAGAGGTAGAACTTTTAGGTCTTTAGCTAAGCTTTCCCCAAAGATGGTGTGGGAATTTTTGCACCCTTGGGTCCAGACGGCCCGGAAGTATTGTTTTAGTTGTATGTTGAGTCCTGCCACTCACAAGCCAAAATTTCTTGTGACTCTGGGACTAATGGAATACAAAAGAAGGCATCATTGAAGACTAATACAGAATACCATGTCCTGGTGGTTGGTAGAATGACCAGCAGGGTGTAGGAATTAGGAGCAACTGGAGGTATATCCTTGGTGGCTTCACTGACTGTCCTGACATCCTTTACCAGGTCCCCAGCAGCCCATGGGGCTCTCGTGGTCAGACCAATCCCAGAATATGGAGCTCACCTGGGCAGGTACCCCACCCCCACCCCAGCCCACGGGGCTCTCGTGGTCAGGCCCCTCCCAGGATACAGAGCTACCCTTGCAGGTACTGTGGCAGGGCTGGGCACACAGGAACCGTGCACATAGCCCTAATTGCAGAGCACTCCCAGCTCACCTGTCGCTCAGAGCTGACACAGAGCACCTCAGAGCAGGACTTGAACTAACAAACAGCAGCTGCGACAGGTCTGTGTCCCTGGGCATCACTCCGTGAGGCCTCCCTCCACCTGGTCTTCCAGAGACTTCCACTGCACCCGGGGCACCAGGCCTCTGTCTCCAACCACCACCCACCCCTCCTCTCCCTGACTCCTGAGTTCCTCTCATTAGGAGAGGGTTTTCTTGAAGTTGTCTCCCACTCATGGGCCAGATAAAATGATTAGAAAACAAGCCAAAGCTGCAGCCCCTTGTCTATCCTGACTCTCAGGAGCCCACACCTGTTCCTTGGACCTGGCCGGTTCAGCAAGTTCCATTTTCTGCAACTGTGAGCCCCTGAGGGGTGATGATTGGCTGACCTGGGCAGCCTTACCGTGCCGGCCAGCCCTCCCCAGGTGTGCCTGGGTTGAGATCAATATAAATACCACTCCAGGCAGCAAGAGCCCCTGCAGCCGTGCCTGACGCCATTTTCTCTGCCCTGTCAGCAGTCTCGGGGCTGGGCTGGTGGGAGGGAGTGAGAGGCCACGGCTTTGTGGGTGGCCCAGTGTGAGTGGGGCTCTGCTGGACTTTCTGCAGCAGTTGCCAGGCTGCCACCTGCTAAAGAAGAGGATGTGTCACCCATACCTGCTGCTGGAATTTCTCCCTGGGCAGAGGTGAGGAAGGAAAAAAGCAGTGGGGGCAGGGACAGGACGGGTATCTCAGGCAGGGAAATGGAAATCTTCCAGAAGAGCACCCAGGGCCGGGACCATCCTGACTGGCCTGCAGGCACCAAGTCGGCTGGCATGCTGTCACTCGTGTGGCTCTATAGCCCTTCCTCTAGGCTTTCAAGTCCTTGTATATATTCAGGTGTTTTACCTGGGACGGGTGGGAATAGTTCAGCAGCAACTGGCCTGGGGCTCAGCTCACGTTTACTCACAGATGCCTCGGCACGGTGCCCCAGCTTTGCAATGAGGACGCTTGTTGCGTGGGGGCTGCTGGCTGAATGGGAGACGATTCCCCACCACTGACCAACTTCAGAATTGTTTACAACTGGAGCAAGTGCCCTGATACGGTTTTCCTCTGTGTAACTGGTGGGTTCTGTGTTTTTTTCTCTTTTTCGTTTTTGGTTCAAGGTAGATTTTATTCCTCTTTTTTGTATTTACAGATATAAGCATGGAAATAATTTATTCATATAAATACATGTATGTGCAGGGAATAATTGTTTTTTCTGTTTTATTTTTTAAATTTTATTTCTTTTTAATTTTGAATTTTATTTTATATTTTTATACAGCAGGTTCTTATTGGTTATCTATTTTATACATATAAATGTATACATGCCAATCCCAGTCTCTCAACTCCTCCCACCACCACCCCCCCAACAGCTTTCCCCCCTTGTTGTCCATACGTTTGTTGTCTACATCTGTTGCTCTATTTATGCCTTGCAAAATGGTTAATCTGTACAGTTTTTCTAGGTTCCACATATATGCATGAATATACAAGATTTGTTTTTCTCTTTCTGACTTACTTCACTCTGTATGACAGTCTCTAGATCCATCGACGTCTCTACAAATGACCCAATTTCATTCCTTTTCATGGCTTAGTAATATTCCATTTTATATATGTACCACAGCTTTATGCATTCCTCTGTCTGTGGGCATTTAGGTTGCTTCCATTACCTCGATATTGTAAATAGTGATGCAATGAACATTGCGGTGAATGACTCTTTTTGATTTATGGTTTTGTCTGGGAATATGTCCAGTACTGGGATTGCTGTATCATATGGTAATTCTATTGTTAGTTTCTTAAGAAATTCCATATTGTTCTCCATAATGACTGTATCAATTTATATTCCCAACAATAGTGGAAGAGGGTTCCTTTTCTCCACACCCTTTCCAGCATTTTTTGTTTGTACATTTTTTATGATGCCTATTCTACCAGGTGTGAGGTGATACCTCATTGTTGAATCCATTTCGTTGAGCAAGGGGTAGGTCTTGTCTATTACATATTTGGCTTATGGAACGGTATCTGTGCTAATTTCAAACTCGGCTTTTATACAGCACCCCAACTCACCTTCCCCCTTAAGCAAGCATAAGTTGGTTTTCTAAATTTGAGACCCTGTTCTGTTTTGTAATTCAGTTCACGTGTAGCCAAGTGCACAATCCGTGTATTAGTGATACCTTATGATGTTTCTTTTTCTGTGTGACTTCTTTCACTTAGAATCATCGTGCCTCAATCCACTCATTATGCTGGTACGGGCCTGGTGACATAGATTTCATTGCTGATGGTATTCTGTTGTACATAAGTACCGCAACTTCTTTATCCATTATTTGCTCTCTGGGATATTTAACTTGTGCCGCAGAAGAGATTCCTGTAAAAAGAGCCATCCCAAATTTTGGGGTGGCTGTGTCTTTTTGATTTTAATTTCCCTAAACTATAGGACCGTAAGTGGAAGTGCACTAGGCTCTGTTGCTTTGTTTTTTAGATGTTTCAGGAAACACCATACACTTCTACAGAGCGGCTGTTGGTAATTTACATCCCGCCCATCAGCATAACAAGGCTCCCAGTTCTCCATGGCCTGTTCTGCCTTTCTGGATTTTACACTTTTTTCAGATGGCCCTTTAGACCGGGGGGAAGTGAGACTTCATTGTAGTGCAGATTTCCTTTGCAAGCTTGCTTGGTTGGCCAAAAAGGGCGTATGCGTTTTTTCCTGAATATATTCAGGAAAAAACACATACGCCCTTTTTGGCCAAGTGCATCATTGTCGACGTTCTTCCTCTTTTCCTGTGTTTTAAATGCAATCCAATTCCGATTCCTCCTGAAATCGGTTTCCTGCAATTCTGCCCCGCATTCAAGTCCTCTTGGCAGCCCTACTTCAGTATATTTTCGGACAATAGCTGTCATTTATAAATCTGCAGGTTTGTGAATTACAGTGCCCCTGAGCTCCTTTCTTCAACTCACTTTCTTTTGAGCTGGCCACAACACCGCAGGATTGATTCAGGCCCTAATCTGGTTTCGGCACGGCATGCTGAGCCTTTGGTTTATTCCTCTTCTCTGTGGGAAATGAGAGTTAAATTTGCCCGTCCAGACACCTCCAGCTAGTCTCTCATTGGTTCTCCCTATTCCTGTTCATCTTCCGCAGAAATTGCAAACTGGGCCAAACAGGAGGTTAAAGGGACTGACTCTCCAAGTCGGGAGAGTGTTAGTAAAGCGTCTGGAATGTTGCACCCGAGTACCAGGGAACGAAAAGTGAGACACATTTGAACACGTTTCTCGATCACACGGTGGATCATACTCTAGGTTCCACATGCATGTTTTAGCTGAAGGAAGAATCCCTTAAACCTGGAGAGTTGAGACCCATGGAATGGGTACCATGCAATATGACTTCAAAGGGTCTGCATTTACTCACCGAACCTCACCAATCTTATGAGCCCCAAGTGTCCAGCCTTATGTGTCACGCAGCTCTGGGTGTAGATATGGTAAATGCAGGTTGCATCAGAAGACTTCAATGAATTACTTAAGTATTGCTCTCTATTTCACTGTCATTGTGTTTTGTTTAAGAAATTTATTTTTAATATGGGATTTAGCTGATTTTCACTGCTTTAATGCCGCTGTACACACTCTTGATTCTCTTACAGAGATATATAAATCCATTGCTTTTATGATTCTTATTAGGCAGGTATATTCCTAGGCGTTGAATATGGGGTGTTGAGTCCATTTCGTTGAGCAAGGAGTAGCTCTTGTCTATTCCATATTTGCCTTATAGAACGTTATCTGTGCTCATTTCAATCTCTGGTTTTATGCAGCACCCTAACTCACCTTTCCCCTTAAGCAAGCATAAGTTGGTTTTCTAAATTTGAGACCCTGTTCTGTTTTGGAATTCAGTTCCTGTGTAGCCAAGTTTACATTCCGTGTATTAGTGATATCTTATGATGTTTCTTTTTCTGTGTGACTTATTTCAGTTAGAATCATCGTACCTGAATCCACTCATTATGCTGCTATGGGCCTGATGACATAGATTTCATTGCTGAGTGATACTGCATTGTACGTAAGTACCACAAGTTCTTTATCCATTTTCCACTTTCTGTGATATTGAACTTGTACGGTAAACGAGGTTCTTGTAAACAGAGGCGTCCCAAATTTTGGGGTGGCTGTGTCTTTTTGATTTTAATTTCCCTAAGCTATAGGACCATAAGTGGAAGTGCCCTAGGCTCTGTTGCTTTGTTTTTTAGATGTTTCAGGAAACACCATACACTTCTTCCAAGTGTCTGTTGGCAATTTACATCCCGCCCATCAGCATAACAAGGCTCCCAGTTCTCCATGGCCTGTCCTGCCTTTCTGGATTTTACACTTTTTTCAGATGGCCCTTTTGACCGGGGGGAAGTGAGACTTCATTGTAGTGCAGATTTCCTTTGCAAGGTTGCTTGGTTGGCCAAAAACGGCATATGCGTTTTTTCCTGAATATATTCAGGAAAAAACGCATATGCCCTTTTTGGCCAAGTGCATCATTGTGGACGCTCTGCCGCTTTTCCTATGCTTTCGATGCAATTCCAGTCTACCTCCTGAAATCGGTTTCCTGCAATTCTGCCCCGCTTTCAAGTCCTCTTGGCAGCCTTACTTCAGTATATTTTTGGACGATAGCTGTCATTTATAACTCTGCAGGTTTGTGAATTACAGTGCCCCTGAGCTCCTTTCTTCAACTTGCTTTCTTTTGAGCTGGTCACAACACCGCAGGATGGCTTCAGGCCCTAATCTGGTTCCGGCACGGCACGCTGAGCCTTTGGTTAGTTCCTCTTCCTGGTGGGAAATGAGAGTTAAATTTGCCCGTCCAGACACCCCCAGCTAGTCTCTCATTGTTTCTCTCTATTCCTGTTCATCTTCCGCAGACATTGCAAACTGGGCCAAACAGGAGGTTAAAGGCGCTGACTCTCCAAGTGGGGAGAGTGTTAGTAAAGCGTCTGGAATGTTGCACCCGAGTACCAGGGGAGGAAAACTGAGACATATTTGAACACGTCTCCCGTTCACATGGTTGATCATACTCTGGGTTCCACATGCATGTTTTAGCTGAAGGAAGAATACCTTAAACCTGGAGAGTTGAGACCCGTGGAATGGGTACCATGCAATATGACTTCAAAGGGTCTTCATTTGCTCACCGAACCTCTCCAATCCTATCACTGCTGCGTTTATGCCCCTGTATACACGCTTGATTCTCTTTTGGAGACATAGGAATCCATAGGTTTTCAGATACTTACTAGTGAGGTACATTCTTAGGCGTTTAATATGGGGTGTTGAGTCCATTTCGTTGAGCAAGGAGTAGCTCTTGTCTATTCCATATTTGGCTTAAGGAACTTTATCTGTGCTCATTTCAATCTCTGGTTTTATGCAGCACCCCAACTCACCTTTCCCCTTAAGCAAGCATAAGTTGGTTTTCTAAATTTGAGACCCTGTTCTGTTTTGGAATTCAGTTCCTGTGTAGCCAAGTTTACATTCCGTGTATTAGTGATATCTTATGATGTTTCTTTTTCTGTGTGACTTATTTCAGTTAGAATCATCGTACCTGAATCCGCTCATTATGCTGCTACGGGCCTGATGACATAGATTTCATTGCTGAGTGATACTGCATTGTACGTAAGTACCACAAGTTCTTTATCCATTTTTCACTTTCTGCGATGTTGAACTTGTACTGTAAACGAGGTTCTTGTAAACAGAGCCGTTCCAAACTTAGGAGTGGCTGTGTCTTTTTGATTTTAATTTCCCTAAGCTATAGGACCATAAGTGGAAGTGCCCTAGGCTCTGTTGCTTTGTTTTTTAGATGTTTCAGGAAACACCATACACTTCTCCCGAGTGTCTGTTGGCAATTTACATCCCGCCCATCAGCACAACAAGGCTCCCAGTTCTCCATGGCCTGTCCTGCCTTTCTGGATTTTACACTTTTTTCAGATGGCCCTTTTGACCGGGGGGAAGTGAGACTTCATTGTAGTGCAGATTTCCTTTGCAAGCTTGCTTGGTTGGCCAAAAAGGGCGTATGCGTTTTTTCCTGAATATATTCAGGAAAAAACGCATACGCCCTTTTTGGCCAAGTGCATCATTGTGGACGTTCTGCCTCTTTTCCTATGCTTTCAATGCAATTCCAGTCTACCTCCTGAAATCGGTTTCCTGCAATTCTGCCCCGCTTTCAAGTCCTCTTGGCAGCCTTACTTCAGTATATTTTTGGACGATAGCTGTCATTTATAACTCTGCAGGTTTGTGAATTACAGTGCCCCTGAGCTCCTTTCTTCAACTCGCTTTCTTGTGACCTGGCCGCAACACCACAGGATGGCTTCAGGCCCTAATCTGGTTCCGGCACGGCACGCTGAGCCTTTGGTTAATTCCTCTACCTGGTGGGAAATGAGAGTTAAATTTGCCCGTCCAGACACCTCCAGCTAGTCTCTCATTGGTTCTCGCTATTCCTGTTCATCTTCCGCAGAAATTGCAAACTGGGCCAAACAGGAGGTTAAAGGGACTGACTCTCCAAGTCGGGAGAGTGTTAGTAAAGCGTCTGGAATGTTGCACCTGAGTACCAGGGGAGGAAAACTGAGACATATTTGAACACGTCTCCCGATCACATGGTTGATCGTACTCTAGGTTCCACATGCATGTTTTAGCTGAAGGAAGAATACCTTAAAACTGGGTAGTTGAAACCCGTGGAATGGGTACCATGCAATATGACTTCAAAGGGTCTTCATTTGCTCATCGAACCTCTCCAATCCTATCACTGCTGCGTTTACGCCCCTGTACACATGCTTGATTCTCTTTCGGAGACATAGCAATCCATAGGTTTTAAGATACTTACTAGTCAGGTACATACATAGGCGTTTAATATGCGGTGTTGAGTCCATTTCGTTGAGCAAGGAGTAGCCCTTGTCTATTCCATATTTGGCTTAAGGAACTTTATCTGTGCTCATTTCAATCTCTGGTTTTATGCAGCACCCCAACTCACCTTTCCCCTTAAGCAAGCATAAGTTGGTTTTCTAAATTTGAGACCCTGTTCTGTTTTGGAATTCAGTTCCTGTGTAGCCAAGTTTACATTCCGTGTATTACTGATATCTTATGATGCTTCTTTTTCTGTGTGACTTATTACAGTTAGAATCATCGTACCTGAATCCACTCATTATGCTGCTACGGGCCTGATGACATAGATTTCATTGCTGAGTGATACTGCATTGTACGTAAGTACCACAAGTTCTTTATCCATTTTTCACTTTCTGTGATATTGAACTTGTACTGTAAACGAGGTTCTTGTAAACAGAGGCGTCCCAAACTTTGGGGTGGCTGTGTCTTTTTGATTTTAATTTCCCTAAGCTATAGGACCATAAGTGGAAGTGCCCTAGGCTCTGTTGCTTTGTTTTTTAGATGTTTCAGGAAACACCATACACTTCTCCCGAGTGTCTGTTGGCAATTTACATCCCTCCCATCAGCATAACAAGGCTCCCAGTTCTCCATGGCCTGTCCTGCCTTTCTGGATTTTACACTTTTTTCAGATGGCCCTTTTGACCGGGGGGAAGTGAGACTTCATTGTAGTGCAGATTTCCTTTGCAAGCTTGCTTGGTTGGCCAAAAAGGGCGTATGCGTTTTTTCCTGAATATATTCAGGAAAAAACGCATACGCCCTTTTTGGCCAAGTGCATCATTGTGGACGTTCTGCCTCTTTTCCTATGCTTTCAATGCAATTCCAGTCTACCTCCTGAAATCGGTTTCCTGCAATTCTGCCCCGCTTTCAATTCCTCTTGGCAGCCTTACTTCAGTATATTTTTGGACGATAGCTGTCATTTATAACTCTGCAGGTTTGTGAATTAGAGTGCCCCTGAGCTCCTTTCTTCAACTCGCTTTCTTGTGACCTGGCCGCAACACCGAAGGATGGCTTCAGGCCCTAATCTGGTTCTGGCATGGCATGCTGAGCCTTTGGTTAATTCCTCTTCCTGGTGGGAAATGAGAGTTAAATTTGCCCGTCCAGACACCTCCAGCTAGTCTCTCATTGGTTCTCGCTATTCCTGTTCATCTTCCGCAGAAATTGCAAACTGAGCCAAACAGGAGGTTAAAGGGACTGACTCTCTATGTCGGGAGAGTGTTAGTAAAGCGTCTGGAATGTTGCACCCGAGTACCAGGGTACGAAAACTGAGACATATTTGAACACGTCTCCCGTTCACACGGTTGATCATACTCTGGGTTCCACGTGCATGATTTAGCTGAGGGAAGAATACCTTAAACCTGGAGAGTTGAGACCCGTGGAATGGGTACCATGCAATATGACTTCAAAGGGTCTTCATTTGCTCACCGAACCTCTCCAATCCTATCACTGCTGCGTTTATGCCCCTGTAAACACGCTTGACTCTTTTGGAGACATAGCAATCCATAGGTTTTAAGATACTTACTAGTCAGGTACATTCTTAGGTGTTTAATATGGGGTGTTGAGTCCATTTCGTTGAGCAAGGAGTAGCTCTTGTCTATTCCATATTTGGCTTAAGGAACTTTATCTGTGCTCATTTCAATCTCTGGTTTTATGCAGCACCCCAACTCACCTTTCCCCTTAAGCAAGCATAAGATGGTTTTCTAAATTTGAGACCCTGTTCTGTTCTGTAATTCAGTTCCTGTGTAGCCAAGTTTACATTCCGTGTATTACTGATATCTTATGATGTTTCTTTTTCTGTGTGACTTATTTCAGTTAGAATCATCGTACCTGAATCCACTCATTGTGCTGCTAAGGGCCTGATGACATAGATTTCATTGCTGAGTGATACTGCATTGTACGTAAGTACCACAAGTTCTTTATCCATTTTTCACTTTCTGTGATATTGAACTTGTACTGTAAACGAGGTTCTTGTAAACAGAGGCGTCCCAAACGTTGGGGTGGCTGTGTCTTTTTGATTTTAATTTCCCTAAGCTATAGGACCATAAGTGGAAGTGCCCTAGGCTCTGTTGCTTTGTTTCTTAGATGCTTCAGGAAACACCATACACTTCTCCCGAGTGTCTGTTGGCAATTTACATCCCGCCCATCAGCATAACAAGGCTCCCAGTTCTCCATGGCCTGTCCTGCCTTTCTGGATTTTACACTTTTTTCAGATGGCCCTTTTGACCGGGGGGAAGTGAGACTTCATTGTAGTGCAGATTTCCTTTGCAAGCTTGCTTGGTTGGCCAAAAAGGGCGTATGCGTTTTTTCCTGAATATATTCAGGAAAAAACGCATACGCCCTTTTTGGCCAAGTGCATCATTGTGGACGTTCTGCCTCTTTTCCTATGCTTTCAATGTAATTCCAGTCTACATCCTGAAATCGGTTTCGTGCAATTCTGCCCCGCTTTCAAGTCCTCTTGGGAGCCTTACTTCAGTATATTTTTGGACGATAGCTGTCATTTATAACTCTGCAGGTTTGTGCATTACAGTGCCCCTGAGCTCCTTTCTTCAATTCACTTTCTTTTGAGCTGACCGCAACAACGCAGGATGGCTTCAGGCCCTAATCTGGTTCAGGCATGGCATGCTGAGCCTTTGGTTAATTCCTCTTCCTGGTGGGAAATGAGAGTTAAATTTGCCCGTCCAGACACCTCCAGCTAGTCTCTCATTGGTTCTCGCTATTCCTGTTCATCTTCCGCTGAAATTGCAAACTGGGCCAAACAGGAGGTTAAAGGCGCTGACTCTCCAAGTGGGGAGAGTGTTAGTAAAGCGTCTGGAATGTTGCACCCGAGTACCGGGATGGAAAACTGAGACATATTTGAACACGTCTCCCGATCACATGTTTGATCATACTCTAGGTTCCACATGCATGTTTTAGCTGAAGGAAGAATACCTTAAACCTGGAGAGTTGAGACCCGTGGAATGGGTACCATGCAATATGACTTCAAAGGGTCTTCATTTGCTCACCGAACCTCTCCAATCCTATCACTGCTGCGTTTATGCCCCTGTACACATGCTTGATTCTCTTTCGGAGACAGAGCAATCCATAGGTTTTAAGATACTTACTAGTCAGGTACATTCTTAGGCGTTTAATATGGGGTGTTGAGTCCATTTCGTTGAGCAAGGAGTAGCTCTTGTCTATTCCATATTTGGCTTAAGGAACTTTATCTGTGCTCCTTTCAATCTCTGGTTTTATGCAGCACCCCAACTCACCTTTCCCCTTAAGCAAGCATAAGTTGGTTTTCTAAATTTGAGACCCAGTTCTGTTCTGTAATTCAGTTCCTGTGTAGCCAAGTTTACATTCTGTGTATTACTGATATTTTATGATGTTTCTTTTTCTGTGTGACTTATTTCAGTTAGAATCGTCATACCTGAATCCACTCATTGTGCTGCTAAGGGCCTGATGACATAGATTTCATTGCTGAGTGATACTGCATTGTACGTAAGTACCACAAGTTCTTTATCCATTTTTCACTTTCTGTGATATTGAACTTGTACGGTAAACGAGGTTCTTGTAAACAGAGGCGTCCCAAACTTTGGGGTGGCTGTGTCTTTTTGATTTTAATTTCTCTAAGCTATAGGACCATAAGTGGAAGTGCCCTAGGCTCTGTTGCTTTGTTTTTTAGATGTTTCAGGAAACACCATACACTTCTCCCGAGTGTCTGTTGGCAATCTACATCCCGCCCATCAGCATAACAAGGCTCCCAGTTCTCCATGGCCTGTCCTGCCTTTCTGGATTTTACACTTTTTTCAGATGGCCCTTTTGACCGGGGGGAAGTGAGACTTCATTGTAGTGCAGATTTCCTTTGCAAGCTTACCTGGTTGGCCAAAAAGGGCGTATGCGTTTTTTCCTGAATATATTCAGGAAAAAACGCATATGCCCTTTTTGGCCAAGTGCATCATTGTGGACGTTCTGCCTCTTTTCCTATGCTTTCAATGCAATTCCAGTCTACCTCCTGAAATCGGTTTCCTGCAATTCTGCCCCGCTTTCAAGTCCTCTTGGCAGCCTTACTTCGGTATATTTTTGGACGATAGCTGTCATTTATAACTCTGCAGGTTTGTGAATTACAGTGCCCCTGAGCTCCTTTCTTCAACTCGCTTTCTTTTGAGCTGGCCGCAACAACGCAAGATGGCTTCAGGCCCTAATCTGGTTCCGGCAAGGCACACTGAGCCTTTTCTTATTTCCTCTTCCTGGTGGGAAATGAGAGTTAAATTTGCCCGTCCAGACACCTCCAGCTAGTCTCTCATTGGTTCTCCCTATTCCTGTTCATCTTCTGCAGAAATTGCAAACTGGGCCAAACAGGAGGTTAAAGGCGCTGACTCTCCAAGTGGGGAGAGTGTTAGTAAAGCGTCTGGAATGTTGCACCCGAGTACCGGGGAGGAAAACTGAGACATATTTGAACACGTCTCCTGTTCACACGGTTGATCATACTCTGGGTTCCACATGCATGTTTTAGCTGAAGGAAGAATACCTTAAACCTTGAGAGTTGAGACCCGTGGAATGGGTACCATGAAATATGACTTCAAAGGGTCTTCATTTGCTCACCGAACCTCTCCAATCCTATCACTGCTGCGTTTATGCCCCTGTACACACGCTTGATTCTCTTATGGAGACATAGCAATCCATAGGTTTTAAGATACTTACTAGTCAGGTACATTCTTAGACGTTTAATTTGGGGTGTTGAGTCCATTTCGTTGAGCAAGGAGTAGCTCTTGTCTATTCCATATTTGGCTTAAGGAACTTTATCTGTGCTCATTTCAATCTCTGGTTTTATGCAGCACCCCAACTCACCTTTCCCCTTAAGCAAGCATAAGTTGGTTTTCTAAATTTGAGACACTGTTCTGTTCTGTAATTCAGTTCCTGTGTAGCCAAGTTTACATTCCGTGTATTACTGATATCTTATGATGTTTCTTTTTCTGTGTGACTTATTTCAGTTAGAATCATCATATCTGAATCCACTCATTGTGCTGCTAAGGGCCTGATGACATAGATTTCAGTGCTGAGTGATATTGCTTTGTAAGTAAATACCACAACTTCTTTATCCATTTTTCAATTTCTGCGATGTTGAACTTGTACTGTAAACGAGGTTCTTGTAAACAGAGGCGTCCCAAACTTTGGGGTGGCTGTGTCTTTTTGATTTTAATTTCCCTAAGCTATAGGACCATAAGTGGAAGTGCCCTAGGCTCTGTTGCTTTGTTTTTTAGATGTTTCAGGAAACACCATACACTTCTCCCGAGTGTCTGTTGGCAATTTACATCCCGCCCATCAGCATAACAAGGCTCCCAGTTCTCCATGGCCTGTCCTGCCTTTCTGGATTTTACACTTTTTTCAGATGGCCCTTTTGACCGGGGGAAGTGAGACTTCATTGTAGTGCAGATTTCCTTTGCAAGTTTGCTTGGTTGGCCAAAAAGGGCGTATGCGTTTTTTCCTGAATATATTCAAGAAAAAACGCATACGCCCTTTATGACCAAGTGCATCATTGTGGACGTTCTGCCTCTTTTCCTATGCTTTCAATGCAATTCCAGTCTACCTCCTGAAATCGGTTTCCTGCAATTCTGCCCCGCTTTCAAGTCCTCTTGGCAGCCTTACTTCAGTATATTTTTGGCGATAGCTGTCATTTATAACTCTGCAGGTTTGTGAATTACAGTGTCCCTGAGCTCCTTTCTTCAACTCGCTTTCTTGTGACCTGGCCGCAACACCGCAGGATGGCTTCAGGCCCTAATCTGTTTCGGGCACGGCACGCTGAGCCTTTGGTTAATTCCTCTTCCTGGTGGGAAATGAGAGTTAAATTTGCCCGTCCAGACACCTCCAGCTAGTCTCTCATTGGTTCTCGCTATTCCTGTTCATCTTCCGCAGAAATTGCAAACTGGGCCAAACAGGAGGTTAAAGGGACTGACTCTCCAAGTCGGGAGAGTGTTAGTAAAGCGTCTGGAATGTTGCACCCGAGTACCAGGGTACGAAAACTGAGACATATTTGAACACATCTCCTGATCACATGGTTGATCATACTCTAGGTTCCACATGCATGTTTTAGCTGAAGGAAGAATACCTTAAACCTGGGTAGTTGAAACCCGTGGAATGGGTACCATGCAATATGACTTCAAAGGGTCTTCATTTGCTCACCGAACCTCTCCAATCCTATCACTGCTGCGTTTATGCCCCTGTACACATGCTTGATTCTCTTTCGGAGACATAGCAATCCATAGGTTTTAAGATACTTACTAGTCAGGTACATTCTTAGGCGTTTAATATGCAGTGTTGAGTCCATTTCGTTGAGCAAGGAGTAGCTCTTGTCTATTCCATATTTGGCTTAAGGAACTTTATCTGTGCTCATTTCAATCTCTGGTTTTATGCAGCACCCCAACTCACCTTTACCCTTAAGCTAGCATAAGTTGGTTTTCTATATTTGAGACCCTGTTCTGTTCTGTAATTCAGTTCCTGTGTAGCCAAGTTTACATTCCGTGTATTACTGATATCTTATGATGTTTCTTTTTCTGTGTGACTTATTTCAGTTAGAATCATCATATCTGAATCCACTCATTGTGATGCTAAGGGCCTGATGACATAGATTTCAGTGCTGAGTGATATTGCTTTGTAAGTAAATACCACAACTTCTTTATCCATTTTTCACTTTCTGCGATGTTGAACTTGTACTGTAAATGAGGTTCTTGTAAACAGAGCCGTTCCAAACTTTGGGGTGGCTGTGTCTTTTTGATTTTAATTTCCCTAAGCTATAGGACCATAAGTGGAAGTGCCCTAGGCTCTGTTGCTTTGTTTTTTAGATGTTTCAGGAAACACCATACACTTCTCCCGAGTGTCTCTTGGCAATTTACATCCCGCCCATCAGCATAACAAGGCTCCCAGTTCTCCATGGCCTGTCCTGCCTTTCTGGATTTTACACTTTTTTCAGATGGCCCTTTTGACCGGGGGGAAGTGAGACTTCATTGTAGTGCAGATTTCCTTTGCAAGCTTGCTTGGTTGGCCAAAAAGGGCGTATGCGTTTTTTCCTGAATATATTCAGGAAAAAACGCATACGCCCTTTTTGGCCAAGTGCATCATTGTGGACGTTCTGCCTCTTTTCCTATGCTTTCAATGCAATTCCAGTCTACCTCCTGAAATCGGTTTCCTGCAATTCTGCCCCGCTTTCAAGTCCTCTTGGCAGCCTTACTTCAGTATATTTTTGGACGATAGCTGTCATTTATAACTCTGCAGGTTTGTGAATTACAGTGCCCCTGAGCTCCTTTCTTCAACTCGCTTTCTTTTGAGCTGGCCGCAACACCGCAGGATGGCTTCAGGCCCTAATCTGGTTCCGGCACGGCACGCTGAGCCTTTGGTTAATTCCTCTTCCTGGTGGGAAATGAGAGTTAAATTTGCCCGTCCAGACACCTGCAGCTAGTCTCTCATTGGTTCTCCCTATTCCTGTTCATCTTCCGCAGAAATTGCAAACTGGGCCAAACAGGAGGTTAAAGGGACTGACTCTCCAAGTTGGGAGAGTGTTAGTAAAGCGTCTGGAATGTTGCACCCGAGTACCAGGTACGAAAACTGAGACATATTTGAACACGTCTCCCGATCACATGGTTGATCATACTCTAGGTTCCACATGCATGTTTTAGCTGAAGGAAGAATACCTTAAACCTGGGTAGTTGAAACCCGTGGAATGGGTACCATGCAATATGACTTCAAAGGGTCTTCATTTGCTCACCAAACCTCTCCAATCCTATCACTGCTGCGTTTATGCCCCTGTACACATGCTTGGTTCTCTTTCGGAGACATAGCAATCCATAGGTTTTAAGATACTTACTAGTCAGGTACATTCTTAGGCGTTTAATATTGGGTGTTGAGTCCATTTCATTGAACAAGGAGTAGCTCTTGTCTATTCCATATTTGGCTTAAGGAACTTTATCTGTGCTCATTTCAATCTCTGGTTTTATGCAGCACCCCAACTCACCTTTCCCCTTAAGCAAGCATAAGATGGTTTTCTAAATTTGAGACCCTGTTCTGTTCTGTAATTCAGTTCCTGTGTAGCCAAGTTTACATTCCGTGTATTACTGATATCTTATGATGTTTCTTTTTCTGTGTGACTTATTTCAGTTAGAATCATCGTACCTGAATCCACTCATTGTGCTGCTAAGGGCCTGATGACATAGATTTCATTGCTGAGTGATACTGCATTGTACGTAAGTACCACAAGTTCTTTATCCATTTTTCACTTTCTGTGATATTGAACTTGTACTGTAAACGAGGTTCTTGTAAACAGAGGCGTCCCAAACTTTGGGGTGGCTGTGTCTTTTTGATTTTAATTTCCCTAAGCTATAGGACCATAAGTGGAAGTGCCCTAGGCTCTGTTGCTTTGTTTCTTAGATGCTTCAGGAAACACCATACACTTCTCCCGAGTGTCTGTTGGCAATTTACATCCCGCCCATCAGCATAACAAGGCTCCCAGTTCTCCATGGCCTGTCCTGCCTTTCTGGATTTTACACTTTTTTCAGATGGCCCTTTTGACCGGGGGGAAGTGAGACTTCATTGTAGTGCAGATTTCCTTTGCAAGCTTGCTTGGTTGGCCAAAAAGGGCGTATGCGTTTTTTCCTGAATATATTCAGGAAAAAACGCATACGCCCTTTTTGGCCAAGTGCATCATTGTGGACGTTCTGCCTCTTTTCCTATGCTTTCAATGTAATTCCAGTCTACATCCTGAAATCGGTTTCGTGCAATTCTGCCCCGCTTTCAAGTCCTCTTGGGAGCCTTACTTCAGTATATTTTTGGACGATAGCTGTCATTTATAACTCTGCAGGTTTGTGCATTACAGTGCCCCTGAGCTCCTTTCTTCAATTCACTTTCTTTTGAGCTGACCGCAACAACGCAGGATGGCTTCAGGCCCTAATCTGGTTCAGGCATGGCATGCTGAGCCTTTGGTTAATTCCTCTTCCTGGTGGGAAATGAGAGTTAAATTTGCCCGTCCAGACACCTCCAGCTAGTCTCTCATTGGTTCTCGCTATTCCTGTTCATCTTCCGCTGAAATTGCAAACTGGGCCAAACAGGAGGTTAAAGGCGCTGACTCTCCAAGTGGGGAGAGTGTTAGTAAAGCGTCTGGAATGTTGCACCCGAGTACCGGGATGGAAAACTGAGACATATTTGAACACGTCTCCCGATCACATGTTTGATCATACTCTAGGTTCCACATGCATGTTTTAGCTGAAGGAAGAATACCTTAAACCTGGAGAGTTGAGACCCGTGGAATGGGTACCATGCAATATGACTTCAAAGGGTCTTCATTTGCTCACCGAACCTCTCCAATCCTATCACTGCTGCGTTTATGCCCCTGTACACATGCTTGATTCTCTTTCGGAGACAGAGCAATCCATAGGTTTTAAGATACTTACTAGTCAGGTACATTCTTAGGCGTTTAATATGGGGTGTTGAGTCCATTTCGTTGAGCAAGGAGTAGCTCTTGTCTATTCCATATTTGGCTTAAGGAACTTTATCTGTGCTCCTTTCAATCTCTGGTTTTATGCAGCACCCCAACTCACCTTTACCCTTAAGCAAGCATAAGTTGGTTTTCTAAATTTGAGACCCTGTTCTGTTCTGTAATTCAGTTCCTGTGTAGCCAAGTTTACATTCCGTGTATTACTGATATTTTATGATGTTTCTTTTTCTGTGTGACTTATTTCAGTTAGAATCGTCATACCTGAATCCACTCATTGTGCTGCTAAGGGCCTGATGACATAGATTTCATTGCTGAGTGATACTGCATTGTACGTAAGTACCACAAGTTCTTTATCCATTTTTCACTTTCTGTGATATTGAACTTGTACGGTAAACGAGGTTCTTGTAAACAGAGGCGTCCCAAACTTTGGGGTGGCTGTGTCTTTTTGATTTTAATTTCTCTAAGCTATAGGACCATAAGTGGAAGTGCCCTAGGCTCTGTTGCTTTGTTTTTTAGATGTTTCAGGAAACACCATACACTTCTCCCGAGTGTCTGTTGGCAATTTACATCCCGCCCATCAGCATAACAAGGCTCCCAGTTCTCCATGGCCTGTCCTGCCTTTCTGGATTTTACACTTTTTTCAGATGGCCCTTTTGACCGGGGGGAAGTGAGACTTCATTGTAGTGCAGATTTCCTTTGCAAGCTTACCTGGTTGGCCAAAAAGGGCGTATGCGTTTTTTCCTGAATATATTCAGGAAAAAACGCATACGCCCTTTTTGGCCAAGTGCATCATTGTGGACGTTCTGCCTCTTTTCCTATGCTTTCAATGCAATTCCAGTCTACCTCCTGAAATCGGTTTCCTGCAATTCTGCCCCGCTTTCAAGTCCTCTTGGCAGCCTTACTTCGGTATATTTTTGGACGATAGCTGTCATTTATAACTCTGCAGGTTTGTGAATTACAGTGCCCCTGAGCTCCTTTCTTCAACTCGCTTTCTTTTGAGCTGGCCGCAACAACGCAAGATGGCTTCAGGCCCTAATCTGGTTCCGGCAAGGCACACTGAGCCTTTTCTTATTTCCTCTTCCTGGTGGGAAATGAGAGTTAAATTTGCCCGTCCAGACACCTCCAGCTAGTCTCTCATTGGTTCTCCCTATTCCTGTTCATCTTCTGCAGAAATTGCAAACTGGGCCAAACAGGAGGTTAAAGGCGCTGACTCTCCAAGTGGGGAGAGTGTTAGTAAAGCGTCTGGAATGTTGCACCCGAGTACCGGGGAGGAAAACTGAGACATATTTGAACACGTCTCCTGTTCACACGGTTGATCATACTCTGGGTTCCACATGCATGTTTTAGCTGAAGGAAGAATACCTTAAACCTTGAGAGTTGAGACCCGTGGAATGGGTACCATGAAATATGACTTCAAAGGGTCTTCTTTTGCTCACCGAACCTCTCCAATCCTATCACTGCTGCGTTTATGCCCCTGTACACACGCTTGATTCTCTTATGGAGACATAGCAATCCATAGGTTTTAAGATACTTACTAGTCAGGTACATTCTTAGACGTTTAATTTGGGGTGTTGAGTCCATTTCGTTGAGCAAGGAGTAGCTCTTGTCTATTCCATATTTGGCTTAAGGAACTTTATCTGTGCTCATTTCAATCTCTGGTTTTATGCAGCACCCCAACTCACCTTTCCCCTTAAGCAAGCATAAGTTGGTTTTCTAAATTTGAGACACTGTTCTGTTCTGTAATTCAGTTCCTGTGTAGCCAAGTTTACATTCCGTGTATTACTGATATCTTATGATGTTTCTTTTTCTGTGTGACTTATTTCAGTTAGAATCATCATATCTGAATCCACTCATTGTGCTGCTAAGGGCCTGATGACATAGATTTCAGTGCTGAGTGATATTGCTTTGTAAGTAAATACCACAACTTCTTTATCCATTTTTCAATTTCTGCGATGTTGAACTTGTACTGTAAACGAGGTTCTTGTAAACAGAGGCGTCCCAAACTTTGGGGTGGCTGTGTCTTTTTGATTTTAATTTCCCTAAGCTATAGGACCATAAGTGGAAGTGCCCTAGGCTCTGTTGCTTTGTTTTTTAGATGTTTCAGGAAACACCATACACTTCTCCCGAGTGTCTGTTGGCAATTTACATCCCGCCCATCAGCATAACAAGGCTCCCAGTTCTCCATGGCCTGTCCTGCCTTTCTGGATTTTACACTTTTTTCAGATGGCCCTTTTGACCGGGGGGAAGTGAGACTTCATTGTAGTGCAGATTTCCTTTGCAAGTTTGCTTGGTTGGCCAAAAAGGGCGTATGCGTTTTTTCCTGAATATATTCAAGAAAAAACGCATACGCCCTTTATGACCAAGTGCATCATTGTGGACGTTCTGCCTCTTTTCCTATGCTTTCAATGCAATTCCAGTCTACCTCCTGAAATCGGTTTCCTGCAATTCTGCCCCGCTTTCAAGTCCTCTTGGCAGCCTTACTTCAGTATATTTTTGGCGATAGCTGTCATTTATAACTCTGCAGGTTTGTGAATTACAGTGTCCCTGAGCTCCTTTCTTCAACTCGCTTTCTTGTGACCTGGCCGCAACACCGCAGGATGGCTTCAGGCCCTAATCTGGTTCCGGCACGGCACGCTGAGCCTTTGGTTAATTCCTCTTCCTGGTGGGAAATGAGAGTTAAATTTGCCCGTCCAGACACCTCCAGCTAGTCTCTCATTGGTTCTCGCTATTCCTGTTCATCTTCCGCAGAAATTGCAAACTGGGCCAAACAGGAGGTTAAAGGGACTGACTCTCCAAGTCGGGAGAGTGTTAGTAAAGCGTCTGGAATGTTGCACCCGAGTACCAGGGTACGAAAACTGAGACATATTTGAACACATCTCCTGATCACATGGTTGATCATACTCTAGGTTCCACATGCATGTTTTAGCTGAAGGAAGAATACCTTAAACCTGGGTAGTTGAAACCCGTGGAATGGGTACCATGCAATATGACTTCAAAGGGTCTTCATTTGCTCACCGAACCTCTCCAATCCTATCACTGCTGCGTTTATGCCCCTGTACACATGCTTGATTCTCTTTCGGAGACATAGCAATCCATAGGTTTTAAGATACTTACTAGTCAGGTACATTCTTAGGCGTTTAATATGCAGTGTTGAGTCCATTTCGTTGAGCAAGGAGTAGCTCTTGTCTATTCCATATTTGGCTTAAGGAACTTTATCTGTGCTCATTTCAATCTCTGGTTTTATGCAGCACCCCAACTCACCTTTACCCTTAAGCTAGCATAAGTTGGTTTTCTATATTTGAGACCCTGTTCTGTTCTGTAATTCAGTTCCTGTGTAGCCAAGTTTACATTCCGTGTATTACTGATATCTTATGATGTTTCTTTTTCTGTGTGACTTATTTCAGTTAGAATCATCATATCTGAATCCACTCATTGTGATGCTAAGGGCCTGATGACATAGATTTCAGTGCTGAGTGATATTGCTTTGTAAGTAAATACCACAACTTCTTTATCCATTTTTCACTTTCTGCGATGTTGAACTTGTACTGTAAATGAGGTTCTTGTAAACAGAGCCGTTCCAAACTTTGGGGTGGCTGTGTCTTTTTGATTTTAATTTCCCTAAGCTATAGGACCATAAGTAGAAGTGCCCTAGGCTCTGTTGCTTTGTTTCTTAGATGTTTCAGGAAACACCATATACTTCTCCAGAGTGTCTGTTGGCAATTTACATCCCACCCATCAGCATAACAAGGATCCCAGTTCTCCATGGCCTGTCCTGCCTTTCTGGATTTTACACTTTTTTCAGATGGCCCTGTTGACCGGGGGGAAGTGAGACTTCATTGTAGTGCAGATTTCCTTTGCAAGCTTGCTTGGTTGGCCAAAAAGGGCGTATGCGTTTTTTCCTGAATATATTCAGGAAAAAACGCATACGCCCTTTTTGGCCAAGTGCATCATTGTGGACGTTCTGCCTCTTTTCCTATGCTTTCAATGCAATTCCAGTCTACCTCCTGAAGTCGGTTTCCTGCAATTCTGCCCCGCTTTCAAGTCCTCTTGGCAGCCTTACTTCAGTATATTTTTGGACGATAGCTGTCATTTATAACTCTGCAGGTTTGTGAATTACAGTGCCCCTGAGCTCCTTTCTTCAACTCGCTTTCTTGTGAGCTGGCCGCAACACCGCAGGATGGCTTCAGGCCCTAATCTGGTTCCGGCACGGCACGCTGAGCCTTTGGTTATTTCCTCTTCCTGGTGGGAAATGAGAGTTAAATTTGCCCGTCCAGACACCTCCAGCTAGTCTCTCATTGGTTCTCGCTATTCCTGTTCATCTTCCGCAGAAATTGCAAACTGGACCAAACAGTAGGTTAAAGGCGCTGACTCTCCAAGACGGGAGAGTGTTAGTAAAGCGTCTGGAATGTTGCACCCGAGTTCCAGGGTACGAAAACTGAGACATATTTGAACACGTCTCGCGATCATATGGTTGATCATACTCTAGGTTCCACATGCATGTTTTAGCTGAAGGAAGAATACCTTAAACCTGGGTAGTTGAAACCCGTGGAATGGTTTCCATGCAATATGACTTCAAAGGGTCTTCATTTGCTCACCGAACCTGTCCAATCCTATCACTGCTGCGTTTATGCTCCTGTACACATGCTTGATTCTCTTTTGGAGACATAGCAATCCATAGGTTTTAAGATACTTACTAGTCAGGTACATTCTTAGGCGTTTAATATGGGGTGTTGAGTCCATTTCGTTGAGCAAGGAGTAGCTCTTGTCTATTCCATATTTGGCTTAAGGAACTTTATCTGTGCTCATTTCAATCTCTGGTTTTATGCAGCACCCCAACTCACCTTTCCCCTTAAGCAAGCATAAGTTGGTTTTCTAAATTTGAGACCCTGTTCTGTTTTGGAATTCAGTTCCTGTGTAGCCAAGTTTACATTCCGTGTATTAGTGATATCTTATGATGTTTCTTTTTCTGTGTGACTTATTTCAGTTAGAATCATCGTACCTGAATCCACTCATTATGCTGCTACGGGCCTGATGACATAGATTTCATTGCTGAGTGATACTGCATTGTACGTAAGTACCACAAGTTCTTTATCCATTTTTCACTTTCTGTGATATTGAACTTGTACGGTAAATGAGGTTCTTGTAAACAGAGGCGTCCCAAACTTTGGGGTGGCTGTGTCTTTTTGATTTTAATTTCCCTAAGCTATAGGACCATAAGTGGAAGTGCCCTAGGCTCTGTTGCTTTGTTTCTTAGATGTTTCAGGAAACACCATACACTTCTCCCCAGTGTCTGTTGGCAATTTACATCCCGCCCATCAGCATAACAAGGCTCCCAGTTCTCCATGGCCTGTCCTGCCTTGCTGGATTTTACACTTTTTTCAGATGGCCCTTTTGACCGGGGGGAAGTGAGACTTCATTGTAGTGCAGATTTCCTTTGCAAGTTTGCTTGGTTGGCCAAAAAGGGCGTATGCGTTTTTTCCTGAATATATTCAAGAAAAAACGCATACGCCCTTTATGACCAAGTGCATCATTGTGGACGTTCTGCCTCTTTTCCTATGCTTTCAATGCAATTCCAGTCTACCTCCTGAAATCGGTTTCCTGCAATTCTGCCCCGCTTTCAAGTCCTCTTGGCAGCCTTACTTCAGTATATTTTTGGACGATAGCTGTCATTTATAACTCTGCAGGTTTGTGAATTACAGTGCCCCTGAGCTCCTTTCTTCAACTCGCTTTCTTGTGAGCTGGCCGCAACACCGCAGGATGGCTTCAGGCCCTAATCTGGTTCCGGCACGGCACGCTGAGCCTTTGGTTATTTCCTCTTCCTGGTGGGAAATGAGAGTTAAATTTGCCCGTCCAGACACCTCCAGCTAGTCTCTCATTGGTTCTCGCTATTCCTGTTCATCTTCCGCAGAAATTGCAAACTGGACCAAACAGGAGGTTAAAGGCGCTGACTCTCCAAGACGGGAGAGTGTTAGTAAAGCGTCTGGAATGTTGCACCCGAGTTCCAGGGTACGAAAACTGAGACATATTTGAACACGTCTCGCGATCATATGGTTGATCATACCCTAGGTTCCACATGCATGTTTTAGCTGAAGGAAGAATACCTTAAACCTGGGTAGTTGAAACCCGTGGAATGGTTTCCATGCAATATGACTTCAAAGGGTCTTCATTTGCTCACCGAACCTGTCCAATCCTATCACTGCTGCGTTTATGCTCCTGTACACATGCTTGATTCTCTTTTGGAGACATAGCAATCCATAGGTTTTAAGATACTTACTAGTCAGGTACATTCTTAGGCGTTTAATATGGGGTGTTGAGTCCATTTCGTTGAGCAAGGAGTAGCTCTTGTCTATTCCATATTTGGCTTAAGGAACTTTATCTGTGCTCATTTCAATCTCTGGTTTTATGCAGCACCCCAACTCACCTTTCCCCTTAAGCAAGCATAAGTTGGTTTTCTAAATTTGAGACCCTGTTCTGTTTTGGAATTCAGTTCCTGTGTAGCCAAGTTTACATTCCGTGTATTAGTGATATCTTATGATGTTTCTTTTTCTGTGTGACTTATTTCAGTTAGAATCATCGTACCTGAATCCACTCATTATGCTGCTACGGGCCTGATGACATAGATTTCATTGCTGAGTGATACTGCATTGTACGTAAGTACCACAAGTTCTTTATCCATTTTTCACTTTCTGTGATATTGAACTTGTACGGTAAATGAGGTTCTTGTAAACAGAGGCGTCCCAAACTTTGGGGTGGCTGTGTCTTTTTGATTTTAATTTCCCTAAGCTATAGGACCATAAGTGGAAGTGCCCTAGGCTCTGTTGCTTTGTTTCTTAGATGTTTCAGGAAACACCATACACTTCCCCCGAGTTTCTGTTGGCAATTTACATCCCGCCCATCAGCATAACAAGGCTCCCAGTTCTCCATGGCCTGTCCTGCCTTTCTGGATTTTACACTTTTTTCAGATGGCCCTTTTGACCGGGGGGAAGTGAGACTTCATTGTAGTGCAGATTTCCTTTGCAAGCTTGCTTGGTTGGCCAAAAAGGGCGTATGCGTTTTTTCCTGAATATATTCAGGAAAAAACGCATACGCCCTTTTTGGCCAAGTGCATCATTGTGGACGTTCTGCCTCTTTTCCTATGCTTTCAATGCAATTCCAGTCTACCTCCTGAAATCAGTTTCCTGCAATTCTGCCCCGCTTTCAAGTCCTCTTGGCAGCCTTACTTCAGTATATTTTTGGATTATAGCTGTCATTTATAACTCTGCAGGTTTGTGAATTACAGTGCCCCTGAGCTCCTTTCTTCAACTCGCTTTCTTTTGAGCTGGCCGCAACACCGCAGGATGGCTTCAGGTCCTAATCTGGTTCCGGCACGGCACGCTGAGGCTTTGGTTATTTCCTCTTCCTGGTGGGAAATGAGAGTTAAATTTGCCCGTCCAGACACCTCCAGCTAGTCTCTCATTGGTTCTCCCTATTCCTGTTCATCTTCCGCAGAAATTGCAAACTGGGCCAAACAGGAGGTTAAAGGGACTGACTCTCCAAGTGGGGAGAATGTTAGTAAAGCGTATGGAATGTTGCACCCGAGTACCAGGGGAGGAAAACTGAGACATATTTGAACACGTCTCCCGTTCACATGGTTGATCATACTCTGGGTTACACATGCATGTTTTAGCTGAAGGAAGAATACCTTAAACCTGGAGAGTTGAGACCCGTGGAATGGGTACCATGCAATATGACTTCAAAGGGTCTTCATTTGCTCACCGAACCTCTCCAATCCTATCACTGCTGCGTTTATGCCCCTGTACACATGCTTGATTCTCTTATGGAGACATAGCAATCCATAGGTTTTAAGATACTTACTAGTCAGGTACATTCTTAGGCGTTTAATATGGGGTGTTGAGTCCATTTCGTTGAGCAAGGAGTAGCTCTTGTCTATTCCATATTTGGCTTAAGGAACTTTATCTGTGCTCATTTCAATCTCTGGTTTTATGCAGCACCCCAACTCACCTTTCCCCTTAAGCAAGCATAAGTTGGTTTTCTAAATTTGAGACCCTGTTCTGTATTGGAATTCAGTTCCTGTGTAGCCAAGTTTACATTCCGTGTATTAGTGATATCTTATGATGTTTCTTTTTCTGTGTGACTTATTTCAGTTAGAATCATCGTACCTGAATCCACTCATTATGCTGCTACGGGCCTGATGACATAGATTTCATTGCTGAGTGATACTGCATTGTACGTAAGTACCACAAGTTCTTTATCCATTTTTCACTTTCTGTGATATTGAACTTGTACGGTAAATGAGGTTCTTGTAAACAGAGGCGTCCCAAACTTTGGGGTGGCTGTGTCTTTTTGATTTTAATTTCCCTACGCTATAAGACCATAAGTGGAAATGCCCTGGGCTCTGTTGCTTTGTTTCTTAGATGTTTCAGGAAACACCATACACTTCTCCCCAGTGTCTGTTGGCAATTTACATCCCACCCATCAGCATAACAAGGATCCCAGTTCTCCATGGCCTGTCCTGCCTTTCTGGATTTTACACTTTTTTCAGATGGCCCTTTTGACCGGGGGGAAGTGAGACTTCATTGTAGTGCAGATTTCGTTTGCAAGCTTGCTTGCTTGGCCAAAAAGGGCGTATGCGTTTTTTCCTGAATATATTCAGGAAAAAACGCATACGCCCTTTTTGGCCAAGTGCATCATTGTGGACGTTCTGCCTCTTTTCCTATGCTTTCAATGCAATTCCAGTCTACCTCCTGAAATCGGTTTCCTGCAATTCTGCCCCGATTTCAAGTCCTCTTGGCAGCCTTACTTCAGTATATTTTTGGACGATAGCTGTCATTTATAACTCTGCAGGTTTGTGAATTACAGTGCCCCTGAGCTCCTTTCTTCAACTCGCTTTCTTGTGAACTGGCCGCAACCCCGCAGGATGGCTTCAGGCCCTAATCTGGTTCCGGCACGGCACGCTGAGCCTTTGGTTATTTCCTCTTCCTGGTGGGAAATGAGAGTTAAATTTGCCCGTCCAGACACCTCCAGCTAGTCTCTCATTGGTTCTCCCTATTCCTGTTCATCTTCCGCAGAAATTGCAAACTGGGCCAAACAGGAGGTTAAAGGGACTGACTCTCCAAGTGGGGAGAGTGTTAGTAAAGCGTCTGGAATGTTGCACCCGAGTACCAGGGTACGAAAACTGAGACATATTTGAACACGTCTCCCGATCACATGGTTGATCATACTCTAGGTTCCACATGCATGTTTTAGCTGAAGGAAGCATACCTTAAACCTGGAGAGTTGAGACCCGTGGAATGGGTACCATGCAATATGACTTCAAAGGGTCTTCATTTGCTCACCGAACCTCTCCAATCCTATCACTGCTGCGTTTATGCCCCTGTACACACGCTTGATTCTCTTATGGAGACATAGCAATCCATAGGTTTTAAGATACTTACTAGTCAGGTACATTCTTAGGCGTTTAATATGGGGTGTTGAGTCCATTTCGTTGAGCAAGGAGTAGCTCTTGTCTATTCCATATTTGGCTTAAGGAAATTTATCTGTGCTCATTTCAATCTCTGGTTTTATGCAGCACCCCAACTCACCTTTCCCCTTAGGCAAGCATAAGTTGGTTTTCTAAATATGAGACCCTGTTCTGTTTTGGAATTCAGTTCCTGTGTAGCCAAGTTTACATTCCGTGTATTACTGATATCTTATGATGTTTCTTTTTCTGTGTGACTTATTTCAGTTAGAATCATCATACCTGAATCCACTCATTATGCTACTACGGGCCTGATGACATAGATTTCATTGCTGAGTGATACTGCATTGTACGTAAGTACCACAAGTTCTTTATCCATTTTTCACTTTCTGTGATATTGAACTTGTACGGTAAATGAGGTTCTTGTAAACAGAGGCGTCCCAAACTTTGGGGTGGCTGTGTCTTTTTGATTTTAATTTCCCTAAGCTATAGGACCATAAGTGGAAGTGCCCTAGGCTCTGTTGCTTTGTTTTTTAGATGTTTCAGGAAACACCATACACTTCTCCCGAGTGTCTGTTGGCAATTTACATCCCACCCATCAGCATAACAAGGATCCCAGTTCTCCATGGCCTGTCCTGCCTTTCTGGATTTTACACTTTTTTCAGATGGCCCTTTTGACCGGGGGGAAGTGAGACTTCATTGTAGTGCAGATTTCGTTTGCAAGCTTGCTTGCTTGGCCAAAAATGGCGTATGCGTTTTTTCCTGAATATATTCAGGAAAAAACGCATACGCCCTTTTTGGCCAAGTGCATCATTGTGGACGTTCTCCCTCTTTTCCTATGCTTTCAATGCAATTCCAGTCTACCTCCTGAAATCGGTTTCCTGCAATTCTGCCCCGCTTTCAAGTCCTCTTGGCAGCCTTACTTCAGTATATTTTTGGACGATAGCTGTCATTTATAACTCTGCAGGTTTGTGAATTACAGTGCCCCTGAGCTCCTTTCTTCAACTCGCTTTCTTGTGAGCTGGCCGCAACCCCGCAGGATGGCTTCAGGCCCTAATCTTGTTCCGGCATGGCACGCTGAGCCTTTGGTTATTTCCTCTTCCTGGTGGGAAATGAGAGTTAAATTTGCCCGTCCAGACACCTCCAGCTAGTCTCTCATTGGTTCTCCCTATTCCTGTTCATCTTCCGCAGAAATTGCAAACTGGACCAAACAGGAGGTTAAAGGCGCTGACTCTCCAAGTGGGGAGAGTGTTATTAAAGCGTCTGGAATGTTGCACCCGAGTACCAGGGTAGGAAAACTGAGACATATTTGAACACATCTCCCGTTCACACGGTTGATCATACTCTGGGTTCCACATGCATGTTTTAGCTGAAGGAAGAATACCTTAAACCTGGAGAGTTGAGACCCGTGTAATGGGTACCATGCAATATGACTTCAAAGGGTCTTCGTTTGCTCACCGAACCTCTCCAATCCTATCACTGCTGCGTTTATGCCCCTGTACACTCGCTTGATTCTCTTATGGAGACATAGCAATCCATAGGTTTTAAGATACTTACTAGTCAGGTACATTCTTAGGCGTTGAATATGGGGTGTTGAGTCCATTTCGTTGAGCAAGGAGTAGCTCTTGTCTATTCCATATTTGGCTTAAGGAACTTTATCTGTGTTCATTTCAATCTCTGTTTTTATGCAGCACCCCAACTCACCTTTCCCCTTAAGCAAGCATAAGTTGGTTTTCTAAATTTGAGACCCTGTTCTGTTTTGGAATTCAGTTCCTGTGTAGCCAAGTTTACATTCCGTGTATTACTGATATCTTATGATGTTTCTTTTTCTGTGTGACTTATTTCAGTTAGAATCATCGTACCTGAATCCACTCATTGTGATGCTAAGGGCCTGATGACATAGATTTCATTGCTGAGTGATACTGCATTGTACGTAAGTACCACAAGTTCTTTATCCATTTTTCACTTTCTGTGATATTGAACTTGTACGGTAAATGAGGTTCTTGTAAACAGAGGCGTCCCAAACTTTGGGGTGGCTGTGTCTTTTTGATTTTAATTTCCCTAAGCTATAGGACCATAAGTGGAAGTGCCCTGGGCTCTGTTGCTTTGTTTCTTAGATGTTTCAGGAAACACCATACACTTCTCCCGAGTGTCTGTTGGCAATTTACATCCCGCCCATCAGCATAACAAGGCTCCCAGTTCTCCATGGCCTGTCCTGCCTTTCTGGATTTTACACTTTTTTCAGATGGCCCTTTTGACCGGGGGGAAGTGAGACTTCATTGTAGTGCAGATTTCCTTTGCAAGCTTGCTTGGTTGGCCAAAAAGGGCGTATGCGTTTTTTCCTGAATATATTCAGGAAAAAACGCATACGCCCTTTTTGGCCAAGTGCATCATTGTGGACGTTCTGCCTCTTTTCCTATGCTTTCAATGCAATTCCAGTCTACCTCCTGAAATCAGTTTCCTGCAATTCTGCCCCGCTTTCAAGTCCTCTTGGCAGCCTTACTTCAGTATATTTTTGGATGATAGCTGTCATTTATAACTCTGCAGGTTTGTGAATTACAGTGCCCCTGAGCTCCTTTCTTCAACTCGCTTTCTTGTGAGCTGGCCGCAACACCGCAGGATGGCTTCAGGCCCTAATCTGGTTCCGGCACGGCACGCTGAGCCTTTGGTTATTTCCTCTTCCTGGTGGGAAATGAGAGTTAAATTTGCCCGTCCAGACACCTCCAGCTAGTCTCTCATTGGTTCTCCCTATTCCTGTTCATCTTCCGCAGAAATTGCAAACTGGGCCAAACAGGAGGTTAAAGGGACTGACTCTCCAAGTGGGGAGAATGTTAGTAAAGCGTCTGGAATGTTGCACCCGAGTACCAGGGGAGGAAAACTGAGACATATTTGAACACGTCTCCCGTTCTCACGGTTGATCATACTCTTGGTTACACATGCATGTTTTAGCTGAAGGAAGCATACCTTAAACCTGGAGAGTTGAGACCCGTGGAATGGGTACCATGCAATATGACTTCAAAGGGTCTTCATTTGCTCACCGAACCTCTCCAATCCTATCACTGCTGCGTTTATGCCCCTGTACACACGCTTGATTCTCTTATGGAGACATAGCAATCCATAGGTTTCAAGATACTTACTAGTCAGGTACATTCTTAGGCGTTTAATATGGGGTGTTGAGTCCATTTCGTTGAGCAAGGAGTAGCTCTTGTCTATTCCATATTTGGCTTAAGGAAATTTATCTGTGCTCATTTCAATCTCTGGTTTTATGCAGCACCCCAACTCACCTTTCCCCTTAAGCAAGCAGAAGTTGGTTTTCTAAATATGAGACCCTGTTCTGTTTTGGAATTCAGTTACTGTGTAGCCAAGTTTACATTCCGTGTATTACTGATATCTTATGATGTTTCTTTTTCTGTGTGACTTATTTCAGTTAGAATCATCGTACCTGAATCCACTCATTATGCTGCTACGGGCCTGATGACATAGATTTCATTGCTGAGTGATACTGCATTGTACGTAAGTACCACAAGTTCTTTATCCATTTTTCACTTTCTGTGATATTGAACTTGTACGGTAAATGAGGTTCTTGTAAACAGAGGCGTCCCAAACTTTGGGGTGGCTGTGTCTTTTTGATTTTAATTTCCCTAAGCTATAGGACCATAAGTGGAAGTGCCCTAGGCTCTGTTGCTTTGTTTTTTAGATGTTTCAGGAAACACCATACACTTCTCCCCAGTGTCTGTTGGCAATTTACATCCCACCCATCAGCATAACAAGGATCCCAGTTCTCCATGGCCTGTCCTGCCTTTCTGGATTTTACACTTTTTTCAGATGGCCCTTTTGACCGGGGGGAAGTGAGACTTCATTGTAGTGCAGATTTCGTTTGCAAGCTTGCTTGCTTGGCCAAAAAGGGCGTATGCGTTTTTTCCTGAATATATTCAGGAAAAAACGCATACGCCCTTTTTGGCCAAGTGCATCATTGTGGACGTTCTGCCTCTTTTCCTATGCTTTCAATGCAATTCCAGTCTACCTCCTGAAATCGGTTTCCTGCAATTCTGCCCCGCTTTCAAGTCCTCTTGGCAGCCTTACTTCAGTATATTTTTGGACGATAGCTGTCATTTATAACTCTGCAGGTTTGTGAATTACAGTGCCCCTGAGCTCCTTTCTTCAACTCGCTTTCTTGTGAGCTGGCCGCAACCCCGCAGGATGGCTTCAGGCCCTAATCTTGTTCCGGCACGGCACGCTGAGCCTTTGGTTATTTCCTCTTCCTGGTGGGAAATGAGAGTTAAATTTGCCCGTCCAGACACCTCCAGCTAGTCTCTCATTGGTTCTCCCTATTCCTGTTCATCTTCCGCAGAAATTGCAAACTGGACCAAACAGGAGGTTAAAGGCGCTGACTATCCAAGTGGGGAGAGTGTTATTAAAGCGTCTGGAATGTTGCACCCGAGTACCAGGGTAGGAAAACTGAGACATATTTGAACACATCTCCCGTTCACACGGTTGATCATACTCTGGGTTCCACATGCATGTTTTAGCTGAAGGAAGAATACCTTAAACCTGGAGAGTTGAGACCCGTGTAATGGGTACCATGCAATATGACTTCAAAGGGTCTTCGTTTGCTCACCGAACCTCTCCAATCCTATCACTGCTGCGTTTATGCCCCTGTACACATGCTTGATTCTCTTATGGAGACATAGCAATCCATAGGTTTTAAGATACTTACTAGTCAGGTACATTCTTAGGCGTTGAATATGGGGTGTTGAGTCCATTTCGTTGAGCAAGGAGTAGCTCTTGTCTATTCCATATTTGGCTTAAGGAACTTTATCTGTGCTCATTTCAATCTCTGGTTTTATGCAGCACCCCAACTCACCTTTCCCCTTAAGCAAGCAGAAGTTGGTTTTCTAAATTTGAGACCCTGTTCTGTTCTGTAATTCAGTTCCTGTGTAGCCAAGTTTACATTCCGTGTATTACTGATATCTTATGATGTTTCTTTTTCTGTGTGACTTATTTCAGTTAGAATCATCATACCTGAATCCACTCATTGTGCTGCTAAGGGCCTGATGACATAGATTTCATTGCTGAGTGATATTGCTTTGTAAGTAAATACCACAACTTCTTTATCCATTTTTCACTTTCTGCGATGTTGAACTTGTACTGTAAACGAGGTTCTTGTAAACAGAGGCGTCCCAAACTTTGGGGTGGCTGTGTCTTTTTGATTTTAATTTCCCTAAGCTATAGGACCATAAGTGGAAGTGCCCTAGGCTCTGTTGCTTTGTTTTTTAGATGTTTCAGGAAACACCATACACTTCTCCAGAGTGGCTGTTGGCAATTTACATCCCGCCCATCAGCATAAGAAGGCTCCCAGTTCTCCATGGCCTGTCCTGCCTTTCTGGATTTTACACTTTTTTCAGATGGCCCTTTTGACCGGGGGGAAGTGAGACTTCATTGTAGTGCAGATTTCCTTTGCAAGCTTGCTTGGTTGGCCAAAAAGGGCGTATGCGTTTTTTCCTGAATATATTCAGGAAAAAACGCATACGCCCTTTTTGGCCAAGTGCATCATTGTGGACGTTCTGCCTCTTTTCCTATGCTTTCAATGCAATTCCAGTCTACCTCCTGAAATCAGTTTCCTGCAATTCTGCCCCGTTTTAAGTCCTCTTGGCAGCCTTACTTCAGTATATTTTTGGACGATAGCTGTCATTTATAACTCTGCAGGTTTGTGAATTACAGTGCCCCTGAGCTCCTTTCTTCAACTCGCTTTCTTTTGAGCTGGCCGCAACACCGCAGGATGGCTTCAGGCCCTAATCTGGTTCCGGCACGGCACGCTGAGCCTTTGGTTATTTCCTCTTCCTGGTGGGAAATGAGAGTTAAATTTGCCCGTCCAGACACCTCCAGCTAGTCTCTCATTGGTTCTCGCTATTCCTGTTCATCTTCCGCAGAAATTGCAAACTGGGCCAAACAGGAGGTTAAAGGGACTGACTCTCCAAGTGGGGAGAATGTTAGTAAAGCGTCTGGAATGTTGCACCCGAGTACCAGGGGAGGAAAACTGAGACATATTTGAACACGTCTCCCGTTCACACGGTTGATCATACTCTGGGTTACACATGCATGTTTTAGCTGAAGGAAGAATACCTTAAACCTGGAGAGTTGAGACCCGTGGAATGGGTACCATGCAATTTGACTTCAAAGGGTCTTCATTTGCTCACCAAACCTCTCCAATCCTATCACTGCTGCGTTTATGCCCCTGTACACATGCTTGATTCCCTTTCGGAGACATAGCAATCCATAGGTTTTAAGATACTTACTAGTCAGGTACATTCTTAGGCGTTTAATATGAGGTTTTGAGTCCATATCGTTGAGCAAGGAGTAGCTCTTTTCTATTCCATATTTGGCTAAAGGAACTTTATCTGTGCTCATTTCAATCTCTGGTTTTATGCAGCACCCCAACTCACATTTCCCCTTAAGCAAGCATAAGTTGGTTTTCTAAATTTGAGACACTGCTCTGTTTTGGAATTCAGTTCCTGTGTAGCCAAGTTTACATTCCGTGTATTAGTGATATCTTATGATGTTTCTTTTTCTGTGTGACTTATTTCAGTTAGAATCATCATACCTGAATCCACTCATTATGCTGCTACGGGCCTGATGACATAGATTTCATTGCTGAGTGATACTGCATTGTACGTAAGTACCACAAGTTCTTTATCCATTTTTCACTTTCTGTGATATTGAACTTGTACGGTAAATGAGGTTCTTGTAAACAGAGGCGTCCCAAACTTTGGGGTGGCTGTGTCTTTTTGATTTTAATTTCCCTAAGCTATAGGACCATAAGTGGAAGTGCCCTAGGCTCTGTTGCTTTGTTTCTTAGATGTTTCAGGAAACACCATACACTTCTCCCCAGTGTCTGTTGGCAATTTACATCCCACCCATCAGCATAACAAGGATCCCAGTTCTCCATGGCCTGTCCTGCCTTTCTGGATTTTACACTTTTTTCAGATGGCCCTTTTGACCGGGGGGAAGTGAGACTTCATTGTAGTGCAGATTTCGTTTGCAAGCTTGCTTGCTTGGCCAAAAAGGGCGTATGCGTTTTTTCCTGAATATATTCAGGAAAAAACGCATACGCCCTTTTTGGCCAAGTGCATCATTGTGGACGTTCTGCCTCTTTTCCTATGCTTTCAAAGCAATTCCAGTCTACCTCCTGAAATCGGTTTCCTGCAATTCTGCCCCGCTTTCAAGTCCTCTTGGCAGCCTTACTTCAGTATATTTTTGGACGATAGCTGTCATTTATAACTCTGCAGGTTTGTGAATTACAGTGCCCCTGAGCTCCTTTCTTCAACTCGCTTTCTTGTGAGCTGGCCGCAACCCCGCAGGATGGCTTCAGGCCCTAATCTTGTTCCGGCACGGCACGCTGAGCCTTTGGTTATTTCCTCTTCCTGGTGGGAAATGAGAGTTAAATTTGCCCGTCCAGACACCTCCAGCTAGTCTCTCATTGGTTCTCCCTATTCCTGTTCATCTTCCGCAGAAATTGCAAACTGGGCCAAACAGGAGGTTAAAGGGACTGACTCTCCAAGTCGGGAGAGTGTTAGTAAAGCGTCTGGAATGTTGCACCCGAGTACCAGGGTACGAAAACTGAGACATATTTGAACACGTCTCCCGATCACATGGTTGATCATACTCTAGGTTCCACATGCATGTTTTAGGTGAAGGAAGCATACCTTAAACCTGGAGAGTTGAGACCCGTGGAATGGGTACCATGCAATATGACTTCAAAGGGTCTTCATTTGCTCACCGAACCTCTCCAATCCTATCACTGCTGCGTTTATGCCCCTGTACACACGCTTGATTCTCTTATGGAGACATAGCAATCCATAGGTTTTAAGATACTTACTAGTCAGGTACATTCTTAGGCGTTTAATATGGGGTGTTGAGTCCATTTCGTTGAGCAAGGAGTAGCTCTTGTCTATTCCATATTTGGCTTAAGGAACTTTATCTGTGCTCATTTCAATCTCTGGTTTTATGCAGCACCCCAACTCACCTTTCCCCTTAAGCAAGCATAAGTTGGTTTTCTAAATATGAGACCCTGTTCTGTTTTGGAATTCAGTTCCTGTGTAGCCAAGTTTACATTCCGTGTATTAGTGATATCTTATGATGTTTCTTTTTCTGTGTGACTTATTTCAGTTAGAATCATCGTACCTGAATCCACTCATTATGCTGCTACGGGCCTGATGACATAGATTTCATTGCTGAGTGATACTGCATTGTACGTAAGTACCACAAGTTCCTTATCCATTTTTCACTTTCTGTGATATTGAACTTGTACGGTAAATGAGGTTCTTGTAAACAGAGGCGTCCCAAACTTTGGGGTGGCTGTGTCTTTTTGATTTTAATTTCCCTAAGCTATAGGACCATAAGTGGAAGTGCACTAGGCTCTGTTGCTTTGTTTTTTAGATGTTTCAGGAAACACCATACACTTCTCCCCAGTGTCTGTTGGCAATTTACATCCCACCCATCAGCATAACAAGGATCCCAGTTCTCCATGGCCTGTCCTGCCTTTCTGGATTTTACACTTTTTTCAGATGGCCCTTTTGACCGGGGGGAAGTGAGACTTCATTGTAGTGCAGATTTCGTTTGCAAGCTTGCTTGCTTGGCCAAAAAGGGCGTATGCGTTTTTTCCTGAATATATTCAGGAAAAAACACATACGCCCTTTTTGGCCAAGTGCATCATTGTGGACGTTCTGCCTCTTTTCCTATGCTTTCAATGCAATTCCAGTCTACCTCCTGAAATCGGTTTCCTGCAATTCTGCCCCGCTTTCAAGTCCTCTTGGCACCCTTACTTCAGTATATTTTTGGACGATAGCTGTCATTTATAACTCTGCAGGTCTGTGAATTACAGTGCCCCTGAGCTCCTTTCTTCAACTCGCTTTCTTGTGAGCTGGCCGCAACCCCGCAGGATGGCTTCAGGCCCTAATCTTGTTCCGGCACGGCATGCTGAGCCTTTGGTTATTTCCTCTTCCTGGTGGGAAATGAGAGTTAAATTTGCCCGTCCAGACACCTCCAGCTAGTCTCTCATTGGTTCTCCCTATTCCTGTTCATCTTCCGCAGAAATTGCAAACTGGACCAAACAGGAGGTTAAAGGCGCTGACTATCCAAGTGGGGAGAGTGTTATTAAAGCGTCTGGAATGTTGCACCCGAGTACCAGGGTAGGAAAACTGAGACATATTTGAACACATCTCCCGTTCACACGGTTGATCATACTCTGGGTTCCACATGCATGTTTTAGCTGAAGGAAGAATACCTTAAACCTGGAGAGTTGAGACCCGTGTAATGGGTACCATGCAATATGACTTCAAAGGGTCTTCGTTTGCTCACCGAACCTCTCCAATCCTATCACTGCTGCGTTTATGCCCCTGTACACACGCTTGATTCTCTTATGGAGACATAGCAATCCATAGGTTTTAAGATACTTACTAGTCAGGTACATTCTTAGGCGTTGAATATGGGGTGTTGAGTCCATTTCGTTGAGCAAGGAGTAGCTCTTGTCTATTCCATATTTGGCTTAAGGAACTTTATCTGTGCTCATTTCAATCTCTGGTTTTATGCAGCACCCCAACTCACCTTTCCCCTTAAGCAAGCAGAAGTTGGTTTTCTAAATTTGAGACCCTGTTCTGTTCTGTAATTCAGTTCCTGTGTAGCCAAGTTTACATTCCGTGTATTACTGATATCTTATGATGTTTCTTTTTCTGTGTGACTTATTTCAGTTAGAATCATCATACCTGAATCCACTCATTGTGCTGCTAAGGGCCTGATGACATAGATTTCATTGCTGAGTGATATTGCTTTGTAAGTAAATACCACAACTTCTTTATCCATTTTTCACTTTCTGCGATGTTGAACTTGTACTGTAAACGAGGTTCTTGTAAACAGAGGCGTCCCAAACTTTGGGGTGGCTGTGTCTTTTTGATTTTAATTTCCCTAAGCTATAGGACCATAAGTGGAAGTGCCCTAGGCTCTGTTGCTTTGTTTTTTAGATGTTTCAGGAAACACCATACACTTCTCCCGAGTGTCTGTTGGCAATTTACATCCCGCCCATCAGCATAACAAGGCTCCCAGTTCTCCATGGCCTGTCCTGCCTTTCTGGATTTTACACTTTTTTCAGATGGCCCTTTTGACCGGGGGGAAGTGAGACTTCATTGTAGTGCAGATTTCCTTTGCAAGCTTGCTTGGTTGGCCAAAAAGGGCGTATGCGTTTTTTCCTGAATATATTCAGGAAAAAACGCATACGCCCTTTTTGGCCAAGTGCATCATTGTGGACGTTCTGCCTCTTTTCCTATGCTTTCAATGCAATTCCAGTCTACCTCCTGAAATCAGTTTCCTGCAATTCTGCCCCGTTTTAAGTCCTCTTGGCAGCCTTACTTCAGTATATTTTTGGACGATAGCTGTCATTTATAACTCTGCAGGTTTCTGAATTACAGTGCCCCTGAGCTCCTTTCTCAAACTCGCTTTCTTGTGAGCTGGCCGCAACCCCGCAGGATGGCTTCAGGCCCTAATCTGGTTCCGGCACGGCACGCTGAGCCTTTGGTTATTTCCTCTTCCTGGTGGGAAATGAGAGTTAAATTTGCCCGTCCAGACACCTCCAGCTAGTCTCTCATTGGTTCTCCCTATTCCTGTTCATCTTCCGCAGAAATTGCAAACTGGACCAAACAGGAGGTTAAAGGCGCTGACTCTCCAAGTGGGGAGAGTGTTAGTAAAGCGTCTGGAATGTTGCACCCGAGTTCCAGTGTACGAAAACTGAGACATATTTGAACACGTCTCCCGTTCACACGGTTGATCATACTCTGGGTTCCACATGCATGTTTTAGCTGAAGGAAGAATACCTTAAACCTGGAGAGTTGAGACCCGTGGAATGGGTACCATGCAATATGACTTCAAAGGGTCTTCATTTGCTTACCGAACCTCTCCAATCCTATCACTGCTGCGTTTATGCCCCTGTACACACGCTTGATTCTCTTTCGGAGACATAGCAATCCATAGGTTTTAAGATACTTACTAGTCAAGTACATTCTTAGGCGTTGAATATGGGGTGTTGAGTCCATTTCGTTGAGCAAGGAGTAGCTCTTGTCTATTCCACATTTGGCTTAAGGAACTTTATCTGTGCTCATTTCCATCTCTGGTTTTATGCAGCACCCCAACTCACCTTTCCCCTTAAGCAAGCATAAGTTGGTTTTCTAAATTTGAGACCCTGTTCTATTCTGTAATTCAGTTCCTGTGTAGCCAAGTTTACATTCCGTGTATTACTGATATCTTATGATGTTTCTTTTTCTGTGTGACTTATTTCAGTTAGTATCATCATACCTGAATCCACTCATTGTGCTGCTAAGGGCCTGATGACATAGATTTCATTGCTGAGTGATATTGCTTTGTAAGTAAATACCACAACTTCTTTATCCATTTTTCACTTTCTGCGATGTTGAACTTGTACTGTAAACGAGGTTCTTGTAAACACAGGCGTCCCAAACTTTGGGGTGGCTGTGTCGTTTTGATTTTAATTTCCCTATTCTATAGGACCATATGTGGAAGTGCCCTAGGCTCTGTTGCTTTGTTTTTTAGATGTTTCAGGAAACACCATACACTTCTCCCGAGTGTCTGTTGGCAATTTACATCCCGCCCATCATCATAACAAGGCTCCCAGTTCTCCATGGCCTGTCCTGCCTTTCTGGATTTTACACTTTTTTCAGATGGCCCTTTTGACCGGGGGGAAGTGAGACTTCATTGTAGTGCAGATTTCCTTTGCAAGTTTGCTTGGTTGGCCAAAGAGTGCGTATGCGTTTTTTCCTGAATATATTCAGGAAAAAACGCATACGCCCTTTTTGGCCAAGTGCATCATTGTGGACGTTCTGCCTCTTTTCCTATGCTTTCAATGCAATTCCAGTCTACCTCCTGAAATCGGTTTCCTGCAATTCTGCCCCGCTTTGAATTCCTCTTGGCAGCCTTACTTCAGTATATTTTTGGACGATAGATGTCATTTATAACTCTGCAGGTTTGTGAATTACAGTGCCCCTGAGCTCCTTTCTTCAACTCGCTTTCTTGTGAGCTGGCCGCAACCCCGCAGGATGGCTTCAGGCCCTAATCTTGTTCCGGCACGGCACGCTGAGCCTTTGGTTATTTCCTCTTCCTGGTGGGAAATGAGAGTTAAATTTGCCCGTCCAGACACCTCCAGATAGTCTCTCATTGGTTCTCCCTATTCCTGTTCATCTTCCGCAGAAATTGCAAACTGGGCCAAACAGGAGGTTAAAGGCGCTGACTCTCCAAGTGGGGAGAGTGTTAGTAAAGCGTCTGGAATGTTGCACCCGAGTACCAGGGGAGGAAAACTGAGACATATTTGAACACGTCTCCCGTTCACACGGTTGATAATACTCTGGGTTCCACATGCATGTTTTAGCTGAAGGAAGAATACCTTAAACATGGGTAGTTGAGACCCGTGGAATGGGTACCATGCAATATGACTTCAAAGGGTCTTCATTTGCTCACCGAACCTCTCCAATCCTATCACTACTGCGTTTATGCCCCTGTACACATGCTTGATTCTCTTTCGGAGACATAGCAATCCATAGGTTTTAAGATACTTACTAGTCAGGTACATTCTTAGGCGTTTAATATGCGGTGTTGAGTCCATTTCGTTGAGCAAGGAGTAGCTCTTGTCTATTCCATATTTGGCTTAAGGAACTTTATCTGTGCTCCTTTCAATCTCTGGTTTTATGCAGCACCCCAACTCACCTTTCCCCTTAAGCAAGCATAAGTTGGTTTTCTAAATTTGAGACCCTGTTCTTTTCTGTAATTCAGTTCCTGTGTAGCCAAGTTTACATTCCGTGTATTACTGATATCTTATGATGTTTCTTTTTCTGTGTGACTTATTTCAGTTAGTATCATCATACCTGAATCCACTCATTGTGCTGCTAAGGGCCTGATGACATAGATTTCATTGCTGAGTGATATTGCTTTGTAAGTAAATACCACAACTTCTTTATCCATTTTTCACTTTCTGCGATGTTGAACTTGTACTGTAAACGAGGTTCTTGTAAACACAGGCGTCCCAAACTTTGGGGTGGCTGTGTCGTTTTGATTTTAATTTCCCTATGCTATAGGACCATATGTGGAAGTGCCCTAGGCTCTGTTGCTTTGTTTTTTAGATGTTTCAGGAAACACCATACACTTCTCCCGAGTGTCTGTTGGCAATTTACATCCCGCCCATCATCATAACAAGGCTCCCAGTTCTCCATGGCCTGTCCTGCCTTTCTGGATTTTACACTTTTTTCAGATGGCCCTTTTGACCGGGGGGAAGTGAGACTTCATTGTAGTGCAGATTTCCTTTGCAAGTTTGCTTGGTTGGCCAAAAAGTGCGTATGCGTTTTTTCCTGAATATATTCAGGAAAAAACGCATATGCCCTTTTTGGCCAAGTGCATCATTGTGGACGTTCTGCCTCTTTTCCTATGCTTTCAATGCAATTCCAGTCTACCTCCTGAAATCGGTTTCCTGCAATTCTGCCCCGCTTTGAATTCCTCTTGGCAGCCTTACTTCAGTATATTTTTGGACGATAGCTGTCATTTATAACTCTGCAGGTTTGTGAATTACAGTGCCCCTGAGCTCCTTTCTTCAACTCGCTTTCTTGTGAGCTGGCCGCAACCCCGCAGGATGGCTTCAGGCCCTAATCTTGTTCCGGCACGGCACGCTGAGCCTTTGGTTATTTCCTCTTCCTGGTGGGAAATGAGAGTTAAATTTGCCCGTCCAGACACCTCCAGCTAGTCTCTCATTGGTTCTCCCTATTCCTGTTCATCTTCCGCAGAAATTGCAAACTGGGCCAAACAGGAGGTTAAAGGCGCTGACTCTCCAAGTGGGGAGAGTGTTGGTAAAGCATCTGGAATGTTGCACCCAAGTACCAGGGGAGGAAAACTGAGACATATTTGAACACGTCTCCCGATCACATGGTTGATCATACTCTGGGTTCCACATGCATGTTTTAGCTGAAGGAAGAATACCTTAAACCTGGGTAGTTGAAACCCGTGGAATGGGTACCATGCAATATGACTTCAAAGGGTCTTCATTTGCTCACCGAACCTCTCCAATCCTATCACTGCTGCGTTTATGCCACTGTACACATGCTTGATTCTCTTTCGGAGACATAGCAATCCATAGGTTTTAAGATACTTACTAGTCAGGTACATTCTTAGGCTTTTAATATGCGGTTTTGAGTCCATTTCGTTAGGCAAGGAGTAGCTCTTGTCTATTCCATATTTGGCTTAAGGAACTTTATCTGTGCTCATTTCAATCTCTGGTTTTATGCAGCACCCCAACTCACCTTTCCCCTTAAGCAAGCATAAGTTGGTTTTCTAAATTTGAGACCCTGCTCTGTTCTGTAATTCAGTTCCTGTGTAGCCAAGTTTACATTCCGTGTATTAGTGATATCTTATGATGTTTCTTTTTCTGTGTGACTTATTTCAGTTAGAATCATCATACCTGAATCCACTCATTGTGCTGCTACGGGCCTGATGACATAGATTTCATTGCTGAGTGATATTGCTTTGTAAGTAAATACCACAACTTCTTTATCCATTTTTAACTTTCTGCGATGTTGAACTTGTACTGTAAACGAGGTTCTTGTAAACAGAGGCGTCCCAAACTTTGGGGTGGCTGTGTCTTTTTGATTTTAATTTCCCTAAGCTATAGGACCATAAGTGGAAGTGCCCTAGGCTCTGTTGCTTTGTTTTTTAAATGTTTCAGGAAACACCATACACTTCTCCCGAGTGTCTGTTGGCAATTTACATCCCGCCCATCAGCATAACAAGGCTCCCAGTTCTCCATGGCCTGTCCTGCCTTTCTGGATTTTACACTTTTTTCAGATGGCCCTTTTGACCGGGGGGAAGTGAGACTTCATTGTAGTGCAGATTTCCTTTGCAAGCTTGCTTGGTTGGCCAAAAAGGGCGTATGCGTTTTTTCCTGTATATATTCAGGAAAAAACGCATACGCCCTTTTTGGCCAAGTGCATCATTGTGGACGTTCTGTCTCTTTTCCTATGCTTTCAATGCAATTCCAGTCTACCTCCTGAAATCGGTTTCCTGCAATTCTGCCCCGCTTTCAAGTCCTCTTGGCAGCCTTACTTCAGTATATTTTTGGACGATAGCTGTCATTTATAACTCTGCAGGTTTGTGAATTACAGTGCCCCTGAGCTCCTTTCTTCAACTCGCTTTCTTTTGAGCTGGCCGCAACACCGCAGGATGGCTTCAGGCCCTAATCTGGTTCCGGCACGGCACGCTGAGCCTTTGGTTAATTCCTCTTCCTGGTGGGAAATGAGAGTTAAATTTGCCCGTCCAGACACCTCCAGCTAGTCTCTCATTGGTTCTCCCTATTCCTGTTCATCTTCCGCAGAAATTGCAAACTGGGCCAAACAGGAGGTTAAAGGGACTGACTCTCCCAGTCGGGAGAGTGTTAGTAAAGCATCTGGAATGTTGCACCCGAGTACCAGGGTACGAAAACTGAGACATATTTGAACACGTCTGCCGTTCACACGGTTGATCATACTCTGGGTTCCACATGCATGTTTTAGCTGAAGGAAGAATACCTTAAACCTGGAGAGTTGAGACCCGTGTAATGCGTACCATGCAATATGACTTCAAAGGGTCTTCATTTGCTCACCGAACCTCTCCAATCCTATCACTGCTGCGTTTATGCCCCTGTACACACGCTTGATTCTCTTTCGGAGACATAGCAATCCATAGGTTTTAAGATACTTACTAGTCAGGTACATTCTTAGGCGTTTAATATGGGATGTTGAGTCCATTTCGTTGAGCAAGGAGTAGCTCTTGTCTATTCCATATTTGGCTTAAGGAACTTTATCTGTGCTCATTTCAATCTCTGGTTTTATGCAGCACCCCAACTCACCTTTCCCCTTAAGCAAGCATAAGTTGGTTTTCTAAATTTGAGACCCTGTTCTGTTTTGGAATTCAGTTCCTGTGTAGCCAAGTTTACATTCCGTGTATTACTGATATCTTATGATGTTTCTTTTTCTGTGTGACTTATTTCAGTTAGAATCATCGTACCTGAATCCACTCATTATGCTGCTACGGGCCTGATGACATAGATTTCATTGCTGAGTGATACTGCATTGTACGTAAGTAACACAAGTTCTTTATCCATTTTTCACTTTCTGTGATATTGAACTTGTACGGTAAATGAGGTTCTTGTAAACAGAGGCGTCCCAAACTTTGGGGTGGCTGTGTCTTTTTGATTTAAATTTCCCTAAGCTATAGGACCATAAGTGGAAGTGCCCTAGGCTCTGTTGCTTTGTTTCTTAGATGTTTCAGGAAACACCATACACTTCTCCCGAGTGTCTGTTGGCAATTTACATCCCACCCATCAGCATAACAAGGCTCCCAGTTCTCCATGGCCTGTCCTGCCTTTCTGGATTTTACACTTTTTTCAGATGGCCCTTTTGACCGGGGGGAAGTGAGACTTCATTGTAGTGCAGATTTCGTTTGCAAGCTTGCTTGCTTGGCCAAAAAGGGCGTATGCGTTTTTTCCTGAATATATTCAGGAAAAAACGCATACGCCCTTTTTGGCCAAGTGCATCATTGTGGACGTTCTGCCTCTTTTCCTATGCTTTCAATGCAATTCCAGTCTACCTCCTGAAATCGGTTTCCTGCAATTCTGCCCCGCTTTCAAGTCCTCTTGGCAGCCTTACTTCAGTATATTTTTGGACGATAGCTGTCATTTATAACTCTGCAGGTCTGTGAATTACAGTGCCCCTGAGCTCCTTTCTTCAACTCGCTTTCTTGTGAGCTGGCCGCAACCTCGCAGGATGGCTTCAGGCCCTAATCTTGTTCCGGCACGGCACGCTGAGCCTTTGGTTATTTCCTCTTCCTGGTGGGAAATGAGAGTTAAATTTGCCCGTCCAGACACCTCCAGCTAGTCTCTCATTGGTTCTCCCTATTCCTGTTCATCTTCCGCAGAAATTGCAAACTGGACCAAACAGGAGGTTAAAGGCGCTGACTCTCCAAGTGGGGAGAGTGTTATTAAAGCGTCTGGAATGTTGCACCCGAGTACCAGGGTAGGAAAACTGAGACATATTTGAACACATCTCCCGTTCACACGGTTGATCATACTCTGGGTTCCACATGCATGTTTTAGCTGAAGGAAGAATACCTTAAACCTGGAGAGTTGAGACCCGTGTAATGGGTACCATGCAATATGACTTCAAAGGGTCTTCGTTTGCTCACCGAACCTCTCCAATCCTATCACTGCTGCGTTTATGCCCCTGTACACTCGCTTGTTTCTCTTATGGAGACATAGCAATCCATAGGTTTTAAGATACTTACTAGTCAGTTACATTCTTAGGCGTTGAATATGGGGTGTTGAGTCCATTTCGTTGAGCAAGGAGTAGCTCTTGCTATTCCATATTTGGCTTAAGGAACTTTATCTGTGTTCATTTCAATCTCTGTTTTTATGCAGCACCCCAACTCACCTTTCCCCTTAAGCAAGCATAAGTTGGTTTTCTAAATTTGAGACCCTGTTCTGTTCTGTAATTCAGTTCCTGTGTAGCCAAGTTTACATTCCGTGTATTACTGATATCTTATGATGTTTCTTTTTCTGTGTGACTTATTTCAGTTAGAATCATCATACCTGAATCCACTCATTGTGCTGCTAAGGGCCTGATGACATAGATTTCATTGCTGAGTGATATTGCTTTGTAAGTAAATACCACAACTTCTTTATCCATTTTTCACTTTCTGCGATGTTGAACTTGTACTGTAAACGAGGTTCTTGTAAACAGAGGCGTCCCAAACTTTGGGGTGGCTGTGTCTTTTTGATTTTAATTTCCCTAAGCTATAGGACCATAAGTGGAAGTGCCCTAGGCTCTGTTGCTTTGTTTTTTAGATGTTTCAGGAAACACCATACACTTCTCCCGAGTGTCTGTTGGCAATTTACATCCCGCCCATCAGCATAACAAGGCTCCCAGTTCTCCATGGCCTGTCCTGCCTTTCTGGATTTTACACTTTTTTCAGATGGCCCTTTTGACCGGGGGGAAGTGAGACTTCATTGTAGTGCAGATTTCCTTTGCAAGCTTGCTTGGTTGGCCAAAAAGGGCGTATGCGTTTTTTCCTGAATATATTCAGGAAAAAACGCATACGCCCTTTTTGGCCAAGTGCATCATTGTGGACGTTCTGCCTCTTTTCCTATGCTTTCAATGCAATTCCAGTCTACCTCCTGAAATCAGTTTCCTGCAATTCTGTCCCGTTTTAAGTCCTCTTGGCAGCCTTACTTCAGTATATTTTTGGACGATAGCTGTCATTTATAACTCTGCAGGTTTGTGAATTACAGTGCCCCTGAGCTCCTTTCTCAAACTCGCTTTCTTGTGAGCTGGCCGCAACCCCGCAGGATGGCTTCAGGCCCTAATCTGGTTCCGGCACGGCACGCTGAGCCTTTGGTTATTTCCTCTTCCTGGTGGGAAATGAGAGTTAAATTTGCCCGTCCAGACACCTCCAGCTAGTCTCTCATTGGTTCTCCCTATTCCTGTTCATCTTCCGCAGAAATTGCAAACTGGGCCAAACAGGAGGTTAAAGGCGCTGACTCTCCAAGTGGGGAGAGTGTTGGTAAAGCATCTGGAATGTTGCACCCAAGTACCAGGGGAGGAAAACTGAGACATATTTGAACACGTCTCCCGATCACATGGTTGATCATACTCTGGGTTCCACATGCATGTTTTAGCTGAAGGAAGAATACCTTAAACCTGGGTAGTTGAAACCCGTGGAATGGGTACCATGCAATATGACTTCAAAGGGTCTTCATTTGCTCACCGAACCTCTCCAATCCTATCACTGCTGCGTTTATGCCACTGTACACATGCTTGATTCTCTTTCGGAGACATAGCAATCCATAGGTTTTAAGATACTTACTAGTCAGGTACATTCTTAGGCTTTTAATATGCGGTTTTGAGTCCATTTCGTTAGGCAAGGAGTAGCTCTTGTCTATTCCATATTTGGCTTAAGGAACTTTATCTGTGCTCATTTCAATCTCTGGTTTTATGCAGCACCCCAACTCACCTTTCCCCTTAAGCAAGCATAAGTTGGTTTTCTAAATTTGAGACCCTGCTCTGTTCTGTAATTCAGTTCCTGTGTAGCCAAGTTTACATTCCGTGTATTAGTGATATCTTATGATGTTTCTTTTTCTGTGTGACTTATTTCAGTTAGAATCATCATACCTGAATCCACTCATTGTGCTGCTACGGGCCTGATGACATAGATTTCATTGCTGAGTGATATTGCTTTGTAAGTAAATACCACAACTTCTTTATCCATTTTTAACTTTCTGCGATGTTGAACTTGTACTGTAAACGAGGTTCTTGTAAACAGAGGCGTCCCAAACTTTGGGGTGGCTGTGTCTTTTTGATTTTAATTTCCCTAAGCTATAGGACCATAAGTGGAAGTGCCCTAGGCTCTGTTGCTTTGTTTTTTAAATGTTTCAGGAAACACCATACACTTCTCCCGAGTGTCTGTTGGCAATTTACATCCCGCCCATCAGCATAACAAGGCTCCCAGTTCTCCATGGCCTGTCCTGCCTTTCTGGATTTTACACTTTTTTCAGATGGCCCTTTTGACCGGGGGGAAGTGAGACTTCATTGTAGTGCAGATTTCCTTTGCAAGCTTGCTTGGTTGGCCAAAAAGGGCGTATGCGTTTTTTCCTGTATATATTCAGGAAAAAACGCATACGCCCTTTTTGGCCAAGTGCATCATTGTGGACGTTCTGTCTCTTTTCCTATGCTTTCAATGCAATTCCAGTCTACCTCCTGAAATCGGTTTCCTGCAATTCTGCCCCGCTTTCAAGTCCTCTTGGCAGCCTTACTTCAGTATATTTTTGGACGATAGCTGTCATTTATAACTCTGCAGGTTTGTGAATTACAGTGCCCCTGAGCTCCTTTCTTCAACTCGCTTTCTTTTGAGCTGGCCGCAACACCGCAGGATGGCTTCAGGCCCTAATCTGGTTCCGGCACGGCACGCTGAGCCTTTGGTTAATTCCTCTTCCTGGTGGGAAATGAGAGTTAAATTTGCCCGTCCAGACACCTCCAGCTAGTCTCTCATTGGTTCTCCCTATTCCTGTTCATCTTCCGCAGAAATTGCAAACTGGGCCAAACAGGAGGTTAAAGGGACTGACTCTCCCAGTCGGGAGAGTGTTAGTAAAGCATCTGGAATGTTGCACCCGAGTACCAGGGTACGAAAACTGAGACATATTTGAACACGTCTGCCGTTCACACGGTTGATCATACTCTGGGTTCCACATGCATGTTTTAGCTGAAGGAAGAATACCTTAAACCTGGAGAGTTGAGACCCGTGTAATGCGTACCATGCAATATGACTTCAAAGGGTCTTCATTTGCTCACCGAACCTCTCCAATCCTATCACTGCTGCGTTTATGCCCCTGTACACACGCTTGATTCTCTTTCGGAGACATAGCAATCCATAGGTTTTAAGATACTTACTAGTCAGGTACATTCTTAGGCGTTTAATATGGGATGTTGAGTCCATTTCGTTGAGCAAGGAGTAGCTCTTGTCTATTCCATATTTGGCTTAAGGAACTTTATCTGTGCTCATTTCAATCTCTGGTTTTATGCAGCACCCCAACTCACCTTTCCCCTTAAGCAAGCATAAGTTGGTTTTCTAAATTTGAGACCCTGTTCTGTTTTGGAATTCAGTTCCTGTGTAGCCAAGTTTACATTCCGTGTATTACTGATATCTTATGATGTTTCTTTTTCTGTGTGACTTATTTCAGTTAGAATCATCGTACCTGAATCCACTCATTATGCTGCTACGGGCCTGATGACATAGATTTCATTGCTGAGTGATACTGCATTGTACGTAAGTACCACAAGTTCTTTATCCATTTTTCACTTTCTGTGATATTGAACTTGTACGGTAAATGAGGTTCTTGTAAACAGAGGCGTCCCAAACTTTGGGGTGGCTGTGTCTTTTTGATTTTAATTTCCCTAAGCTATAGGACCATAAGTGGAAGTGCCCTAGGCTCTGTTGCTTTGTTTCTTAGATGTTTCAGGAAACACCATACACTTCTCCCGAGTGTCTGTTGGCAATTTACATCCCACCCATCAGCATAACAAGGCTCCCAGTTCTCCATGGCCTGTCCTGCCTTTCTGGATTTTACACTTTTTTCAGATGGCCCTTTTGACCGGGGGGAAGTGAGACTTCATTGTAGTGCAGATTTCGTTTGCAAGCTTGCTTGCTTGGCCAAAAAGGGCGTATGCGTTTTTTCCTGAATATATTCAGGAAAAAACGCATACGCCCTTTTTGGCCAAGTGCATCATTGTGGACGTTCTGCCTCTTTTCCTATGCTTTCAATGCAATTCCAGTCTACCTCCTGAAATCGGTTTCCTGCAATTCTGCCCCGCTTTCAAGTCCTCTTGGCAGCCTTACTTCAGTATATTTTTGGACGATAGCTGTCATTTATAACTCTGCAGGTCTGTGAATTACAGTGCCCCTGAGCTCCTTTCTTCAACTCGCTTTCTTGTGAGCTGGCCGCAACCCCGCAGGATGGCTTCAGGCCCTAATCTTGTTCCGGCACGGCACGCTGAGCCTTTGGTTATTTCCTCTTCCTGGTGGGAAATGAGAGTTAAATTTGCCCGTCCAGACACCTCCAGCTAGTCTCTCATTGGTTCTCCCTATTCCTGTTCATCTTCCGCAGAAATTGCAAACTGGACCAAACAGGAGGTTAAAGGCGCTGACTCTCCAAGTGGGGAGAGTGTTATTAAAGCGTCTGGAATGTTGCACCCGAGTACCAGGGTAGGAAAACTGAGACATATTTGAACACATCTCCCATTCACACGGTTGATCATACTCTGGGTTCCACATGCATGTTTTAGCTGAAGGAAGAATACCTTAAACCTGGAGAGTTGAGACCCGTGTAATGGGTACCATGCAATATGACTTCAAAGGGTCTTCGTTTGCTCACCGAACCTCTCCAATCCTATCACTGCTGCGTTTATGCCCCTGTACACTCGCTTGTTTCTCTTATGGAGACATAGCAATCCATAGGTTTTAAGATACTTACTAGTCAGGTACATTCTTAGGCGTTGAATATGGGGTGTTGAGTCCATTTCGTTGAGCAAGGAGTAGCTCTTGCTATTCCATATTTGGCTTAAGGAACCTTATCTGTGTTCATTTCAATCTCTGTTTTTATGCAGCACCCCAACTCACCTTTCCCCTTAAGCAAGCATAAGTTGGTTTTCTAAATTTGAGACCCTGTTCTGTTCTGTAATTCAGTTCCTGTGTAGCCAAGTTTACATTCCGTGTATTACTGATATCTTATGATGTTTCTTTTTCTGTGTGACTTATTTCAGTTAGAATCATCATACCTGAATCCACTCATTGTGCTGCTAAGGGCCTGATGACATAGATTTCATTGCTGAGTGATATTGCTTTGTAAGTAAATACCACAACTTCTTTATCCATTTTTCACTTTCTGCGATGTTGAACTTGTACTGTAAACGAGGTTCTTGTAAACAGAGGCGTCCCAAACTTTGGGGTGGCTGTGTCTTTTTGATTTTAATTTCCCTAAGCTATAGGACCATAAGTGGAAGTGCCCTAGGCTCTGTTGCTTTGTTTTTTAGATGTTTCAGGAAACACCATACACTTCTCCCGAGTGTCTGTTGGCAATTTACATCCCGCCCATCAGCATAACAAGGCTCCCAGTTCTCCATGGCCTGTCCTGCCTTTCTGGATTTTACACTTTTTTCAGATGGCCCTTTTGACCGGGGGGAAGTGAGACTTCATTGTAGTGCAGATTTCCTTTGCAAGCTTGCTTGGTTGGCCAAAAAGGGCGTATGCGTTTTTTCCTGAATATATTCAGGAAAAAACGCATACGCCCTTTTTGGCCAAGTGCATCATTGTGGACGTTCTGCCTCTTTTCCTATGCTTTCAATGCAATTCCAGTCTACCTCCTGAAATCAGTTTCCTGCAATTCTGCCCCCTTTTAAGTCCTCTTGGCAGCCTTACTTCAGTATATTTTTGGACGATAGCTGTCATTTATAACTCTGCAGGTTTGTGAATTACAGTGCCCCTGAGCTCCTTTCTCAAACTCGCTTTCTTGTGAGCTGGCCGCAACCCCGCAGGATGGCTTCAGGCCCTAATCTGGTTCCGGCACGGCACGCTGAGCCTTTGGTTATTTCCTCTTCCTGGTGGGAAATGAGAGTTAAATTTGCCCGTCCAGACACCTCCAGCTAGTCTCTCATTGGTTCTCCCTATTCCTGTTCATCTTCCGCAGAAATTGCAAACTGGACCAAACAGGAGGTTAAAGGCGCTGACTCTCCAAGTGGGGAGAGTGTTAGTAAAGCGTCTGGAATGTTGCACCCGAGTTCCAGTGTACGAAAACTGAGACATATTTGAACACGTCTCCCGTTCACACGGTTGATCATACTCTGGGTTCCACATGCATGTTTTAGCTGAAGGAAGAATACCTTAAACCTGGAGAGTTGAGACCCGTGGAATGGGTACCATGCAATATGACTTCAAAGGGTCTTCATTTGCTTACCGAACCTCTCCAATCCTATCACTGCTGCGTTTATGCCCCTGTACACACGCTTGATTCTCTTTCGGAGACATAGCAATCCATAGGTTTTAAGATACTTACTAGTCAGGTACATTCTTAGGCGTTGAATATGGGGTGTTGAGTCCATTTCGTTGAGCAAGGAGTAGCTCTTGTCTATTCCACATTTGGCTTAAGGAACTTTATCTGTGCTCATTTCCATCTCTGGTTTTATGCAGCACCCCAACTCACCTTTCCCCTTAAGCAAGCATAAGTTGGTTTTCTAAATTTGAGACCCTGTTCTATTCTGTAATTCAGTTCCTGTGTAGCCAAGTTTACATTCCGTGTATTACTGATATCTTATGATGTTTCTTTTTCTGTGTGACTTATTTCAGTTAGTATCATCATACCTGAATCCACTCATTGTGCTGCTAAGGGCCTGATGACATAGATTTCATTGCTGAGTGATATTGCTTTGTAAGTAAATACCACAACTTCTTTATCCATTTTTCACTTTCTGCGATGTTGAACTTGTACTGTAAACGAGGTTCTTGTAAACAGAGGCGTCCCAAACTTTGGGGTGGCTGTGTCTTTTTGATTTTAATTTCCCTAAGCTATAGGACCATATGTGGAAGTGCCCTAGGCTCTGTTGCTTTGTTTTTTAGATGTTTCAGGAAACACCATACACTTCTCCCGAGTGTCTGTTGGCAATTTACATCCCGCCCATCATCATAACAAGGCTCCCAGTTCTCCATGGCCTGTCCTGCCTTTCTGGATTTTACACTTTTTTCAGATGGCCCTTTTGACCGGGGGGAAGTGAGACTTCATTGTAGTGCAGATTTCCTTTGCAAGTTTGCTTGGTTGGCCAAAAAGTGCGTATGCGTTTTTTCCTGAATATATTCAGGAAAAAACGCATACGCCCTTTTTGGCCAAGTGCATCATTGTGGACGTTCTGCCTCTTTTCCTATGCTTTCAATGCAATTCCAGTCTACCTCCTGAAATCGGTTTCCTGCAATTCTGCCGCGCTTTGAAGTCCTCTTGGCAGCCTTACTTCAGGATATTTTTGGATGATAGCTGTCATTTATAACTCTGCAGGTTTGTGAATTACAGTGCCCATGAGCTCCTTTCTTCAACTCGCTTTCTTGTGAGCTGGCCGCAACCCCGCAGGATGGCTTCAGGCCCTAATCTTGTTCCGGCACGGCACGCTGAGCCTTTGGTTATTTCCTCTTCCTGGTGGGAAATGAGAGTTAAATTTGCCCGTCCAGACACCTCCAGATAGTCTCTCATTGGTTCTCCCTATTCCTGTTCATCTTCCGCAGAAATTGCAAACTGGGCCAAACAGGAGGTTAAAGGCGCTGACTCTCCAAGTGGGGAGAGTGTTAGTAAAGCATCTGGAATGTTGCACCCGAGTACCAGGGGAGGAAAACTGAGACATATTTGAACACGTCTCCCGTTCACACGGTTGATAATACTCTGGGTTCCACATGCATGTTTTAGCTGAAGGAAGAATACCTTAAACATGGGTAGTTGAGACCCGTGGAATGGGTACCATGCAATATGACTTCAAAGGGTCTTCATTTGCTCACCGAACCTCTCCAATCCTATCACTACTGCGTTTATGCCCCTGTACACATGCTTGATTCTCTTTCGGAGACATAGCAATCCATAGGTTTTAAGATACTTACTAGTCAGGTACATTCTTAGGCGTTTAATATGCGGTGTTGAGTCCATTTCGTTGAGCAAGGAGTAGCTCTTGTCTATTCCATATTTGGCTTAAGGAACTTTATCTGTGCTCCTTTCAATCTCTGGTTTTATGCAGCACCCCAACTCACCTTTCCCCTTAAGCAAGCATAAGTTGGTTTTCTAAATTTGAGACCCTGTTCTGTTCTGTAATTCAGTTCCTGTGTAGCCAAGTTTACATTCCGTGTATTACTGATATCTTATGATGTTTCTTTTTCTGTGTGACTTATTTCAGTTAGAATCATCATACCTGAATCCACTCATTGTGCTGCTAAGGGCCTGATGACATAGATTTCATTGCTGAGTTATATTGCTTTGTAAGTATATACCAAATCTTCTTTATCAATTTTTCACTTTCTGCGATGTTGAACTTGTACTGTAAACGAGGTTCTTGTAAACACAGCCGTCCCAAACATTGGGGTGGCTGTGTCTTTTTGATTTTAATTTCCCTAAGCTATAGGACCATAAGTGGAGGTGCTCTAGGCTCTGTTGCTTTGTTTTTTAGATGTTTCAGGAAACACCATACACTTCTCCGGAGTGTCTGTTGGCAATTTACATCCCGCCCATCAGCATAATAAGGCTCCCAGTTCTCCATGGCCTGTCCTGCCTTTCTGGATTTTACACTTTGTTCAGATGGCCCTTTTGACCGGGGGGAAGTGAGACTTCATTGTAGTGCAGATTTCCTTTTAAAGCTTGCTTGGTTGGCCAAAAAGGGCGTATGCGTTTTTTCCTGAATATATTCAGGAAAAAACGCATACGCCCTTTTTGGCCAAGTGCATCATTGTGGACGTTCTGCCTCTTTTCCTATGCTTTCAATGCAATTCCAGTCTACCTCCTGAAATCGGTTTCCTGCAATTCTGCCCCGCTTTCAAGTCCTCTTGGCAGCCTTACTTCAGTATATTTTTGGACGATAGCTGTCATTTATAACTCTGCAGGTTTGTGAATTACAGTGCCCCTGAGCTCCTTTCTTCAACTCGCTTTCTTTTGAGCTGGCCGCAACACCGCAGGATGGCTTCAGGCCCTAATCTGGTTCCGGCACGGCACGCTGAGCCTTTGGTTATTTCCTCTTCCTGGTGGGAAATGAGAGTTAAATTTGCCCGTCCAGACACCTCCAGCTAGTCTCTCATTGGTTCTCCCTATTCCTGTTCATCTTCCGCAGAAATTGCAAACTGGGCCAAACAGGAGGTTAAAGGCGTTGACTCTCCAAGTGGGGAGAGTGTTGGTAAAGCATCTGGAATGTTGCACCCAAGTACCAGGGGAGGAAAACTGAGACATATTTGAACACGTCTCCCGATCACATGGTTGATCATACTCTGGGTTCCACATGCATGTTTTAGCTGAAGGAAGAATACCTTAAACCTGGGTAGTTGAAACCCGTGGAATGGGTACCATGCAATATGACTTCAAAGGGTCTTCATTTGCTCACCGAACCTCTCCAATCCTATCACTGCTGCGTTTATGCCACTGTACACATGCTTGATTCTCTTTCGGAGACATAGCAATCCATAGGTTTTAAGATACTTACTAGTCAGGTACATTCTTAGGCTTTTAATATGCGGTTTTGAGTCCATTTCGTTAGGCAAGGAGTAGCTCTTGTCTATTCCATATTTGGCTTAAGGAACTTTATCTGTGCTCATTTCAATCTCTGGTTTCATGCAGCACCCCAACTCACCTTTCCCCTTAAGCAAGCATAAGTTGGTTTTCTAAATTTGAGACCCTGCTCTGTTCTGTAATTCAGTTCCTGTGTAGCCAAGTTTACATTCCGTGTATTAGTGATATCTTATGATGTTTCTTTTTCTGTGTGACTTATTTCAGTTAGAATCATCATACCTGAATCCACTCATTGTGCTGCTACGGGCCTGATGACATAGATTTCATTGCTGAGTGATATTGCTTTGTAAGTAAATACCACAACTTCTTTATCCATTTTTAACTTTCTGCGATGTTGAACTTGTACTGTAAACGAGGTTCTTGTAAACAGAGGCGTCCCAAACTTTGGGGTGGCTGTGTCTTTTTGATTTTAATTTCCCTAAGCTATAGGACCATAAGTGGAAGTGCCCTAGGCTCTGTTGCTTTGTTTTTTAGATGTTTCAGGAAACACCATACACTTCTCCCGAGTGTCTGTTGGCAATTTACATCCCGCCCATCAGCATAACAAGGCTCCCAGTTCTCCATGGCCTGTCCTGCCTTTCTGGATTTTACACTTTTTTCAGATGGCCCTTTTGACCGGGGGGAAGTGAGACTTCATTGTAGTGCAGATTTCCTTTGCAAGCTTGCTTGGTTGGCCAAAAAGGGCGTATGCGTTTTTTCCTGAATATATTCAGGAAAAAACGCATACGCCCTTTTTGGCCAAGTGCATCATTGTGGACGTTCTGTCTCTTTTCCTATGCTTTCAATGCAATTCCAGTCTACCTCCTGAAATCGGTTTCCTGCAATTCTGCCCCGCTTTCAAGTCCTCTTGGCAGCCTTACTTCAGTATATTTTTGGACGATAGCTGTCATTTATAACTCTGCAGGTTTGTGAATTACAGTGCCCCTGAGCTCCTTTCTTCAACTCGATTTCTTTTGAGCTGGCCGCAACACCGCAGGATGGCTTCATGCCCTAATCTGGTTCCGGCACGGCACGCTGAGCCTTTGGTTAATTCCTCTTCCTGGTGGGAAATGAGAGTTAAATTTGCCCGTCCAGACACCTCCAGCTAGTCTCTCATTGGTTCTCCCTATTCCTGTTCATCTTCCGCAGAAATTGCAAACTGGGCCAAACAGGAGGTTAAAGGGACTGACTCTCCCAGTCGGGAGAGTGTTAGTAAAGCATCTGGAATGTTGCACCCGAGTACCAGGGTACGAAAACTGAGACATATTTGAACACGTCTGCCGTTCACACGGTTGATCATACTCTGGGTTCCACATGCATGTTTTAGCTGAAGGAAGAATACCTTAAACCTGGAGAGTTGAGACCCGTGTAATGCGTACCGTGCAATATGACTTCAAAGGGTCTTCATTTGCTCACTGAACCTCTCCAATCCTATCACTGCTGCGTTTATGCCCCTGTACACACGCTTGATTCTCTTTCGGAGACATAGCAATCCATAGGTTTTAAGATACTTACTAGTCAGGTACATTCTTAGGCGTTTAATATGGGATGTTGAGTCCATTTCGTTGAGCAAGGAGTAGCTCTTGTCTATTCCATATTTGGCTTAAGGAACTTTATCTGTGCTCATTTCAATCTCTGGTTTTATGCAGCACCCCAACTCACCTTTCCCCTTAAGCAAGCATAAGTTGGTTTTCTAAATTTGAGACCCTGTTCTGTTTTGGAATTCAGTTCCTGTGTAGCCAAGTTTACATTCCATGTATTACTGATATCTTATGATGTTTCTTTTTCTGTGTGACTTATTTCAGTTAGAATCATCATACCTGAATCCACTCATTATGCTGCTACGGGCCTGATGACATAGATTTCATTGCTGAGTGATACTGCATTGTACGTAAGTACCACAAGTTCTTTATCCATTTTGCTCTTTCTGTGATATTGAACTTGTACTGTAAACGAGGTTTTTGTAAACAGAGGCGTCCCAAACTTTGGGGTGGCTGTGTCTTTTTGATTTTAATTTCCCTGAGCTATAGGACCATAAGTGGAAGTGCCCTAGGCTCTGTTGCTTTGTTTTTTAGATGTTTCAGGAAACACCATACACTTCTCCCGAGTGTCTGTTGGCAATTTACATCCCGCCCATCAGCATAACAAGGCTCCCAGTTCTCCATGGCCTGTCCTGCCTTTCTGGATTTTACACTTTTTTCAGATGGCCCTTTTGACCGGGGGGAAGTGAGACTTCATTGTAGTGCAGATTTCCTTTGCAAGTTTGCTTGGTTGGCCAAAAAGTGCGTATGCGTTTTTTCCTGAATATATTCAGGAAAAAACGCATACGCCCTTTTTGGCCAAGTGCATCATTGTGGACGTTCTGCCTCTTTTCCTATGCTTTCAATGCAATTCCAGTCTACCTCCTGAAATCGGTTTCCTGCAATTCTGCCCCGCTTTCAAGTCCTCTTGGCAGCCTTACTTCAGTATATTTTTGGACGATAGCTGTCATTTATAACTCTGCAGGTTTGTGAATTACAGTGCCCCTGAGCTCCTTTCTTCAACTCGCTTTCTTGTGAGCTGGCCGCAACCCCGCAGGATGGCTTCAGGCCCTAATCTTGTTCCGGCACGGCACGCTGAGCCTTTGGTTATTTCCTCTTCCTGGTGGGAAATGAGAGTTAAATTTGCCCGTCCAGACACCTCCAGCTAGTCTCTCATTGGTTCTCCCTATTCCTGTTCATCTTCCGCAGAAATTGCAAACTGGGCCAAACAGGAGGTTAAAGGGACTGACTCTCCAAGTCGGGAGAGTGTTAGTAAAGCGTCTGGAATGTTGCACCCGAGTACCAGGGTACGAAAACTGAGACATATTTGAATACGTCTCCCGATCACATGGTTGATCATACTCTAGGTTCCACATGCATGTTTTAGCTGAAGGAAGCATACCTTAAACCTGGAGAGTTGAGACCCGTGGAATGGGTACCATGCAATATGACTTCAAAGGGTCTTCATTTGCTCACCGAACCTCTCCAATCCTATCACTGCTGCGTTTATGCCCCTGTACACACGCTTGATTCTCTTATGGAGACATAGCAATCCATAGGTTTTAAGATACTTACTAGTCAGGTACATTCTTAGGCGTTTAATATGGGGTGTTGAGTCCATTTCGTTGAGCAAGGAGTAGCTCTTGTCTATTCCATATTTGGCTTAAGGAACTTTATCTGTGCTCATTTCAATCTCTGGTTTTATGCAGCACCCCAACTCACCTTTCCCCTTAAGCAAGCATAAGTTGGTTTTCTAAATATGAGACCCTGTTCTGTTTTGGAATTCAGTTCCTGTGTAGCCAAGTTTACATTCCGTGTATTACTGATATCTTATGATGTTTCTTTTTCTGTGTGACTTATTTCAGTTAGAATCATCGTACCTGAATCCACTCATTATGCTGCTACGGGCCTGATGACATAGATTTCATTGCTGAGTGATACTGCATTGTACGTAAGTACCACAAGTTCTTTATCCATTTTTCACTTTCTGTGATATTGAACTTGTACGGTAAATGAGGTTCTTGTAAACAGAGGCGTCCCAAACTTTGGGGTGGCTGTGTCTTTTTGATTTTAATTTCCCTAAGCTATAGGACCATAAGTGGAAGTGCCCTAGGCTCTGTTGCTTTGTTTCTTAGATGTTTCAGGAAACACCATACACTTCTCCCGAGTGTCTGTTGGCAATTTACATCCCACCCATCAGCATAACAAGGCTCCCAGTTCTCCATGGCCTGTCCTGCCTTTCTGGATTTTACACTTTTTTCAGATGGCCCTTTTGACCGGGGGGAAGTGAGACTTCATTGTAGTGCAGATTTCGTTTGCAAGCTTGCTTGGTTGGCCAAAAAGGGCGTATGCGTTTTTTCCTGAATATATTCAGGAAAAAACGCATACGCCCTTTTTGGCCAAGTGCATCATTGTGGACGTTCTGCCTCTTTTCCTATGCTTTCAATGCAATTCCAGTCTACCTCCTGAAATCGGTTTCCTGCAATTCTGCCCCGCTTTCAAGTCCTCTTGGCAGCCTTACTTCAGTATATTTTTGGACGATAGCTGTCATTTATAACTCTGCAGGTCTGTGAATTACAGTGCCCCTGAGCTCCTTTCTTCAACTCGCTTTCTTGTGAGCTGGCCACAACCCCGCAGGATGGCTTCAGGCCCTAATCTTGTTCCGGCACGGCACGCTGAGCCTTTGGTTATTTCCTCTTCCTGGTGGGAAATGAGAGTTAAATTTGCCCGTCCAGACACCTCCAGCTAGTCTCTCATTGGTTCTCGCTATTCCTGTTCATCTTCCGCAGAAATTGCAAACTGGGCCAAACAGGAGGTTAAAGGGACTGACTCTCCCAGTCGGGAGAGTGTTAGTAAAGCATCTGGAATGTTGCACCCGAGTACCAGGGTACGAAAACTGAGACATATTTGAACACGTCTGCCGTTCACACGGTTGATCATACTCTGGGTTCCACATGCATGTTTTAGCTGAAGGAAGAATACCTTAAACCTGGAGAGTTGAGACCCGTGTAATGCGTACCATGCAATATGACTTCAAAGGGTCTTCATTTGCTCACCGAACCTCTCCAATCCTATCACTGCTGCGTTTATGCCCCTGTACACACGCTTGATTCTCTTTCGGAGACATAGCAATCCATAGGTTTTAAGATACTTACTAGTCAGGTACATTCTTAGGCGTTTAATATGGGATGTTGAGTCCATTTCGTTGAGCAAGGAGTAGCTCTTGTCTATTCCATATTTGGCTTAAGGAACTTTATCTGTGCTCATTTCAATCTCTGGTTTTATGCAGCACCCCAACTCACCTTTCCCCTTAAGCAAGCATAAGTTGGTTTTCTAAATTTGAGACCCTGTTCTGTTTTGGAATTCAGTTCCTGTGTAGCCAAGTTTACATTCCATGTATTACTGATATCTTATGATGTTTCTTTTTCTGTGTGACTTATTTCAGTTAGAATCATCATACCTGAATCCACTCATTATGCTGCTACGGGCCTGATGACATAGATTTCATTGCTGAGTGATACTGCATTGTACGTAAGTACCACAAGTTCTTTATCCATTTTTCTCTTTCTGTGATATTGAACTTGTACGGTAAACGAGGTTTTTGTAAACAGAGGCGTCCCAAACTTTGGGGTGGCTGTGTCTTTTTGATTTTAATTTCCCTAAGCTATAGGACCATAAGTGCAAGTGCCCTAGGCTCTGTTGCTTTGTTTTTTAGATGTTTCAGGAAACACCATACACTTCTCCCGAATGTCTGTTGGCAATTTACATCCCGCCCATCAGCATAACAAGGCTCCCAGTTCTCCATGGCCTGTCCTGCCTTTCTGGATTTTACACTTTTTTCAGATGGCCCTTTTGACCGGGGGGAAGTGAGACTTCATTGTAGTGCAGATTTCCTTTGCAAGCTTGCTTGGTTGGCCAAAAAGGGCGTATGCGTTTTTTCCTGAATATATTCAGGAAAAAACGCATACGCCCTTTTTGGCCAAGTGCATCATTGTGGACGTTCTGCCTCTTTTCCTATGCTTTCAATGCAATTCCAGTCTACCTCCTGAAATCGGTTTCCTGCAATTCTGCCCCGCTTTCAAGTCCTCTTGGCAGCCTTACTTCAGTATATTTTTGGACGATAGCTGTCATTTATAACTCTGCAGGTTTGTGAATTACAGTGCCCCTGAGCTCCTTTCTTCAACTCGCTTTCTTGTGAGCTGGCCGCAACCCCGCAGGATGGCTTCAGGCCCTAATCTGGTTCCGGCACGGCACGCTGAGCCTTTGGTTATTTCCTCTTCCTGGTGGGAAATGAGAGTTAAATTTGCCCGTCCAGACACCTCCAGCTAGTCTCTCATTGGTTCTCCCTATTCCTGTTCATCTTCCGCAGAAATTGCAAACTGGGCCAAACAGGAGGTTAAAGGGACTGACTCTCCAAGTCGGGAGAGTGTTAGTAAAGCGTCTGGAATGTTGCACCCGAGTACCAGGGTACGAAAACTGAGACATATTTGAACACGTCTCCCGATCACATGGTTGATCATACTCTAGGTTCCACATGCATGTTTTAGCTGAAGGAAGCATACCTTAAACCTGGAGAGTTGAGACCCGTGGAATGGGTACCATGCAATATGACTTCAAAGGGTCTTCGTTTGCTCACCGAACCTCTCCAATCCTATCACTGCTGCGTTTATGCCCCTGTACACTCGCTTGATTCTCTTATGGAGACATAGCAATTCATAGGTTTTAAGATACTTACTAGTCAGGTACATTCTTAGGCGTTGAATATGGGGTGTTGAGTCCATTTCGTTGAGCAAGGAGTAGCTCTTGTCTATTCCATATTTGGCTTAAGGAACTTTATCTGTGTTCATTTCAATCTCTGTTTTTATGCAGCACCCCAACTCACCTTTCCCCTTAAGCAAGCATAAGTTGGTTTTCTAAATTTGAGACCCTGTTCTGTTTTGGAATTCAGTTCCTGTGTAGCCAAGTTTACATTCCGTGTATTACTGATATCTTATGATGTTTCTTTTTCTGTGTGACTTATTTCAGTTAGAATCATCGTACCTGAATCCACTCATTGTGATGCTAAGGGCCTGATGACATAGATTTCATTGCTGAGTGATACTGCATTGTACGTAAGTACCACAAGTTCTTTATCCATTTTTCACTTTCTGTGATATTGAACTTGTACGGTAAATGAGGTTCTTGTAAACAGAGGCGTCCCAAACTTTGGGGTGGCTGTGTCTTTTTGATTTTAATTTCCCTAAGCTATAGGACCATAAGTGCAAGTGCCCTAGGCTCTGTTGCTTTGTTTCTTAGATTTTTCAGGAAACACCATACACTTCTCCCGAGTGTCTGTTGGCAATTTACATCCCGCCCATCAGCATAACAAGGCTCCCAGTTCTCCATGGCCTGTCCTGCCTTTCTGGATTTTACACTTTTTTCAGATGGCCCTTTTGACCGGGGGGAAGTGAGACTTCATTGTAGTGCAGATTTCCTTTGCAAGCTTGCTTGGTTGGCCAAAAAGGGCGTATGCGTTTTTTCCTGAATATATTCAGGAAAAAACGCATACGCCCTTTTTGGCCAAGTGCATCATTGTGGACGTTCTGCCTCTTTTCCTATGCTTTCAATGCAATTCCAGTCTACCTCCTGAAATCAGTTTCCTGCAATTCTGCCCCGCTTTCAAGTCCTCTTGGCAGCCTTACTTCAGTATATTTTTGGACGATAGCTGTCATTTATAACTCTGCAGGTTTGTGAATTACAGTGCCCCTGAGCTCCTTTCTTCAACTCGCTTTCTTGTGAGCTGGCCGCAACACCGCAGGATGGCTTCAGGCCCTAATCTGGTTCCGGCACGGCACGCTGAGCCTTTGGTTATTTCCTCTTCCTGGTGGGAAATGAGAGTTAAATTTGCCCGTCCAGACACCTCCAGCTAGTCTCTCATTGGTTCTCCCTATTCCTGTTCATCTTCCGCAGAAATTGCAAACTGGGCCAAACAGGAGGTTAAAGGGACTGACTCTCCAAGTGGGGAGAATGTTAGTAAAGCGTCTGGAATGTTGCACCCGAGTACCAGGGGAGGAAAACTGAGACATATTTGAACACGTCTCCCGTTCTCACGGTTGATCATACTCTGGGTTACACATGCATGTTTTAGCTGAAGGAAGAATACCTTAAACCTGGAGAGTTGAGACCCGTGGAATGGGTACCATGCAATATGACTTCAAAGGGTCTTCATTTGCTCACCGAACCTCTCCAATCCTATCACTGCTGCGTTTATGCCCTTGTACACACGCTTGATTCTCTTATGGAGACATAGCAATCCATAGGTTTTAAGATACTTACTAGTCAGGTACATTCTTAGGCGTTTAATATGGGGTGTTGAGTCCATTTCGTTGAGCAAGGAGTAGCTCTTCTCTATTCCATATTTGGCTTAAGGAACTTTATCTGTGCTCATTTCAATCTCTGGTTTTATGCAGCACCCCAACTCACCTTTCCCCTTAAGCAAGCATAAGTTGGTTTTCTAAATTTGACACACAGCTCTGTTTTGGAATTCAGTTCCTGTGTAGCCAAGTTTACATTCCGTGTATTAGTGATATCTTATGATGTTTCTTTTTCTGTGTGACTTATTTCAGTTAGAATCATCGTACCTGAATCCACTCATTATGCTGCTACGGGCCTGATGACATAGATTTCATTGCTGAGTGATACTGCATTGTACGTAAGTACCACAAGTTCTTTATCCATTTTTCACTTTCTGTGATATTGAACTTGTACGGTAAATGAGGTTCTTGTAAACAGAGGCGTCCCAAACTTTGGGGTGGCTGTGTCTTTTTGATTTTAATTTCCCTAAGCTATAGGACCATAAGTGGAAATGCCCTGGGCTCTGTTGCTTTGTTTCTTAGATGTTTCAGGAAACACCATACACTTCTCCCCAGTGTCTGTTGGCAATTTACATCCCACCCATCAGCATAAGAAGGCTCCCAGTTCTCCATGGCCTGTCCTGCCTTTCTGGATTTTACACTTTTTTCAGATGGCCCTTTTGACCGGGGGGAAGTGAGACTTCATTGTAGTGTAGATTTCGTTTGCAAGCTTGCTTGCTTGGCCAAAAAGGGCGTATGCGTTTTTTCCTGAATATATTCAGGAAAAAACGCATACGCCCTTTTTGGCCAAGTGCATCATTGTGGACGTTCTGCCTCTTTTCCTATGCTTTCAATGCAATTCCAGTCTACCTCCTGAAATCGGTTTCCTGCAATTCTGCCCCGCTTTCAAGTCCTCTTGGCAGCCTTACTTCAGTATATTTTTGGACGATAGCTGTCATTTATAACTCTGCAGGTTTGTGAATTACAGTGCCCCTGAGCTCCTTTCTTCAACTCGCTTTCTTGTGAGCTGGCCGCAACCCCGCAGGATGGCTTCAGGCACTAATCTGGTTCCGGCACGGCACGCTGAGCCTTTGGTTATTTCCTCTTCCTGGTGGGAAATGAGAGTTAAATTTGCCCGTCCAGACACCTCCAGCTAGTCTCTCATTGGTTCTCCCTATTCCTGTTCATCTTCCGCAGAAATTGCAAACTGGGCCAAACAGGAGGTTAAAGGGACTGACTCTCCAAGTCGGGAGAGTGTTAGGAAAGCGTCTGGAATGTTGCACCCGAGTACCAGGGTACGAAAACTGAGACATATTTGAACACGTCTCCCGATCACATGGTTGATCATACTCTAGGTTCCACATGCATGTTTTAGCTGAAGGAAGCATACCTTAAACCTGGAGAGTTGAGACCCGTGGAATGGGTACCATGCAATATGACTTCAAAGGGTCTTCATTTGCTCACCGAACCTCTCCAATCCTATCACTGCTGCGTTTATGCCCCTGTACACACGCTTGATTCTCTTTTGGAGACATAGCAATCCATAGGTTTTAAGATACTTACTAGTCAGGTACATTCTTAGGCGTTGAATATGGGGTGTTGAGTCCATTTCGTTGAGCAAGGAGTAGCTCTTGTCTATTCCATATTTGGCTTAAGGAACTTTATCTGTGCTCCTTTCAATCTCTGGTTTTATGCAGCACCCCAACTCACCTTTACCCTTAAGCATGCGTAAGTTGGTTTTCTAAATTTGAGACCCTGTTCTGTTCTGTAATTCAGTTCCTGTGTAGCCAAGTTTACATTCCGTGTATTACTGATATCTTATGATGTTTCTTTTTCTGTGTGACTTATTTCAGTTAGAATCATCGTACCTGAATCCACTCATTATGCTGCTACGGGCCTGATGACATAGATTTCATTGCTGAGTGATACTGCATTGTACGTAAGTACCACAAGTTCTTTATCCATTTTTCTCTTTCTGTGATATTGAACTTGTACTGTAAACGAGGTTTTTGTAAACAGAGGCGTCCCAAACTTTGGGGTGGCTGTGTCTTTTTGATTTTAATTTCCCTAAGCTATAGGACCATAAGTGCAAGTGCCCTAGGCTCTGTTGCTTTGTTTTTTAGATGTTTCAGGAAACACCATACACTTCTCCCGAGTGTCTGTTGGCAATTTACATCCCGCCCATCAGCATAACAAGGCTCCCAGTTCTCCATGGCCTGTCCTGCCTTTCTGGATTTTACACTTTTTTCAGATGGCCCTTTTGACCGGGGGGAAGTGAGACTTCATTGTAGTGCAGATTTCCTTTGCAAGCTTGCTTGGTTGGCCAAAAAGGGCGTATGCGTTTTTTCCTGAATATATTCAGGAAAAAACGCATACGCCCTTTTTGGCCAAGTGCATCATTGTGGACGTTCTGCCTCTTTTCCTATGCTTTCAATGCAATTCCAGTCTACCTCCTGAAATCAGTTTCCTGCAATTCTGCCCCGCTTTCAAGTCCTCTTGGCAGCCTTACTTCAGTATATTTTTGGACGATAGCTGTCATTTATAACTCTGCAGCTTTGTGAATTACAGTGCCCCTGAGCTCCTTTCTTCAACTCGCTTTCTTTTGAGCTGGCCGCAACACCGCAGGATGGCTTCAGGCCCTAATCTGTTTCGGGCACGGCACGCTGAGCCTTTGGTTAATTCCTCTTCCTGGTGGGAAATGAGAGTTAAATTTGCCCGTCCAGACACCTCCAGCTAGTCTCTCATTGGTTCTCCCTATTCCTGTTCATCTTCCGCAGAAATTGCAAACTGGGCCAAACAGGAGGTTAAAGGGACTGACTCTCCAAGTTGGGAGAGTGTTAGTAAAGCTTCTGGAATGTTGCACCCGAGTATCAGGGTACGAAAACTGAGACATATTTGAACACGTATCCCGATCACATGGTTGATCATACTCTACGTTCCACATGCATGTTTTAGCTGAAGGAAGAATACCTTAAACCTGGGTAGTTGAAACCCGTGGAATGGGTACCATGCAATATGATTTCAAAGGGTCTTCATTTGCTCACCGAACCTCTCCAATCCTATCACTGCTGCATTTATGCCCCTGTACACATGCTTGGTTCTCTTTCGGAGACATAGCAATCCATAGGTTTTAAGATACTTACTAGTCAGGTACATTCTTAGGTGTTTAATATGGGGTGTTGAGTCCATTTCATTGAGCAAGGAGTAGCTCTTGTCTATTCCATATTTGGCTTAAGGAACTTTATCTGTGCTCATTTCAATCTCTGGTTTTATGCAGCACCCCAACTCACCTTTCCCCTTAAGCAAGCATAAGTTGGTTTTCTAAATTTGAGACCCTGTTCTGTTTTGGAATTCAGTTCCTGTGTAGCCAAGTTTACATTCCGTGTATTACTGATATCTTATGATGTTTCTTTTTCTGTGTGACTTATTTCAGTTAGAATCATCGTACCTGAATCCACTCATTATGCTGCTACGGGTCTGATGACATAGATTTCATTGCTGAGTGATACTGCATTGTACGTAAGTACCACAAGTTCTTTATCCATTTTTCACTTTCTGTGATATTGAACTTCTACGGTAAATGAGGTTCTTGTAAACAGAGACGTCCCAAACTTTTGGGTGGCTGTGTCTTTTTGATTTTAATTTCCCTAAGCTATAGGACCATAAGTGGAAGTGCCCTAGGCTCTGTTGCTTTGTTTCTTAGATGTTTCAGGAAACACCATACACTTCTCCCGAGTGTCTGTTGGCAATTTACATCCCGCCCATGAGCATAACAAGGCTCCCAGTTCTCCATGGCCTGTCCTGCCTTTCTGGATTTTACACTTTTTTCAGATGGCCCTTTTGACCGGGGGGAAGTGAGACTTCATTGTAGTGCAGATTTCCTTTGCAAGCTTGCTTGGTTGGCCAAAAAGGGCGTATGCGTTTTTTCCTGAATATATTCAGGAAAAAACGCATACGCCCTTTTTGGCCAAGTGCATCATTGTGGACGTTCTGCCTCTTTTCCTATGCTTTCAATGCAATTCCAGTCTACCTCCTGAAATCGGTTTCCTGCAATTCTGCCCCATTTAAGTCCTCTTGGCAGCCTTACTTCAGCATATTTTTGGACGATAGCTGTCATTTATAACTCTGCAGGTTTGTGAATTACAGTGCCCCTGAGCTCCTTTCTTCAACTCGCTTTCTTGTGAGCTGGCCACAACACCGCAGGATGGCTTCAGGCCCTAATCTTGTTCCGGCACGGCACGCTGAGCCTTTGGTTAATTCCTCTTCCTGGTGGGAAATGAGAGTTAAATTTGCCCGTCCAGACACCTCGAGCTAGTCTCTCATTGGTTCTCGCTATTCCTGTTCATCTTCCGCAGAAATTGCAAACTGGGCCAAACAGGAGGTTAAAGGGACTGACTCTCCAAGTCGGGAGAGTGTTAGTAAAGCATCTGGAATGTTGCACCCGAGTACCAGGGTACGAAAACTGAGACATATTTGAACACGTCTCCCGTTCACACGGTTGATCATACTCTGGGTTCCACATGCATGTTTTAGCTGAAGGAAGAATACCTTAAACCTGGAGAGTTGAGACCCGTGGAATGGGTACCAGGCAATATGACTTCAAAGGGTCTTCATTTGCTCACTGAACCTCTCCAATCCTATCACTGCTGCGTTTATGCCCCTGTACACATGCTTGATTCTCTTTCGGAGACATAACAATCCATAGGTTTTAAGATACTTACTAGTCAGGTACATTCTTAGGCGTTTAATATGCGGTGTTGAGTCCATTTCGTTGAGCAAGGAGTAGCTCTTGTCTATTCCATATTTGGTTTAAGGAACTTTATCTGTGCTCATTTCAGTCTCTGGTTTTATGCAGCACCCCAACTCACCTTTCCCCTTAAGCAAGCATAAGTTGGTTTTCTAAATTTGAGACCCTGTTCTGTTCTGTAATTCAGTTCCTGTGTAGCCAAGTTTACATTCCGTGTATTACTGATATCTTATGATGTTTCTTTTTCTGTGTGACTTATTTCAATTAGAATCATCATACCTGAATCCACTCATTGTGCTGCTAAGGGCCTGATGACATAGATTTCATTGCTGAGTGATACTGCTTTGTAAGTAAATACCACAACTTCTTTATCCATTTTTCAATTTCTGCGATGTTGAACTTGTACTGTAAACGAGGTTCTTGTAAACAGAGGCGTCCCAAACTTTGGGGTGGCTGTGTCTTCTTGATTTTAATTTCCCTAAGCTATAAGACCATAAGTGGAAGTGCCCTAGGCTCTGTTGCTTTGTTTTTTAGATGTTTCAGGAAACACCATACACTTCTTCCGAGTGTCTGTTGGCAATTTACATCCCGCCCAACAGCATAACAAAGCTGCCAGTTCTCCATGGCCTGTCCTGCCTTTCTGGATTTTACACTTTTATCAGATGGCCCTTTTGACCGGGGGGAAGTGAGACTTCATTGTAGTGCAGATTTCCTTTGCAAGTTTGCTTGGTTAGCCAAAAAGTGCGTATACGTTTTTTCCTGAATATATTCAGGAAAAAACGCATACGCCCTTTTTGGCCAAGTGCATCATTGTGGACGTTCTGCCTCTTTTCCTATGCTTTCAATGCAATTCCAGTCTACCTCCTGAAATCGGTTTCCTGCAATTCTGCCTTGCTTTCATTGCCTCTTCATAGCCTTACCTCAATATATTTTTTGAAAATAGTTGGCCTTTATAACTCTGCAGGTTTTTGAATTGCAGTGGCCCTTAGCTCCATTTTTCAGCTCTTATTTTTGTGGTCTTGCCCCATAACCACAGGATTCCTTGAAGCCCTATTTTTTTTCTGGGGCACCTTGCTGTGCCTTTGGTTAATTCTTCTTACTGATGTGACATTAGAGTGACATGTGCCCATTGAAACCGCTACAGCTAGTTTCTCACTGGTTCCCCCTATTCCCATTCATCCTCTGCACTAACTGCAGACTGTGCGATACCAGAACTTAAAGGCATTGACTCCATGTGGGGATGTTGTTAGTAAAGCGGCTGGAATGTCGATCCGGAGCCCCAGGAGAGGAAAAATGAGGTGCATTTTAGAAACCTTTCCCGATCATATGGTATACCAGTCACTGGGTTTCCCAAGAATGGTTTAGCTGTAGGAAGATTCCCTTCAACCTGGAGTGTTGGGACCCTTGGACTGAGTAGCATGAAGTATTGCATTAAACTTTCGGCAGTTGCTCACCAAAGCTCACCAATCCTCTCAGCCCCAAGTGTCCAGCCTTATGTCTTATCCAGCTGTGGGTTTATATGTGGTCAATCCAGGTTGCATCACATCCCCTGAACGAATTTTGTAAGAATTTTTCTCTCTTTCATTGTTTCAGCGTTTTGTTTTTAAAATTTATTTCTATAATGGGGTTTAGTTCATTTTCACTGCTGTGTTTGTGCCGCTCTGCACACACTTGATTCCCTTATGGAGATATATCAATACGTGGGTTTTAAGATTCTTATTACTCAGATATATTTCTCTGCGGTGTATAGGGTGTGTTGAGGCCAGTTCATTGAGCAAGGTGTAGATCTTGTCTAATACCTATTTGGTTTATTGAACGGTATCTGTGCTAATTTCAAACTCTGGTTTTATGCATCACCCCACCTCTCCTTTCCCCTTAAGCTGACATAAGTGTGTTTTCTAAATGTGAGACACTGTTCTGTTCTGTAATTCATTTCTTGTGCAGCCATATTTACCCTCCCTCTAAAAGTGATATCTTATGATATGTTTCTTTTTCTGTTTGACTTATTTCAAGTAGTATTATCGGACCTAAATCCACTCTTTATCCTTCTACTAGCCTTATTACATTGATTTCATGGTGAAGAGATATTCCATTGTACATAAGTACCACATCTTCTTTATCCATTGTTCTCTTTCCTGGGATATTTAAGGTGTACTGAAGTTGAGGTTCTTGTAAACAGAGTAGCCCTAAACTGTGGTGTGCTTGTGTCTTGTTGATTTTTAGACTTCCCTAGATATACTCCCATGATTGGAAGTGTCCTATGCTCTGTAGCTCTGTTTTTTAGATGATTTAGGAACCACCATACACTTCTCCAGAGTGGCTCTCGGCAGTTCACACACTGCCCATCAGCGTATAAAGGCTCCCTGTTCTCCATGGCCTGTCCTGCATTTCTGGTTTTTACAATTTTTTAGGATGGCCCTTTTGACCGGTGGGAAGTGAGACTTCTTTGTTGTGCACATTTGCATTGCTTGCTTGCTTCGTTGCCCATAAAGTGCGTATGCGTTTTTTCCTGGATATAATCAGGAAAAAACGCATACGCCCTTTTGGGCCAACTGCATCATTGTCGAAATTCTGCCGCTTTTCATGTGCGTTAAAGACGAGTCCAATCTATCTCTTGAAATCTGTTTCTTGCAATTCTGTCTTGCATTCAGATCCTCTTCTTTGCCTTACCTCAACATATTTTTGGACGTTAGTTTTCATTTATAACTCTGCAGGTTTGTGAATTGCAGTGACCCTGAGCTCCATTTTTTAAGTTGCTCTTTTGTGAGCTGGCCTCAAACCCGCAGGATTGCTTCAGGCCCTATTTTGGCTCCGGCGAGGCAGGCTGAGCCTTTCTTTAATTCTTATTCTTAATGGGAAATTAGAGTGATATGTGCCCGTCCAAACCCCTACAACCATTCTCTCATTGGTTCCCCCTCTTCTCGTTCATCCTCCTCACAATTTGCAAAATGTGTGAAACAGAAGTTTAAATGTGCTGATTCTCCAAGTGGGGAGATTCTAAGTAACGTGGCTGGAATGGTGAACAGGAGCACCAGGAGAGGATAAATGAGGTGCATTTTAGACACATCTCCCGATCACATGGTGTACAGTCCTCTGGGTTTTCCATGCATGTTTTAGCTGTAGGAAGATCCCTTGAACCTGCAGATTTGGGACCCATTGAATGGGTACCAGGTAGTATTACTTTAAAGGGTGTGCATTTCCTCACCCAACCTCACATTTCTCTTAGCGCAAACAGTTTCCAGCCTTATGTCTCATCCTGCTGTGGGTCTAGATGTGTTCAATCCATGTTGCATCACCGTCCCTGAGGAAAAGTTGTAAGAGGTTTTCTCTGTCTCTCTGTCGTTTATTTTTTTCAATTTATTACTATATTGGTTACAGCTGATTTTCAAAGCTCTGTTTCTTGCTGCTGTACATCCACTTGATTCACGTACAGAGAGTCATCAATAAATTCTTTTTCAGATTCTTACCAGTCGTATATATTCTTTTCCGGTGACTTGAGTGTGCTGAGTGCAGTTCTTTTAGCTACCGTGTAGGCCTTGTTGATTATCAGTTTGGTATTTGGAATGGTATCTTTGCTAATTTCAACCTCCTGGATGATGCCTCACCCCTCCCCACCTTTCCCGTTTAGCAGCCTTATGCGTGTTTTCTACATATTTGACTATGTTTTTGTTTTGTAATTTATTTCATGTGTAGCCATTTTGGATTCCACCTTTAAGTGATATCTTATGATATGTGTCTTTTTCTTTTTGAATTCTGTCACTTAGAATGATCATACGTAACTCCTCCGGAGTTGTTACAACTGGCCATATTTCATTGATTTCCAGGCTGAATAATATTCCACTCTACCTAAGTACCACATCTCTATCCATTTTTTCCCTCCAGAGACATTTAAGTTATATCCTAGTCGAGGATCTTTTAAACAGAGAGGGGGTAAACATTGGGGTGCCTGTGTCCTCTCGATTTTTGTTTTTCCCAAGATATACGTCCATGAGTGCAAGTGCCCTATGCTCTGTAGCTCATTTTTTAGATGCTTTAGTAAACACAATACACTTCTCCAGAATGGCCGTTGGCAATATACATTTCCACTATAAGTCTCACAGGGCTCCCTCTTCTCGTTGCCCTGTCCTGCATTTCTGTTGTTTACGCTTTATGAGGATGGCTCTTCTGACTGATGCGAAGTGATATCTTTTGTAGTATTGACTTCCAGTGCCCACCTGTTTGGTTGGCTAAAAAAGTGTATGCCCTTTTCTTGAATATATACAGAAAAAAGCGCATACACCCTTTTTGGCCAACTGCAATGTTGGCAATGTTCAGCTCCTTTTCTTGTGCTTAATGGCGAGTCCTTTCTACCTCCTCAAATCCCTTTCCTGCCATTCTCCCTTGCTTACAAGTCCTTTTCTCTGACTTTCCTCAAGACATTTTTCAGTGATGGATATTTTCAACTCTGCAGTTTTGTGAATTTTACTGCCCCTGAGTTCCATTGTTCAACTTGTGTTTATGGGAACTGGCCACAAAGCAGCGGGATTTCCTCAAGCCCTATACTGTTTCCATGGGCAACCCTAGCCTTTGGTCAATTCGTCTTCCTGATTGGAAATTAGAGTGACATGTGCCTGTCTGAACACCTAGGACTTGTCTCTCATTGTTCCTCATCCTTCCGCTTCATCCTCTGGACAAATTCCAAACTGTACGCAACAGGATGTTGACAGTGCTGACATCTCCAAGTGGGGAGACTGTTAGTAAAGACGCTGGAGGGGTGAACCCGAGCACCAGGAGATGAGGAGATGAGATGCCTTTTCCAAACTCTTCCCGATCAGATGGTATACCATCCTCTGGGTGTGACAGACATGTTTTAGCAGTAGGAAGAGTCCCATTCATGTAAGGAGAACACCAGGGCTTTTTCAAAATCAGTGTCTCCCCGAAACCCAAACTGGGGAAGTTTTTAAGCTACGGCTACACATATGTTCATTAAGGGCCTTGGGAAGTAGGCAGAGTCCAAACTTTAGATGATTGAAGTCTTCAGGGTCAGAAGCACTCACCACCAGCTTCCCTTAGGCTACACTTTAACTATCATTGATAGATGATGTCAATAAAAATATCTATTCTTTTTCAGATTATTTCCCCTTATAGGTTATTGCAAAATGTTGAGTGTAGTTCCCTGTGCTATACAGTAGTTCCTTGTTGATGATCTATTTTATACATAGCAGTGTGTATGTGTTAATTCCAAACTGTTAATTTATCCCTCCTCCCACCTTTCCCCTTTGGTAATAATAAATTACAAGATTTTATACTTCTCAGAAATGGGGGAGCTGAAAGAGAGGTATCATTTTCAATGGAAAAGCATTTAAAACAAGATTGAAGGTTTAACCAAGATTATTAGATGTACATCCTTGGAAAGAAATCACTTCGTTTCTCTAATATTGACCTGACAAATAAGACAAACCTTTTCACTGAACTTGCTTATAAAAAGTGATGGAAATATCAAATGGAAGTGTTAGAAACATCTTATTTTACCCGAGCCTTATACACTGTTCTATGTTAACTACAGTTTGGCTCACACATCTGTTCATTGAGGTTACAATAGTCTCAATTTCTGTTACTGATCCTCCAGAGTGGACCCCAACAAGTGTCCCCCTGCCCAGTGTCATTGGGGCCAACAGATCGAGACTGAGTTTGGTTCACAAGCAAAGGAAACTTTATATTTTGATCAGAGAATGGAGAGGTGAGAGCATGCACTACCCCGTGGGCTGTGGGCTGGGCTGCTGTGTAGAGATCCTGTCAGAGTCAGTGGGAGGGAGGGAGGCGGCGGAGCTCTCGAGGGCCGGGTTGGCTGTAGCTCAGGCTCTATATCGTGGAGTCTGCACTGGGCCCCAGGAGCTGAGGTGTCGACCCAGCCATTCTGCACTAGGAAATCTGGTCTGAAGTGCCGGGTGTGGAACCTCTGCATGCGGGACCCTAGGAGCACGTGAAATTAGACAAAGCACAAAGGATAAAAAAGGCTAGACTTGACTTTATTGCCCAGATTCTATTTTTATCTCCCAGGGATTTTTAATGGGCTTTGCTGGGGACAAACCCCTCCTCTGCCTTTTGTCCCGTTCCTCATTCTTGGAGTGCTGAGGGTGCAGACCCTTCTTCTGTAACTGCTGAGTGCTGAGTTGGGAGCCCTCATACCCTGGGGCGAGGGTCAGAGCTTCTCCCCAGCAGCCTCCCGGTGACGTTGATTGTCCCCAGGACCCCTGCCTCCCTGCTCGTCCACCTGAGCACCAGCATTGGAAGTGTTATAGATTCTAATGACCTTTAAGGGTCCAGGAAAGAGATGTGCAGAGACGCTGTGGGGGCCGGTTTCACCCCGCCCCACATTTGTTCGGCCACCTTAGGCTGACCGTTTCTGCCAGCCTAGATGCTCTGACCAGTAGTCTGCGCTTTCTTCAATTAGGCCCCTGAATTAACGTACAAACAGCACCAGGTGTCAGAGCCCTGCCCGCTCAACTCCCAGACAGTCCAGGGTCAGTGGTGATAAGGACCATGATGGCTACTGAGTCAACAGCCTTTTGAAGTAAACAGGAGTTCAGCCGGTCTTATTGGCCACCATCATCACGGTGTCTGTAGGCTTTTCTATGGTGACAGTGTGGTATACTGTTCCCCCGCCAAGATTATTAGCTCCCCTCTGGGTGCAGTAAGTCCTGCAAGCAGTAGTCTACTCTTTTGGGACACACTCTTGTTGTTTTATGAGAGAAACTCCAGGTCAAGTGATGTTCACACGAGTCGTCATGGTGCCCTGTTGCCCCCGGTTATCTCTCTGGATGTTGGAGTTGGAGGGCCTCCTCACTCGAGGTCGGTGTGCCCACGGAGCGAACCCTGCAACTTCAGGGCATGGTTGGTGGTTAGGATCACCACGTGGGGTCCTTTTCCCTTAGGAGGGAGGTGGCCTTTTGGGCTGCTGATTTCCAGGTTTTTAGATACCGCCAGTATCTTGGCCAGATGTGGCAGTGGGCCAAGCCCCTTAGTGACCGTAGTTTATCCTACCTGGATGGCATTCTTGCATTGTTCCATTTCAAGTGGTCCCAGTTTTTGCACTAATTCTCCAATGGCGATTCACCTTTCACCAGGAATGTAAAGGTCAAAGGGTTTAGCTAAATTAGGGAGTTCCAGGGCAAGGGTCTGAATTGACTGCTCTTTCCATTCTTGAAAGGCCACTTCTGGATTCTATTCAAAAGGATCATCATCTTTTCCTTTCAGTGTTTCATATAGAGGCCCAGCTAGTAGACTGTAGTTAGGGATCCAGAAGCAGCAAACCCTGGCCTCCCCAGGAACCCCTAAGCTGTCTTCTAGTTTTAGAAAGGGGTAAGGCTGAAAATGGTTTCTTCCCTTTCCTGGGATGGGCTTCTCTGACCTTGTGTGAGAATGAAGCCCAGGCAGGTCACCGCAGTCTGTGATATTTGAGCTTTTTCTTGGACAACTTCTATCCTTTATTGTCTTGGTAGTTCAGAGGCCTCCTTAGTAGGGCTGGCGATCAGAATGTCGTCTGCATATTGAAGGAGGGTTTCCTTTTCCAGAGGTAGAACTTTTAGGTCTTTAGCTAAGCTTTCCCCAAAGACGGTGTGGGAATTTTTGCACCCTTGGGTCCAGACGGCCCGGAAGTATTGTTTTAGTTGTATGTTGAGTCCTGCCACTCACAAGCCAAAATTTCTTGTGACTCTGGGACTAATGGAATACAAAAGAAGGCATCATTGAAGACTAATACAGAATACCATGTCCTGGTGGTTGGTAGAATGACCAGCAGGGTGTAGGAATTAGGAGCAACTGGAGGTATATCCTCGGTGGCTTCACTGACTGTCCTGACATCCTTTACCAGGTCCCCAGCAGCCCATGGGTCTCTCGTGGTCAGACCAATCCCAGAATATGGAGCTCACCTGGGCAGGTACCCCACCCCCACCCCAGCCCACGGGGCTCTCGTGGTCAGGCCCCTCCCAGGATACAGAGCTACCCTTGCAGGTACCATGGCAGGGCTGGGCACACAGGAACCGTGCACATAGCCCTCATTGCAGAGCACCCCCAGCTCACCTGTCGCTCAGAGCTGACACAGAGCACCTCAGAGCAGGACTTGAACTAACAAACAGCAGCTGCGACAGGTCTGTGACCCTGGGCATCACTCCGTGAGGCCTCCCTCCACCTGGTCTTCCAGAGACTTCCACTGCACCCGGGGCACCAGGCCTCTGTCTCCAACCACCACCCACCCCTCCTCTCCCTGACTCCTGGGTTCCTCTCATTAGGAGAGGGTTTTCTTGAAGTTGTCTCCCACTCATGGGCCAGATAAAATGATTAGAAAACAAGCCAAAGCTGCAGCCCCTTGTCTATCCTGACTCTCAGGAGCCCACACCTGTTCCTTGGACCTGGCCGGTTCAGCAAGTTCCATTTTCTGCAACTGTGAGCCCCTGAGGGGTGATGATTGGCTGACCTGGGCAGCCTTACCGTGCCGGCCAGCCCTCCCCACGTGTGCCTGGGTTGAGATCAATATAAATACCACTCCAGGCAGCAAGAGCCCCTGCAGCCGTGCCTGACGCCATTTTCTCTGCCCTGTCAGCAGTCTCGGGGCTGGGCTGGTGGGAGGGAGTGAGAGGCCACGGCTTTGTGGGTGGCCCAGTGTGAGTGGGGCTCTGCTGGACTTTCTGCAGCAGTTGCCAGGCTGCCACCTGCTAAAGAAGAGGATGTGTCACCCATACCTTCTGCTGGAATTTCTCCCTGGGCAGAGGTGAGGAAGGAAAAAAGCAGTGGGGGCAGGGACAGGACGGGTATCTCAGGCAGGGAAATGGAAATCTTCCAGAAGAGCACCCAGGGCCAGGACCATCCTGGCTGGCCTGCAGGCACCAAGTCGGCCGGCATGCTGTCACTCGTGTGGCTCTATGGCCCTTCCTCTAGGCTTTCAAGTCCTTGTATATATTCAGGTGTTTTACCTGGGACGGGTGGGAATAGTTCAGCAGCAACTGGCCTGGGGCTCAGCTCACGTTTACTCACAGATGCCTCGGCACGGTGCCCCAGCTTTGCAATGAGGACGCTTGTTGCGTGGGGGCTGCTGGCTGAATGGGAGACGATTCCCCACCACTGACCAACTTCAGAATTGTTTACAACTGGAGCAAGTGCCCTGATACGGTTTTCCTCTGTGTAACTGGTGGGTTCTGTGTTTTTTTCTCTTTTTCGTTTTTGGTTCAAGGTAGATTTTATTCCTCTTTTTTGTATTTACAGATATAAGCATGGAAATAATTTATTCATATAAATACATGTATGTGCAGGGAATAATTGTTTTTTCTGTTTTATTTTTTAAATTTTATTTCTTTTTAATTTTGAATTTTATTTTATATTTTTATACAGCAGGTTCTTATTGGTTATCTATTTTATACATATAAATGTATACATGCCAATCCCAGTCTCTCAACTCCTCCCACCACCACCCTCCCAACAGCTTTCCCCCCTTGTTGTCCATACGTTTGTTGTCTACATCTGTTGCTCTATTTATGCCTTGCAAAATGGTTAATCTGTACAGTTTTTCTAGGTTCCACATATATGCATGAATATACAAGATTTGTTTTTCTCTTTCTGACTTACTTCACTCTGTATGACAGTCTCTAGATCCATCGACGTCTCTACAAATGACCCAATTTCATTCCTTTTCATGGCTTAGTAATATTCCATTTTATATATGTACCACAGCTTTATGCATTCGTCTGTCTGTGGGCATTTAGGTTGCTTCCATTACCTCGATATTGTAAATAGTGATGCAATGAACATTGCGGTGAATGACTCTTTTTGATTTATGGTTTTGTCTGGGTATATGTCCAGTACTGGGATTGCTGTATCATATGGTAATTCTATTGTTAGTTTCTTAAGAAATTCCATATTGTTCTCCATAATGACTGTATCAATTTATATTCCCAACAATAGTGGAAGAGGGTTCCTTTTCTCCACACCCTTTCCAGCATTTTTTGTTTGTAGATTTTCTATGATGCCTATTCTACCAGGTGTGAGGTGATACCTCATTGTTGAATCCATTTCGTTGAGCAAGGGGTAGGTCTTGTCTATTACATATTTGGCTTATGGAACGGTATCTGTGCTCATTTCAAACTCTGCTTTTATGCAGCACCCCAACTCACCTTCCCCCTTAAGCAAGCATAAGTTGGTTTTCTAAATTTGAGACCCTGTTCTGTTTTGTAATTCAGTTCATGTGTAGCCAAGTTCACATTCCGTGTATTAGTGATACCTTATGATGTTTCTTTTTCTGTGTGACTTCTTTCACTTAGAATCATCGTGCCTCAATCCACTCATTATGCTGGTACGGGCCTGGTGACATAGATTTCATTGCTGATGGTATTCTGTTGTACATAAGTACCGCAACTTCTTTATCCATTATTTGCTCTCTGGGATATTTAACTTGTGCCGCAGAAGAGATTCCTGTAAAAAGAGCCATCCCAAATTTTGGGGTGGCTGTGTGTTTTTGATTTTAATTTCCCTAAACTATAGGACCATAAGTGGAAGTGCCCTAGGCTCTGTTGCTTTGTATTTTAGATGTTTCAGGAAACACCATACACTTCTACAGAGCGGCTGTTGGTAATTTACATCCCGCCCATCAGCATAACAAGGCTCCCAGTTCTCCATGGCCTGTTCTGCCTTTCTGGATTTTACACTTTTTTCAGATGGCCCTTTAGACCGGGGGGAAGTGAGACTTCATTGTAGTGCAGATTTCCTTTGCAAGCTTGCTTGGTTGGCCAAAAAGGGCGTATGCGTTTTTTCCTGAATATATTCAGGAAAAAACGCATACGCCCTTTTTGGCCAAGTGCATCATTGTGGACGCTCTGCCGCTTTTCCTATGCTTTCGATGCAATTCCAGTCTACCTCCTGAAATCGGTTTCCTGCAATTCTGCCCCGCTTTCAAGTCCTCTTGGCAGCCTTACTTCAATATATTTTTGGACAATAGCTGTCATTTATAACTCTGCAGGTTTGTGAATTACAGTGCCCCTGAGCTCCTTTCTTCAACTCGCTTTCTTGTGAGCTGGCCGCAACACCGCAGGATGGCTTCAGGCCCTAATCTGGTTCCGGCACGGCACGCTGAGCCTTTGGTTAATTCCTCTTCCTGGTGGGAAATGAGAGTTAAATTTGCCCGTCCAGACACCTCCAGCTAGTCTCTCATTGGTTCTCGCTATTCCTGTTCATCTTCCGCAGAAATTGCAAACTGGGCCAAACAGGAGGTTAAAGGGACTGACTCTCCAAGTCGGGAGAGTGTTAGTAAAGCATCTGGAATGTTGCACCCGAGTACCAGGGTACGAAAACTGAGACATATTTGAACACGTCTCCCGTTCACACGGTTGATCATACTCTGGGTTCCACATGCATGTTTTAGCTGAAGGAAGAATACCTTAAACCTGGAGAGTTGAGACCCGTGGAATGGGTACCAGGCAATATGACTTCAAAGGGTCTTCATTTGCTCACCGAACCTCTCCAATCCTATCACTGCTGCGTTTATGCCCCTGTACACATGCTTGATTCTCTTTCGGAGACATAACAATCCATAGGTTTTAAGATACTTACTAGTCAGGTACATTCTTAGGCGTTTAATATGCGGTGTTGAGTCCATTTCGTTGAGCAAGGAGTAGCTCTTGTCTATTCCATATTTGGTTTAAGGAACTTTATCTGTGCTCATTTCAATCTCTGGTTTTATGCATCACCCCACCTCTCCTTTCCCCTTAAGCTGACATAAGTGTGTTTTCTAAATGTGAGACACTGTTCTGTTCTGTAATTCATTTCTTGTGCAGCCATATTTACCCTCCCTCTAAAAGTGATATCTTATGATATGTTTCTTTTTCTGTTTGACTTATTTCAAGTAGTATTATCGGACCTAAATCCACTCTTTATCCTTCTACTAGCCTTATTACATTGATTTCATGGTGAAGAGATATTCCATTGTACATAAGTACCACATCTTCTTTATCCATTGTTCTCTTTCCTGGGATATTTAAGGTGTACTGAAGTTGAGGTTCTTGTAAACAGAGTAGCCCTAAACTGTGGTGTGCTTGTGTCTTGTTGATTTTTAGACTTCCCTAGATATACTCCCATGATTGGAAGTGTCCTATGCTCTGTAGCTCTGTTTTTTAGATGATTTAGGAACCACCATACACTTCTCCAGAGTGGCTCTCGGCAGTTCACACACTGCCCATCAGCGTATAAAGGCTCCCTGTTCTCCATGGCCTGTCCTGCATTTCTGGTTTTTACAATTTTTTAGGATGGCCCTTTTGACCGGTGGGAAGTGAGACTTCTTTGTTGTGCACATTTGCCTTGCTTGCTTGCTTCGTTGCCCATAAAGTGCGTATGCGTTTTTTCCTGGATATAATCAGGAAAAAACGCATACGCCCTTTTGGGCCAACTGCATCATTGTCGAAATTCTGCCGCTTTTCATGTGCGTTAAAGACGAGTCCAATCTATCTCTTGAAATCTGTTTCTTGCAATTCTGTCTTGCATTCAGATCCTCTTCTTTGCCTTACCTCAACATATTTTTGGACGTTAGTTTTCATTTATAACTCTGCAGGTTTGTGAATTGCAGTGACCCTGAGCTCCATTTTTTAAGTTGCTCTTTTGTGAGCTGGCCTCAAACCCGCAGGATTGCTTCAGGCCCTATTTTGGCTCCGGCGAGGCAGGCTGAGCCTTTCTTTAATTCTTATTCTTAATGGGAAATTAGAGTGATATGTGCCCGTCCAAACCCCTACAACCATTCTCTCATTGGTTCCCCCTCTTCTCGTTCATCCTCCTCACAATTTGCAAAATGTGTGAAACAGAAGTTTAAATGTGCTGATTCTCCAAGTGGGGAGATTCTAAGTAACGTGGCTGGAATGGTGAACAGGAGCACCAAGAGAGGATAAATGAGGTGCATTTTAGACACATCTCCCGATCACATGGTGTACAGTCCTCTGGGTTTTCCATGCATGTTTTAGCTGTAGGAAGATCCCTTGAACCTGCAGATTTGGGACCCATTGAATGGGTACCAGGTAGTATTACTTTAAAGGGTGTGCATTTCCTCACCCAACCTCACATTTCTCTTAGCGCAAACAGTTTCCAGCCTTATGTCTCATCCTGCTGTGGGTCTAGATGTGTTCAATCCATGTTGCATCACCGTCCCTGAGGAAAAGTTGTAAGAGGTTTTCTCTGTCTCTCTGTCGTTTATTTTTTTCAATTTATTACTATATTGGTTACAGCTGATTTTCAAAGCTCTGTTTCTTGCTGCTGTACATCCACTTGATTCACGTACAGAGAGTCATCAATAAATTCTTTTTCAGATTCTTACCAGTCGTATATATTCTTTTCCGGTGACTTGAGTGTGCTGAGTGCAGTTCTTTTAGCTACCGTGTAGGCCTTGTTGATTATCAGTTTGGTATTTGGAATGGTATCTTTGCTAATTTCAACCTCCTGGATGATGCCTCACCCCTCCCCACCTTTCCCGTTTAGCAGCCTTATGCGTGTTTTCTACATATTTGACTATGTTTTTGTTTTGTAATTTATTTCATGTGTAGCCATTTTGGATTCCACCTTTAAGTGATATCTTATGATATGTGTCTTTTTCTTTTTGAATTCTGTCACTTAGAATGATCATACGTAACTCCTCCGGAGTTGTTACAACTGGCCATATTTCATTGATTTCCAGGCTGAATAATATTCCACTCTACCTAAGTACCACATCTCTATCCATTTTTTCCCTCCAGAGACATTTAAGTTATATCCTAGTCGAGGATCTTTTAAACAGAGAGGGGGTAAACATTGGGGTGCCTGTGTCCTCTCGATTTTTGTTTTTCCCAAGATATACGCCCATGAGTGCAAGTGCCCTATGCTCTGTAGCTCATTTTTTAGATGCTTTAGTAAACACAATACACTTTTCCAGAATGGCCGTTGGCAATATACATTTCCACTATAAGTCTCACAGGGCTCCCTTTTCTCGTTGCCCTGTCCTGCATTTCTGTTGTTTACGCTTTATGAGGATGGCTCTTCTGACTGATGCGAAGTGATATCTTTTGTAGTATTGACTTCCAGTGCCCACCTGTTTGGTTGGCTAAAAAAGTGTATGCCCTTTTCTTGAATATATACAGAAAAAAGCGCATACACCCTTTTTGGCCAACTGCAATGTTGGCAATGTTCAGCTCCTTTTCTTGTGCTTAATGGCGAGTCCTTTCTACCTCCTCAAATCCCTTTCCTGCCATTCTCCCTTGCTTACAAGTCCTTTTCTCTGACTTTCCTCAAGACATTTTTCAGTGATGGATATTTTCAACTCTGCAGTTTTGTGAATTTTACTGCCCCTGAGTTCCATTGTTCAACTTGTGTTTATGGGAACTGGCCACAAAGCAGCGGGATTTCCTCAAGCCCTATACTGTTTCCATGGGCAACCCTAGCCTTTGGTCAATTCGTCTTCCTGATTGGAAATTAGAGTGACATGTGCCTGTCTGAACACCTAGGACTTGTCTCTCATTGTTCCTCATCCTTCCGCTTCATCCTCTGGACAAATTCCAAACTGTACGCAACAGGATGTTGACAGTGCTGACATCTCCAAGTGGGGAGACTGTTAGTAAAGACGCTGGAGGGGTGAACCCGAGCACCAGGAGATGAGGAGATGAGATGCCTTTTCCAAACTCTTCCCGATCAGATGGTATACCATCCTCTGGGTGTGACAGACATGTTTTAGCAGTAGGAAGAGTCCCATTCATGTAAGGAGAACACCAGGGCTTTTTCAAAATCAGTGTCTCCTCGAAACCCAAACTGGGGAAGTTTTTAAGCTACGGCTACACATATGTTCATTAAGGGCCTTGGGAAGTAGGCAGAGTCCAAACTTTAGATGATTGAAGTCTTCAGGGTCAGAAGCACTCACCACCAGCTTCCCTTAGGCTACACTTTAACTATCATTGATAGATGATGTCAATAAAAATATCTATTCTTTTTCAGATTATTTCCCCTTATAGGTTATTGCAAAATGTTGAGTGTAGTTCCCTGTGCTATACAGTAGTTCCTTGTTGATGATCTATTTTATACATAGCAGTGTGTATGTGTTAATTCCAAACTGTTAATTTATCCCTCCTCCCACCTTTCCCCTTTGGTAATAATAAATTATAAGATTTTATACTTCTCAGAAATGGGGGAGCTGAAAGAGAGGTATCATTTTCAATGGAAAAGCATTTAAAACAAGATTGAAGGTTTAACCAAGATTATTAGATGTACATCCTTGGAAAGAAATCACTTCGTTTCTCTAATATTGACCTGACAAATAAGACAAACCTTTTCACTGAACTTGCTTATAAAAAGTGATGGAAATATCAAATGGAAGTGTTAGAAACATCTTATTTTACCCGAGCCTTATACACTGTTCTATGTTAACTACAGTTTGGCTCACACATCTGTTCATTGAGGTTACAATAGTCTCAATTTCTGTTACTGATCCTCCAGAGTGGACCCCAACAAGTGTCCCCCTGCCCAGTGTCATTGGGGCCAACAGATCGAGACTGAGTTTGGTTCACAAGCAAAGGAAACTTTATATTTTGATCAGAGAATGGAGAGGTGAGAGCATGCACTACCCCGTGGGCTGTGGGCTGGGCTGCTGTGTAGAGATCCTGTCAGAGTCAGTGGGAGGGAGGGAGGCGGCGGAGCTCTCGAGGGCCGGGTTGGCTGTAGCTCAGGCTCTATATCGTGGAGTCTGCACTGGGCCCCAGGAGCTGAGGTGTCGACCCAGCCATTCTGCACTAGGAAATCTGGTCTGAAGTGCCGGGTGTGGAACCTCTGCATGCGGGACCCTAGGAGCACGTGAAATTAGACAAAGCACAAAGGATAAAAAAGGCTAGACTTGACTTTATTGCCCAGATTCTATTTTTATCTCCCAGGGATTTTTAATGGGCTTTGCTGGGGACAAACCCCTCCTCTGCCTTTTGTCCCGTTCCTCATTCTTGGAGTGCTGAGGGTGCAGACCCTTCTTCTGTAACTGCTGAGTGCTGAGTTGGGAGCCCTCATACCCTGGGGCGAGGGTCAGAGCTTCTCCCCAGCAGCCTCCCGGTGACGTTGATTGTCCCCAGGACCCCTGCCTCCCTGCTCGTCCACCTGAGCACCAGCATTGGAAGTGTTATAGATTCTAATGACCTTTAAGGGTCCAGGAAAGAGATGTGCAGAGACGCTGTGGGGGCCGGTTTCACCCCGCCCCACATTTGTTCGGCCACCTTAGGCTGACCGTTTCTGCCAGCCTAGATGCTCTGACCAGTAGTCTGCGCTTTCTTCAATTAGGCCCCTGAATTAACGTACAAACAGCACCAGGTGTCAGAGCCCTGCCCGCTCAACTCCCAGACAGTCCAGGGTCAGTGGTGATAAGGACCATGATGGCTACTGAGTCAACAGCCTTTTGAAGTAAACAGGAGTTCAGCCGGTCTTATTGGCCACCATCATCACGGTGTCTGTAGGCTTTTCTATGGTGACAGTGTGGTATACTGTTCCCCCGCCAAGATTATTAGCTCCCCTCTGGGTGCAGTAAGTCCTGCAAGCAGTAGTCTACTCTTTTGGGACACACTCTTGTTGTTTTATGAGAGAAACTCCAGGTCAAGTGATGTTCACACGAGTCGTCATGGTGCCCTGTTGCCCCCGGTTATCTCTCTGGATGTTGGAGTTGGAGGGCCTCCTCACTCGAGGTCGGTGTGCCCACGGAGCGAACCCTGCAACTTCAGGGCATGGTTGGTGGTTAGGATCACCACGTGGGGTCCTTTTCCCTTAGGAGGGAGGTGGCCTTTTGGGCTGCTGATTTCCAGGTTTTTAGATACCGCCAGTATCTTGGCCAGATGTGGCAGTGGGCCAAGCCCCTTAGTGACCGTAGTTTATCCTACCTGGATGGCATTCTTGCATTGTTCCATTTCAAGTGGTCCCAGTTTTTGCACTAATTCTCCAATGGCGATTCACCTTTCACCGGGAATGTAAAGGTCAAAGGGTTTAGCTAAATTAGGGAGTTCCAGGGCAAGGGTCTGAATTGACTGCTCTTTCCATTCTTGAAAGGCCACTTCTGGATTCTATTCAAAAGGATCATCATCTTTTCCTTTCAGTGTTTCATATAGAGGCCCATCTAGTAGACTGTAGTTAGGGATCCAGAAGCAGCAAACCCTGGCCTCCCCAGGAACCCCTAAGCTGTCTTCTAGTTTTAGAAAGGGGTAAGGCTGAAAATGGTTTCTTCCCTTTCCTGGGATGGGCTTCTCTGACCTTGTGTGAGAATGAAGCCCAGGCAGGTCACCGCAGTCTGTGATATTTGAGCTTTTTCTTGGACAACTTCTATCCTTTATTGTCTTGGTAGTTCAGAGGCCTCCTTAGTAGGGCTGGCAATCAGAATGTCGTCTGCATATTGAAGGAGGGTTTCCTTTTCCAGAGGTAGAACTTTTAGGTCTTTAGCTAAGCTTTCCCCAAAGACGGTGTGGGAATTTTTGCACCCTTGGGTCCAGACGGCCCGGAAGTATTGTTTTAGTTGTATGTTGAGTCCTGCCACTCACAAGCCAAAATTTCTTGTGACTCTGGGACTAATGGAATACAAAAGAAGGCATCATTGAAGACTAATACAGAATACCATGTCCTGGTGGTTGGTAGAATGACCAGCAGGGTGTAGGAATTAGGAGCAACTGGAGGTATATCCTCGGTGGCTTCACTGACTGTCCTGACATCCTTTACCAGGTCCCCAGCAGCCCATGGGTCTCTCGTGGTCAGACCAATCCCAGAATATGGAGCTCACCTGGGCAGGTACGCCACCCCCACCCCAGCCCACGGGGCTCTCGTGGTCAGGCCCCTCCCAGGATACAGAGCTACCCTTGCAGGTACCATGGCAGGGCTGGGCACACAGGAACCGTGCACATAGCCCTCATTGCAGAGCACCCCCAGCTCACCTGTCGCTCAGAGCTGACACAGAGCACCTCAGAGCAGGACTTGAACTAACAAACAGCAGCTGCGACAGGTCTGTGACCCTGGGCATCACTCCGTGAGGCCTCCCTCCACCTGGTCTTCCAGAGACTTCCACTGCACCCGGGGCACCAGGCCTCTGTCTCCAACCATCACCCACCCCTCCTCTCCCTGACTCCTGGGTTCCTCTCATTAGGAGAGGGTTTTCTTGAAGTTGTCTCCCACTCATGGGCCAGATAAAATGATTAGAAAACAAGCCAAAGCTGCAGCCCCTTGTCTATCCTGACTCTCAGGAGCCCACACCTGTTCCTTGGACCTGGCCGGTTCAGCAAGTTCCATTTTCTGCAACTGTGAGCCCCTGAGGGGTGATGATTGGCTGACCTGGGCAGCCTTACCGTGCCGGCCAGCCCTCCCCAGGTGTGCCTGGGTTGAGATCAATATAAATACCACTCCAGGCAGCAAGAGCCCCTGCAGCCGTGCCTGACGCCATTTTCTCTGCCCTGTCAGCAGTCTCGGGGCTGGGCTGGTGGGAGGGAGTGAGAGGCCACGGCTTTGTGGGTGGCCCAGTGTGAGTGGGGCTCTGCTGGACTTTCTGCAGCAGTTGCCAGGCTGCCACCTGCTAAAGAAGAGGATGTGTCACCCATACCTGCTGCTGGAATTTCTCCCTGGGCAGAGGTGAGGAAGGAAAAAAGCAGTGGGGGCAGGGACAGGACGGGTATCTCAGGCAGGGAAATGGAAATCTTCCAGAAGAGCACCCAGGGCCAGGACCATCCTGGCTGGCCTGCAGGCACCAAGTCGGCCGGCATGCTGTCACTCGTGTGGCTCTATGGCCCTTCCTCTAGGCTTTCAAGTCCTTGTATATATTCAGGTGTTTTACCTGGGACGGGTGGGAATAGTTCAGCAGCAACTGGCCTGGGGCTCAGCTCACGTTTACTCACAGATGCCTCGGCACGGTGCCCCAGCTTTGCAATGAGGACGCTTGTTGCGTGGGGGCTGCTGGCTGAATGGGAGACGATTCCCCACCACTGACCAACTTCAGAATTGTTTACAACTGGAGCAAGTGCCCTGATACGGTTTTCCTCTGTGTAACTGGTGGGTTCTGTGTTTTTTTCTCTTTTTCGTTTTTGGTTCAAGGTAGATTTTATTCCTCTTTTTTGTATTTACAGATATAAGCATGGAAATAATTTATTCATATAAATACATGTATGTGCAGGGAATAATTGTTTTTTCTGTTTTATTTTTTAAATTTTATTTCTTTTTAATTTTGAATTTTATTTTATATTTTTATACAGCAGGTTCTTATTGGTTATCTATTTTATACATATAAATGTATACATGCCAATCCCAGTCTCTCAACTCCTCCCACCACCACCCTCCCAACAGCTTTCCCCCCTTGTTGTCCATACGTTTGTTGTCTACATCTGTTGCTCTATTTATGCCTTGCAAAATGGTTAATCTGTACAGTTTTTCTAGGTTCCACATATATGCATGAATATACAAGATTTGTTTTTCTCTTTCTGACTTACTTCACTCTGTATGACAGTCTCTAGATCCATCGACGTCTCTACAAATGACCCAATTTCATTCCTTTTCATGGCTTAGTAATATTCCATTTTATATATGTACCACAGCTTTATGCATTCGTCTGTCTGTGGGCATTTAGGTTGCTTCCATTACCTCGATATTGTAAATAGTGATGCAATGAACATTGCGGTGAATGACTCTTTTTGATTTATGGTTTTGTCTGGGTATATGTCCAGTACTGGGATTGCTGTATCATATGGTAATTCTATTGTTAGTTTCTTAAGAAATTCCATATTGTTCTCCATAATGACTGTATCAATTTATATTCCCAACAATAGTGGAAGAGGGTTCCTTTTCTCCACACCCTTTCCAGCATTTTTTGTTTGTAGATTTTCTATGATGCCTATTCTACCAGGTGTGAGGTGATACCTCATTGTTGAATCCATTTCGTTGAGCAAGGGGTAGGTCTTGTCTATTACATATTTGGCTTATGGAACGGTATCTGTGCTCATTTCAAACTCTGCTTTTATGCAGCACCCCAACTCACCTTCCCCCTTAAGCAAGCATAAGTTGGTTTTCTAAATTTGAGACCCTGTTCTGTTTTGTAATTCAGTTCATGTGTAGCCAAGTTCACATTCCGTGTATTAGTGATACCTTATGATGTTTCTTTTTCTGTGTGACTTCTTTCACTTAGAATCATCGTGCCTCAATCCACTCATTATGCTGGTACGGGCCTGGTGACATAGATTTCATTGCTGATGGTATTCTGTTGTACATAAGTACCGCAACTTCTTTATCCATTATTTGCTCTCTGGGATATTTAACTTGTGCCGCAGAAGAGATTCCTGTAAAAAGAGCCATCCCAAATTTTGGGGTGGCTGTGTGTTTTTGATTTTAATTTCCCTAAACTATAGGACCATAAGTGGAAGTGCCCTAGGCTCTGTTGCTTTGTATTTTAGATGTTTCAGGAAACACCATACACTTCTACAGAGCGGCTGTTGGTAATTTACATCCCGCCCATCAGCATAACAAGGCTCCCAGTTCTCCATGGCCTGTTCTGCCTTTCTGGATTTTACACTTTTTTCAGATGGCCCTTTAGACCGGGGGGAAGTGAGACTTCATTGTAGTGCAGATTTCCTTTGCAAGCTTGCTTGGTTGGCCAAAAAGGGCGTATGCGTTTTTTCCTGAATATATTCAGGAAAAAACGCATACGCCCTTTTTGGCCAAGTGCATCATTGTGGACGCTCTGCCGCTTTTCCTATGCTTTCGATGCAATTCCAGTCTACCTCCTGAAATCGGTTTCCTGCAATTCTGCCCCGCTTTCAAGTCCTCTTGGCAGCCTTACTTCAATATATTTTTGGACAATAGCTGTCATTTATAACTCTGCAGGTTTGTGAATTACAGTGCCCCTGAGCTCCTTTCTTCAACTCGCTTTCTTGTGAGCTGGCCGCAACACCGCAGGATGGCTTCAGGCCCTAATCTGGTTCCGGCACGGCACGCTGAGCCTTTGGTTAATTCCTCTTCCTGGTGGGAAATGAGAGTTAAATTTGCCCGTCCAGACACCTCCAGCTAGTCTCTCATTGGTTCTCGCTATTCCTGTTCATCTTCCGCAGAAATTGCAAACTGGGCCAAACAGGAGGTTAAAGGGACTGACTCTCCAAGTCGGGAGAGTGTTAGTAAAGCATCTGGAATGTTGCACCCGAGTACCAGGGTACGAAAACTGAGACATATTTGAACACGTCTCCCGTTCACACGGTTGATCATACTCTGGGTTCCACATGCATGTTTTAGCTGAAGGAAGAATACCTTAAACCTGGAGAGTTGAGACCCGTGGAATGGGTACCAGGCAATATGACTTCAAAGGGTCTTCATTTGCTCACCGAACCTCTCCAATCCTATCACTGCTGCGTTTATGCCCCTGTACACATGCTTGATTCTCTTTCGGAGACATAACAATCCATAGGTTTTAAGATACTTACTAGTCAGGTACATTCTTAGGCGTTTAATATGCGGTGTTGAGTCCATTTCGTTGAGCAAGGAGTAGCTCTTGTCTATTCCATATTTGGTTTAAGGAACTTTATCTGTGCTCATTTCAATCTCTGGTTTTATGCATCACCCCACCTCTCCTTTCCCCTTAAGCTGACATAAGTGTGTTTTCTAAATGTGAGACACTGTTCTGTTCTGTAATTCATTTCTTGTGCAGCCATATTTACCCTCCCTCTAAAAGTGATATCTTATGATATGTTTCTTTTTCTGTTTGACTTATTTCAAGTAGTATTATCGGACCTAAATCCACTCTTTATCCTTCTACTAGCCTTATTACATTGATTTCATGGTGAAGAGATATTCCATTGTACATAAGTACCACATCTTCTTTATCCATTGTTCTCTTTCCTGGGATATTTAAGGTGTACTGAAGTTGAGGTTCTTGTAAACAGAGTAGCCCTAAACTGTGGTGTGCTTGTGTCTTGTTGATTTTTAGACTTCCCTAGATATACTCCCATGATTGGAAGTGTCCTATGCTCTGTAGCTCTGTTTTTTAGATGATTTAGGAACCACCATACACTTCTCCAGAGTGGCTCTCGGCAGTTCACACACTGCCCATCAGCGTATAAAGGCTCCCTGTTCTCCATGGCCTGTCCTGCATTTCTGGTTTTTACAATTTTTTAGGATGGCCCTTTTGACCGGTGGGAAGTGAGACTTCTTTGTTGTGCACATTTGCCTTGCTTGCTTGCTTCGTTGCCCATAAAGTGCGTATGCGTTTTTTCCTGGATATAATCAGGAAAAAACGCATACGCCCTTTTGGGCCAACTGCATCATTGTCGAAATTCTGCCGCTTTTCATGTGCGTTAAAGACGAGTCCAATCTATCTCTTGAAATCTGTTTCTTGCAATTCTGTCTTGCATTCAGATCCTCTTCTTTGCCTTACCTCAACATATTTTTGGACGTTAGTTTTCATTTATAACTCTGCAGGTTTGTGAATTGCAGTGACCCTGAGCTCCATTTTTTAAGTTGCTCTTTTGTGAGCTGGCCTCAAACCCGCAGGATTGCTTCAGGCCCTATTTTGGCTCCGGCGAGGCAGGCTGAGCCTTTCTTTAATTCTTATTCTTAATGGGAAATTAGAGTGATATGTGCCCGTCCAAACCCCTACAACCATTCTCTCATTGGTTCCCCCTCTTCTCGTTCATCCTCCTCACAATTTGCAAAATGTGTGAAACAGAAGTTTAAATGTGCTGATTCTCCAAGTGGGGAGATTCTAAGTAACGTGGCTGGAATGGTGAACAGGAGCACCAAGAGAGGATAAATGAGGTGCATTTTAGACACATCTCCCGATCACATGGTGTACAGTCCTCTGGGTTTTCCATGCATGTTTTAGCTGTAGGAAGATCCCTTGAACCTGCAGATTTGGGACCCATTGAATGGGTACCAGGTAGTATTACTTTAAAGGGTGTGCATTTCCTCACCCAACCTCACATTTCTCTTAGCGCAAACAGTTTCCAGCCTTATGTCTCATCCTGCTGTGGGTCTAGATGTGTTCAATCCATGTTGCATCACCGTCCCTGAGGAAAAGTTGTAAGAGGTTTTCTCTGTCTCTCTGTCGTTTATTTTTTTCAATTTATTACTATATTGGTTACAGCTGATTTTCAAAGCTCTGTTTCTTGCTGCTGTACATCCACTTGATTCACGTACAGAGAGTCATCAATAAATTCTTTTTCAGATTCTTACCAGTCGTATATATTCTTTTCCGGTGACTTGAGTGTGCTGAGTGCAGTTCTTTTAGCTACCGTGTAGGCCTTGTTGATTATCAGTTTGGTATTTGGAATGGTATCTTTGCTAATTTCAACCTCCTGGATGATGCCTCACCCCTCCCCACCTTTCCCGTTTAGCAGCCTTATGCGTGTTTTCTACATATTTGACTATGTTTTTGTTTTGTAATTTATTTCATGTGTAGCCATTTTGGATTCCACCTTTAAGTGATATCTTATGATATGTGTCTTTTTCTTTTTGAATTCTGTCACTTAGAATGATCATACGTAACTCCTCCGGAGTTGTTACAACTGGCCATATTTCATTGATTTCCAGGCTGAATAATATTCCACTCTACCTAAGTACCACATCTCTATCCATTTTTTCCCTCCAGAGACATTTAAGTTATATCCTAGTCGAGGATCTTTTAAACAGAGAGGGGGTAAACATTGGGGTGCCTGTGTCCTCTCGATTTTTGTTTTTCCCAAGATATACGCCCATGAGTGCAAGTGCCCTATGCTCTGTAGCTCATTTTTTAGATGCTTTAGTAAACACAATACACTTTTCCAGAATGGCCGTTGGCAATATACATTTCCACTATAAGTCTCACAGGGCTCCCTCTTCTCGTTGCCCTGTCCTGCATTTCTGTTGTTTACGCTTTATGAGGATGGCTCTTCTGACTGATGCGAAGTGATATCTTTTGTAGTATTGACTTCCAGTGCCCACCTGTTTGGTTGGCTAAAAAAGTGTATGCCCTTTTCTTGAATATATACAGAAAAAAGCGCATACACCCTTTTTGGCCAACTGCAATGTTGGCAATGTTCAGCTCCTTTTCTTGTGCTTAATGGCGAGTCCTTTCTACCTCCTCAAATCCCTTTCCTGCCATTCTCCCTTGCTTACAAGTCCTTTTCTCTGATTTTCCTCAAGACATTTTTCAGTGATGGATATTTTCAACTCTGCAGTTTTGTGAATTTTACTGCCCCTGAGTTCCATTGTTCAACTTGTGTTTATGGGAACTGGCCACAAAGCAGCGGGATTTCCTCAAGTCCTATACTGTTTCCATGGGCAACCCTAGCCTTTGGTCAATTCGTCTTCCTGATTGGAAATTAGAGTGACATGTGCCTGTCTGAACACCTAGGACTTGTCTCTCATTGTTCCTCATCCTTCCGCTTCATCCTCTGGACAAATTCCAAACTGTACGCAACAGGATGTTGACAGTGCTGACATCTCCAAGTGGGGAGACTGTTAGTAAAGACGCTGGAGGGGTGAACCCGAGCACCAGGAGATGAGGAGATGAGATGCCTTTTCCAAACTCTTCCCGATCAGATGGTATACCATCCTCTGGGTGTGACAGACATGTTTTAGCAGTAGGAAGAGTCCCATTCATGTAAGGAGAACACCAGGGCTTTTTCAAAATCAGTGTCTCCCCGAAACCCAAACTGGGGAATTTTTTAAGCTACGGCTACACATATGTTCATTAAGGGCCTTGGGAAGTAGGCAGAGTCCAAACTTTAGATGATTGAAGTCTTCAGGGTCAGAAGCACTCACCACCAGCTTCCCTTAGGCTACACTTTAACTATCATTGATAGATGATGTCAATAAAAATATCTATTCTTTTTCAGATTATTTCCCCTTATAGGTTATTGCAAAATGTTGAGTGTAGTTCCCTGTGCTATACAGTAGTTCCTTGTTGATGATCTATTTTATACATAGCAGTGTGTATGTGTTAATTCCAAACTGTTAATTTATCCCTCCTCCCACCTTTCCCCTTTGGTAATAATAAATTACAAGATTTTATACTTCTCAGAAATGGGGGAGCTGAAAGAGAGGTATCATTTTCAATGGAAAAGCATTTAAAACAAGATTGAAGGTTTAACCAAGATTATTAGATGTACATCCTTGGAAAGAAATCACTTCGTTTCTCTAATATTGACCTGACAAATAAGACAAACCTTTTCACTGAACTTGCTTATAAAAAGTGATGGAAATATCAAATGGAAGTGTTAGAAACATCTTATTTTACCCGAGCCTTATACACTGTTCTATGTTAACTACAGTTTGGCTCACACATCTGTTCATTGAGGTTACAATAGTCTCAATTTCTGTTACTGATCCTCCAGAGTGGACCCCAACAAGTGTCCCCCTGCCCAGTGTCATTGGGGCCAACAGATCGAGACTGAGTTTGGTTCACAAGCAAAGGAAACTTTATATTTTGATCAGAGAATGGAGAGGTGAGAGCATGCACTACCCCGTGGGCTGTGGGCTGGGCTGCTGTGTAGAGATCCTGTCAGAGTCAGTGGGAGGGAGGGAGGCGGCGGAGCTCTCGAGGGCCGGGTTGGCTGTAGCTCAGGCTCTATATCGTGGAGTCTGCACTGGGCCCCAGGAGCTGAGGTGTCGACCCAGCCATTCTGCACTAGGAAATCTGGTCTGAAGTGCCGGGTGTGGAACCTCTGCATGCGGGACCCTAGGAGCACGTGAAATTAGACAAAGCACAAAGGATAAAAAAGGCTAGACTTGACTTTATTGCCCAGATTCTATTTTTATCTCCCAGGGATTTTTAATGGGCTTTGCTGGGGACAAACCCCTCCTCTGCCTTTTGTCCCGTTCCTCATTCTTGGAGTGCTGAGGGTGCAGACCCTTCTTCTGTAACTGCTGAGTGCTGAGTTGGGAGCCCTCATACCCTGGGGCGAGGGTCAGAGCTTCTCCCCAGCAGCCTCCCGGTGACGTTGATTGTCCCCAGGACCCCTGCCTCCCTGCTCGTCCACCTGAGCACCAGCATTGGAAGTGTTATAGATTCTAATGACCTTTAAGGGTCCAGGAAAGAGATGTGCAGAGACGCTGTGGGGGCCGGTTTCACCCCGCCCCACATTTGTTCGGCCACCTTAGGCTGACCGTTTCTGCCAGCCTAGATGCTCTGACCAGTAGTCTGCGCTTTCTTCAATTAGGCCCCTGAATTAACGTACAAACAGCACCAGGTGTCAGAGCCCTGCCCGCTCAACTCCCAGACAGTCCAGGGTCAGTGGTGATAAGGACCATGATGGCTACTGAGTCAACAGCCTTTTGAAGTAAACAGGAGTTCAGCCGGTCTTATTGGCCACCATCATCACGGTGTCTGTAGGCTTTTCTATGGTGACAGTGTGGTATACTGTTCCCCCGTCAAGATTATTAGCTCCCCTCTGGGTGCAGTAAGTCCTGCAAGCAGTAGTCTACTCTTTTGGGACACACTCTTGTTGTTTTATGAGAGAAACTCCAGGTCAAGTGATGTTCACACGAGTCGTCATGGTGCCCTGTTGCCCCCGGTTATCTCTCTGGATGTTGGAGTTGGAGGGCCTCCTCACTCGAGGTCGGTGTGCCCACGGAGCGAACCCTGCAACTTCAGGGCATGGTTGGTGGTTAGGATCACCATGTGGGGTCCTTTTCCCTTAGGAGGGAGGTGGCCTTTTGGGCTGCTGATTTCCAGGTTTTTAGATACCGCCAGTATCTTGGCCAGATGTGGCAGTGGGCCAAGCCCCTTAGTGACCGTAGTTTATCCTACCTGGATGGCATTCTTGCATTGTTCCATTTCAAGTGGTCCCAGTTTTTGCACTAATTCTCCAATGGCGATTCACCTTTCACCGGGAATGTAAAGGTCAAAGGGTTTAGCTAAATTAGGGAGTTCCAGGGCAAGGGTCTGAATTGACTGCTCTTTCCATTCTTGAAAGGCCACTTCTGGATTCTATTCAAAAGGATCATCATCTTTTCCTTTCAGTGTTTCATATAGAGGCCCAGCTAGTAGACTGTAGTTAGGGATCCAGAAGCAGCAAACCCTGGCCTCCCCAGGAACCCCTAAGCTGTCTTCTAGTTTTAGAAAGGGGTAAGGCTGAAAATGGTTTCTTCCCTTTCCTGGGATGGGCTTCTCTGACCTTGTGTGAGAATGAAGCCCAGGCAGGTCACCGCAGTCTGTGATATTTGAGCTTTTTCTTGGACAACTTCTATCCTTTATTGTCTTGGTAGTTCAGAGGCCTCCTTAGTAGGGCTGGCGATCAGAATGTCGTCTGCATATTGAAGGAGGGTTTCCTTTTCCAGAGGTAGAACTTTTAGGTCTTTAGCTAAGCTTTCCCCAAAGACGGTGTGGGAATTTTTGCACCCTTGGGTCCAGACGGCCCGGAAGTATTGTTTTAGTTGTATGTTGAGTCCTGCCACTCACAAGCCAAAATTTCTTGTGACTCTGGGACTAATGGAATACAAAAGAAGGCATCATTGAAGACTAATACAGAATACCATGTCCTGGTGGTTGGTAGAATGACCAGCAGGGTGTAGGAATTAGGAGCAACTGGAGGTATATCCTCGGTGGCTTCACTGACTGTCCTGACATCCTTTACCAGGTCCCCAGCAGCCCATGGGTCTCTCGTGGTCAGACCAATCCCAGAATATGGAGCTCACCTGGGCAGGTACCCCACCCCCACCCCAGCCCACGGGGCTCTCGTGGTCAGGCCCCTCCCAGGATACAGAGCTACCCTTGCAGGTACCATGGCAGGGCTGGGCACACAGGAACCGTGCACATAGCCCTCATTGCAGAGCACCCCCAGCTCACCTGTCGCTCAGAGCTGACACAGAGCACCTCAGAGCAGGACTTGAACTAACAAACAGCAGCTGCGACAGGTCTGTGACCCTGGGCATCACTCCGTGAGGCCTCCCTCCACCTGGTCTTCCAGAGACTTCCACTGCACCCGGGGCACCAGGCCTCTGTCTCCAACCACCACCCACCCCTCCTCTCCCTGACTCCTGGGTTCCTCTCATTAGGAGAGGGTTTTCTTGAAGTTGTCTCCCACTCATGGGCCAGATAAAATGATTAGAAAACAAGCCAAAGCTGCAGCCCCTTGTCTATCCTGACTCTCAGGAGCCCACACCTGTTCCTTGGACCTGGCCGGTTCAGCAAGTTCCATTTTCTGCAACTGTGAGCCCCTGAGGGGTGATGATTGGCTGACCTGGGCAGCCTTACGGTGCCGGCCAGCCCTCCCCAGGTGTGCCTGGGTTGAGATCAATATAAATACCACTCCAGGCAGCAAGAGCCCCTGCAGCCGTGCCTGACGCCATTTTCTCTGCCCTGTCAGCAGTCTCGGGGCTGGGCTGGTGGGAGGGAGTGAGAGGCCACGGCTTTGTGGGTGGCCCAGTGTGAGTGGGGCTCTGCTGGACTTTCTGCAGCAGTTGCCAGGCTGCCACCTGCTAAAGAAGAGGATGTGTCACCCATACCTTCTGCTGGAATTTCTCCCTGGGCAGAGGTGAGGAAGGAAAAAAGCAGTGGGGGCAGGGACAGGATGGGTATCTCAGGCAGGGAAATGGAAATCTTCCAGAAGAGCACCCAGGGCCAGGACCATCCTGGCTGGCCTGCAGGCACCAAGTCGGCCGGCATGCTGTCACTCGTGTGGCTCTATGGCCCTTCCTCTAGGCTTTCAAGTCCTTGTATATATTCAGGTGTTTTACCTGGGACGGGTGGGAATAGTTCAGCAGCAACTGGCCTGGGGCTCAGCTCACGTTTACTCACAGATGCCTCGGCACGGTGCCCCAGCTTTGCAATGAGGACGCTTGTTGCGTGGGGGCTGCTGGCTGAATGGGAGACGATTCCCCACCACTGACCAACTTCAGAATTGTTTACAACTGGAGCAAGTGCCCTGATACAGTTTTCCTCTGTGTAACTGGTGGGTTCTGTGTTTTTTTCTCTTTTTCGTTTTTGGTTCAAGGTAGATTTTATTCCTCTTTTTTGTATTTACAGATATAAGCATGGAAATAATTTATTCATATAAATACATGTATGTGCAGGGAATAATTGTTTTTTCTGTTTTATTTTTTAAATTTTATTTCTTTTTAATTTTGAATTTTATTTTATATTTTTATACAGCAGGTTCTTATTGGTTATCTATTTTATACATATAAATGTATACATGCCAATCCCAGTCTCTCAACTCCTCCCACCACCACCCCCCCAACAGCTTTCCCCCCTTGTTGTCCATACGTTTGCTCTATTTATGCCTTGCAAAATGGTTAATCTGTACAGTTTTTCTAGGTTCCACATATATGCATGAATATACAAGATTTGTTTTTCTCTTTCTGACTTACTTCACTCTGTATGACAGTCTCTAGATCCATCGACGTCTCTACAAATGACCCAATTTCATTCCTTTTCATGGCTTAGTAATATTCCATTTTATATATGTACCACAGCTTTATGCATTCGTCTGTCTGTGGGCATTTAGGTTGCTTCCATTACCTCGATATTGTAAATAGTGATGCAATGAACATTGCGGTGAATGACTCTTTTTGATTTATGGTTTTGTCTGGGTATATGTCCAGTACTGGGATTGCTGTATCATATGGTAATTCTATTGTTAGTTTCTTAAGAAATTCCATATTGTTCTCCATAATGACTGTATCAATTTATATTCCCAACAATAGTGGAAGAGGGTTCCTTTTCTCCACACCCTTTCCAGCATTTTTTGTTTGTAGATTTTCTATGATGCCTATTCTACCAGGTGTGAGGTGATACCTCATTGTTGAATCCATTTCGTTGAGCAAGGGGTAGGTCTTGTCTATTACATATTTGGCTTATGGAACGGTATCTGTGCTAATTTCAAACTCTGCTTTTATGCAGCACCCCAACTCACCTTCCCCCTTAAGCAAGCATAAGTTGGTTTTCTAAATTTGAGACCCTGTTCTGTTTTGTAATTCAGTTCATGTGTAGCCAAGTTCACATTCCGTGTATTAGTGATACCTTATGATGTTTCTTTTTCTGTGTGACTTATTTCACTTAGAATCATCGTGCCTCAATCCACTCATTATGCTGGTACGGGCCTGGTGACATAGATTTCATTGCTGATGGTATTCTGTTGTACATAAGTACCGCAACTTCTTTATCCATTATTTGCTCTCTGGGATATTTAACTTGTGCCGCAGAAGAGATTCCTGTAAAAAGAGCCATCCCAAATTTTGGGGTGGCTGTGTGTTTTTGATTTTAATTTCCCTAAACTATAGGACCATAAGTGGAAGTGCCCTAGGCTCTGTTGCTTTGTTTTTTAGATGTTTCAGGAAACACCATACACTTCTACAGAGCGGCTGTTGGTAATTTACATCCCGCCCATCAGCATAACAAGGCTCCCAGTTCTCCATGGCCTGTTCTGCCTTTGTGGATTTTACACTTTTTTCAGATGGCCCTTTAGACCGGGGGGAAGTGAGACTTCATTGTAGTGCAGATTTCCTTTGCAAGCTTGCTTGGTTGGCCGAAAAGGGCGTATGCGTTTTTTCCTGAATATATTCAGGAAAAAACGCATACGCCCTTTTTGGCCAAGTGCATCATTGTGGACGCTCTGCCGCTTTTCCTATGCTTTCGATGCAATTCCAGTCTACCTCCTGAAATCGGTTTCCTGCAATTCTGCCCTGCTTTCAAGTCCTCTTGGCAGCCTTACTTCAATATATTTTTGGACAATAGCTGTCATTTATAACTCTGCAGGTTTGTGAATTACAGTGCCCCTGAGCTCCTTTCTTCAACTCGCTTTCTTGTGAGCTGGCCGCAACACCGCAGGATGGCTTCAGGCCCTAATCTGGTTCCGGCACGGCACGCTGAGCCTTTGGTTAATTCCTCTTCCTGGTGGGAAATGAGAGTTAAATTTGCCCGTCCAGACACCTCCAGCTAGTCTCTCATTGGTTCTCGCTATTCCTGTTCATCTTCCGCAGAAATTGCAAACTGGGCCAAACAGGAGGTTAAAGGGACTGACTCTCCAAGTCGGGAGAGTGTTAGTAAAGCATCTGGAATGTTGCACCCGAGTACCAGGGTACGAAAACTGAGACATATTTGAACACGTCTCCCGTTCACACGGTTGATCATACTCTGGGTTCCACATGCATGTTTTAGCTGAAGGAAGAATACCTTAAACCTGGAGAGTTGAGACCCGTGGAATGGGTACCAGGCAATATGACTTCAAAGGGTCTTCATTTGCTCACCGAACCTCTCCAATCCTATCACTGCTGCGTTTATGCCCCTGTACACATGCTTGATTCTCTTTCGGAGACATAACAATCCATAGGTTTTAAGATACTTACTAGTCAGGTACATTCTTAGGCGTTTAATATGCGGTGTTGAGTCCATTTCGTTGAGCAAGGAGTAGCTCTTGTCTATTCCATATTTGGTTTAAGGAACTTTATCTGTGCTCATTTCAATCTCTGGTTTTATGCAGCACCCCAACTCACCTTTCCCCTTAAGCAAGCATAAGTTGGTTTTCTAAATTTGAGACCCTGTTCTGTTCTGTAATTCAGTTCCTGTGTAGCCAAGTTTACATTCCGTGTATTACTGATATCTTATGATGTTTCTTTTTCTGTGTGACTTATTTCAATTAGAATCATCATACCTGAATCCACTCATTGTGCTGCTAAGGGCCTGATGACATAGATTTCATTGCTGAGTGATACTGCTTTGTAAGTAAATACCACAACTTCTTTATCCATTTTTCAATTTCTGCGATGTTGAACTTGTACTGTAAACGAGGTTCTTGTAAACAGAGGCGTCCCAAACTTTGGGGTGGCTGTGTCTTCTTGATTTTAATTTCCCTAAGCTATAAGACCATAAGTGGAAGTGCCCTAGGCTCTGTTGCTTTGTTTTTTAGATGTTTCAGGAAACACCATACACTTCTCCCGAGTGTCTGTTGGCAATTTACATCCCGCCCAACAGCATAACAAAGCTGCCAGTTCTCCATGGCCTGTCCTGCCTTTCTGGATTTTACACTTTTATCAGATGGCCCTTTTGACCGGGGGGAAGTGAGACTTCATTGTAGTGCAGATTTCCTTTGCAAGTTTGCTTGGTTAGCCAAAAAGTGCGTATACGTTTTTTCCTGAATATATTCAGGAAAAAACGCATACGCCCTTTTTGGCCAAGTGCATCATTGTGGACGTTCTGCCTCTTTTCCTATGCTTTCAATGCAATTCCAGTCTACCTCCTGAAATCGGTTTCCTGCAATTCTGCCCCGCTTTCAAGTCCGCTTGGCAGCCTTAGTTCAGTATATTTTTGGATGATAGCTGTCATTTATAACTCTGCAGGTTTGTGAATTACAGTGCCCCTGAGCTCCTTTCTTCAACTCGCTTTCTTGTGACCTGGCCGCAACACCGCAGGATGGTTCAGGCCCTAATCTGGTTCCGGCACGGCACGCTGAGCCTTTGGTTAGTTCCTCTTCCTGGTGGGAAATGAGAGTTAAATTTGCCCGTCCAGACACCTCCAGCTAGTCTCTCATTGGTTCTTGCTATTCCTGTTCATCTTCCGCAGAAATTGCAAACTGGGCCAAACAGGAGGTTAAAGGGACTGACTCTCCAAGTCGGGAGAGTGTTAGTAAAGCGTCTAGAATGTTGCACCTGAGTACCATGGGACGAAAACTGAGACATATTTGAACACGTCTCCCGATCACATGGTTGATCATACTCTAGGTTCCACATGCATGTTTTAGCTGAAGGAAGAATACCTTAAAACTGGGTAGTTGAAAGCCGTGGAATGGGTACCATGCAATATGACTTCAAAGGGTCTTCATTTGCTCACCGAACTTCTCCAATCCTATCACTGCTGCGTTTATGCCCCTGTTCACATGCTTGATTCTCTTTCGGAGACATAGCAATCCATAGGTTTTAAGTTACTTACTAGTCAGGTACATTCTTAGGCGTTTAATATGGGGTGTTGAGTCCTTTTCGTTGAGCAAGGAGTAGCTCTTGCCTATTCCATATTTGGCTTAAGGAACTTTATCTGTGCTCATTTCAATCTCTGGTTTTATGCAGCACCCCAACTCACCTTTCCCCTTAAGCAAGCATAAGTTGGTTTTCTAAATTTGAGACCCTGTTCTGTTCTGTAATTCAGTTCCTGTGTAGCCAAGTTTACATTCCGTGTATTACTGATATCTTATGATGTTTCATTTTCTATGTGACTTATTTCAGTTAGAATCATCGTACCTGAATCCACTCATTGTGCTGCTACGGGCCTGATGACATAGATTTCATTGCTGAGTGATACTGCATTGTACGTAAGTACCACAAGTTCTTTATCCATTTTTCACTTTCTGTGATATTGAACTTGTACGGTAAACGAGGTTCTTGTAAACACAGGCGTCCCAAACTTTGGGGTGGCTGTGTCTTTTTGATTTTAATTTCCCTAAGCTATAGGACCATAAGTGGATGTGCCCTAGGCTCTGTTGCTTTGTTTTTTAGATGCTTCAGGAAACACCATACACTTCTCCCGAGTGTCTGTTGGCAATTTACATCCTGCTCATCAGCATAACAAGGCTCCCAGTTCTCCATGGCCTGTCCTGCCTTTCTGGATTTTACACTTTTTTCAGATGACCCTTTTGACCGGGGGGAAGTGAGACTTCATTGTAGTGCAGATTTCCTTTGCAAGCTTGCTTGGTTGGCCAAAAAGTGCGTATGCGTTTTTTCCTGAATATATTCAGGAAAAAACGCATATGCCCTTTTTGGCCAAGTGCATCATTGTGGACGTTCTGCCTCTTTTCCTATGCTTTCAATGCAATTCCAGTCTACCTCCTGAAATCGGTTTCCTGCAATTCTGCCCCGCTTTCAAGTCCTCTTGGCAGCCTTACTTCAGTATATTTTTGGACGATAGCTGTCATTTATAACTCTGCAGGTTTGTGAATTACAGTGCCCCTGAGCTCCTTTCTTTAACTCGTTTTCTTTTGAGCTGGACACAACACCGCAGGATGGCTTTAGACACTAATCTGGTTCCGGCACGGCACGCTGAGCCTTTGGTTAGTTCTTCTTCCTGGTGGGAAATGAGAGTTAAATTTGCCCGTCCAGACACCTCCAGCTAGTCTCTCATTGGTTCTCCCTATTCCTGTTCATCTTCCGCAGAAATTGCTAACTGGGCCAAACAGGAGGTTAAAGGCGCTGACTCTCCAAGAGGGGAGAGTGTTAGTAAAGCGTCTGGAATGTTGCACCCGAGTACCAGGGGAGGAAAACTGAGACACATTTGAACACGTCTCCCGTTCACACGGTTGATCATACTCTGGGTTCCACATGCATGTTTTAGCTGAAGGAAGAATACCTTAAACCTGGAGAGTTGAGACCCGTGGAATGGGTACCATGCAATATGACTTCAAAGGGTCTTCATTTGCTCACCGAACCTCTCCAATCCTATCACTGCTGCGTTTATACCCCTGTACACACGCTTGATTCTCTTTTGGAGACATAGCAAACCATAGGTTTTAAGATACTTACTAGTCAGGTACATTCTTAGGCGTTTAATATGGGGTGTTGAGTCCATTTCGTTGAGCAAGGAGTAGCTCTTGTCTATTCCATATTTGGCTTAAGGAACTTTATCTGTGCTCATTTCAATCTCTGGTTTTATGCAGCACCCCAACTCACCTTTCCCCTTAAGCAAGCATAAGTTGGTTTTCTAAATTTGAGACCCTGTTCTGTTCTGTAATTCAGTTCCTGTGTAGTCCAGTTTACATTCCGTGTATTAGTGATATCTTATGATGTTTCTTTTTCTGTGTGACTTATTTCAGTTAGAATCATCGTACCTGAATCCACTCATTATGCTGCTACGGGCCTGATGACATAGATTTCATTGCTGAGTGATACTGCATTGTACGTAAGTACCACAAGTTCTTTATCCATTTTTCACTTTCTGTGATATTGAACTTGTACGGTAAACGAGGTTCTTGTAAACAGAGGCGTCCCAACCTTTGGGGTGGCTTTGTGTTTTTGATTTTAATTTCCCTAAGCTATAGGACCATAAGTGGAAGTTCCCTAGGCTCTGTTGCTTTGTTTTTTAGATGTTTCAGGAAACACCATACACTTCTCCCGAGTGTCTGTTGGCAATTTACATCCCGCCCATCAGCATAACAAGGCTCCCAGTTCTCCATGGCCTGTCCTGCCTTTCTGGATTTTACACTTTTTTCAGATGGCCCTTTTGACCGGGGGGAAGTGAGACTTCATTGTAGTGCAGATTTCCTTTGCAAGTTTGCTTGGTTGGCCAAAAAGGGCGTATGCGTTTTTTCCTGAATATATTCAGGAAAAAACGCATACGCCCTTTTTGGCCAAGTGCATCACTGTGGACGTTCTGCCTCTTTTCCTGTGCTTTCAATGCAATTCCACTCTACCTCCTGAAATCGGTTTCCTGCAATTCTGCCCCTCTTTCAAGTCCTCTTGGCAGCCTTACTTTCAGTATATTTTTGGACGATACCTGTCACTTATAACTCTGCAGGTTTGTGAATTACAGTGCCCCTGAGCTCCTTTCTTCAACTCGCTTTCTTGTGAGCTGGCCACAACACCGCAGGATGGCTTCAGGCCCTAATCTGGTTCCGGGACGGCACGCTGAGCCTTTGGTTAATTCCTCTTCCTGGTGGGAAATGAGAGTTAAATTTGCCCGTCCAGACACCTCCAGCTAGTCTCTCATTGGTTCTCCCTATTCCTGTTCATCTTCCGCAGAAATTGCAAACTGGGCCAAACAGGAGGTTAAAGGTGCTGAGTCTCCATGTGGGGAGAGTGTTAGTAAAGCGTCTGGAATGTTGCACCTCAGTACCAGGGGAGGAAAACTGAGACATATTTGAACACGTCTCCCGATCACATGGTTGATCATACTCTAGGTTCCACATTCAGGTTTTAGCTGAAGGAAGAATACCTTAAAACTGGGTAGTTGAAACCCGTGGAATGGGTACCATGCAATATGAATTCAAAGGGTCTTCATTTGCTCACCGAACCTCTCCAATCCTATCACTGCTGCGTTTATGCCCCTGTACACATGCTTGATTCTCTTTCGGAGACATAGCAATCCATAGGTTTTAAGATACTTACTAGTCAGGTACATTCTTAGGCGTTTAATATGGGGTGTTGAGTCCTTTTCGTTTAGCAAGGAGTAGCTCTTGTCTATTCCATATTTGGCTTAAGGAACTTTATCTGTGCTCATTTCAATCTCTGGTTTTATGCAGCACCCCAACTCACCTTTCCCCTTAAGCAAGCATAAGTTAGTTTTCTAAATTTGAGACCCTGTTCTGTTCTGTAATTCAGTTCCTGTGTAGCCCAGTTTACATTCCGTGTATTACTGATATCTTATGATGTTTCTTTTTCTGTGTGACTTATTTCAGTTAGAATCATCGTACCTAAATCCACTCATTTTGCTGCTAAGGGCCTGATGACATCGATTTCATGGCTGAGTGATATTGCTTTGTAAGTAAATACCATAACTTCTTTATCCATTTTTCACTTTCTGCGATGTTGAACTTGTACTGTAAACGAGGTTCTTGTAAACAGAGCCGTTCCAAACTTTGGGGTGGCTGTGTCTTTTTGATTTTAATTTCCCTAAGCTATAGGACCATAAGTGGAAGTGCCCTAGGCTCTGTTGCTTTGTTTTTTAGATGTTTCAGGAAACACCATACACTCCTCCCGAGTGTCTGTTGGCAATTTACATCCCGCCCATCAGCATAACAAGGCTCCCAGTTCTCCATGGCCTGTCCTGCCTTTCTGGATTTTACACTTTTTTCAGATGGCCCTTTTGACCAGGGGGAAGTGAGACTTCATTGTAGTGCAGATTTCGTTTGCAAGCTTGCTTGGTTGGCCAAAAAGGGCGTATGCGTTTTTTCCTGAATATATTCAGGAAAAAACGTATACGCCCTTTTTGGCCAAGTGCATCATTGTGGACGTTCTGCCTCTTTTCCTATGCTTTCAATGCAATTCCAGTCTACCTCCTGAAATCGGTTTCCTGCAATTCTGCCTCGCTTTCAAGTCCTCTTGGCAGCCTTACTTCAGTATATTTTTGGACGATAGCTGTCATTTATAACTCTGCAGGTTTGTGAATTACAGTGCCCCTGAGCTCCTTTCTTCAACTCGCTTTCTTTTGAGCTGGTCACAACACGGCAGGATGGCTTCAGGCCCTAATTTGGTTCCGGCACGGCACGCTGAGCCTTTGGTTATTTCCTCTTCCTGGTGGGAAATGAGAGTTAAATTTGCCCGTCCAGACACCCCCAGCTTGTCTCTCATTGGATCTCCCTATTCCTGTTCATCTTCTGCAGAAATTGCAAACTGGGCCAAACAGGAGGTTAAAGGCGCTGACTCTCCAAGTGGGGAGAGTGTTAGTAAAGCGTCTGGAATGTTGCATCCGAGTACCAGGGAAGGAAAACTGAGACATATTTGAACACGTCTCCCGTTCACACGGTTGATCATACTCTGGGTTCCACATGCATGTTTTAGCTGAAGGAAGAATACCTTAAACCTGGGTAGTTGAAACCCGTGGCATGGGTACCATGCAATATGACGTCAAACGGTCTTCATTTGCTCACCGAACCTCTCCAATCCTATCATTGCTGCGTTTATGCCCCTGTACACATGCTTGATTCTCTTTCGGAGACATAGCAATCCATAGGTTTTAAGATACTTACTAGTCAGGTACATACTTAGGCGTTTAATATGCGGTGTTGTGTCCATTTCGTTGAGCAAGGAGTAGCTCTTGTCTATTCCATATTTGGCTTAAGGAACTTTATGTGTGCTCATTTCAATCTCTGGTTTTATGCAGCACCCCAACTCACCTTTCCCCTTAAGCAAGCATAAGTTGGTTTTCTAAATTTGAGACACTGTTCTGTTTTGGAATTCAGTTCCTGTGTAGCCAAGTTTACATTCCGTGTATTACTGATATCTTATGATGTTTCTTTTTCTGTGTGACTTATTTCAGTTAGAATAATCGTACCTGAATCCACTCATTATCCTGCTACGGGCCTGATGACATAGATTTCATTGCTGAGTGATACTGCATTGTAAATAAGTACCACAAGTTCTTTATCCATTTTTCACTTTCTGTGATATTGAACTTGTACGGTAAACGAGGTTCTTGTAAACAGAGGCGTCCCAAACTTTGGGGTGGCTGTGTCTTTTTGATTTTAATTTCCCTAAGCTATAGGACCATAAGTGGAAGTGCCCTAGGCTCTGTTGCTTTGTTTTTTAGATGTTTCAGGAAACACCATACACTTCTCCCGAGTGTCTGTTGGCAATTTACATCCCGCCCATCAGCATAACAAGGCTCCCAGTTCTCCATAGCCTGTCCTGCCTTTCTGGATTTTACACTTTTTTCAGATGGCCCTTTTGACCTGGGGGAAGTGAGACTTCATTGTAGTGCAGATTTCCTTTGCAAGCTTGCTTGGTTGGCCAAAAAGTGCGTATGCGTTTTTTCCTGAATATATTCAGGAAAAAACGCATACGCCCTTTTTGGCCAAGTGCATCATTGTGGACGTTCTGCCTCTTTTCCTATGCTTTCAATGCAATTCCAGTCTACCTCCTGAAATCGGTTTCCTGCAATTCTGCCCCACTTTCAAGTCCTCTTGACAGCCTTACCTCAGTATATTTTTGGACGATAGCTGTCATTTATAACTCTGCAGGTTTGTGAATTACAGTGCCCCTGAGCTCCTTTCTTCAACTCGCTTTCTTTTGAGCTGGCCGCAACACTGCAGGATGGCTTCAGGCCCTAATGTGGTTCCGGCACGGCACGCTGAGCCTTTGGTTAGTTCCTCTTCCTGGTGGGAAATGAGAGTTAAATTTGCCCGTCCAGACACCTCCAGCTAGTCTCTCATTGGTTCTCGCTATTCCTGTTCATCTTCCGCAGAAATTGCAAACTGGGCCAAACAGGAGTTTAAAGGCGCTGACTCTCCAAGTGGGGAGAGAGTTAGTAAAGCGTTTGGAATGTTGCACCCGAGTACCAGGGGAGGAAAACTGAGACATATTTGAACACGTCTCCCGTTCACACGGTTGATCATACTCTGGGTTCCACATGCATGTTTTAGCTGAAGGAAGAATACCTTAAACGTAGGTAGTTGAAACCTGTGGAATGGGTACCATGCAATATGACTTCAAAGGGTCTTCATTTGCTCACCGAACCTCTCCAATCCTATCACTGCTGCGTTTATGCCCCTGTACACACGCTTGATTCTCTTTTGGAGACATAGCAATCCATAGGTTTTAAGATACTTACTAGTCAGGTACATTTTTAGGCGTTTAATATGGGGTGTTGAGTCCATTTCGTTGAGCAAGGAGTAGCTCTTGTCTATTCCATATTTGGCTTAAGGAACTTTATCTGTGCTCATTTCAATCTCTGGTTTTATGCAGCACCCCAACTCACCTTTCCCCTTAAGCAAGCATAAGTTGGTTTTCTAAATTTGAGACCCTGTTCTGTTTTGGAATTCAGTTCCTGTGTAGCCAAGTTTACATTCCGTGTATTAGTGATATCTTATGATGTTTCTTTTTCTGTGACTTATTTCAGTTAGAATCATCGTACCTGAATCCACTCATTATGCTGCTACGGGCCTGATGACATAGATTTCATTGCTGAGTGATACTGCATTGTACGTAAGTACCACAAGTTCTTTATCCATTTTTCACTTTCTGTGATATTGAACTTGTACGGTAAACGAGGTTCTTGTAAACAGAGGCGTCCCAAACTTTGGGGTGGCTGTGTCTTTTTGATTTTAATTTCCCTAAGCTATAGGACCATAAGTGGAAGTGCCCTAGGCTCTGTTGCTTTGTTTCTTAGATGCTTCAGGAAACACCATACACTTCTCCCGAGTGTCTGTTGGCAATTTACATCCCGCCCATCAGCATAACAAGGCTCCCAGTTCTCCATGGCCTGTCCTGCCTTTCTGGATTTTACACTTTTTTCAGATGGCCCTTTTGACCGGGGGGAAGTGAGACTTCATTGTAGTGCAGATTTCCTTTGCAAGCTTGCTTGGTTGGCCAAAAAGGCCGTATGCGTTTTTTCCTGAATATATTCAGGAAAAAACGCATACGCCCTTTTTAGCCAAGTGCATCATTGTGGACGTTCTGCCTCTTTTCCTATGCTTTCAATGCAATTCCAGTCTACCTCCTGAAATCGGTTTCCTGCAATTCTGCCCCGCTTTCAAGTCCTCTTGGCAGCCTTACTTCAGTATATTTTTGGACGATAGCTGTCATTTATAACTCTGCAGGTTTGTGAATTACAGTGCCCCTGAGCTCCTTTCTTCAACTCGTTTTCTTTTGAGCTGGCCGCAACACCGCATGATGGCTTCAGGCCCTAATCTTGTTCCGACACGGCACGCTTAGCCTTTGGTTAATTCCTCTTCCTGGTGGGAAATGAGAGTTAAATTTGCCCATCCAGACACCTCCAGCTAGTCTCTCATTGGTTCTCGTTATTCCTGTTCATCTTCCGCAGAAATTGCAAACTGGGCCAAACAGGAGGTTAAAGGGACTGACTCTCCAAGTGGGGAGAGTGTTAGTAAAGCGTCTGAAATGTTGCACCCGAGTACCAGGGGAGGAAAACTGAGACATATTTGAACTCGTCTCCCGTTCACACGGTTGATCATACTCTGGGTTCCACATGCATGTTTTAGCTGAAGGAAGAATACCTTAAACCTGGGTAGTTGAAACCCGTGTAATGGGTACCATGCAATATGACTTCAAAGGGTCTTCATTTGCTCATCGAACCTCTCCAATCCTATCACTGCTGCGTTTAATCCCCTGTACACATGCTTGATTCTCTTATGGAGACATAGCAATCCATAGGTTTTAAGATACTTACTAGTCAGGTACATTCTTAGGCGTTTAATATGCGGTGTTGAGTCCATTTCGTTGAGCAAGGAGTAGCTCTTGTCTGTTCCGTATTTGGCTTAAGGAACTTTATCTGTGCTCATTTCAATCTCTGGTTTTATGCAGCACCCCAACTCACCTTTCCCCTTAAGCAAGCATAAGTTGGTTTTCTAAATTTGAGACCCTGTTCTGTTCTGTATTTCAGTTCCTGTGTAGCCCAGTTTACATTCCGTGTATTAGTGATATCTTATGATGTTTCTTTTTCTGTGTGACTTATTTCAGTTAGAATCATCGTACCTGAATCCACTCATTATGCTGCTACGGGCCTGATGACATAGATTTCATTGCTGAGTGATACTGCATTGTACGTAAGTACCACAAGTTCTTTATCCATTTTTCACTTTCTGTGATATTAAACTTGTACGGTAAACGAGGTTCTTGTAAACAGAGGCGTCCCAAACTTTGGGGTGGCTGTGTCTTTTTGATTTTAATTTCCCTAAGCTATAGGACCATAAGTGGAATTGCCCTAGGCTCTGTTGCTTTGTTTTTTAGATGTTTTAGGAAACACCATACACTTCTCCCCAGTGGCTGTTGGCAATTTACATCCCGCCCATCAGCATAACAAGGCTCCCAGTTCTCCATGGCCTGTCCTGCCTTTCTGGATTTTACACTTTTTTCAGATGGCCCTTTTGACCGGGGGGAAGTGAGACTTCATTGTAGTGCAGATTTCCTTTGCAAGCTTGCTTGGTTGGCCAAAAAGGGCGTATGCGTTTTTTCCTGAATATATTCAGGAAAAAACGCATACGCCCTTTTTGGCCAAGTGCATCATTGTGGACGTTCTGCCTCTTTTCCTATGCTTTCAATGCAATTCCAGTCTACCTCCTGAAATCGGTTTCCTGCAATTCTGCCCCGCTTTCAAGTCCTCTTGGCAGCCTTACTTCAGTATATTTTTGGACGATAGCTGTCATTTATAACTCTGCAGGTTTGTGAATTACAGTGCCCCTGAGCTCCTTTCTTCAACTCGCTTTCTTGTGACCTGGCCGCAACACCGCAGGATGGCTTCAGGCCCTAATCTGGTTCCGGGACGGTACGCTGAGCCTTTGGTTAATTCCTCTTCCTGGTGGGAAATGAGAGTTAAATTTGCCAGTCCAGATACCTCCAGCTAGTCTCTCATTGGTTATCGCTATTCCTGTTCATCTTCCGCAGAAATTGCAAACTGGGCCAAACAGAAGGTTAAAGGCGCTGATTCTCCAAGTGCGGAGAGTGTTAGTAAAGCGTCTGGAATGTTGCACCTCAGTACCAGTGGAGGAAAACTGAGACATATTTGAACACGTCTCCCGTTCACACGGTTGATCATACTCTGGGTTCCACATGCATGTTTTAGCTGAAGGAGGAATACCTTAAACCTGGGTAGTTGAAACCCGTGGAATGGGTACCATGCAATATGACGTCAAAGGGTCTTCATTTGCTCACCGAACCTCTCCAATCCTATCACTGCTGCGTTTATGCCCCTGTACACATGCATGATTCTCTTTCGGAGACATAGCCATCCATAGGTTTTAAGATACTTACTAGTCAGGTACATTTTTAGGCGTTTAATATGGGGTGTTGAGTCCATTTCGTTGAGCAAGGAGTAGCTCTTGTCTATTCCATATATGGCTTAAGGAACTTTATCTGTGCTCATTTCAATCTCTGGTTTTATGCAGCACCCCAACTCACCTTTCCCCTTAAGCAAGCATAAGTTGGTTTTCTAAATTTGAGACCCTGTTCTGTATTGGAATTCAGTTCCTGTGTAGCCAAGTTTACATTCCGTGTATTAGTGATATCTTATGATGTTTCTTTTTCTGTGTGACTTATTTCAGTTAGAATCATCGTACCTGAATCCACTCATTATGCTGCTACGGGCCTGATGACATAGATTTCATTGCTGAGTGATACTGCATTGTACGTAAGTACCACAATTTCTTTATCCATTTTTCACTTTCTGTGATATTGAACTTGTTCGGTAAACGAGGTTCTTGTAAACAGAGGCGTCCCAAACTTTGGGGTGGCTGTGTCTTTTTGATTTTAATTTTCCTAAGCTATAGGACCATAAGTGGAATTGCCCTAGGCTCTGTTCCTTTGTTTCTTAGATGCTTCAGGAAACACCATACACTTCTCCCGAGTGTCTGTTGGCAATTTACATCCCGCCCATCAGCATAACAAGGCTCCCAGTTCTCCATGGCCTGTCCTGCCTTTCTGGATTTTACACTTTTTTCAGATGGCCCTTTTGACCGGGGGGAAGTGAGACTTCATTGTAGTGCAGATTTCCTTTGCAAGCTTGCTTGGTTGGCCAAAAAGGGCGTATGCGTTTTTCCCTGAATATATTCAGGAAAAAACGCATACGCCCTTTTTGGCCAAGTGCATCATTGTGGACGTTCTTCCTCTTTTCCTATGCTTTCAATGCAATTCCAGTCTACCTCCTGAAATCGGTTTCCTGCAATTCTGCCCCGCTTTCAAGTCCTCTTGGCAGCCTTACTTCAGTATATTTTTGGACGATAGCTGTCATTTATAACTCTGCAGGTTTGTGAATTACAGTGCCCCTGAGCTCCTTTCTTCAACTCGTTTTCTTTTCAGCTGGCCGCAACACCGCAGGATGGCTTCAGGCCCTAATCTGGTTCCGACACGGCACGCTGAGCCTTTGGTTAATTCCTCTTCCTGGTGGGAAATGAGAGTTAAATTTGCCCGTCCAGACACCTCCAGCTAGTCTCTCATTGGTTCTCGTTATTCCTGTTCATCTTCCGCAGAATTTGCAAACTGGGCCAAACAGGAGGTTAAAGGGACTGACTCTCCAAGTGGGGAGAGTGTTAGTAAAGCGTCTGGAATGTTGCACCCGAGTACCAGGGTAGGAAAACTGAGACATATTTGAACTCGTCTCCCGTTCACACGGTTGATCATACTCTGGGTTCCACATGCATGTTTTAGCTGAAGGAAGAATACCTTAAACCTGGGTAGTTGAAACCCGTGTAATGGGTACCATGCAATATGACTTCAAAGGGTCTTCATTTGCTCATCGAACCTCTCCAATCCTATCACTGCTGCGTTTAATCCCCTGTACACATGCTTGATTCTCTTTCGGAGACATAGCAATCCATAGGTTTTAAGATACTTACTAGTCAGGTACATTCTTAGGCGTTTAATATGCGGTGTTGAGTCCATTTCGTTGAGCAAGGAGTAGCTCTTGTCTATTCCGTATTTGGCTTAAGGAACTTTATCTGTGCTCATTTCAATCTCTGGTTTTATGCAGCACCCCAACTCACCTTTCCCCTTAAGCAAGCATAAGTTGGTTTTCTAAATTTGAGACCCTGTTCTGTTCTGTAATTCAGTTCCTGTGTAGCCCAGTTTACATTCCGTGTATTAGTGATATCTTATGATGTTTCTTTTTCTGTGTGACTTATTTCAGTTAGAATCATCGTACCTGAATCCACTCATTATGCTGCTACGGGCCTGATGACATAGATTTCATTGCTGAGTGATACTGCATTGTACGTAAGTACCACAAGTTCTTTATCCATTTTTCACTTTCTGTGATATTGAACTTGTTCGGTAAACGAGGTTCTTGTAAACAGAGGCGTCCCAAACTTTGGGGTGGCTGTGTCTTTTTGATTTTAATTTCCCTAAGCTATAGGACCATAAGTGGAATTGCCCTAGGCTCTGTTCCTTTGTTTCTTAGATGCTTCAGGAAACACCATACACTTCTCCCGAGTGTCTCTTGGCAATTTACATCCCGCCCATCAGCATAACAAGGCTCCCAGTTCTCCATGGCCTGTCCTGCCTTTCTGGATTTTACACTTTTTTCAGATGGCCCTTTTGACCGGGGGGAAGTGAGACTTCATTGTAGTGCAGATTTCCTTTGCAAGCTTGCTTGGTTGGCCAAAAAGTGCGTATGCGTTTTTTCCTGAATATATTCAGGAAAAAACGCATACGCCCTTTTTGGCCAAGTGCATCATTGTGGACGTTCTGCCTCTTTTCCTATGCTTTCAATGCAATTCCAGTCTACCTCCTGAAATCGGTTTCCTGCAATTCTGCCCCGCTTTCAAGTCCTCTTGGCAGCCTTACTTCAGTATATTTTTGGACGATAGCTGTCATTTATAACTCTGCAGGTTTGTGAATTACAGTGCCCCTGAGCTCCTTTCTTCAACTCGCTTTCTTGTGACCTGGCCGCAACACCGCAGGATGGCTTCAGGCCCTAATCTGGTTCCGGGACGGTACGCTGAGCCTTTGGTTAATTCCTCTTCCTGGTGGGAAATGAGAGTTAAATTTGCCAGTCCAGATACCTCCAGCTAGTCTCTCATTGGTTATCGCTATTCCTGTTCATCTTCCGCAGAAATTGCAAACTGGGCCAAACAGAAGGTTAAAGGCGCTGATTCTCCAAGTGCGGAGAGTGTTAGTAAAGCGTCTGGAATGTTGCACCTCAGTACCAGTGGAGGAAAACTGAGACATATTTGAACACGTCTCCCGTTCACACGGTTGATCATACTCTGGGTTCCACATGCATGTTTTAGCTGAAGGAGGAATACCTTAAACCTGGGTAGTTGAAACCCGTGGAATGTGTACCATGCAATATGACGTCAAAGGGTCTTCATTTGCTCACCGAACCTCTCCAATCCTATCACTGCTGCGTTTATGCCCCTGTACACATGCATGATTCTCTTTCGGAGACATAGCCATCCATAGGTTTTAAGATACTTACTAGTCAGGTACATTTTTAGGCGTTTAATATGGGGTGTTGAGTCCATTTCGTTGAGCAAGGAGTAGCTCTTGTCTATTCCATATTTGGCTTAAGGAACTTTATCTGTGCTCATTTCAATCTCTGGTTTTATGCAGCACCCCAACTCACCTTTCCCCTTAAGCAAGCATAAGTTGGTTTTCTAAATTTGAGACCCTGTTCTGTATTGGAATTCAGTTCCTGTGTAGCCAAGTTTACATTCCGTGTATTAGTGATATCTTATGATGTTTCTTTTTCTGTGTGACTTATTTCAGTTAGAATCATCGTACCTGAATCCACTCATTATGCTGCTACGGGCCTGATGACATAGATTTCATTGCTGAGTGATACTGCATTGTACGTAAGTACCACAATTTCTTTATCCATTTTTCACTTTCTGTGATATTGAACTTGTTCGGTAAACGAGGTTCTTGTAAACAGAGGCATCCCAAACTTTGGGGTGGCTGTGTCTTTTTGATTTTAATTTCCCTAAGCTATAGGACCATAAGTGGAATTGCCCTAGGCTCTGTTCCTTTGTTTCTTAGATGCTTCAGGAAACACCATACACTTCTCCCGAGTGTCTGTTGGCAATTTACATCCCGCCCATCAGCATAACAAGGCTCCCAGTTCTCCATGGCCTGTCCTGCCTTTCTGGATTTTACACTTTTTTCAGATGGCCCTTTTGACCGGGGGGAAGTGAGACTTCATTGTAGTGCAGATTTCCTTTGCAAGCTTGCTTGGTTGGCCAAAAAGGGCGTATGCGTTTTTCCCTGAATATATTCAGGAAAAAACGCCTACGCCCTTTTTGGCCAAGTGCATCATTGTGGACGTTCTGCCTCTTTTCCTATGCTTTCAATGCAATTCCAGTCTACCTCCTGAAATCGGTTTCCTGCAATTCTGCCCCGCTTTCAAGTCCTCTTGGCAGCCTTACTTCAGTATATTTTTGGACGATAGCTGTCATTTATAACTCTGCAGGTTTGTGAATTACAGTGCCCCTGAGCTCCTTTCTTCAACTCGTTTTCTTTTCAGCTGGCCGCAACATCGCAGGATGGCTTCAGGCCCTAATCTGGTTCCGACACGGCACGCTGAGCCTTTGGTTAATTCCTCTTCCTGGTGGGAAATGAGAGTTAAATTTGCCCGTCCAGACACCTCCAGCTAGTCTCTCATTGGTTCTCGTTATTCCTGTTCATCTTCCGCAGAAATTGCAAACTGGGCCAAACAGGAGGTTAAAGGGACTGACTCTCCAAGTGGGGAGAGTGTTAGTAAAGCGTCTGGAATGTTGCACCCGAGTACCAGGGGAGGAAAACTGAGACATATTTGAACTCGTCTCCCGTTCACACGGTTGATCATACTCTGGGTTCCACATGCATGTTTTAGCTGAAGGAAGAATACCTTAAACCTGGGTAGTTGAAACCCGTGTAATGGGTACCATGCAATATGACTTCAAAGGGTCTTCATTTGCTCATCGAACCTCTCCAATCCTATCACTGCTGCGTTTAATCCCCAGTACACATGCTTGATTCTCTTTCGGAGACATAGCAATCCATAGGTTTTAAGATACTTACTAGTCAGGTACATTCTTAGGCGTTTAATATGCGGTGTTGAGTCCATTTCGTTGAGCAAGGAGTAGCTCTTGTCTATTCCGTATTTGGCTTAAGGAACTTTATCTGTGCTCATTTCAATCTCTGGTTTTATGCAGCACCCCAACTCACCTTTCCCCTTAAGCAAGCATAAGTTGGTTTTCTAAATTTGAGACCCTGTTCTGTTCTGTAATTCAGTTCCTGTGTAGCCCAGTTTACATTCCGTGTATTAGTGATATCTTATGATGTTTCTTTTTCTGTGTGACTTATTTCAGTTAGAATCATCGTACCTGAATCCACTCATTATGCTGCTACGGGCCTGATGACATAGATTTCATTGCTGAGTGATACTGCATTGTACGTAAGTACCACAAGTTCTTTATCCATTTTTCACTTTCTGTGATATTGAACTTGTTCGGTAAACGAGGTTCTTGTAAACAGAGGCGTCCCAAACTTTGGGGTGGCTGTGTCTTTTTGATTTTAATTTCCCTAAGCTATAGGACCATAAGTGGAATTGCCCTAGGCTCTGTTCCTTTGTTTCTTAGATGCTTCAGGAAACACCATACACTTCTCCCGAGTGTCTGTTGGCAATTTACATCCCGCCCATCAGCATAACAAGGCTCCCAGTTCTCCATGGCCTGTCCTGCCTTTCTGGATTTTACACTTTTTTCAGATGGCCCTTTTGACCGGGGGGAAGTGAGACTTCATTGTAGTGCAGATTTCCTTTGCAAGCTTGCTTGGTTGGCCAAAAAGGGCGTATGCGTTTTTTCCTGAATATATTCAGGAAAAAACGCATACGCCCTTTTTGGCCAAGTGCATCATTGTGGACGTTCTGCCTCTTTTCCTATGCTTTCAATGCAATTCCAGTCTACCTCCTGAAATCGGTTTCCTGCAATTCTGCCCCGCTTTCAAGTCCTCTTGGCAGCCTTACTTCAGTATATTTTTGGACGATAGCTGTCATTTATAACTCTGCAGGTTTGTGAATTACAGTGCCCCTGAGCTCCTTTCTTCAACTCGCTTTCTTGTGACCTGGCCGCAACACCGCAGGATGGCTTCAGGCCCTAATCTGGTCCCAGGACGGTACGCTGAGCCTTTGGTTAATTCCTCTTCCTGGTGGGAAATGAGAGTTAAATTTGCCCGTCCAGATACCTCCAGCTAGTCTCTCATTGGTTATCGCTATTCCTGTTCATCTTCCGCAGAAATTGCAAACTGGGCCAAACAGGAGGTTAAAGGCGCTGACTCTCCAAGTGCGGAGAGTGTTAGTAAAGCGTCTGGAATGTTGCACCTCAGTACCAGGGGAGGAAAACTGAGACATATTTGAACACGTCTCCCGTTCACACGGTTGATCATACTCTGGGTTCCACATGCATGTTTTAGCTGAAGGAGGAATACCTTAAACCTGGGTAGTTGAAACCCGTGGAATGGGTACCATGCAATATGACGTCAAAGGGTCTTCATTTGCTCACCGAACCTCTCCAATCCTATCACTGCTGCGTTTATGCCCCTGTACACATGCTTGATTCTCTTTCGGAGACATAGCAATCCATAGGTTTTAAGATACTTACTAGTCAGGTACATTTTTAGGCGTTTAATATGGGGTGTTGAGTCCATTTCGTTGAGCAAGGAGTAGCTCTTGTCTATTCCATATTTGGCTTAAGGAACTTTATCTGTGCTCATTTCAATCTCTGGTTTTATGCAGCACCCCAACTCACCTTTCCCCTTAAGCAAGCATAAGTTGGTTTTCTAAATTTGAGACCCTGTTCTGTTTTGGAATTCAGTTCCTGTGTAGCCAAGTTTACATTCCGTGTATTAGTGATATCTTATGATGTTTCTTTTTCTGTGTGACTTATTTCAGTTAGAATCATCGTACCTGAATCCACTCATTATGCTGCTACGGGCCTGATGACATAGATTTCCTTGCTGAGTGATACTGCATTGTACGTAAGTACCACAATTTCTTTATCCATTTTTCACTTTCTGTGATATTGAACTTGTTCGGTAAACGAGGTTCTTGTAAACAGAGGCGTCCCAAACTTTGGGGTGGCTGTGTCTTTTTGATTTTAATTTCCCTAAGCTATAGGACCATAAGTGGAATTGCCCTAGGCTCTGTTCCTTTGTTTCTTAGATGCTTCAGGAAACACCATACACTTCTCCCGAGTGTCTGTTGGCAATTTACATCCCGCCCATCAGCATAACAAGGCTCCCAGTTCTCCATGGCCTGTCCTGCCTTTCTGGATTTTACACTTTTTTCAGATGGCCCTTTTGACCGGGGGGAAGTGAGACTTCATTGTAGTGCAGATTTCCTTTGCAAGCTTGCTTGGTTGGCCAAAAAGGGCGTATGCGTTTTTTCCTGAATATATTCAGGAAAAAACGCATACGCCCTTTTTGGCCAAGTGCATCATTGTGGACGTTCTGCCTCTTTTCCTATGCTTTCAATGCAATTCCAGTCTACCTCCTGAAATTGGTTTCCTGCAATTCTGCCCCGCTTTCAAGTCCTCTTGGCAGCCTTACTTCAGTATATTTTTGGACGATAGCTGTCATTTATAACTCTGCAGGTTTGTGAATTACAGTGCCCCTGAGCTCCTTTCTTCAACTCGCTTTGTTTTGAGCTGGCCGCAACACCGCAGGATGGCTTCAGGCCCTAATCTGGTTCCGGCACGGCACGCTGAGCCTTTGCTTATTTCCTCTTCCTGGTGGGAAATGAGAGATAAAATTGCCCGTCCAGACACCTCCAGCTAGTCTCTCATTGGTTCTCGCTATTCCTGTTCATCTTCCGCAGAAATTGCAAACTGGGCCAAACAGGAGGTTAAAGGCACTGACTCTCCAAGTCGGGAGAGTGTTAGTAAAGTGTCTGGAATGTTGCACCCGAGTACCAGGGGACCAAAACTGAGACATATGTGAACACGTCTCCCGATCACATGGTTGATCATACTCTAGGTTCCACATGCATGTTTTAGCTGAAGGAAGAATACCTTAAACCTGGAGAGTTGAGACCCATGTAATGGGTACCATGCAATATGACTTCAAAGGGTCTTCATTTGCTCACCGAACCTCTCCAATCCTATCACTGCTGCGTTTATGCCCCTGTACACACGCTTGATTCTCTTTTGAAGACATAGCAATCCATAGGTTTTAAGATACTTACTAGTCAGGTACATTCATAGGCGTTTAATATGCGGTGTTGAGTCCATTTCGTTGAGCAAGGAGTAGCTCTTGTCTATTCCATATTTGGCTTAAGGAACTTTATGTGTGCTCATTTCAATCTCTGGTTTTATGCAGCACCCCAACTCACCTTTCCCCTTAAGCAAGCATAAGTTGGTTTTCTAAATTTGAGACCCTGTTCTGTTCTGTAATTCAGTTCCTGTGTAGCCCAGTTTACATTCCGTGTATTAGTGATATCTTATGATGTTTCTTTTTCTGTGTGACTTATTTCAGTTAGAATCATCGTACCTGAATCCACTCATTATGCTGCTACGGGCCTGATGACATAGATTTCATTGCTGAGTGATACTGCATTGTACGTAAGTACCACAAGTTCTTTATCCATTTTTCACTTTCTGTGATATTAAACTTGTACGGTAAACGAGGTTCTTGTAAACAGAGGCGTCCCAAACTTTGGGGTGGCTGTGTCTTTTTGATTTTAATTTCCCTAAGCTATAGGACCATAAGTGGAAGTGCCCTAGGCTCTGTTGCTTTGTTTTTTAGATGTTTCAGGAAACACCATACACTTCTCCCCAGTGGCTGTTGGCAATTTACATCCCGCCCATCAGCATAACAAGGCTCCCAGTTCTCCATGGCCTGTCCTGCCTTTCTGGATTTTACACTTTTTTCAGATGGCCCTTTTGACCGGGGGGAAGTGAGACTTCATTGTAGTGCAGATTTCCTTTGCAAGCTTGCTTGGTTGGCCAAAAAGGGCGTATGCGTTTTTTCCTGAATATATTCAGGAAAAAACGCATACGCCCTTTTTGGCCAAGTGCATCATTGTGGACGTTCTGCCTCTTTTCCTATGCTTTCAATGCAATTCCAGTCTACCTCCTGAAATCGGTTTCCTGCAATTCTGCCCCGCTTTCAAGTCCTCTTGGCAGCCTTACTTCAGTATATTTTTGGACGATAGCTGTCATTTATAACTCTGCAGGTTTGTGAATTACAGTGCCCCTGAGCTCCTTTCTTCAACTCGCTTACTTGTGACCTGGCCGCAACACCGCAGGATGGCTTCAGGCCCTAATCAGGTTCCGGCACGGCACGCTGAGCCTTTGGTTAATTCCTCTTCCTGGTGGGAAATGAGAGTTAAATTTGCCCGTCCAGACACCTCCAGCTAGTCTCTCATTGGTTCTCGCTATTCCTGTTCATCTTCCGCCGAATTTGCAAACTGGGCCAAACAGGAGGTTAAAGGCGCTGACTCTCCAAGTGGGGAGAGTGTTAGTAAAGCGTCTGGAATGTTGCACCCGAGTACCAGGGGAGGAAAACTGAGACATATTTGAACACGTCTCCCGTTCACACGGTTGATCATACTCTGGGTTCCACATGCACGTTTTAGCTGAAGGAAGAATACCTTAAACCTGGAGAGTTGAGACCCGTGGAATGGGTACCATGCAATATGACTTCAAAGGGTCTTCATTTGCTCACCGAACCTCTCCAATCCTATCACTGCTGCGTTTATGCCCCTGTACACATGCTTGATTCTCTTTCGGAGACATAGCAATCCATAGGTTTTAAGATACTTACTAGTCAGGTACATTCTTAGGCGTTTAATATGCGGTGTTGAGTCCATTTCGTTGAGCAAGGAGTAGCTCTTGTCTATTCCATATTTGGCTTAAGGTACTTTATCTGTGCTCATTTCAATCTCTGGTTTTATGCAGCACCCCAACTCACCTTTCCCCTTAAGCAAGCATAAGTTGGTTTTCTAAATTTGAGACCCTGTTCTGTATTGGAATTCAGTTCCTGTGTAGCCAAGTTTACATTCCGTGTATTAGTGATATCTTATGATGTTTCTTTTTCTGTGTGACTTATTTCAGTTAGAATCATCGTACCTGAATCCACTCATTATGCTGCTACGGGCCTGATGACATAGATTTCATTGCTGAGTGATACTGCATTGTACATAAGTACCACAAGTTCTTTATCCATTTTTCACTTTCTGTGATATTGAACTTGTACGGTAAATGAGATTCTTGTAAACAGAGGCGTCCCAAACTTTGGGGTGGCTGTGTCTTTTTTATTTTAATTTCCCTAAGCTATAGGACCATAAGTGGAAGTGCCCTAGGCTCTGTTGCTTTGTTTTTTACATGTTTCAGGAAACACCATACACTTCTCCCGAGTGTCTCTTGGCAATTTACATCCCGCCCATCAGCATAACAAGGCTTCCAGTTCTCCATGGCCTGTCCTGCCTTTCTGGATTTTACACTTTTTTCAGATGGCCCTTTTGACCGGGGGGAAGTGAGACTTCATTGTAGTGCAGATTTCCTTTGCAAGCTTGCTTGGTTGGCCAAAAAGGGCGTATGCGTTTTTTCCTGAATATATTCAGGAAAAAACGCATACGCCCTTTTTGGCCAAGTGCATCATTGTGGACGTTCTGCCTCTTTTCCTATGCTTTCAATGCAATTCCAGTCTACCTCCTGAAATCGGTTTCCTGCAATTCTGCCCCGCTTTCAAGTCCTCTTGGCAGCCTTACTTCAGTATATTTTTGGACGATAGCTGTCATTTATAACTCTGCAGGTTTGTGAATTACAGTGCCCCTGAGCTCCTTTCTTCAACTCGCTTTCTTGTGACCTGGCCGCAACACCGCAGGATGGCTTCAGGCCCTAATCTGGTTCCGGCACGGCACGCTGAGCCTTTGGTTAATTCCTCTTCCTGGTGGGAAATGAGAGTTAAATTTGCCCGTCCAGACACCTCCAGCTAGTCTCTCATTGGTTCTCGCTATTCCTGTTCATCTTCCGCCGAAATTGCAAACTGGGCCAAACAGGAGGTTAAAGGCGCTGACTCTCCAAGTGGGGAGAGTGTTAGTAAAGCGTCTGGAATGTTGCACCCAAGTACCAGGGGAGGAAAACTGAGACATATTTGAACACGTCTCCCGATCACATGGTTGATCATACTCTAGGTTCCACATGCATGTTTTAGCTGAAGGAAGAATACCTTAAACCTGTGTACTTGAAACCCGTGGAATGGGTACCATGCAATATGACTTCAAAGGGTCTTCATTTGCTCACCGAACCTCTCCAATCCTATCACTGCTGCGTTTATGCCCCTGTACACATGCTTGATTCTCTTTTGGAGACATAGCAATCCATAGGTTTTAAGATACTTACTAGTCAGGTACATTTTTAGGCATTTAATATGGGGTGTTGAGTCCATTTCGTTGAGCAAGGAGTAGCTCTTGTCTATTCCATATTTGGCTTAAGGAACTTTATGTGTGCTCATTTCAATCTCTGGTTTTATGCAGCACCCCAACTCACCTTTCCCCTTAAGCAAGCATAAGTTGGTTTTCTAAATTTGAGACCCTGTTCTGTTCTGTAATTCAGTTCCTGTGTAGCCCAGTTTACATTCCGTGTATTAGTGATATCTTATGATGTTTCTTTTTCTGTGTGACTTATTTCAGTTAGAATCATCGTACCTGAATCCACTCATTATGCTGCTACGGGCCTGATGACATAGATTTCATTGCTGAGTGATACTGCATTGTACGTAAGTACCACAAGTTCTTTATCCATTTTTCACTTTCTGTGATATTAAACTTGTACGGTAAACGAGGTTCTTGTAAACAGAGGCGTCCCAAACTTTGGCGTGGCTGTGTCTTTTTGATTTTAATTTCCCTAAGCTATAGGACCATAAGTGGAAGTGCCCTAGGCTCTGTTGCTTTGTTTTTTAGATGTTTCAGGAAACACCATACACTTCTCCCCAGTGGCTGTTGGAAATTTACATCCCGCCCATCAGCATAACAAGGCTCCCAGTTCTCCATGGCCTGTCCTGCCTTTCTGGATTTTACACTTTTTTCAGATGGCCCTTTTGACCGGGGGGAAGTGAGACTTCATTGTAGTGCAGATTTCCTTTGCAAGCTTGCTTGGTTGGCCAAAAAGGGCGTATGCGTTTTTTCCTGAATATATTCAGGAAAAAAACGCATACGCCCTTTTTGGCCAAGTGCATCATTGTGGACGTTCTGCCTCTTTTCCTATGCTTTCAATGCAATTCCAGTCTACCTCCTGAAATCGGTTTCCTGCAATTCTGCCCCGCTTTCAAGTCCTCTTGGCAGCCTTACTTCAGTATATTTTTGGACGATAGCTGTCATTTATAACTCTGCAGGTTTGTGAATTACAGTGCCCCTGAGCTCCTTTCTTCAACTCGCTTTCTTGTGACCTGGCCGCAACACCGCAGGATGGCTTCAGGCCCTAATCTGGTTCCAGGACGGTACGCTGAGCCTTTGGTTAATTCCTCTTCCTGGTGGGAAATGAGAGTTAAATTTGCCCGTCCAGATACCTCCAGCTAGTCTCTCATTGGTTATCGCTATTCCTGTTCATCTTCCGCAGAAATTGCAAACTGGGCCAAACAGGAGGTTAAAGGCGCTGACTCTCCAAGTGCGGAGAGTGTTAGTAAAGCGTCTGGAATGTTGCACCTCAGTACCAGGGGAGGAAAACTGAGACATATTTGAACACGTCTCCCGTTCACACGGTTGATCATACTCTGGGTTCCACATGCATGTTTTAGCTGAAGGAGGAATACCTTAAACCTGGGTAGTTGAAACCCGTGGAATGGGTACCATGCAATATGACGTCAAAGGGTCTTCATTTGCTCACCGAACCTCTCCAATCCTATCACTGCTGCGTTTATGCCCCTGTACACATGCTTGATTCTCTTTCGGAGACATAGCAATCCATAGGTTTTAAGATACTTACTAGTCAGGTACATTTTTAGGCGTTTAATATGGGGTGTTGAGTCCATTTCGTTGAGCAAGGAGTAGCTCTTGTCTATTCCATATTTGGCTTAAGGAACTTTATCTGTGCTCATTTCAATCTCTGGTTTTATGCAGCACCCCAACTCACCTTTCCCCTTAAGCAAGCATAAGTTGGTTTTCTAAATTTGAGACCCTGTTCTGTTTTGGAATTCAGTTCCTGTGTAGCCAAGTTTACATTCCGTGTATTAGTGATATCTTATGATGTTTCTTTTTCTGTGTGACTTATTTCAGTTAGAATCATCGTACCTGAATCCACTCATTATGCTGCTACGGGCCTGATGACATAGATTTCCTTGCTGAGTGATACTGCATTGTACGTAAGTACCACAATTTCTTTATCCATTTTTCACTTTCTGTGATATTGAACTTGTTCGGTAAACGAGGTTCTTGTAAACAGAGGCGTCCCAAACTTTGGGGTGGCTGTGTCTTTTTGATTTTAATTTCCCTAAGCTATAGGACCATAAGTGGAATTGCCCTAGGCTCTGTTCCTTTGTTTCTTAGATGCTTCAGGAAACACCATACACTTCTCCCGAGTGTCTGTTGGCAATTTACATCCCGCCCATCAGCATAACAAGGCTCCCAGTTCTCCATGGCCTGTCCTGCCTTTCTGGATTTTACACTTTTTTCAGATGGCCCTTTTGACCGGGGGGAAGTGAGACTTCATTGTAGTGCAGATTTCCTTTGCAAGCTTGCTTGGTTGGCCAAAAAGGGCGTATGCGTTTTTTCCTGAATATATTCAGGAAAAAACGCATACGCCCTTTTTGGCCAAGTGCATCATTGTGGACGTTCTGCCTCTTTTCCTATGCTTTCAATGCAATTCCAGTCTACCTCCTGAAATCGGTTTCCTGCAATTCTGCCCCGCTTTCAAGTCCTCTTGGCAGCCTTACTTCAGTATATTTTTGGACGATAGCTGTCATTTATAACTCTGCAGGTTTGTGAATTACAGTGCCCCTGAGCTCCTTTCTTCAACTCGCTTTGTTTTGAGCTGGCCGCAACACCGCAGGATGGCTTCAGGCCCTAATCTGGTTCCGGCACGGCACGCTGAGCCTTTGCTTATTTCCTCTTCCTGGTGGGAAATGAGAGATAAAATTGCCCGTCCAGACACCTCCAGCTAGTCTCTCATTGGTTCTCGCTATTCCTGTTCATCTTCCGCAGAAATTGCAAACTGGGCCAAACAGGAGGTTAAAGGCACTGACTCTCCAAGTCGGGAGAGTGTTAGTAAAGTGTCTGGAATGTTGCACCCGAGTACCAGGGGACCAAAACTGAGACATATGTGAACACGTCTCCCGATCACATGGTTGATCATACTCTAGGTTCCACATGCATGTTTTAGCTGAAGGAAGAATACCTTAAACCTGGAGAGTTGAGACCCATGTAATGGGTACCATGCAATATGACTTCAAAGGGTCTTCATTTGCTCACCGAACCTCTCCAATCCTATCACTGCTGCGTTTATGCCCCTGTACACACGCTTGATTCTCTTTTGAAGACATAGCAATCCATAGGTTTTAAGATACTTACTAGTCAGGTACATTCATAGGCGTTTAATATGCGGTGTTGAGTCCATTTCGTTGAGCAAGGAGTAGCTCTTGTCTATTCCATATTTGGCTTAAGGAACTTTATGTGTGCTCATTTCAATCTCTGGTTTTATGCAGCACCCCAACTCACCTTTCCCCTTAAGCAAGCATAAGTTGGTTTTCTAAATTTGAGACCCTGTTCTGTTCTGTAATTCAGTTCCTGTGTAGCCCAGTTTACATTCCGTGTATTAGTGATATCTTATGATGTTTCTTATTCTGTGTGACTTATTTCAGTTAGAATCATCGTACCTGAATCCACTCATTATGCTGCTACGGGCCTGATGACATAGATTTCATTGCTGAGTGATACTGCATTGTACGTAAGTACCACAAGTTCTTTATCCATTTTTCACTTTCTGTGATATTAAACTTGTACGGTAAACGAGGTTCTTGTAAACAGAGGCGTCCCAAACTTTGTGGTGGCTGTGTCTTTTTGATTTTAATTTCCCTAAGCTATAGGACCATAAGTGGAAGTGCCCTAGGCTCTGTTGCTTTGTTTTTTAGATGTTTCAGGAAACACCATACACTTCTCCCCAGTGGCTGTTGGCAATTTACATCCCGCCCATCAGCATAACAAGGCTCCCAGTTCTCCATGGCCTGTCCTGCCTTTCTGGATTTTACACTTTTTTCAGATGGCCCTTTTGACCGGGGGGAAGTGAGACTTCATTGTAGTGCAGATTTCCTTTGCAAGCTTGCTTGGTTGGCCAAAAAGGGCGTATGCGTTTTTTCCTGAATATATTCAGGAAAAAACGCATACGCCCTTTTTGGCCAAGTGCATCATTGTGGACGTTCTGCCTCTTTTCCTATGCTTTCAATGCAATTCCAGTCTACCTCCTGAAATCGGTTTCCTGCAATTCTGCCCCGCTTTCAAGTCCTCTTGGCAGCCTTACTTCAGTATATTTTTGGACGATAGCTGTCATTTATAACTCTGCAGGTTTGTGAATTACAGTGCCCCTGAGCTCCTTTCTTCAACTCGCTTACTTGTGACCTGGCCGCAACACCGCAGGATGGCTTCAGGCCCTAATCAGGTTCCGGCACGGCACGCTGAGCCTTTGGTTAATTCCACTTCCTGGTGGGAAATGAGAGTTAAATTTGCCCGTCCAGACACCTCCAGCTAGTCTCTCATTGGTTCTCGCTATTCCTGTTCATCTTCCGCCGAATTTGCAAACTGGGCCAAACAGGAGGTTAAAGGCGCTGACTCTCCAAGTGGGGAGAGTGTTAGTAAAGCGTCTGGAATGTTGCACCCGAGTACCAGGGGAGGAAAACTGAGACATATTTGAACACGTCTCCCGTTCACACGGTTGATCATACTCTGGGTTCCACATGCACGTTTTAGCTGAAGGAAGAATACCTTAAACCTGGAGAGTTGAGACCCGTGGAATGGGTACCATGCAATATGACTTCAAAGGGTCTTCATTTGCTCACCGAACCTCTCCAATCCTATCACTGCTGCGTTTATGCCCCTGTACACATGCTTGATTCTCTTTCGGAGACATAGCAATCCATAGGTTTTAAGATACTTACTAGTCAGGTACATTCTTAGGCGTTTAATATGCGGTGTTGAGTCCATTTCGTTGAGCAAGGAGTAGCTCTTGTCTATTCCATATTTGGCTTAAGGTACTTTATCTGTGCTCATTTCAATCTCTGGTTTTATGCAGCACCCCAACTCACCTTTCCCCTTAAGCAAGCATAAGTTGGTTTTCTAAATTTGAGACCCTGTTCTGTATTGGAATTCAGTTCCTGTGTAGCCAAGTTTACATTCCGTGTATTAGTGATATCTTATGATGTTTCTTTTTCTGTGTGACTTATTTCAGTTAGAATCATCGTACCTGAATCCACTCATTATGCTGCTACGGGCCTGATGACATAGATTTCATTGCTGAGTGATACTGCATTGTACATAAGTACCACAAGTTCTTTATCCATTTTTCACTTTCTGTGATATTGAACTTGTACGGTAAATGAGATTCTTGTAAACAGAGGCGTCCCAAACTTTGGGGTGGCTGTGTCTTTTTTATTTTAATTTCCCTAAGCTATAGGACCATAAGTGGAAGTGCCCTAGGCTCTGTTGCTTTGTTTTTTACATGTTTCAGGAAACACCATACACTTCTCCCGAGTGTCTCTTGGCAATTTACATCCCGCCCATCAGCATAACAAGGCTTCCAGTTCTCCATGGCCTGTCCTGCCTTTCTGGATTTTACACTTTTTTCAGATGGCCCTTTTGACCGGGGGGAAGTGAGACTTCATTGTAGTGCAGATTTCCTTTGCAAGCTTGCTTGGTTGGCCAAAAAGGGCGTATGCGTTTTTTCCTGAATATATTCAGGAAAAAACGCATACGCCCTTTTTGGCCAAGTGCATCATTGTGGACGTTCTGCCTCTTTTCCTATGCTTTCAATGCAATTCCAGTCTACCTCCTGAAATCGGTTTCCTGCAATTCTGCCCCGCTTTCAAGTCCTCTTGGCAGCCTTACTTCAGTATATTTTTGGACGATAGCTGTCATTTATAACTCTGCAGGTTTGTGAATTACAGTGCCCCTGAGCTCCTTTCTTCAACTCGCTTACTTGTGACCTGGCCGCAACACCGCAGGATGGCTTCAGGCCCTAATCAGGTTCCGGCACGGCACGCTGAGCCTTTGGTTAATTCCTCTTCCTGGTGGGAAATGAGAGTTAAATTTGCCCGTCCAGACACCTCCAGCTAGTCTCTCATTGGTTCTCGCTATTCCTGTTCATCTTCCGCCGAATTTGCAAACTGGGCCAAACAGGAGGTTAAAGGCGCTGACTCTCCAAGTGGGGAGAGTGTTAGTAAAGCGTCTGGAATGTTGCACCCGAGTACCAGGGGAGGAAAACTGAGACATATTTGAACACGTCTCCCGTTCACACGGTTGATCATACTCTGGGTTCCACATGCACGTTTTAGCTGAAGGAAGAATACCTTAAACCTGGAGAGTTGAGACCCGTGGAATGGGTACCATGCAATATGACTTCAAAGGGTCTTCATTTGCTCACCGAACCTCTCCAATCCTATCACTGCTGCGTTTATGCCCCTGTACACATGCTTGATTCTCTTTCGGAGACATAGCAATCCATAGGTTTTAAGATACTTACTAGTCAGGTACATTCTTAGGCGTTTAATATGCGGTGTTGAGTCCATTTCGTTGAGCAAGGAGTAGCTCTTGTCTATTCCATATTTGGCTTAAGGTACTTTATCTGTGCTCATTTCAATCTCTGGTTTTATGCAGCACCCCAACTCACCTTTCCCCTTAAGCAAGCATAAGTTGGTTTTCTAAATTTGAGACCCTGTTCTGTATTGGAATTCAGTTCCTGTGTAGCCAAGTTTACATTCCGTGTATTAGTGATATCTTATGATGTTTCTTTTTCTGTGTGACTTATTTCAGTTAGAATCATCGTACCTGAATCCACTCATTATGCTGCTACGGGCCTGATAACATAGATTTCATTGCTGAGTGATACTGCATTGTACATAAGTACCACAAGTTCTTTATCCATTTTTCACTTTCTGTGATATTGAACTTGTACGGTAAATGAGATTCTTGTAAACAGAGGCGTCCCAAACTTTGGGGTGGCTGTGTCTTTTTTATTTTAATTTCCCTAAGCTATAGGACCATAAGTGGAAGTGCCCTAGGCTCTGTTGCTTTGTTTTTTACATGTTTCAGGAAACACCATACACTTCTCCCGAGTGTCTCTTGGCAATTTACATCCCGCCCATCAGCATAACAAGGCTTCCAGTTCTCCATGGCCTGTCCTGCCTTTCTGGATTTTACACTTTTTTCAGATGGCCCTTTTGACCGGGGGGAAGTGAGACTTCATTGTAGTGCAGATTTCCTTTGCAAGCTTGCTTGGTTGGCCAAAAAGGGCGTATGCGTTTTTTCCTGAATATATTCAGGAAAAAACGCATACGCCCTTTTTGGCCAAGTGCATCATTGTGGACGTTCTGCCTCTTTTCCTATGCTTTCAATGCAATTCCAGTCTACCTCCTGAAATCGGTTTCCTGCAATTCTGCCCCGCTTTCAAGTCCTCTTGGCAGCCTTACTTCAGTATATTTTTGGACGATAGCTGTCATTTATAACTCTGCAGGTTTGTGAATTACAGTGCCCCTGAGCTCCTTTCTTCAACTCGCTTTCTTGTGACCTGGCCGCAACACCGCAGGATGGCTTCAGGCCCTAATCTGGTTCCGGCACGGCACGCTGAGCCTTTGGTTAATTCCTCTTCCTGGTGGGAAATGAGAGTTAAATTTGCCCGTCCAGACACCTCCAGCTAGTCTCTCATTGGTTCTCGCTATTCCTGTTCATCTTCCGCCGAAATTGCAAACTGGGCCAAACAGGAGGTTAAAGGCGCTGACTCTCCAAGTGGGGAGAGTGTTAGTAAAGCGTCTGGAATGTTGCACCCAAGTACCAGGGGAGGAAAACTGAGACATATTTGAACACGTCTCCCGATCACATGGTTGATCATACTCTAGGTTCCACATGCATGTTTTAGCTGAAGGAAGAATACCTTAAACCTGTGTACTTGAAACCCGTGGAATGGGTACCATGCAATATGACTTCAAAGGGTCTTCATTTGCTCACCGAACCTCTCCAATCCTATCACTGCTGCGTTTATGCCCCTGTACACACGCTTGATTCTCTTTTGGAGACATAGCAATCCATAGGTTTTAAGATACTTACTAGTCAGGTACATTTTTAGGCATTTAATATGGGGTGTTGAGTCCATTTCGTTGAGCAAGGAGTAGCTCTTGTCTATTCCATATTTGGCTTAAGGAACTTTATGTGTGCTCATTTCAATCTCTGGTTTTATGCAGCACCCCAACTCACCTTTCCCCTTAAGCAAGCATAAGTTGGTTTTCTAAATTTGAGACCCTGTTCTGTTCTGTAATTCAGTTCCTGTGTAGCCCAGTTTACATTCCGTGTATTAGTGATATCTTATGATGTTTCTTTTTCTGTGTGACTTATTTCAGTTAGAATCATCATACTTGAATCCACTCATTATGCTGCTACGGGCCTGATGACATAGATTTCATTGCTGAGTGATACTGCATTGTACGTAAGTACCACAGGTTCTTTATCTATTTTTCACTTTCTGTGATATTGAAATTGTACGGTAAATGAGGTTCTTGTAAACAGAGGCGTCCCAAACTTTGGGGTGGCTGTGTCTTTTTGATTTTAATTTCCCTAAGCTATAGGACCATAAGTGGAAGTGCCCTAGGCTCTGTTGCTTTGTTTTTTAGATGTTTCAGGAAACACCATACACTTCTCCCGAGTGGCTGTTGGCAATTTACATCCCGCCCATCAGCATAACAAGGCTCCCAGTTCTCCATGGCCTGTCCTGCCTTTCTGGATTTTACACTTTTTTCAGATGGCCCTTTTGACCGGGGGGAAGTGAGACTTCATTGTAGTGCAGATTTCCTTTGCAAGCTTGCTTGGTTGGCCAAAAAGCGCGTATGCGTTTTTTCCTGAATAAATTCAGGAAAAAACGCATACGCCCTTTTTGGCCAAGTGCATCATTGTGGACGTTCTGCCTCTTTTCCTATGCTTTCAATGCAATTCCAGTCTACCTCCTGAAATCGGTTTCCTGCAATTCTGCCCCGCTTTCAAGTCCTCTTGGCAGCCTTACTTCAGTATATTTTTGGACGATAGCTGTCATTTATAACTCTGCAGGTTTGTGAATTACAGTGCCCCTGAGCTCCTTTCTTCAACTCGCTTTCTTGTGACCTGGCCGCAACACCGCAGGATGGCTTCAGGCCCTAATCTGGTTCCGGCACGGCACGCTGAGCCTTTGGTTAATTCCTCTTCCTGGTGGGAAATGAGAGTTAAATTTGCCCGTCCAGACACCTCCAGCTAGTCTCTCATTGGTTCTCGCTATTCCTGTTCATCTTCCGCCGAAATTGCAAACTGGGCCAAACAGGAGGTTAAAGGCGCTGACTCTCCAAGTGGGGAGAGTGTTAGTAAAGCGTCTGGAATGTTGCACCCGAGTACCAGGGGAGGAAAACTGTGACATTTTTGAACACGTCTCCCGTTCACACGGTTGATCATACTCTGGGTTCCACATGCACGTTTTAGCTGAAGGAAGAATACCTTAAACCTGGGTAGTTGAAACCTGTGGAATGGGTACCATGCAATATGACTTCAAAGGGTCTTCATTTGCTCACCGAACCTCTCCAATCCTATCACTGCTGCGTTTATGCCCCTGTACACACGCTTGATTCTCTTTCGGAGACATAGCAATCCATAGGTTTTAAGATACTTACTAGTCAGGTACATTTTTAGGCATTTAATATGGGGTGTTGAGTCCATTTCGTTGAGCAAGGAGTAGCTCTTGTCTATTCCATATTTGGCTTAAGGAACTTTATGTGTGCTCATTTCAATCTCTGGTTTTATGCAGCACCCCAACTCACCTTTCCCCTTAAGCAAGCATAAGTTGGTTTTCTAAATTTGAGACCCTGTTCTGTTCTGTAATTCAGTTCCTGTGTAGCCCAGTTTACATTCCGTGTATTAGTGATATCTTATGATGTTTCTTTTTCTGTGTGACTTATTTCAGTTAGAATCATCGTACCTGAATCCACTCATTATGCTGCTACGGGCCTGATGACATAGATTTCATTGCTGAGTGATACTGCATTGTACGTAAGTACCACAAGTTCTTTATCCATTTTTCACTTTCTGTGATATTAAACTTGTACGGTAAACGAGGTTCTTGTAAACAGAGGCGTCCCAAACTTTGGGGTGGCTGTGTCTTTTTGATTTTAATTTCCCTAAGCTATAGGACCATAAGTGGAAGTGCCCTAGGCTCTGTTGCTTTGTTTTTTAGATGTTTCAGGAAACACCATACACTTCTCCCCAGTGGCTGTTGGCAATTTACATCCCGCCCATCAGCATAACAAGGCTCCCAGTTCTCCATGGCCTGTCCTGCCTTTCTGGATTTTACACTTTTTTCAGATGGCCCTTTTGACCGGGGGGAAGTGAGACTTCATTGTAGTGCAGATTTCCTTTGCAAGCTTGCTTGGTTGGCCAAAAAGGGCGTATGCGTTTTTTCCTGAATATATTCAGGAAAAAAACGCATACGCCCTTTTTGGCCAAGTGCATCATTGTGGACGTTCTGCCTCTTTTCCTATGCTTTCAATGCAATTCCAGTCTACCTCCTGAAATCGGTTTCCTGCAATTCTGCCCCGCTTTCAAGTCCTCTTGGCAGCCTTACTTCAGTATATTTTTGGACGATAGCTGTCATTTATAACTCTGCAGGTTTGTGAATTACAGTGCCCCTGAGCTCCTTTCTTCAACTCGCTTACTTGTGACCTGGCCGCAACACCGCAGGATGGCTTCAGGCCCTAATCTGGTTCCGGCACGGCACGCTGAGCCTTTGGTTAATTCCTCTTCCTGGTGGGAAATGAGAGTTAAATTTGCCCGTCCAGACACCTCCAGCTAGTCTCTCATTGGTTCTCGCTATTCCTGTTCATCTTCCGCAGAAATTGCAAACTGGGCCAAACAGGAGGTTAAAGGCGCTGACTCTCCAAGTGGGGAGAGTGTTAGTAAAGCGTCTGGAATGTTGCACCCGAGTACCAGGGGAGGAAAACTGAGACATATTTGAACACGTCTCCCGTTCACACGGTTGATCATACTCTGGGTTCCACATGCACGTTTTAGCTGAAGGAAGAATACCTTAAACCTGGGTAGTTGAAACCCGTGGAATGGGTACCATGCAATATGACTTCAAAGGGTCTTCATTTGCTCACCGAACCTCTCCAATCCTATCACTGCTGCGTTTATGCCCCTGTACACATGCTTGATTCTCTTTCGGAGACATAGCAATCCATAGGTTTTAAGATACTTACTAGTCAGGTACATTCTTAGGCGTTTAATATGCGGTGTTGAGTCCATTTCGTTGAGCAAGGAGTAGCTCTTGTCTATTCCATATTTGGCTTAAGAAACTTTATCTGTGCTCATTTCAATCTCTGGTTTTATGCAGCACCCCAACTCACCTTTCCCCTTAAGCAAGCATAAGTTGGTTTTCTAAATTTGAGACCATGTTCTGTTCTGTAATTCAGTTCCTGTGTAGCCAAGTTTACATTCCGTGTATTAGTGATATCTTATGATGTTTCTTTTTCTGTGTGACTTATTTCAGTTAGAATCATCGTACCTGAATCCACTCATTATGCTGCTACGGGCCTGATGACATAGATTTCATTGCTGAGTGATACTGCATTGTACATAAGTACCACAAGTTCTTTATCCATTTTTCACTTTCTGTGATATTGAACTTGTTCGGTAAATGAGATTCTTGTAAACAGAGGCGTCCCAAACTTTGGGGTGGCTGTGTCTTTTTGATTTTAATTTCCCTAAGCTATAGGACCATAAGTGGAAGTGCCCTAGGCTCTGTTGCTTTGTTTTTTAAATGTTTCAGGAAACACCATACACTTCTCCCCAGTGTCTGTTGGCAATTTACATCCCGCCCATCAGCATAACAAGGCTCCCAGTTCTCCATGGCCTGTCCTGCCTTTCTGGATTTTACACTTTTTTCAGATGGCCCTTTTGACCGGGGGGAAGTGAGACTTCATTGTAGTGCAGATTTCCTTTGCAAGCTTGCTTGGTTGGCCAAAAAGGGCGTATGCGTTTTTTCCTGAATATATTCAGGAAAAAACGCATACACCCTTTTTGGCCAAGTGCATCATTGTGGACGTTCTGCCTCTTTTCCTATGCTTTCAATGCAATTCCAGTCTACCTCCTGAAATCGGTTTCCTGCAATTCTGCTCCACTTTCAAGTCCTCTTGGTAGCCTTACTTCAGTATATTTTTGGACGATAGCTGTCATTTATAACTCTGCAGGTTTGTGAATTACAGTGCCCCTGAGCTCCTTTCTTCAACTCGCTTTCTTGTGAGCTGGCCGCAACACCGCAGGATGGCTTCAGGCCCTAATCTGGTTCCGGCACGGCACGCTGAGCCTTTGGTTATTTTCTCCTCCTGGTGGGAAATGAGAGTTAAATTTGCCCGTCCAGACACCTCCAGCTAGTCTCTCATTGGTTCTCGCTATTCCTGTTCATCTTCCGCAGAAATTGCAAACTGGGCCAAACAGGAGGTTAAAGGCGCTGACTCTCCAAGTGGGGAGAGTGTTAGTAAAGCGTCTGGAATGTTGCACCCGAGTACCAGGGTACGAAAACTGAGACATATTTGAACACGTCTCCCGTTCACACGGTTGATCATACTCTGGGTTCCACATGCATGTTTTAGCTGAAGGAAGAATACCTTAAACCTGGGTAGTTGAAACCCGTGGAATGGGTACCATGCAATATGACTTCAAAGGGTCTTCATTTGTTCACCGAACCTCTCCAATCCTATCACTGCTGCGTTTATGACCCTGTACACATGCTTGATTCTCTTTCGGAGACATAGCAATCCATAGGTTTTAAGATACTTACTAGTCAGTTACATTCTTAGGCGTTTAATATGCGGTGTTGAGTCCATTTCGTTGAGCAAGGAGTAGCTCTTGTCTATTCCATATTTGGCTTAAGGAACTTTATCTGTGCTCATTTCAATCTCTGGTTTTATGCAGCACCCCAACTCACCTTTCCCCTTAAGCAAGCATAAGTTGGTTTTCTAAATTTGAGACCCTGTTCTGTTCTGTAATTCAGTTCCTGTGTAGCCCAGTTTACATTCCGTGTATTAGTGATATCTTATGATATTTCTTTTTCTGTGTGACTTATTGCAGTTAGAATCATCGTACCTGAATCCACTCATTGTGCTGCTAAGGGCCTGATGACATAGATTTCATTGCTGAGTGATATTGCTTTGTAAGTAAATACCACAACTTCTTTATCCATTTTTCACTTTCTGCGATGTTGAACTTGTACTGTAAACGAGGTTCTTGTAAACAGAGCCGTTCCAAACTTCGTGGTGGCTGTGTCTTTTTGATTTTAATTTCCCTAATCTATAGGACCATAAGTAGAAGTGCCCTAGGCTCTGTTGCTTTGTTTTTCAGATGTTTCAGGAAACACCATACACTTCTCCCGAGTGGCTGTTGGCAATTTACATCCCGCCCATCAGCATAACAAGGCTCCCAGTTCTCCATGGCCTGTCCTGCCTTTCTGGATTTTACACTTTTTTCAGATGGCCCTTTTGACCGGGGGGAAGTGAGACTTCATTGTAGTGCAGATTTCCTTTGCAAGCTTGCTTGGTTGGCCAAAAAGGGCGTATGCGTTTTTTCCTGAATATATTCAGGAAAAAAACGCATACGCCCTTTTTGGCCAAGTGCATCATTGTGGACGTTCTGCCTCTTTTCCTATGCTTTCAATGCAATTCCAGTCTACCTCCTGAAATCGGTTTCCTGCAATTCTGCCCCGCTTTCAAGTCCTCTTGGCAGCCTTACTTCAGTATATTTTTGGACGATAGCTGTCATTTATAACTCTGCAGGTTTGTGAATTACAGTGCCCCTGAGCTCCTTTCTTCAACTCGCTTACTTGTGACCTGGCCGCAACACCGCAGGATGGCTTCAGGCCCTAATCTGGTTCCGGCACGGCACGCTGAGCCTTTGGTTAATTCCTCTTCCTGGTGGGAAATGAGAGTTAAATTTGCCCGTCCAGACACCTCCAGCTAGTCTCTCATTGGTTCTCGCTATTCCTGTTCATCTTCCGCAGAAATTGCAAACTGGGCCAAACAGGAGGTTAAAGGCGCTGACTCTCCAAGTGGGGAGAGTGTTAGTAAAGCGTCTGGAATGTTGCACCCGAGTACCAGGGGAGGAAAACTGAGACATATTTGAACACGTCTCCCGTTCACACGGTTGATCATACTCTGGGTTCCACATGCACGTTTTAGCTGAAGGAAGAATACCTTAAACCTGGGTAGTTGAAACCCGTGGAATGGGTACCATGCAATATGACTTCAAAGGGTCTTCATTTGCTCACCGAACCTCTCCAATCCTATCACTGCTGCGTTTATGCCCCTGTACACATGCTTGATTCTCTTTCGGAGACATAGCAATCCATAGGTTTTAAGATACTTACTAGTCAGGTACATTCTTAGGCGTTTAATATGCGGTGTTGAGTCCATTTCGTTGAGCAAGGAGTAGCTCTTGTCTATTCCATATTTGGCTTAAGAAACTTTATCTGTGCTCATTTCAATCTCTGGTTTTATGCAGCACCCCAACTCACCTTTCCCCTTAAGCAAGCATAAGTTGGTTTTCTAAATTTGAGACCATGTTCTGTTCTGTAATTCAGTTCCTGTGTAGCCAAGTTTACATTCCGTGTATTAGTGATATCTTATGATGTTTCTTTTTCTGTGTGACTTATTTCAGTTAGAATCATCGTACCTGAATCCACTCATTATGCTGCTACGGGCCTGATGACATAGATTTCATTGCTGAGTGATACTGCATTGTACATAAGTACCACAAGTTCTTTATCCATTTTTCACTTTCTGTGATATTGAACTTGTTCGGTAAATGAGATTCTTGTAAACAGAGGCGTCCCAAACTTTGGGGTGGCTGTGTCTTTTTGATTTTAATTTCCCTAAGCTATAGGACCATAAGTGGAAGTGCCCTAGGCTCTGTTGCTTTGTTTTTTAGATGTTTCAGGAAACACCATACACTTCTCCCCAGTGGCTGTTGGCAATTTACATCCCGCCCATCAGCATAACAAGGCTCCCAGTTCTCCATGGCCTGTCCTGCCTTTCTGGATTTTACACTTTTTTCAGATGGCCCTTTTGACCGGGGGGAAGTGAGACTTCATTGTAGTGCAGATTTCCTTTGCAAGCTTGCTTGGTTGGCCAAAAAGGGCGTATGCGTTTTTTCCTGAATATATTCAGGAAAAAAACGCATACGCCCTTTTTGGCCAAGTGCATCATTGTGGACGTTCTGCCTCTTTTCCTATGCTTTCAATGCAATTCCAGTCTACCTCCTGAAATCGGTTTCCTGCAATTCTGCCCCGCTTTCAAGTCCTCTTGGCAGCCTTACTTCAGTATATTTTTGGACGATAGCTGTCATTTATAACTCTGCAGGTTTGTGAATTACAGTGCCCCTGAGCTCCTTTCTTCAACTCGCTTACTTGTGACCTGGCCGCAACACCGCAGGATGGCTTCAGGCCCTAATCTGGTTCCGGCACGGCACGCTGAGCCTTTGGTTAATTCCTCTTCCTGGTGGGAAATGAGAGTTAAATTTGCCCGTCCAGACACCTCCAGCTAGTCTCTCATTGGTTCTCGCTATTCCTGTTCATCTTCCGCAGAAATTGCAAACTGGGCCAAACAGGAGGTTAAAGGCGCTGACTCTCCAAGTGGGGAGAGTGTTAGTAAAGCGTCTGGAATGTTGCACCCGAGTACCAGGGGAGGAAAACTGAGACATATTTGAACACGTCTCCCGTTCACACGGTTGATCATACTCTGGGTTCCACATGCACGTTTTAGCTGAAGGAAGAATACCTTAAACCTGGGTAGTTGAAACCCGTGGAATGGGTACCATGCAATATGACTTCAAAGGGTCTTCATTTGCTCACCGAACCTCTCCAATCCTATCACTGCTGCGTTTATGCCCCTGTACACATGCTTGATTCTCTTTCGGAGACATAGCAATCCATAGGTTTTAAGATACTTACTAGTCAGGTACATTCTTAGGCGTTTAATATGCGGTGTTGAGTCCATTTCGTTGAGCAAGGAGTAGCTCTTGTCTATTCCATATTTGGCTTAAGAAACTTTATCTGTGCTCATTTCAATCTCTGGTTTTATGCAGCACCCCAACTCACCTTTCCCCTTAAGCAAGCATAAGTTGGTTTTCTAAATTTGAGACCATGTTCTGTTCTGTAATTCAGTTCCTGTGTAGCCAAGTTTACATTCCGTGTATTAGTGATATCTTATGATGTTTCTTTTTCTGTGTGACTTATTTCAGTTAGAATCATCGTACCTGAATCCACTCATTATGCTGCTACGGGCCTGATGACATAGATTTCATTGCTGAGTGATACTGCATTGTACATAAGTACCACAAGTTCTTTATCCATTTTTCACTTTCTGTGATATTGAACATGTACGGTAAATGAGATTCTTGTAAACAGAGGCGTCCCAAACTTTGGGGTGGCTGTGTCTTTTTGATTTTAATTTCCCTAAGCTATAGGACCATAAGTGGAAGTGCCCTAGGCTCTGTTGCTTTGTTTTTTAAATGTTTCAGGAAACACCATACACTTCTCCCTAGTGTCTCTTGGCAATTTACATCCCGCCCATCAGCATAACAAGGCTCCCAGTTCTCCATGGCCTGTCCTGCCTTTCTGGATTTTACACTTTTTTCAGATGGCCCTTTTGACCGGGGGGAAGTGAGACTTCATTGTAGTGCAGATTTCCTTTGCAAGCTTGCTTGGTTGGCCAAAAAGGGCGTATGCGTTTTTTCCTGAATATATTCAGGAAAAAACGCATACGCCCTTTTTGGCCAAGTGCATCATTGGGGACGTTCTGCCTCTTTTCCTATGCTTTCAATGCAATTCCAGTCTACCTCCTGAAATCGGTTTCCTGCAATTCTGCCCCGCTTTCAAGTCCTCTTGGCAGCCTTACTTCAGTATATTTTTGGACGATAGCTGTCATTTATAACTCTGCAGGTTTGTGAATTACAGTGCCCCTGAGCTCCTTTCTTCAACTCGCTTTCTTGTGACCTGGCCGCAACACCGCAGGATGGCTTCAGGCCCTAATCTGGTTCCGGCACGACACGCTGAGCCTTTGGTTAATTCCTCTTCCTGGTGGGAAATGAGAGTTAAATTTGCCCGTCCAGACACCTCCAGCTAGTCTCTCATTGGTTCTCGCTATTCCTGTTCATCTTCCACCGAAATTGCAAAATGGGCCAAATAGGAGGTTAAAGGCGCTGACTCTCCAAGTGGGGAGAGTGTTAGTAAAGCGTCTGGAATGTTGCACCCGAGTACCAGGGGAGGAAAACTGAGACATATTTGAACACGTCTCCCGATCACACGGTTGATCATACTCTGGGTTCCACATGCACGTTTTAGCTGAAGGAAGAATACCTTAAACCTGGGTAGTTGAAACCCGTGGAATGGGTACCATGCAATATGACTTCAAAGGGTCTTCATTTGCTCACCGAACCTCTCCAATCCTATCACTGCTGCGTTTATGCCCCTGTACACATGCTTGATTCTCTTTCGGAGACATAGCAATCCATAGGTTTTAAGATACTTACTAGTCAGGTACATTCTTAGGCGTTTAATATGCGGTGTTGAGTCCATTTCGTTGAGCAAGGAGTAGCTCTTGTCTATTCCATATTTGCCTTAAGGAACTTTATCTGTGCTCATTTCAATCTCTGGTTTTATGCAGCACCCCAACTCACCTTTCCCCTTAAGCAAGCATAAGTTGGTTTTCTAAATTTGAGACCCTGTTCTGTTCTGTAATTCAGTTCCTGTGTAGCCAAGTTTACATTCCGTGTATTAGGGATATCTTATGATGTTTCTTTTTCTGTGTGACTTATTGCAGTTAGAATCATCATACCTGAATCCACTCATTGTGCTGCTAAGGGCCTGATGACATAGATTTCATTGCTGAGTGATATTGCTTTGTAAGTAAATACCACAACTTCTTTATCCATTTTTCACTTTCTGCGATGTTGAACTTGTACGGTAAACGAGGTTCTTGTAAACAGAGGCGTCCCAAACTTTGGGGTGGCTGTGTCTTTTTGATTTTAATTTCCCTAAGCTATAGGACCATAAGTGGAAGTGCCCTAGGCTCTGTTGCTTTGTTTTCTGGATGTTTCAGGAAACACCATACACTTCTCCCGAGTGTCTGTTGGCAATTTACATCCCGCCCATCAGCATAACAAGGCTCCCAGTTCTCCATGGCCTGTCCTGCCTTTCTGGATTTTACACTTTTTTCAGATGGCCCTTTTGACCGGGGGGAAGTGAGACTTCATTGTAGTGCAGATATCCTTTGCAAGCTTGCTAGGTTGGCCAAAAAGGGCGTATGCGTTTTTTCCTGAATATATTCAGGAAAAAACGCATACGCCCTTTTTTGGCCAAGTGCATCATTGTGGACGTTCTGCCTCTTTTCCTATGCTTTGAATGCAATTCCAGTCTACCTCCTGAAATCGGTTTCCTGCAATTCTGCCCCGCTTTCAAGTCCTCTTGGCAGCCTTACTTCAGTATATTTTTGGACGATAGCTGTCATTTATAACTCTGCAGGTTTGTGAATTACAGTGCCCCTGAGCTCCTTTCTTCAACTCGCTTACTTGTGACCTGGCCGCAACACCGCAGGATGGCTTCAGGCCCTAATCTGGTTCCGGCACGGCACGCTGAGCCTTTGGTTAATTCCTCTTCCTGGTGGGAAATGAGAGTTAAATTTGCCCGTCCAGACACCTCCAGCTAGTCTCTCATTGGTTCTCGCTATTCCTGTTCATCTTCCGCCGAAATTGCAAACTGGGCCAAACAGGAGGTTAAAGGCGCTGACTCTCCAAGTGGGGAGAGTGTTAGTAAAGCGTCTGGAATGTTGCACCCGAGTACCAGGGGAGGAAAACTGAGACATATTTGAACACGTCTCCCGATCACATGGTTGATCATACTCTAGTTTCCACATGCATGTTTTAGCTGAAGGAAGAATACCTTAAAACTGGGTAGTTGAAACCCGTGGAATGGGTACCATGCAATATGACTTCAAAGGGTCTTCATTTGCTCACCGAACCTCTCCAATCCTATCACTGCTGCGTTTATGCCCCTGTACACACGCTTGATTCTCTTTTGGAGACATAGCAATCCATAGGTTTTAAGATACTTACTAGTCAGGTACATTCTTAGGCGTTTAATATGGGGTGTTGAGTCCATTTCGTTGAGCAAGGAGTAGCTCTTGTCTATTCCATATTTGGCTTAAGGAACTTTATGTGTGCTCATTTCAATCTCTGGTTTTATGCAGCACCCCAACTCACCTTTCCCCTTAAGCAAGCATAAGTTGGTTTTCTAAATTTGAGACCCTGTTCTGTTCTGTAATTCAGTTCTTGTGTAGCCCAGTTTACATTCCGTGTATTAGTGATATCTTATGATGTTTCTTTTTCTGTGTGACTTATTGCAGTTAGAATCATCATACCTGAATCCACTCATTGTGCTGCTAAGGGCCTGATGACATAGATTTCATTGCTGAGTGATATTGCTTTGTAAGTAAATACCACAACTTCTTTATCCATTTTTCACTTTCTGCGATGTTGAACTTGTACTGTAAACGAGGTTCTTGTAAACAGAGCCGTTCCAAACTTCGTGGTGGCTGTGTCTTTTTCGTTTTAATTTCCCTAAGCTATAGGACCATAAGTAGAAGTGCCCTAGGCTCTGTTGCTTTTTTTTTTAGATGTTTCAGGAAACACCATACACTTCTCCCGAGTGTCTGTTGGCAATTTACATCCCGCCCATCAGCATAACAAGGCTCCCAGTTCTCCATGGCCTGTCCTGCCTTTCTGCATTTTACACTTTTTTCAGATGGCCCTTTTGACCGGGGGAAGTGAGACTTCATTGTAGTGCAGATTTCCTTTGCAAGCTTGCTTGGTTGGCCAAAAAGGGCGTATGCGTTTTTTCCTGAATATATTCAGGAAAAAACGCATACGCACTTTTTGGCCAAGTGCATCATTATGGACGTTCTGCCTCTTTTCCTATGCTTTCAATGCAATTCCAGTCTACCTCCTGAAATTGGTTTCCTGCAATTCTGCCCCACTTTCAAGTCCTCTTGGCAGCCTTACTTCAGTATATTTTTGGACGATAGCTGTCATTTATAACTCTGCAGGTTTGTGAATTACAGTGCCCCTGAGCTCCTTTCTTCAACTCGCTTTCTTTTAAGCTGGCCGCAACACAGCAGGATGGCTTCAGGCCCTAATCTGGTTCCGGCACGGCACGCTGAGCCTTTGGTTATTTCCTCTTCCTGGTGGGACATGAGAGTTAAATTTGCCCGTCCAGACACCTCCAGCTAGTCTCTCATTGGTTCTCGCTATTCCTGTTCATCTTCCGCAGAAATTGCAAACTGGGCCAAACAGGAGGTTAAAGGCGCTGACTCTCCAAGTGGGGAGAGTGTTAGTAAAGCGTCTGGAATGTTGCACCCGAGTACCAGGGGAGGAAAACTGAGACATATTTGAACACGTCTCCCGTTCACACGGTTGATCATACTCTGGGTTCCACATGCATGTTTTAGCTGAAGGAAGAATACCTTAAACCTGGGTAGTAGAAACCCGTGGAATGGGTACCATGCAATATGACTTCAAAGGGTCTTCATTTGCTCACCGAACCTCTCCAATCCTATCACTGCTGCGTTTATGCCCCTGTACACATGCTTGATTCTCTTTCGGAGACATAGCAATCCATAGGTTTTAAGATACTTACTAGTCAGGTACATTCTTAGGCGTTTAATATGGGGTGTTGAGTCCATTTCGTTGAGCAAGGAGTAGCTCTTGTCTATTCCATATTTGGCTTAAGGAACTTTATCTGTGCTCATTTCAATCTCTGGTTTTATGCAGCACCCCAACTCACCTTTCCCCTTAAGCAAGCATAAGTTGGTTTTCTAAATTTGAGACCCTGTTCTGTTCTGTAATTCAGTTCCTGTGTAGCCAAGTTTACATTCCGTGTATTAGTGATATCTTATGATGTTTCTTTTTCTGTGTGACTTATTGCAGTTAGAATCATCATACCTGAATCCACTCATTGTGCTGCTAAGGGCCTGATGACATAGATTTCATTGCTGAGTGATATTGCTTTGTAAGTAAATACCACAACTTCTTTATCCATTTTTCACTTTCTGCGATGTTGAACTTGTACTGTAAACGAGGTTCTTGTAAACAGAGCCGTTCCAAACTTTGGGGTGGCTGTGTCTTTTTCATTTTAATTTCCCTAAGCTATAGGACCATAAGTGGAAGTGCCCTAGGCTCTGTTGCTTTGTTTTTTAGATGTTTCAGGAAACACCATACACTTCTCCCGAGTGTCTGTTGGCAATTTACATCCCGCCCATCAGCATAACAAGGCTCCCAGTTCTCCATGGCCTGTCCTGCCTTTCTGGATTTTACACTTTTTTCAGATGGCCCTTTTGACCGGGGGGAAGTGAGACTTCCTTGTAGTGCAGATTTCTTTGCAAGCTTACTTGGTTGGCCAAAAAGGGCGTATGCGTTTTTTCCTGAATATATTCAGGAAAAAACGCATACGCCCTTTTTGGCCAAGTGCATCATTGTGGACGTTCTGCCTCTTTTCCTATGCTTTCAATGCAATTCCAGTCTACCTCCTGAAATCGGTTTCCTGCAATTCTGCCCCACTTTCAAGTCCTCTTGGCAGCCTTACTTCAGTATATTTTTGGACGATAGCTGTCATTTATAACTCTGCAGGTTTGTGAATTACAGTGCCCCTGAGCTCCTTTCTTCAACTCGCTTTCTTGTGAGCTGGCCGCAACACCACAGGATGGCTTCAGGCCCTAATCTGGTTCCGGCACGGCACGCTGAGCCTTTGGTTATTTCCTCTTCCTGGTGGGAAATGAGAGTTAAATTTGCCCGTCCAGACACCTCCAGCTAGTCTCTCATTGGTTCTCGCTATTCCTGTTCATCTTCCGCAGAAATTGCAAACTGGGCCAAACAGGATGTTAAAGGCGCTGACTCTCCAAGTGGGGAGAGTGTTATTAAAGCGTCTGGAATGTTGCACCCGAGTACCAGGGGAGGAAAACTGTGACATATTTGAACACGTCTCCCGTTCACACGGTTGATCATACTCTGGATTCCACATGCATATTTTAGCTGAAAGAAGAATACCTTAAACCTGGATAGTTGAAACCCGTGGAATGGGTACCATGCAATATGACTTCAAAGGGTCTTCATTTGCTCACCGAACCTCTCCAATCCTATCACTGCTGCGTTTATGCCCCTGCACACATGCTTGATTCTCTTTCGCAGACATAGTAATCCATAGGTTTTAAGATACTTACTAGTCAGGTACATTCTTAGGCGTTTAATATGCGGTGTTGAGTCCATTTCGTTGAGCAAGGAGTAGCTCTTGTCTATTCCATATTTGGCTTAAGGAACTTTATCTGTGCTCATTTCAATCTCTGGTTTTATGCAGCACCCCAACTCACCTTTCCCCTTAAGCAAGCATAAGTTGGTTTTCTAAATTTGAGACCCTGTTCTGTTCTGTAATTCAGTTCCTGTGTAGCCAAGTTTACATTCCGTGTATTACTGATATCTTATGATGTTTCTTTTTATGTGTGACTTATTGCAGTTAGAATCATCATACCTGAATCCACTCATTGTGCTGCTAAGGGCCTGATGACATAGATTTCATTGCTGAGTGATATTGCTTTGTAAGTAAATACCACAACTTCTTTATCCATTTTTCACTTTCTGCGATGTTGAACTTGTACTGTAAACGAGGTTCTTGTAAACAGAGCCGTTCCAAACTTTGGGGTGGCTGTGTCTTTTTCATTTTAATTTCCCTAAACTATAGGACCATAAGTGGAAGTGCCCTAGGCTCTGTTGCTTTGTTTTTTAGATGTTTCAGGAAACACCATACACTTCTCGCGAGTGTCTGTTGGCAATTTACATCCCGCCCATCAGCATAACAAGGCTCCCAGTTCTCCATGACCTGTCCTGCCTTTCTGGATTTTACACTTTTTTCAGATGGCCCTTTTGACCGGGGGGAAGTGAGACTTCATTGTAGTGCAGATTTCCTTTGCAAGCTTGCTTGGTTGGCCAAAAAGGGCGTATGCGTTTTTTACTGAATATATTCAGGAAAAATCGCATACGCCCTTTTTGGCCAAGTGCATCATTGTGGACGTTCTGCCTCTTTTCCTATGCTTTCAATGCAATTCCAGTCTACCTCCTGAAATCGGTTTCCTGCAATTCTGCCCCGCTTTCAACTCCTCTTGGCAGCCTTACTTCAGTATATTTTTGGACGATAGCTGTCATTTATAACTCTGCAGGTTTGTGAATTACAGTGCCCCTGAGCTCCTTTCTTCAACTCGCTTTCTTGTGAGCTGGCCGCAACACCGCAGGATGGCTTCAGACCCTAATCTGTTTCCGGCACGGCACGCTGAGACTTTGGTTATTTCCTCTTCCTGGTGGGAAATGAGAGTTAAATTTGCCCGTCCAGATACCTCCAGCTAGTCTCTCATTGGTTCTCGCTATTCCTGTTCATCTTCCGCAGAAATTGCAAACTGGGCCAAACAGGGGGTTAAAGGCGCTGACTCTCCAAGTGGGGAGAGTGTTAGTAAAGGGTCTGGAATGTTGCACCCGAGTACCAGGGGAGGAAAACTGAGACATATTTGAACACGTCTCCCGTTCACACGGTTGATCATACTCTGGGTTCCACATGCATGTTTTAGCTGAAGGAAGAATACCTTAAACCTGTGTACTTGAAACCCGTGGAATGGGTACCATGCAATATGACTTCAAAGGGTCTTCATTTGCTCACCGAACCTCTCCAATCCTATCACTGCTGCGTTTATGCCCCTGCACACATGCTTGATTCTCTTTCGCAGACATAGTAATCCATAGGTTTTAAGATACTTACTAGTCAGGTACATTCTTAGGCGTTTAATATGCGGTGTTGAGTCCATTTCGTTGAGCAAGGAGTAGCTCTTGTCTATTCCATATTTGGTTTAAGGAACTTTATCTGTGCTCATTTCAATCTCTGGTTTTATGCAGCACCCCAACTCACCTTTCCCCTTAAGCAAGCATAAGTTGGTTTTCTAAATTTGAGACCCTGTTCTGTTGTGTAATTCAGTTCCTGTGTAGCCAAGTTTACATTCCGTGTATTACTGATATCTTATGATGTTTCTTTTTCTGTGTGACTTATTTCAGTTAGAATCATCATACCTGAATCCACTCATTGTGCTGCTAAGGGCCTGATGACATAGATTTCATTGCTGAGTGATATTGCTTTGTAAGTAAATACCACAACTTCTTTATCCATTTTTCACTTTCTGCGATGTTGAACTTGTATTGTAAATGAGGTTCTTGTAAACAGAGCCGCCCCAAACTTTGGGGTGGCTGTGTCTTTTTGATTTTAATTTCCCTAAGCTATAGGACCATAAGTGGAAGTGCCCTAGGCTCTGTTGCTTTGTTTTTTAGATGTTTCAGGAAACACCATACACTTCTCCCGAGTGTCTGTTGGCAATTTACATCCCGCCCATCAGCATAACAAGGCTCCCAGTTCTCCATGGCCTGTCCTGCCTTTCTGGATTTTACACTTTTTTCAGATGGCCCTTTTGACCGGGGGGAAGTGAGACTTCATTGTAGTGCAGATTTCCTTTGTAAGCTTGCTTGGTTGGCCAAAAAGTGCGTATGCGTTTTTTCCTGAATATATTCAGGAAAAAACGCATACGCCCTTTTTGGCCAAGTGCATCATTGTGGACGTTCTGCCTCTTTTCCTATGCTTTCAATGCAATTCCAGTCTACCTCCTGAAATCAGATTCCTGCAATTCTGCCCCGCTTTCAAGTCCTCTTGGCAGCCTTACTTCAGTATATTTTTGGACGATAGCTGTCATTTATAACTCTGCAGGTTTGTGAATTACAGTGCCCCTGAGCTCCTTTCTTCAAGTCGGTTTCTTTTCAGCTGGCCACAACACCGCAGGATGGCTTCAGGCCCTAATCTGGTTCCGGCACGGCACGCTGAGCCTTTGGTTAGTTCCTCTTCCTGGTGGGAAATGAGAGTTAAATTTGCCCGTCCAGACACCTCCAGCTAGTCTCTCATTGGTTCTCCCTATTCCTGTTCATCTTCCGCAGAAATTGCAAACTGGGCCAAACAGGAGGTTAAAGGGACTGACTCTCCAAGTCGGGAGAGTGTTAGTAAAGCGTCTGGAATGTTGCACCCGAGTACCAGGGTACGAAAACTGAGACATATTTGAACACGTCTCCCGTTCACACGGTTGATCATACTCTGGGTTCCACATGCATGTTTTAGCTGAAGGAAGAATACCTTAAACCTGGGTAGTTGAAACCCGTGGAATGGGTACCATGCAATATGACTTCAAAGGGTCTTCATTTGTTCACCGAACCTCTCCAATCCTATCACTGCTGCGTTTATGCCCCTGTACACATGCTTGATTCTCTTTCGGAGACATAGCAATACATAGGTTTTAAGATACTTACTAGTCAGTTACATTCTTAGGTGTTTAATATGCGGTGTTGTGTTCATTTCGTTGAGCAAGGAGTAGCTCTTGTCTATTCCGTATTTGGCTTAAGGAACTTTATCTGTGCTCATTTCAATCTCTGGTTTTATGCAGCACCCCAACTCACCTTTCCCCTTAAGCAAGCATAAGTTGGTTTTCTAAATTTGAGACCCTGTTCTGTTCTGTAATTCAGTTCCTGTGTAGCCCAGTTTACATTCCGTGTATTAGTGATATCTTATGATGTTTCTTTTTCTGTGTGACTTATTGCAGTTAGAATCATCATACCTGAATCCACTCATTATGCTGCTACGGGCCTGATGACATAGATTGCATTGCTGAGTGATATTGCTTTGTAAGTAAATACCACAACTTCTTTATCCATTTTTCACTTTCTGCGAATCCACTCATTATGCTGCTACGGGCCTGATGACATAGATTTCATTGCTGAGTGATACTGTATTGTACGTAAGTACCACAAGTTCTTTATACATTTTTCACTTTCTGTGATATTGAACTTGTACGGTAAACGAGGTTCTTGTAAACAGAGGCGTCCCAAACTTTGGGGTGGCTGTGTCTTTTTGATTTTAATTTCCCTAAGCTATAGGACCATAAGTAGAAGTGCCCTAGGCTCTGTTGCTTTGTTTTCTGGATGTTTCAGGAAACATCATACACTTCTCCCGAGTGTCTGTTGGCAATTTACATCCCGCCCATCAGCATAACAAGGCTCCCAGTTCTCCATGGCCTGTCCTGCCTTTCTGGATTTTACACTTTTTTCAGATGGCCCTTTTGACCGGGGGGAAGTGAGACTTCATTGTAGTGCAGATATCCTTTGCAAGCTTGCTTGGTTGGCCAAAAAGGGCGTATGCGTTTTTTCCTGAATATATTCAGGAAAAAACGCATACGCCCTTTTTGGCCAAGTGCATCATTGTGGACGTTCTGCCTCTTTTCCTATGCTTTGAATGCAATTCCAGTCTACCTCCTGAAATCGGTTTCCTGCAATTCTACCCCACTTTCAAGTCCTCTTGGCATCCTTACTTCAGTATATTTTTGGACGATAGCTGTCATTTATAACTCTGCAGGTTTGTGAATTACAGTGCCCCTGAGCTCCTTTCTTCAACTCGCTTTCTTGTGAGCTGGCCGCAACACCGCAGGATGGCTTCAGGCCCTAATCTGATTCCGGCACGGCACGCTGAGCCTTTGGTTAATTCCTCTTCCTGGTGGGAAATGAGAGTTAAATTTGCCCGTCCAGACACCTCCAGCTAGTCTCTCATTGGTTCTCGCTATTCCTGTTCATCTTCCGCAGAATTTGCAAACTGGGCCAAACAGGAGGTTAAAGGGACTGACTCTCCAAGTCGGGAGAGTGTTAGTAAAGCGCCTGGAATGTTGCACCCGAGTACCAGGGTACGAAAACTGAGACATATTTGAACACGTCTCCCGATCACATGGTTGATCCTACTCTAGGTTCCACATGCATGTTTTAGCTGAAGGAAGAATACCTTAAACCTGAGTATTTGAAACCCGTGTAATGGGTACCATGCAATATGACTTCAAAGGGTCTTCATTTGCTCATCGAACCTCTCCAATCCTATCACTGCTGCGTTTAACCCCCTGTACACATGCTTGCTTCTCTTTCGGAGACATAGCAATCCATAGGTTTTAAGATACTTACTAGTCAGGTACATTCTTAGGCGTTTAATATGCGGTGTTGAGTCCATTTCGTTGAGCAAGGAGTAGCTCTTGTCTATTCCATATTTGGCTTAAGGAACTTTATCTGTGCTCATTTCAATCTCTGGTTTTATGCAGCACCCCAACTCACCTTTCCCCTTAAGCAAGCATAAGTTGGTTTTCTAAATTTGAGACCCTGTTCTGTTCTGTAATTCAGTTCCTGTGTAGCCCAGTTTACATTCCGTGTATTAGTGATATCTTATGATGTTTCTTTTTCTGTGTGACTTATTTCAGTTAGAATCATCGTACCTGAATCCACTCATTATGCTGCTACGGGCCTGATGACATAGATTTCATTGCTGAGTGATACTGCATTGTACGTAAGTACCACAAGTTCTTTATCCATTTTTCACTTTCTGTGATATTGAACTTGTACGGTAAACGAGGTTCTTGTAAACAGAGGCGTCCCAAACTTTGGGGTGGCTGTGTCTTTTTGATTTTAATTTCCCTAAGCTATAGGACCATAAGTGGAATTGCCCTAGGCTCTGTTCCTTTGTTTCTTAGATGCTTCAGGAAACACCATACACTTCTCCCGAGTGTCTCTTGGCAATTTACATCCCGCCCATCAGCATAACAAGGCTCCCAGTTCTCCATGGCCTGTCCTGCCTTTCTGGATTTTACACTTTTTTCAGATGGCCCTTTTGACCGGGGGGAAGTGAGACTTCATTGTAGTGCAGATATCCTTTGCAAGCTTGCTTGGTTGGCCAAAAAGTGCGTATGCGTTTTTTCCTGAATATATTCAGGAAAAAACGCCTACGCCCTTTTTGGCCAAGTGCATCATTGTGGACGTTCTGCCTCTTTTCCTATGCTTTCAATGCAATTCCAGTCTACCTCCTGAAATCAGATTCCTGCAATTCTGCCCCGCTTTCAAGTCCTCTTGGCAGCCTTACTTCAGTATATTTTTGGACGATAGCTGTCATTTATAACTCTGCAGGTTTGTGAATTACAGTGCCCCTGAGCTCCTTTCTTCAAGTCGGTTTCTTTTCAGCTGGCCACAACACCGCAGGATGGCTTCAGGCCCTAATCTGGTTCCGGCACGGCACGCTGAGCCTTTGGTTAGTTCCTCTTCCTGGTGGGAAATGAGAGTTAAATTTGCCCGTCCAGACACCTCCAGCTAGTCTCTCATTGGTTCTCCCTATTCCTGTTCATCTTCCGCAGAAATTGCAAACTGGGCCAAACAGGAGGTTAAAGGCGCTGACTCTCCAAGTGGGGAGAGTGTTAGTAAAGCGTCTGGAATGTTGCACCCGAGTACCAGGGGAGGAAAACTGAGACATATTTGAACAAGTCTCCCGTTCACACGGTTGATCATACTCTGGGTTCCACATGCATGTTTTAGCTGAAGGAAGAATACCTTAAACCTGGAGAGTTGAGACCCGTGTAATGGGTACCATGCAATATGACTTCAAAGGGTCTTCATTTGCTCACCGAACCTCTCCAATCCTATCACTGCTGCGTTTATGCCCCTGCACACACGCTTGATTCTCTTTTGGAGACATAGCAATCCATAGGTTTTAAGATACTTACTAGTCAGGTACATTCTTAGGCGTTTAATATGCGGTGTTCAGTCCATTTCGTTGAGAAAGGAGTAGCTCTTGTCTATTCCATATTTGGCTTAAGGAACTTTATCTGTGCTCATTTCAATCTCTGGTTTTATGCAGCACCCCAACTCACCTTTCCCCTTAAGCAAGCATAAGTTGGTTTTCTAAATTTGAGACCCTGTTCTGTTCTGTAATTCAGTTCCTGTGTAGTCCAGTTTACATTCCATGTATTAGTGATATCTTATGATGTTTCTTTTTCTGTGTGACTTATTTCAGTTAGAATCATCGTTCCTGAATCCACTCATTATGGTGCTACGGGCCTGATGACATAGATTTCATTGCTGAGTGATACTGTATTGTACGTAAGTACCACAAGTTCTTTATACATTTTTCACTTTCTGTGATATTGAACTTGTACGGTAAACGAGGTTCTTGTAAACAGAGGCGTCCCAAACTTTGGGGTGGCTGTGTCTTTTTGATTTTAATTTCCCTAAGCTATAGGACCATAAGTAGAAGTGCCCTAGGCTCTGTTGCTTTGTTTTCTGGATGTTTCAGGAAACATCATACACTTCTCCCGAGTGTCTGTTAGCAATTTCCATCCCGCCCATCAGCATAACAAGGCTCCCAGTTCTCCATGGCCTGTCCTGCCTTTCTGGATTTTACACTTTTTTCAGATGGCCCTTTTGACCGGGGGGAAGTGAGACTTCATTGTAGTGCAGATATCCTTTGCAAGCTTGCTTGGTTGGCCAAAAACGGCGTATGCGTTTTTTCCTGAATATATTCAGGAAAAAACGCATACGCCCTTTTTGGCCAAGTGCATCATTGTGGACGTTCTGCCTCTTTTCCTATGCTTTGAATGCAATTCCAGTCTACCTCCTGAAATCGGTTTCCTGCAATTCTACCCCACTTTCAAGTCCTCTTGGCAGCCTTACTTCAGTATATTTTTGGACGATAGCTGTCATTTATAACTCTGCAGGTTTGTGAATTACAGTGCCCCTGAGCTCCTTTCTTCAACTCGCTTTCTTGTGAGCTGGCCGCAACACCGCAGGATGGCTTCAGGCCCTAATCTGATTCCGGCACGGCACGCTGAGCCTTTGGTTAATTCCTCTTCCTGGTGGGAAATGAGAGTTAAATTTGCCCGTCCAGACACCTCCAGCTAGTCTCTCATTGGTTCTCGCTATTCCTGTTCATCTTCCGCAGAATTTGCAACCTGGGCCAAACAGGAGGTTAAAGGGACTGACTCTCCAAGTCGGGAGAGTGTTAGTAAAGCCCCTGGAATGTTGCACCCGAGTACCAGGGTACGAAAACTGAGACATATTTGAACACGTCTCCCGATCACATGGTTGATCATACTCTAGGTTCCACATGCATGTTTTAGCTGAAGGAAGAATACCTTAAACCTGAGTATTTGAAACCCGTGTAATGGGTACCATGCAATATGACTTCAAAGGGTCTTCATTTGCTCATCGAACCTCTCCAATCCTATCACTGCTGCGTTTAACCCCCTGTACACATGCTTGCTTCTCTTTCGGAGACATAGCAATCCATAGGTTTTAAGATACTTACTAGTCAGGTACATTCTTAGGCGTTTAATATGCGGTGTTGAGTCCATTTCGTTGAGCAAGGAGTAGCTCTTGTCTATTCCGTATTTGGCTTAAGGAACTTTATCTGTGCTCATTTCAATCTCTGGTTTTATGCAGCACCCCAACTCACCTTTCCCCTTAAGCAAGCATAAGTTGGTTTTCTAAATTTGAGACCCTGTTCTGTTCTGTAATTCAGTTCCTGTGTAGCCCAGTTTACATTCCGTGTATTAGTGATATCTTATGATGTTTCTATTTCTGTGTGACTTATTTCAGTTAGAATCATCGTACCTGAATCCACTCATTATGCTGCTACGGGCCTGATGACATAGATTTCATTGCTGAGTGATACTGCATTGTACATAAGTACCACAAGTTCTTTATCCATTTTTCACTTTCTGTGATATTGAACTTGTACGGTAAACGAGGTTCTTGTAAACAGAGGCGTCCCAAACTTTGGGGTGGCTGTGTCTTTTTGATTTTAATTTCCCTAATCTATAGGACCATAAGTGGAAGTGCCCTATGCTTTGTTGCTTTGTTTTTTAGATGTTTCAGGAAACACCATACACATCTCCCGAGTGTCTGTTGGCAATTTACATCCCGCCCATCAGCATAACAAGGCTCCCAGTTCTCCATGGCCTGTCCTGCCTTTCTGGATTTTACACTTTTTTCAGATTGCCCTTTTGACCGGGGGGAAGTGAGACTTCATTGTAGTGGAGATTTCCTTTGCAAGCTTGCTTGGTTGGCCAAAAAGGGCGTATGCGTTTTTTCCTGAATATATTCAGGAAAAAATGCATACGCCCTTTTTGGCCAAGTGCATCATTGTGGACGTTCTGCCTCTTTTCCTATGCTTTCAATGCAATTCCCGTCTACCTCCTGAAATCGGTTTCCTGCAATTCTACCCCGCTTTCAAGTCCTCTTGGCAGCCTTACTTCAGTATATTTTTGGACGATAGCTGTCATTTATAACTCTGCAGGTTTGTGAATTACAGTGCCCCTGAGCTCCTTTCTTCAACTCGCTTTCTTGTGACCTGGCCGCAACACCGCAGGATGGCTTCAGGCCCTAATCTGGTTCCGGCACGGCACGCTGAGCCTTTGGTTAATTCCTCTTCCTGGTGGGAAATGAGAGTTAAATTTGCCCGTCCAGACACCTCCAGCTAGTCTCTCATTGGTTCTCGCTATTCCTGTTCATCTTCCGCAGAAATTGCAAACTGGGCCAAACAGGAGGTTAAAGGGACTGACTCTCCAAGTCGGGAGAGTGTTAGTAAAGCGTCTGGAATGTTGCACCTGAGTACCAGGGTACGAAAACTGAGACATATTTGAACACGTCTCCCGATCACATGGTTGATCATACTCTGGGTTCCACATGCATGGTTTAGCTGAAGGAAGAATACCTTAAACCTTGAGAGTTGAGACCCGTGTAATGGGTACCATGCAATATGACTTCAAAGGGTCTTCATTTGCTCACCGAACCTCTCCAATCCTATCACTGGTGCATTTATGCCCCTGTACACACGCTTGATTCTCTTTTGGAGACATAGCAATCCATAGGTTTTAAGATACTTACTAGTCAGGTACATTCTTAGGCGTTTAATATGCGGTGTTCAGTCCATTTCGTTGAGCAAGGAGTAGCTCTTGTCTATTCCATATTTGGCTTAAGGAACTTTATCTGTGCTCATTTCAATCTCTGGTTTTATGCAGCACCCCAACTCACCTTTCCCCTTAAGCAAGCATAAGTTGGTTTTCTAAATTTGAGACCCTGTTCTGTTCTGTAATTCAGTTCCTGTGTAGTCCAGTTTACATTCCGTGTATTAGTGATATCTTATGATGTTTCTTTTTCTGTGTGACTTATTTCAGTTAGAATCATCGTACCTGAATCCACTCATTATGCTGCTACGGGCCTGATGACATAGATTTCATTGCTGAGTGATACTGTATTGTACGTAAGTACCACAAGTTCTTTATACATTTTTCACTTTCTGTGATATTGAACTTGTACGGTAAACGAGGTTCTTGTAAACAGAGGCGTCCCAAACTTTGGGGTGGCTGTGTCTTTTTGATTTTAATTTCCCTAAGCTATAGGACCATAAGTAGAAGTGCCCTAGGCTCTGTTGCTTTGTTTTCTGGATGTTTCAGGAAACATCATACACTTCTCCCGAGTGTCTGTTGGCAATTTACATCCCGCCCATCAGCATAACAAGGCTCCCAGTTCTCCATGGCCTGTCCTGCCTTTCTGGATTTTACACTTTTTTCAGATGGCCCTTTTGACCGGGGGGAAGTGAGACTTCATTGTAGTGCAGATATCCTTTGCAAGCTTGCTTGGTTGGCCAAAAAGGGCGTATGCGTTTTTTCCTGAATATATTCAGGAAAAAACGCATACGCCCTTTTTGGCCAAGTGCATCATTGTGGACGTTCTGCCTCTTTTCCTATGCTTTCAATGCAATTCCAGTCTACCTCCTGAAATCGGTTTCCTGCAATTCTACCCCACTTTCAAGTCCTCTTGGCAGCCTTACTTCAGTATATTTTTGGACGATAGCTGTCATTTATAACTCTGCAGGTTTGTGAATTACAGTGCCCCTGAGCTCCTTTCTTCAACTCGCTTTCTTGTGAGCTGGCCGCAACACCGCAGGATGGCTTCAGACCCTAATCTGGTTCCGGCACGGCACGCTGAGACTTTGGTTATTTCCTCTTCCTGGTGGGAAATGAGAGTTAAATTTGCCCGTCCAGATACCTCCAGCTAGTCTCTCATTGGTTCTCGCTATTCCTGTTCATCTTCCGCAGAAATTGCAAACTGGGCCAAACAGGGGGTTAAAGGCGCTGACTCTCCAAGTGGGGAGAGTGTTAGTAAAGGGTCTGGAATGTTGCACCCGAGTACCAGGGGAGGAAAACTGAGACATATTTGAACACGTCTCCCGTTCACACGGTTGATCATACTCTGGGTTCCACATGCATGTTTTAGCTGAAGGAAGAATACCTTAAACCTGTGTACTTGAAACCCGTGGAATGGGTACCATGCAATATGACTTCAAAGGGTCTTCGTTTGCTCACCGAACCTCTCCAATCCTATCACTGCTGCGTTTATTCCCCTGCACACATGCTTGATTCTCTTTCGCAGACATAGTAATCCATAGGTTTTAAGATACTTACTAGTCAGGTACATTCTTAGGCGTTTAATATGCGGTGTTGAGTCCATTTCGTTGAGCAAGGAGTAGCTCTTGTCTATTCCATATTTGGTTTAAGGAACTTTATCTGTGCTCATTTCAATCGCTGGTTTTATGCAGCACCCCAACTCACCTTTCCCCTTAAGCAAGCATAAGTTGGTTTTCTAAATTTGAGACCCTGTTCTGTTGTGTAATTCAGTTCCTGTGTAGCCAAGTTTACATTCCGTGTATTACTGATATCTTATGATGTTTCTTTTTCTCTGTGACTTATTTCAGTTAGAATCATCATACCTGAATCCACTCATTGTGCTGCTAAGGGCCTGATGACATAGATTTCATTGCTGAGTGATATTGCTTTGTAAGTAAATACCACAACTTCTTTATCCATTTTTCACTTTCTGCGATGTTGAACTTGTATTGTAAATGAGGTTCTTGTAAACAGAGCCGCCCCAAACTTTGGGGTGGCTGTGTCTTTTTGATTTTAATTTCCCTAAGCTATAGGACCATAAGTGGAAGTGCCCTAGGCTCTGTTGCTTTGTTTTTTAGATGTTTCAGGAAACACCATACACTTCTACCCAGTGTCTGTTGGCAATTTACATCCCGCCCATCAGCATAACAAGGCTCCCAGTTCTCCATGGCCTGTCCTGCCTTTCTGGATTTTACACTTTTTTCAGATGGCCCTTTTGACCGGGGGGAAGTGAGACTTCATTGTAGTGCAGATTTCCTTTGTAAGCTTGCTTGGTTGGCCAAAAAGTGCGTATGCGTTTTTTCCTGAATATATTCAGGAAAAAACGCATACGCCCTTTTAGGCCAAGTGCATCATTGTGGACGTTCTGCCTCTTTTCCTATGCTTTCAATGCAATTCCAGTCTACCTCCTGAAATCAGATTCCTGCAATTCTGCCCCGCTTTCAAGTCCTCTTGGCAGCCTTACTTCAGTATATTTTTGGACGATAGCTGTCATTTATAACTCTGCAGGTTTGTGAATTACAGTGCCCCTGAGCTCCTTTCTTCAAGTCGGTTTCTTTTCAGCTGGCCACAACACCGCAGGATGGCTTCAGGCCCTAATCTGGTTCCGGCACGGCACACTGAGCCTTTGGTTAGTTCCTCTTCCTGGTGGGAAATGAGAGTTAAATTTGCCCGTCCAGACACCTCCAGCTAGTCTCTCATTGGTTCTCCCTATTCCTGTTCATCTTCCGCAGAAATTGCAAACTGGGCCAAACAGGAGGTTAAAGGGACTGACTCTCCAAGTCGGGAGAGTGTTAGTAAAGCGTCTGGAATGTTGCACCCGAGTACCAGGGTACGAAAACTGAGACATATTTGAACACGTCTCCCGTTCACACGGTTGATCATACTCTGGGTTCCACATGCATGTTTTAGCTGAAGGAAGAATACCTTAAACCTGGGTAGTTGAAACCCGTGGAATGGGTACCATGCAATATGACTTCAAAGGGTCTTCATTTGTTCACCGAACCTCTCCAATCCTATCACTGCTGCGTTTATGCCCCTGTACACATGCTTGATTCTCTTTCGGAGACATAGCAATACATAGGTTTTACGATACTTACTAGTCAGTTACATTCTTAGGTGTTTAATATGCGGTGTTGTGTTCATTTCGTTGAGCAAGGAGTAGCTCTTGTCTATTCCGTATTTGGCTTAAGGAACTTTATCTGTGCTCATTTCAATCTCTGGTTTTATGCAGCACCCCAACTCACCTTTCCCCTTAAGCAAGCATAAGTTGGTTTTCTAAATTTGAGACCCTGTTCTGTTCTGTAATTCAGTTCCTGTGTAGTCCAGTTTACATTCCGTGTATTAGTGATATCTTATGATGTTTCTTTTTCTGTGTGACTTATTTCAGTTAGAATCATCGTTCCTGAATCCACTCATTATGGTGCTACGGGCCTGATGACATAGATTTCATTGCTGAGTGATACTGTATTGTACGTAAGTACCACAAGTTCTTTATACATTTTTCACTTTCTGTGATATTGAACTTGTACGGTAAACGAGGTTCTTGTAAACAGAGGCGTCCCAAACTTTGGGGTGGCTGTGTCTTTTTGATTTTAATTTCCCTAAGCTATAGGACCATAAGTAGAAGTGCCCTAGGCTCTGTTGCTTTGTTTTCTGGATGTTTCAGGAAACATCATACACTTCTCCCGAGTGTCTGTTGGCAATTTACATCCCGCCCATCAGCATAACAAGGCTCCCAGTTCTCCATGGCCTGTCCTGCCTTTCTGGATTTTACACTTTTTTCAGATGGCCCTTTTGACCGGGGGGAAGTGAGACTTCATTGTAGTGCAGATATCCTTTGCAAGCTTGCTTGGTTGGCCAAAAAGGGCGTATGCGTTTTTTCCTGAATATATTCAGGAAAAAACGCATACGCCCTTTTTGGCCAAGTGCATCATTGTGGACGTTCTGCCTCTTTTCCTATGCTTTGAATGCAATTCCAGTCTACCTCCTGAAATCGGTTTCCTGCAATTCTACCCCACTTTCAAGTCCTCTTGGCAGCCTTACTTCAGTATATTTTTGGACGATAGCTGTCATTTATAACTCTGCAGGTTTGTGAATTACAGTGCCCCTGAGCTCCTTTCTTCAACTCGCTTTCTTGTGAGCTGGCCGCAACACCGCAGGATGGCTTCAGGCCCTAATCTGATTCCGGCACGGCACGCTGAGCCTTTGGTTAATTCCTCTTCCTGGTGGGAAATGAGAGTTAAATTTGCCCGTCCAGACACCTCCAGCTAGTCTCTCATTGGTTCTCGCTATTCCTGTTCATCTTCCGCAGAATTTGCAAACTGGGCCAAACAGGAGGTTAAAGGGACTGACTCTCCAAGTCGGGAGAGTGTTAGTAAAGCGCCTGGAATGTTGCACCCGAGTACCAGGGTACGAAAACTGAGACATATTTGAACACGTCTCCCGATCACATGGTTGATCATACTCTAGGTTCCACATGCATGTTTTAGCTGAAGGAAGAATACCTTAAACCTGAGTATTTGAAACCCGTGTAATGGGTACCATGCAATATGACTTCAAAGGGTCTTCATTTGCTCATCGAACCTCTCCAATCCTATCACTGCTGCGTTTAACCCCCTGTACACATGCTTGCTTCTCTTTCGGAGACATAGCAATCCATAGGTTTTAAGATACTTACTAGTCAGGTACATTCTTAGGCGTTTAATATGCGGTGTTGAGTCCATTTCGTTGAGCAAGGAGTAGCTCTTGTCTATTCCGTATTTGGCTTAAGGAACTTTATCTGTGCTCATTTCAATCTCTGGTTTTATGCAGCACCCCAACTCACCTTTCCCCTTAAGCAAGCATAAGTTGGTTTTCTAAATTTGAGACCCTGTTCTGTTCTGTAATTCAGTTCCTGTGTAGCCCAGTTTACATTCCGTGTATTAGTGATATCTTATGATGTTTCTTTTTCTGTGTGACTTATTTCAGTTAGAATCATCGTACCTGAATCCACTCATTATGCTGCTACGGGCCTGATGACATAGATTTCATTGCTGAGTGATACTGCATTGTACATAAGTACCACAAGTTCTTTATCCATTTTTCACTTTCTGTGATATTGAACTTGTACGGTAAACGAGGTTCTTGTAAACAGAGGCGTCCCAAACTTTGGGGTGGCTGTGTCTTTTTGATTTTAATTTCCCTAATCTATAGGACCATAAGTGGAAGTGCCCTATGCTTTGTTGCTTTGTTTTTTAGATGTTTCAGGAAACACCATACACATCTCCCGAGTGTCTGTTGGCAATTTACATCCCGCCCATCAGCATAACAAGGCTTCCAGTTCTCCATGGCCTATCCTGCCTTTCTGGATTTTACACTTTTTTCAGATTGCCCTTTTGACCAGGGGGAAGTGAGACTTCATTGTAGTGCAGATTTCCTTTGCAAGCTTGCTTGGTTGGCCAAAAAGGGCGTATGCGTTTTTTCCTGAATATATTCAGGATAAATGCATACGCACTTTTTGGCCAAGTGCATCATTGTGGACGTTCTGCCTCTTTTCCTATGCTTTCAATGCAATTCCAGTCTACCTCCTGAAATCGGTTTCCTGCAATTCTACCCCGCTTTCAAGTCCTCTTGGCAGCCTTACTTCAGTATATTTTTGGACGATAGCTGTCATTTATAACTCTGCAGGTTTGTGAATTACAGTGCCCCTGAGCTCCTTTCTTCAAGTCGGTTTCTTTTCAGCTGGCCACAACACCGCAGGATGGCTTCAGGCCCTAATCTGGTTCCGGCACGGCACGCTGAGCCTTTGGTTAGTTCCTCTTCCTGGTGGGAAATGAGAGTTAAATTTGCCCGTCCAGACACCTCCAGCTAGTCTCTCATTGGTTCTCCCTATTCCTGTTCATCTTCCGCAGAAATTGCAAACTGGGCCAAACAGGAGGTTAAAGGCGCTGACTCTCCAAGTGGGGAGAGTGTTAGTAAAGCGTCTGGAATGTTGCACCTGAGTACCAGGGTACGAAAACTGAGACATATTTGAACACGTCTCCCGATCACATGGTTGATCATACTCTGGGTTCCACATGCATGTTTTAGCTGAAGGAAGAATACCTTAAACCTGGAGAGTTGAGACCCGTGTAATGGGTACCATGCAATATGACTTCAAAGGGTCTTCATTTGCTCACCGAACCTCTCCAATCCTATCACTGGTGCATTTATGCCCCTGTACACACGCTTGATTCTCTTTTGGAGACATAGCAATCCATAGGTTTTAAGATACTTACTAGTCAGGTACATTCTTAGGCGTTTAATATGCGGTGTTCAGTCCATTTCGTTGAGCAAGGAGTAGCTCTTGTCTATTCCGTATTTGGCTTAAGGAACTTTATCTGTGCTCATTTCAATCTCTGGTTTTATGCAGCACCCCAACTCACCTTTCCCCTTAAGCAAGCATAAGTTGGTTTTCTAAATTTGAGACCCTGTTCTGTTCTGTAATTCAGTTCCTGTGTAGCCCAGTTTACATTCCGTGTATTAGTGATATCTTATGATGTTTCTTTTTCTGTGTGACTTATTGCAGTTAGAATCATCATACCTGAATCCACTCATTATGCTGCTACGGGCCTGATGACATAGATTGCATTGCTGAGTGATATTGCTTTGTAAGTAAATACCACAACTTCTTTATCCATTTTTCACTTTCTGCGAATCCACTCATTATGCTGCTACGGGCCTGATGACATAGATTTCATTGCTGAGTGATACTGTATTGTACGTAAGTACCACAAGTTGTTTATACATTTTTCACTTTCTGTGATATTGAACTTGTACGGTAAACGAGGTTCTTGTAAACAGAGGCGTCCCAAACTTTGGGGTGGCTGTGTCTTTTTGATTTTAATTTCCCTAAGCTATAGGACCATAAGTAGAAGTGCCCTAGGCTCTGTTGCTTTGTTTTCTGGATGTTTCAGGAAACATCATACACTTCTCCCGAGTGTCTGTTGGCAATTTACATCCCGCCCATCAGCATAACAAGGCTCCCAGTTCTCCATGGCCTGTCCTGCCTTTCTGGATTTTACACTTTTTTCAGATGGCCCTTTTGACCGGGGGGAAGTGAGACTTCATTGTAGTGCAGATATCCTTTGCAAGCTTGCTTGGTTGGCCAAAAAGGGCGTATGCGTTTTTTCCTGAATATATTCAGGAAAAAACGCATACGCCCTTTTTGGCCAAGTGCATCATTGTGGACGTTCTGCCTCTTTTCCTATGCTTTGAATGCAATTCCAGTCTACCTCCTGAAATCGGTTTCCTGCAATTCTACCCCACTTTCAAGTCCTCTTGGCATCCTTACTTCAGTATATTTTTGGACGATAGCTGTCATTTATAACTCTGCAGGTTTGTGAATTACAGTGCCCCTGAGCTCCTTTCTTCAACTCGCTTTCTTGTGAGCTGGCCGCAACACCGCAGGATGGCTTCAGGCCCTAATCTGATTCCGGCACGGCACGCTGAGCCTTTGGTTAATTCCTCTTCCTGGTGGGAAATGAGAGTTAAATTTGCCCGTCCAGACACCTCCAGCTAGTCTCTCATTGGTTCTCGCTATTCCTGTTCATCTTCCGCAGAATTTGCAAACTGGGCCAAACAGGAGGTTAAAGGGACTGACTCTCCAAGTCGGGAGAGTGTTAGTAAAGCGCCTGGAATGTTGCACCCGAGTACCAGGGTACGAAAACTGAGACATATTTGAACACGTCTCCCGATCACATGGTTGATCCTACTCTAGGTTCCACATGCATGTTTTAGCTGAAGGAAGAATACCTTAAACCTGAGTATTTGAAACCCGTGTAATGGGTACCATGCAATATGACTTCAAAGGGTCTTCATTTGCTCATCGAACCTCTCCAATCCTATCACTGCTGCGTTTAACCCCCTGTACACATGCTTGCTTCTCTTTCGGAGACATAGCAATCCATAGGTTTTAAGATACTTACTAGTCAGGTACATTCTTAGGCGTTTAATATGCGGTGTTGAGTCCATTTCGTTGAGCAAGGAGTAGCTCTTGTCTATTCCATATTTGGCTTAAGGAACTTTATCTGTGCTCATTTCAATCTCTGGTTTTATGCAGCACCCCAACTCACCTTTCCCCTTAAGCAAGCATAAGTTGGTTTTCTAAATTTGAGACCCTGTTCTGTTCTGTAATTCAGTTCCTGTGTAGCCCAGTTTACATTCCGTGTATTAGTGATATCTTATGATGTTTCTTTTTCTGTGTGACTTATTTCAGTTAGAATCATCGTACCTGAATCCACTCATTATGCTGCTACGGGCCTGATGACATAGATTTCATTGCTGAGTGATACTGCATTGTACGTAAGTACCACAAGTTCTTTATCCATTTTTCACTTTCTGTGATATTGAACTTGTACGGTAAACGAGGTTCTTGTAAACAGAGGCGTCCCAAACTTTGGGGTGGCTGTGTCTTTTTGATTTTAATTTCCCTAAGCTATAGGACCATAAGTGGAATTGCCCTAGGCTCTGTTCCTTTGTTTCTTAGATGCTTCAGGAAACACCATACACTTCTCCCGAGTGTCTCTTGGCAATTTACATCCCGCCCATCAGCATAACAAGGCTCCCAGTTCTCCATGGCCTGTCCTGCCTTTCTGGATTTTACACTTTTTTCAGATGGCCCTTTTGACCGGGGGGAAGTGAGACTTCATTGTAGTGCAGATATCCTTTGCAAGCTTGCTTGGTTGGCCAAAAAGTGCGTATGCGTTTTTTCCTGAATATATTCAGGAAAAAACGCCTACGCCCTTTTTGGCCAAGTGCATCATTGTGGACGTTCTGCCTCTTTTCCTATGCTTTCAATGCAATTCCAGTCTACCTCCTGAAATCAGATTCCTGCAATTCTGCCCCGCTTTCAAGTCCTCTTGGCAGCCTTACTTCAGTATATTTTTGGACGATAGCTGTCATTTATAACTCTGCAGGTTTGTGAATTACAGTGCCCCTGAGCTCCTTTCTTCAAGTCGGTTTCTTTTCAGCTGGCCACAACACCGCAGGATGGCTTCAGGCCCTAATCTGGTTCCGGCACGGCACGCTGAGCCTTTGGTTAGTTCCTCTTCCTGGTGGGAAATGAGAGTTAAATTTGCCCGTCCAGACACCTCCAGCTAGTCTCTCATTGGTTCTCCCTATTCCTGTTCATCTTCCGCAGAAATTGCAAACTGGGCCAAACAGGAGGTTAAAGGCGCTGACTCTCCAAGTGGGGAGAGTGTTAGTAAAGCGTCTGGAATGTTGCACCCGAGTACCAGGGGAGGAAAACTGAGACATATTTGAACAAGTCTCCCGTTCACACGGTTGATCATACTCTGGGTTCCACATGCATGTTTTAGCTGAAGGAAGAATACCTTAAACCTGGAGAGTTGAGACCCGTGTAATGGGTACCATGCAATATGACTTCAAAGGGTCTTCATTTGCTCACCGAACCTCTCCAATCCTATCACTGCTGCGTTTATGCCCCTGCACACACGCTTGATTCTCTTTTGGAGACATAGCAATCCATAGGTTTTAAGATACTTACTAGTCAGGTACATTCTTAGGCGTTTAATATGCGGTGTTCAGTCCATTTCGTTGAGAAAGGAGTAGCTCTTGTCTATTCCATATTTGGCTTAAGGAACTTTATCTGTGCTCATTTCAATCTCTGGTTTTATGCAGCACCCCAACTCACCTTTCCCCTTAAGCAAGCATAAGTTGGTTTTCTAAATTTGAGACCCTGTTCTGTTCTGTAATTCAGTTCCTGTGTAGTCCAGTTTACATTCCATGTATTAGTGATATCTTATGATGTTTCTTTTTCTGTGTGACTTATTTCAGTTAGAATCATCGTTCCTGAATCCACTCATTATGGTGCTACGGGCCTGATGACATAGATTTCATTGCTGAGTGATACTGTATTGTACGTAAGTACCACAAGTTCTTTATACATTTTTCACTTTCTGTGATATTGAACTTGTACGGTAAACGAGGTTCTTGTAAACAGAGGCGTCCCAAACTTTGGGGTGGCTGTGTCTTTTTGATTTTAATTTCCCTAAGCTATAGGACCATAAGTAGAAGTGCCCTAGGCTCTGTTGCTTTGTTTTCTGGATGTTTCAGGAAACATCATACACTTCTCCCGAGTGTCTGTTAGCAATTTCCATCCCGCCCATCAGCATAACAAGGCTCCCAGTTCTCCATGGCCTGTCCTGCCTTTCTAGATTTTACACTTTTTTCAGATGGCCCTTTTGACCGGGGGGAAGTGAGACTTCATTGTAGTGCAGATATCCTTTGCAAGCTTGCTTGGTTGGCCAAAAACGGCGTATGCGTTTTTTCCTGAATATATTCAGGAAAAAACGCATACGCACTTTTTGGCCAAGTGCATCATTGTGGACGTTCTGCCTCTTTTCCTATGCTTTGAATGCAATTCCAGTCTACCTCCTGAAATCGGTTTCCTGCAATTCTACCCCACTTTCAAGTCCTCTTGGCAGCCTTACTTCAGTATATTTTTGGACGATAGCTGTCATTTATAACTCTGCAGGTTTGTGAATTACAGTGCCCCTGAGCTCCTTTCTTCAACTCGCTTTCTTGTGAGCTGGCCGCAACACCGCAGGATGGCTTCAGGCCCTAATCTGATTCCGGCACGGCACGCTGAGCCTTTGGTTAATTCCTCTTCCTGGTGGGAAATGAGAGTTAAATTTGCCCGTCCAGACACCTCCAGCTAGTCTCTCATTGGTTCTCGCTATTCCTGTTCATCTTCCGCAGAATTTGCAACCTGGGCCAAACAGGAGGTTAAAGGGACTGACTCTCCAAGTCGGGAGAGTGTTAGTAAAGCCCCTGGAATGTTGCACCCGAGTACCAGGGTACGAAAACTGAGACATATTTGAACACGTCTCCCGATCACATGGTTGATCATACTCTAGGTTCCACATGCATGTTTTAGCTGAAGGAAGAATACCTTAAACCTGAGTATTTGAAACCCGTGTAATGGGTACCATGCAATATGACTTCAAAGGGTCTTCATTTGCTCATCGAACCTCTCCAATCCTATCACTGCTGCGTTTAACCCCCTGTACACATGCTTGCTTCTCTTTCGGAGACATAGCAATCCATAGGTTTTAAGATACTTACTAGTCAGGTACATTCTTAGGCGTTTAATATGCGGTGTTGAGTCCATTTCGTTGAGCAAGGAGTAGCTCTTGTCTATTCCGTATTTGGCTTAAGGAACTTTATCTGTGCTCATTTCAATCTCTGGTTTTATGCAGCACCCCAACTCACCTTTCCCCTTAAGCAAGCATAAGTTGGTTTTCTAAATTTGAGACCCTGTTCTGTTTTGGAATTCAGTTCCTGTGTAGCCAAGTTTACATTCCGTGTATTAGTGATATCTTATGATGTTTCTTTTTCTGTGTGACTTATTTCAGTTAGAATCATCGTACCTGAATCCACTCATTATGCTGCTACGGGCCTGATGACATAGATTTCATTGCTGAGTGATACTGTATTGTACGTAAGTACCACAAGTTCTTTATACATTTTTCACTTTCTGTGATATTGAACTTGTACGGTAAACGAGGTTCTTGTAAACAGAGGCGTCCCAAACTTTGGGGTGGCTGTGTCTTTTTGATTTTAATTTCCCTAAGCTATAGGACCATAAGTAGAAGTGCCCTAGGCTCTGTTGCTTTGTTTTCTGGATGTTTCAGGAAACATCATACACTTCTCCCGAGTGTCTGTTGGCAATTTACATCCCGCCCATCAGCATAACAAGGCTCCCAGTTCTCCATGGCCTGTCCTGCCTTTCTGGATTTTACACTTTTTTCAGATGGCCCTTTTGACCGGGGGGAAGTGAGACTTCATTGTAGTGCAGATATCCTTTGCAAGCTTGCTTGGTTGGCCAAAAAGGGCGTATGCGTTTTTTCCTGAATATATTCAGGAAAAAACGCATACGCCCTTTTTGGCCAAGTGCATCATTGTGGACGTTCTGCCTCTTTTCCTATGCTTTCAATGCAATTCCAGTCTACCTCCTGAAATCGGTTTCCTGCAATTCTACCCCACTTTCAAGTCCTCTTGGCAGCCTTACTTCAGTATATTTTTGGACGATAGCTGTCATTTATAACTCTGCAGGTTTGTGAATTACAGTGCCCCTGAGCTCCTTTCTTCAACTCGCTTTCTTGTGAGCTGGCCGCAACACCGCAGGATGGCTTCAGACCCTAATCTGGTTCCGGCACGGCACGCTGAGACTTTGGTTATTTCCTCTTCCTGGTGGGAAATGAGAGTTAAATTTGCCCGTCCAGATACCTCCAGCTAGTCTCTCATTGGTTCTCGCTATTCCTGTTCATCTTCCGCAGAAATTGCAAACTGGGCCAAACAGGGGGTTAAAGGCGCTGACTCTCCAAGTGGGGAGAGTGTTAGTAAAGGGTCTGGAATGTTGCACCCGAGTACCAGGGGAGGAAAACTGAGACATATTTGAACACGTCTCCCGTTCACACGGTTGATCATACTCTGGGTTCCACATGCATGTTTTAGCTGAAGGAAGAATACCTTAAACCTGTGTACTTGAAACCCGTGGAATGGGTACCATGCAATATGACTTCAAAGGGTCTTCGTTTGCTCACCGAACCTCTCCAATCCTATCACTGCTGCGTTTATTCCCCTGCACACATGCTTGATTCTCTTTCGCAGACATAGTAATCCATAGGTTTTAAGATACTTACTAGTCAGGTACATTCTTAGGCGTTTAATATGCGGTGTTGAGTCCATTTCGTTGAGCAAGGAGTAGCTCTTGTCTATTCCATATTTGGTTTAAGGAACTTTATCTGTGCTCATTTCAATCGCTGGTTTTATGCAGCACCCCAACTCACCTTTCCCCTTAAGCAAGCATAAGTTGGTTTTCTAAATTTGAGACCCTGTTCTGTTGTGTAATTCAGTTCCTGTGTAGCCAAGTTTACATTCCGTGTATTACTGATATCTTATGATGTTTCTTTTTCTCTGTGACTTATTTCAGTTAGAATCATCATACCTGAATCCACTCATTGTGCTGCTAAGGGCCTGATGACATAGATTTCATTGCTGAGTGATATTGCTTTGTAAGTAAATACCACAACTTCTTTATCCATTTTTCACTTTCTGCGATGTTGAACTTGTATTGTAAATGAGGTTCTTGTAAACAGAGCCGCCCCAAACTTTGGGGTGGCTGTGTCTTTTTGATTTTAATTTCCCTAAGCTATAGGACCATAAGTGGAAGTGCCCTAGGCTCTGTTGCTTTGTTTTTTAGATGTTTCAGGAAACACCATACACTTCTACCCAGTGTCTGTTGGCAATTTACATCCCGCCCATCAGCATAACAAGGCTCCCAGTTCTCCATGGCCTGTCCTGCCTTTCTGGATTTTACACTTTTTTCAGATGGCCCTTTTGACCGGGGGGAAGTGAGACTTCATTGTAGTGCAGATTTCCTTTGTAAGCTTGCTTGGTTGGCCAAAAAGTGCGTATGCGTTTTTTCCTGAATATATTCAGGAAAAAACGCATACGCCCTTTTAGGCCAAGTGCATCATTGTGGACGTTCTGCCTCTTTTCCTATGCTTTCAATGCAATTCCAGTCTACCTCCTGAAATCAGATTCCTGCAATTCTGCCCCGCTTTCAAGTCCTCTTGGCAGCCTTACTTCAGTATATTTTTGGACGATAGCTGTCATTTATAACTCTGCAGGTTTGTGAATTACAGTGCCCCTGAGCTCCTTTCTTCAAGTCGGTTTCTTTTCAGCTGGCCACAACACCGCAGGATGGCTTCAGGCCCTAATCTGGTTCCGGCACGGCACACTGAGCCTTTGGTTAGTTCCTCTTCCTGGTGGGAAATGAGAGTTAAATTTGCCCGTCCAGACACCTCCAGCTAGTCTCTCATTGGTTCTCCCTATTCCTGTTCATCTTCCGCAGAAATTGCAAACTGGGCCAAACAGGAGGTTAAAGGGACTGACTCTCCAAGTCGGGAGAGTGTTAGTAAAGCGTCTGGAATGTTGCACCCGAGTACCAGGGTACGAAAACTGAGACATATTTGAACACGTCTCCCGTTCACACGGTTGATCATACTCTGGGTTCCACATGCATGTTTTAGCTGAAGGAAGAATACCTTAAACCTGGGTAGTTGAAACCCGTGGAATGGGTACCATGCAATATGACTTCAAAGGGTCTTCATTTGTTCACCGAACCTCTCCAATCCTATCACTGCTGCGTTTATGCCCCTGTACACATGCTTGATTCTCTTTCGGAGACATAGCAATACATAGGTTTTACGATACTTACTAGTCAGTTACATTCTTAGGTGTTTAATATGCGGTGTTGTGTTCATTTCGTTGAGCAAGGAGTAGCTCTTGTCTATTCCGTATTTGGCTTAAGGAACTTTATCTGTGCTCATTTCAATCTCTGGTTTTATGCAGCACCCCAACTCACCTTTCCCCTTAAGCAAGCATAAGTTGGTTTTCTAAATTTGAGACCCTGTTCTGTTCTGTAATTCAGTTCCTGTGTAGTCCAGTTTACATTCCGTGTATTAGTGATATCTTATGATGTTTCTTTTTCTGTGTGACTTATTTCAGTTAGAATCATCGTTCCTGAATCCACTCATTATGGTGCTACGGGCCTGATGACATAGATTTCATTGCTGAGTGATACTGTATTGTACGTAAGTACCACAAGTTCTTTATACATTTTTCACTTTCTGTGATATTGAACTTGTACGGTAAACGAGGTTCTTGTAAACAGAGGCGTCCCAAACTTTGGGGTGGCTGTGTCTTTTTGATTTTAATTTCCCTAAGCTATAGGACCATAAGTAGAAGTGCCCTAGGCTCTGTTGCTTTGTTTTCTGGATGTTTCAGGAAACATCATACACTTCTCCCGAGTGTCTGTTGGCAATTTACATCCCGCCCATCAGCATAACAAGGCTCCCAGTTCTCCATGGCCTGTCCTGCCTTTCTGGATTTTACACTTTTTTCAGATGGCCCTTTTGACCGGGGGGAAGTGAGACTTCATTGTAGTGCAGATATCCTTTGCAAGCTTGCTTGGTTGGCCAAAAAGGGCGTATGCGTTTTTTCCTGAATATATTCAGGAAAAAACGCATACGCCCTTTTTGGCCAAGTGCATCATTGTGGACGTTCTGCCTCTTTTCCTATGCTTTGAATGCAATTCCAGTCTACCTCCTGAAATCGGTTTCCTGCAATTCTACCCCACTTTCAAGTCCTCTTGGCAGCCTTACTTCAGTATATCTTTGGACGATAGCTGTCATTTATAACTCTGCAGGTTTGTGAATTACAGTGCCCCTGAGCTCCTTTCTTCAACTCGCTTTCTTGTGAGCTGGCCGCAACACCGCAGGATGGCTTCAGGCCCTAATCTGATTCCGGCACGGCACGCTGAGCCTTTGGTTAATTCCTCTTCCTGGTGGGAAATGAGAGTTAAATTTGCCCGTCCAGACACCTCCAGCTAGTCTCTCATTGGTTCTCGCTATTCCTGTTCATCTTCCGCAGAATTTGCAAACTGGGCCAAACAGGAGGTTAAAGGGACTGACTCTCCAAGTCGGGAGAGTGTTAGTAAAGCGCCTGGAATGTTGCACCCGAGTACCAGGGTACGAAAACTGAGACATATTTGAACACGTCTCCCGATCACATGGTTGATCCTACTCTAGGTTCCACATGCATGTTTTAGCTGAAGGAAGAATACCTTAAACCTGAGTATTTGAAACCCGTGTAATGGGTACCATGCAATATGACTTCAAAGGGTCTTCATTTGCTCATCGAACCTCTCCAATCCTATCACTGCTGCGTTTAACCCCCTGTACACATGCTTGCTTCTCTTTCGGAGACATAGCAATCCATAGGTTTTAAGATACTTACTAGTCAGGTACATTCTTAGGCGTTTAATATGCGGTGTTGAGTCCATTTCGTTGAGCAAGGAGTAGCTCTTGTCTATTCCATATTTGGCTTAAGGAACTTTATCTGTGCTCATTTCAATCTCTGGTTTTATGCAGCACCCCAACTCACCTTTCCCCTTAAGCAAGCATAAGTTGGTTTTCTAAATTTGAGACCCTGTTCTGTTCTGTAATTCAGTTCCTGTGTAGCCCAGTTTACATTCCGTGTATTAGTGATATCTTATGATGTTTCTTTTTCTGTGTGACTTATTTCAGTTAGAATCATCGTACCTGAATCCACTCATTATGCTGCTACGGGCCTGATGACATAGATTTCATTGCTGAGTGATACTGCATTGTACGTAAGTACCACAAGTTCTTTATCCATTTTTCACTTTCTGTGATATTGAACTTGTACGGTAAACGAGGTTCTTGTAAACAGAGGCGTCCCAAACTTTGGGGTGGCTGTGTCTTTTTGATTTTAATTTCCCTAAGCTATAGGACCATAAGTGGAATTGCCCTAGGCTCTGTTCCTTTGTTTCTTAGATGCTTCAGGAAACACCATACACTTCTCCCGAGTGTCTCTTGGCAATTTACATCCCGCCCATCAGCATAACAAGGCTCCCAGTTCTCCATGGCCTGTCCTGCCTTTCTGGATTTTACACTTTTTTCAGATGGCCCTTTTGACCGGGGGGAAGTGAGACTTCATTGTAGTGCAGATATCCTTTGCAAGCTTGCTTGGTTGGCCAAAAAGTGCGTATGCGTTTTTTCCTGAATATATTCAGGAAAAAACGCCTACGCCCTTTTTGGCCAAGTGCATCATTGTGGACGTTCTGCCTCTTTTCCTATGCTTTCAATGCAATTCCAGTCTACCTCCTGAAATCAGATTCCTGCAATTCTGCCCCGCTTTCAAGTCCTCTTGGCAGCCTTACTTCAGTATATTTTTGGACGATAGCTGTCATTTATAACTCTGCAGGTTTGTGAATTACAGTGCCCCTGAGCTCCTTTCTTCAAGTCGGTTTCTTTTCAGCTGGCCACAACACCGCAGGATGGCTTCAGGCCCTAATCTGGTTCCGGCACGGCACGCTGAGCCTTTGGTTAGTTCCTCTTCCTGGTGGGAAATGAGAGTTAAATTTGCCCGTCCAGACACCTCCAGCTAGTCTCTCATTGGTTCTCCCTATTCCTGTTCATCTTCCGCAGAAATTGCAAACTGGGCCAAACAGGAGGTTAAAGGCGCTGACTCTCCAAGTGGGGAGAGTGTTAGTAAAGCGTCTGGAATGTTGCACCCGAGTACCAGGGGAGGAAAACTGAGACATATTTGAACAAGTCTCCCGTTCACACGGTTGATCATACTCTGGGTTCCACATGCATGTTTTAGCTGAAGGAAGAATACCTTAAACCTGGAGAGTTGAGACCCGTGTAATGGGTACCATGCAATATGACTTCAAAGGGTCTTCATTTGCTCACCGAACCTCTCCAATCCTATCACTGCTGCGTTTATGCCCCTGCACACACGCTTGATTCTCTTTTGGAGACATAGCAATCCATAGGTTTTAAGATACTTACTAGTCAGGTACATTCTTAGGCGTTTAATATGCGGTGTTCAGTCCATTTCGTTGAGAAAGGAGTAGCTCTTGTCTATTCCATATTTGGCTTAAGGAACTTTATCTGTGCTCATTTCAATCTCTGGTTTTATGCAGCACCCCAACTCACCTTTCCCCTTAAGCAAGCATAAGTTGGTTTTCTAAATTTGAGACCCTGTTCTGTTCTGTAATTCAGTTCCTGTGTAGTCCAGTTTACATTCCATGTATTAGTGATATCTTATGATGTTTCTTTTTCTGTGTGACTTATTTCAGTTAGAATCATCGTTCCTGAATCCACTCATTATGGTGCTACGGGCCTGATGACATAGATTTCATTGCTGAGTGATACTGTATTGTACGTAAGTACCACAAGTTCTTTATACATTTTTCACTTTCTGTGATATTGAACTTGTACGGTAAACGAGGTTCTTGTAAACAGAGGCGTCCCAAACTTTGGGGTGGCTGTGTCTTTTTGATTTTAATTTCCCTAAGCTATAGGACCATAAGTAGAAGTGCCCTAGGCTCTGTTGCTTTGTTTTCTGGATGTTTCAGGAAACATCATACACTTCTCCCGAGTGTCTGTTGGCAATTTACATCCCGCCCATCAGCATAACAAGGCTCCCAGTTCTCCATGGCCTGTCCTGCCTTTCTAGATTTTACACTTTTTTCAGATGGCCCTTTTGACCGGGGGGAAGTGAGACTTCATTGTAGTGCAGATATCCTTTGCAAGCTTGCTTGGTTGGCCAAAAACGGCGTATGCGTTTTTTCCTGAATATATTCAGGAAAAAACGCATACGCACTTTTTGGCCAAGTGCATCATTGTGGACGTTCTGCCTCTTTTCCTATGCTTTGAATGCAATTCCAGTCTACCTCCTGAAATCGGTTTCCTGCAATTCTACCCCACTTTCAAGTCCTCTTGGCAGCCTTACTTCAGTATATTTTTGGACGATAGCTGTCATTTATAACTCTGCAGGTTTGTGAATTACAGTGCCCCTGAGCTCCTTTCTTCAACTCGCTTTCTTGTGAGCTGGCCGCAACACCGCAGGATGGCTTCAGGCCCTAATCTGATTCCGGCACGGCACGCTGAGCCTTTGGTTAATTCCTCTTCCTGGTGGGAAATGAGAGTTAAATTTGCCCGTCCAGACACCTCCAGCTAGTCTCTCATTGGTTCTCGCTATTCCTGTTCATCTTCCGCAGAATTTGCAACCTGGGCCAAACAGGAGGTTAAAGGGACTGACTCTCCAAGTCGGGAGAGTGTTAGTAAAGCCCCTGGAATGTTGCACCCGAGTACCAGGGTACGAAAACTGAGACATATTTGAACACGTCTCCCGATCACATGGTTGATCATACTCTAGGTTCCACATGCATGTTTTAGCTGAAGGAAGAATACCTTAAACCTGAGTATTTGAAACCCGTGTAATGGGTACCATGCAATATGACTTCAAAGGGTCTTCATTTGCTCATCGAACCTCTCCAATCCTATCACTGCTGCGTTTAACCCCCTGTACACATGCTTGCTTCTCTTTCGGAGACATAGCAATCCATAGGTTTTAAGATACTTACTAGTCAGGTACATTCTTAGGCGTTTAATATGCGGTGTTGAGTCCATTTCGTTGAGCAAGGAGTAGCTCTTGTCTATTCCGTATTTGGCTTAAGGAACTTTATCTGTGCTCATTTCAATCTCTGGTTTTATGCAGCACCCCAACTCACCTTTCCCCTTAAGCAAGCATAAGTTGGTTTTCTAAATTTGAGACCCTGTTCTGTTCTGTAATTCAGTTCCTGTGTAGCCCAGTTTACATTCCGTGTATTAGTGATATCTTATGATGTTTCTATTTCTGTGTGACTTATTTCAGTTAGAATCATCGTACCTGAATCCACTCATTATGCTGCTACGGGCCTGATGACATAGATTTCATTGCTGAGTGATACTGCATTGTACATAAAGTACCACAAGTTCTTTATCCATTTTTCACTTTCTGTGATATTGAACTTGTACGGTAAACGAGGTTCTTGTAAACAGAGGCGTCCCAAACTTTGGGGTGGCTGTGTCTTTTTGATTTTAATTTCCCTAATCTATAGGACCATAAGTGGAAGTGCCCTATGCTTTGTTGCTTTGTTTTTTAGATGTTTCAGGAAACACCATACACATCTCCCGAGTGTCTGTTGGCAATTTACATCCCGCCCATCAGCATAACAAGGCTCCCAGTTCTCCATGGCCTGTCCTGCCTTTCTGGATTTTACACTTTTTTCAGATTGCCCTTTTGACCAGGGGGAAGTGAGACTTCATTGTAGTGCAGATTTCCTTTGCAAGCTTGCTTGGTTGGCCAAAAAGGGCGTATGCGTTTTTTCCTGAATATATTCAGGAAAAAATGCATACGCCCTTTTTGGCCAAGTGCATCATTGTGGACGTTCTGCCTCTTTTCCTATGCTTTCAATGCAATTCCAGTCTACCTCCTGAAATCGGTTTCCTGCAATTCTACCCCGCTTTCAAGTCCTCTTGGCAGCCTTACTTCAGTATATTTTTGGACGATAGCTGTCATTTATAACTCTGCAGGTTTGTGAATTACAGTGCCCCTGAGCTCCTTTCTTCAACTCGCTTTCTTGTGACCTGGCCGCAACACCGCAGGATGGCTTCAGGCCCTAATCTGGTTCCGGCACGGCACGCTGAGCCTTTGGTTAATTCCTCTTCCTGGTGGGAAATGAGAGTTAAATTTGCCCGTCCAGACACCTCCAGCTAGTCTCTCATTGGTTCTCCCTATTCCTGTTCATCTTCCGCAGAAATTGCAAACTGGGCCAAACAGGAGGTTAAAGGCACTGACTCTCCAAGTCGGGAGAGTGTTAGTAAAGCGTCTGGAATGTTGCACCTTGAGTACCAGGGGACGAAAACTGAGACATATTTGAACACGTCTCCCGATCACATGGTTGATCATACTCTGGGTTCCACATGCATGGTTTAGCTGAAGGAAGAATACCTTAAACCTTGAGAGTTGAGACCCGTGGAATGGGTA